>NW_024041151.1:8153933-8889696 GCF_014851395.1 Micropterus salmoides
GAAAGCCACCAGAGAATTTTACCTCTCTGGTCTAGCGCTGCCCCAATTGGTTAGTTTGTGTTATTGTGTGACTTTAACCCTTTAAAACACTAAAGTCACACAACAAAAACACACAAAAACGTCACACAATAACACAAACACACTAACCAACCGAGGCAATGGTAGACCAGCACCTTCCATGTTAAATAGAGTCTGGCAGCTTTGACGAGAGCAATATAGTGATGGTCTCTGGTTAAACAAAAAGGATCTTACTCTTTAAAAAAAAGACTCTGAAGGGATCCTTTCCATAATATTGTCAGACACTTGAAATAACAATCTGAACTGATCAGTGGCAACAACAAACACTTCAGTGGACGTATTTTGACAGGGTGCAATTGCCCGCAAGGATTACGTTGCAGCCCTGTTTCACTGCTGCCAACTTCAGCGTGCTTGGTCAATAAGGGACCAACTTAAAAAGAAAATCGGCCCAATTAGTCACATAGACACAGAAACATAGAGATCTGAATACAGAATGTATCTATATGTATTAGTAAGTAACATTAAAAACCTCTGTTGTCCATTTTCTTCCCAGTTTGGTTACAGCATGTGATGGGAAGCCTATGTTCACAGTGGGATGTAGTATTTTCTGGCACAACTTTGAGTGTAAATCAGATTTTAAGACACATAGTCACTGTCTTACCTTGACGGGAGGTCTTGAAGCTGAAGGACTGGAAGCCCCCAGTGAGGGCTGAGGAGTCGATGACATCAACACCGTACTCACTCTGACTCCTTCTGTAAAGTGTGACAGCGATGATCAGAAGCACCACTGTCACCACCCCTGCAGCAAGGCCCGAATACAAGGCCACATCACTGCTGTTCTCCACACCTTGGAAAGGAAGAGAGAGTTCGAGAGAGAAGCATATTTTAAGCGACTTTTTGCTTCTGCTTTCTAAGTCTACTCCTCTTAATTAGGAAGGTAGGTGACATTTTCTCCCAGAATAAACTGAAAATCTGTGTTACTCTGAAACATCAGCTGAATTAAAGTTGCAAAGTCTTCTATAGGAGCCAAGTCTATCTTGGTTTCAAACTACTTTAGCGCCTTTTTTTGTTTTCTGTTCCTCGTCTGCCCTGCCTCCTGATGCACAGCTTCATTGTTCCATCCTGGAGTGTTAAAGCTACTAATGAGGAACCTCGGAAGGAAGGCGATTATAATCAACCCAGCACCTGACTGTCATTTCAAACACTGCTTGGCTCTGGTGGTAGAGGCACTCTGCGTTCCACTGGGATAATGTGACAAAACCAATTCATTAAATTAGCTCATCTGCAATGATTATGCTCTATCTGGTCCCACCAGTACTGCAGCGTCCAACTCCACAAAGAAAAAGAATGAGTGGGAAATAAAGGGGCTGCTAGCTTGTTCTTGAAAGATAATGAGATCTGTGCTGAAACAGGACATGCTGAGAAATCCTCTAAGTAGCCTGAAGCTCAAATGGGGAGAAATTGACAAAATATGCAAAGCGGCATTAACAGCTACTGTAGCAGGTTAATTGAGGGCTTGGGAAGTTTTGGCAGTCTGGCGTCTGGCTGTATTCTTTTCCCCATTTCTGACAAACAACAAATACAAAGGCTAACTGTAAAAGAAAAGTAAGGAGAACATGTGCTTGTGGCTTAGTAGGTACAGAATCATGTTTTTTTTTTTTTTTCACTGCGCAAACTCAGCATTAATCAACACATAAATGGCCCATTACCCAAGACAGCAATAATGCACAAAGCAATGAATATACAGTTGTAAACCACTGGCTGCTTGGCTTAAAAAGCTATACCTGATCTATTCAAAAATATAGTATCAGTGAAAATTTACAGTGTATTGGAACAGAAGTAAAACTGAGGTAATACTGGTAAAGTTGGAAACAGTTGATTCAGATGATAGAATTGATCATTGTGCATAACTACTATTGAAACTACTGTAGCTCCACAATACAGTTTATCTACACAATGTTTATTTTAACAACACAGGACAAAATTATATTATATTTGAATTATAAGGCCGGAAAATTGATTCTCCCTATATCTAATCTTTTAAGCATGTTCTTCTATTATTACTATTATTATTATTATTGTTTATGTCTTATAGATACATATTGTTTTTTTTATCCTTAACCTTTTCTTATTATTATACTCATTATCTTATTATTATACTCATTATTAACATTTTCTTATTATTATGCTCATTATATTAGTCTGTCCACAGATGTAGGGTTTAGGTCAGAGCTGTGAGATTGTTTAATGTTTTCCTTTCTTGCTGTTCCTCTCCTCTCCTTGATTGTTCATTCAAGGCCGGGAGAGGATCTCTGTTCCCCAAAACATAGAAACCAAGACTGTCTAAATGATTATGCATCCTTTAGCTGAGGGCCAAACGCCCGAAGCTGCCCTAGGCTAGGTCTCTGGACCAGCTGATTTTGTGTTGTAGTACTTCTCTGTTATTCTCTTTTATTAATAATAATTCTTCAAAGACAACGGTTTGTTGTAAGTCAATTATTTGCTCAATCCCTCACCAGCAATATACAATTTCCACGATAAATTACTGTTGAAGACGTTAAACAAGTGACATGACTCAACATACTGTATGTTTTTGTACAATAATGAAAATGGATGCCAAGGGTGAAGAAAACACTAACCAACCATCACAACCTTCTGCCTAAGCATTTCAGCTGCTGTTAGAGATCAACCACCAGAGATGTCTATCACACATAAATTACAACCAGATTTCTTTCTGCATGCAATTAAAAGAAAAATTACATTTTTAAAACCTATTATTCATACATATTGTATGCTACCTGTCTGTCAGAACATATCAATCTGAAATTACTCTCATCTGACCGCACTCTTTTAAGTTTGAGAGAATTCATGCAGAGTTAGTTTTCATAACCACACTGGTCAGAGTGATCTACCCCTCTTTTACCATTGCTGACTTGATGACTATACTTTCACCCTGCTGAATTAATCAAATGGCTGCTGCTGATGGTCCTCAATAAAAACATACAACATAAATGTATTATTGTATGAACAGAATTATTGCACAACTTTCTCCAATCAGAATTAAGTATTCTTCTAGGTTAACGTTGTAGAAAGTGACATTTTTAAAATTGAGCCCGACCGAAATTGGCGTGCAGATATTATCGGCCGATATGAGCTAATGCAGATAAATTGGTATCGGTGTAACAGCCGATACAATTATAAAGAAACGAAGAGACGGATGACAGATCCTTCAATCATGTCACGAGTGATGTCATTGCATAGTTTGTCCACCAGAGGGTGCTCTGCAACATCCCTGTTGGAAACACACAAATCCAGTACTATACAGCTGTACTATTTATAACGATAAGAAGAACGTTTACTTTTAAACTGCATTATGTCATGTTATCTCGGTGAGGTCTAACTACACAGAACAAATGTTGGGGATAATCTTTGTTTATGTTGTGTTTCTGAAAAGAAGAAAAACATTTTTTGGCTGATGTATCGGAATATCAAATTTTAAATCCTCAAATATCAAAATCAGTATCGGTCTTAAAAATCCAATATCGGTCAGGCTCTAATTTAAAATAACATAACAGTAACTAATGGAAGCTGAGGATAAACTCACCCTGTGGTTTAGCATCATGTAGCAACTTTCGATCTGCAAAGACAGAGAAACATCAGAATTAAAGAGTTTCTCTTTAACCTTTTTTGAATACTACAAGTGTTTGTTTATTTAATTACTACTTGTGTCTGCATCCATGGCTGGGCACACTGTGTGTTATGTATGTGGCGTGCAGTGGATGAATAATGAAGATGGATCAGGGTGCTGGTAATGAGCATGATTATAATGATGATCATGATCTTACCCACACTGCCAAAAGATTATGAACAGTAAATCTATAATGATACAGTCCCTGAACACAATGGGTCTGACAGTGATGATGCTAAACTATCGTTTTCTCAGTGATACCAGTGGAGAGAAATGTTGATGTTACCCACTCTGTGTGCAGAGGCTGCCAGTGCAGTTGTCTGTAGCCAGCGCCACACCGTCACACAGCCGTCCTCCATGTTTGGGCTCCGGAGCTGTACACTCTCTGCTGCGCTGCCTCTCACAGTCTGAACTACACACCGACCACTCGCTCCACTCTCCCCAGCTGCCATCCACTGAGAGAATCACATACAAAAACAAATGTTTAAGAGCACAAGGATACACATACACAAATCTGATGTGCATAATGCATGGTTGGAGTACACAATCATCCCTTCATTCACTTTGGACTACATACATGTGTGAACAAAAACACACATACAAGCAAAGTACAAAGGAATAAAGATATAGAAAAATAAGAGATGACAAATATCCTCACTTTTCTTGTGAAAGATTGAAACACGAAGCCTAAGTTAATTTATTTAATAGTTCTCTGGGACTTCTGGGCGGCAATACTATCTTTATAAAAACATTTTCCTCCTCAGTGTGCCAAAAATGTTGTGCTGTCTTGCTGACTTGGAGCACAAAGTCACATTGCTTATGCCACACTTCATCAAGTCTCCACCTCAAAATGCTCTAAAAGTTCCCTTCTTCCTGCTAATCTAAACGCAAATGCACCCTGTTTATGTTCAAACTCAGATGCAGAAGAAAGAATCCTTCAGAAGGAGGCAGTTGGCAAAGAGGAGATAATGTTTGGAGCAGTGCACTGCCTTCCCCTGATAATTTTTTCTTCTTAAACCTGATGAGCATTTTCCTTTATACTGGTGCTGTGGTTGAAATCATAAATTTGGGCTTGTCTAGAAAAAACACTTGGGCAGAGCAGATTACATGGACGTTTTGATAACTGGAACTGCTGCTCTGCTCTTCCTCTCACAACCTAAGCTTCTGCTGTTTGTTTCTCTCACTCAGTTTCTCTTTATCCCGTTTTTTTCACCCATCTCTCCATTTCCCATAAATGTTCTCCTCATTTGCTGTTTTTTTAAGGTCCACTGCATTAGATTTCAGATACAAACCACTGTCACTATCAGCAGTGGAGACGTGCACTGCATTCACGGTGAAATGTAACTGGTTGAAAGAAGACTACTGCTAACTACAAAGCACACCTCAGGCTTTTAGATTAAACTTCAAAGCTGACACAGTTCTCCGTTAATTTCAGGTATTAAACTTAACTTACAGAGACTTTACTCTCATGAGTAATCAATCATGGAGACCATTTTCACTCTATGTCACATTTACTTTATTATTGTGCAGTAATGCATTTGTGAGCAGAGAGAAACCTCTCCACACTGATGCATTCAAGGACGTGCTGACATTGAAAATTCCTAGAGTTGGCTGGCAAACAGCAGTCTTTTTAAAGGAATAGTTCAACATTTTGGGAAACGCACGTATTTGCTTTCCTGGCTTTTCCTACCAGCACCTCTAAAGCTCACTAATTAACATGTTACATCCTCTTTGTTAAATCTGTTCAAATACAAAAGTGGACTACGAGTCCAGTTATTTAGTAAGCTTTAGTGCTGGTAAGTTGATTTTGTTACCTTTGGACAGAGCCGCTCTGTCCATCTCACAGTCAATCGCACAGTCGATCTCACTGTCAATATCACAGTCGAAGCTTCGCAGCGAAACCAGGATCATGCTATTTTGGCGATATGGGGGTGCCCAACGTCTGATTTTACACAGAACTGCCAGTTTTCTCCCAATAAGTTAATGAAAGTGTTCTGGGAAGAAATGAGTTTTCAAGAGTTTCTTGAAGTTAGAGAGAGACGCCCCTGGTCTCATGGCATGTGGTAGCTCGTTCCACCATCATGGTGTCACAGATGAGAACAGCCAGGACTGAGATTGCTTTGTGTGTAGGGATGGGAGAGCCAGCCGGCGTTCGTTGGAGGAGCGCAGTAGCCGAGAAGGAACGTAGGCTTGTATTATGGAGTTTAGGTAGATGAATGCAGACCCAGCAGTCACTCTGTTTGCAAGCATTAGTGACTTGAATTTGATTCTCTAATGCAAGAAATAAACAATTTCACAAAATAGTTCCATAAGCTCAAATCTCAGAGCTTCCTTGAATGCACCATTGAAGTCAATTTTAAGATATTCATGACTTGAACCAAACTATTAACTGGAACCTGTGTGGTGGCATTTTCAAAAACGCTTTTAACATGCACAAACCCTAACAGCATGCGGACTAGGTCCCTGTGCTTACCTGGGCACAGTGTGTTGCAGGTGCTCTTCTGTACAGACATGCCCTCACAGAAGGCTCCCCCATTGAGAGGAGCTGGATTTGTGCAAGTGCGTGAACGTTTCTGCACACCGCGGCCACAGCGTACATTACAGGGTGACCAGTCTGTCCACGATGACCAGCCTCCATTCACTGCATGTGCCAAAGAGTGAAGGGAAAGGGATGAAAAAATACTATGAGAATGAAAACTGGAAAACTGGCCTAAATTTTGTGGTTAACAATATATTTTCTGGCAAGAAAAACTGCACCACCGTGACCGGATAGTTTTTGTTAACTCAAAAGTGACTTCTCTTCCATATACTTAACATTTCTTCCTCTGATTTGTTTCCTAAAATAATGCAGAATGACTGACTAATAGGCTCATTTGCTGTCATAGCACAGGACACAATACTTTGTCCCACTTTTGTACATCTGTCTGAGGCTATAGGTGGTAGTTAGCCTGTCAGAGACTTCATTAGCATTAGGGAAATGAATGATTGATGGGCCTCAACAATGGAGTGCCGTATTCCTACAGCAGGTAAATGTCCTCCCTGAAAAATCTAAAATTAACAGGATGAAAGGTCGGTAAAATGATCACTGAAACACTCCAATTAACAAGGTGTTTCACTGCTGTGAAAGGAGGATGGTATTAATATGACATAATAATTTCACTTCTTCTCCTTAGTCTCTGCAGAGCTCTCTATGGGGCGATAAAAAATGCTGAAAACAGTGCCTGCTGGCCTGCAGCTATACAAAGCGTTTCGCACAAGGTGTTAAATGTTGACAGATAAAAGCCCTGGAGTTGTGACAGCCCACGTCACTGCCTTTCCACCATTAATAATTGAGTTCTTGTAAATACTGTGCCCGTGTCTCCTTGTTTTTACACATGAGGGATCACTTGCCCATTACCTACTCATTAGACTCTTGTGTGAAAACATGCTGTGGTTGAGTAGTGCTTTTTGTATTAATGACTTTGGGGAATTTGCTTATACTGCCAATTTGACAGCCTGCTTCTGTAGTGAAAATTGATATTTTGATGCAGATGAGAAATCTGTTTGACATTGTTTTGCTCATCTTTGCAGAAAACCTGAAGATTTCTATCGTCATGCCTTTTTGGCTGAGACAATCTAACGTTGCACACATTGTCTTTGGAAGAATAAGAAAAATTCTGGAATTTGATATCTTACCATAGACTACAACAGTGGCTGTTGCACTGCGTCTCTTGGCCACAATATTGCTGGCAATGCAGGTATAGTTTCCGGAATCAGAGAGGCGAGCTTCTGAGATGATGAGATTATGGTCGCCTCTTGTATCAATGACACCCTCGGAGCTGAGAGGCTCTTCATTTTTTAGCCATTCCACCTGAAAAACAGCAGATCACATGAGTAACTCCACAGGCTAAAAAGCTTTCATGTAAACACTAACACATCTGATCAGTGCTAAAATAAATCATATGCTGTATTACTGTCCTGTATTCTGAGGTCTGATATACAATATATTTTTGTTTTATTATAACAGGTGAGTTTAATCTTGTGAGTGTGTAGCTTTGAGCTGTGCTTTGGAACACTACGCTACCTTATCCCGTCTGTGGGATCGGGTTGGAGGGAAATGTGTGTCATGAATCCTTGAGATGGAATCCTTCCCTTTTCAGAATCTCTATAATGTTTGTTTATTTGTGCTAAGAACTTGCAAAGAACACTACAGTGTTTGTATTTCAGTTTGGTTTTGTAATATGACATGACGTGGTTGTTTCCGTCAGTGGTTCCCAACCTTTTTTGTCTGATGTACCCCCACAGCCCTATCAAATAAGCTCAAGTACTCCTTCATCTGCACCACTCTAAGTATGTTAATCAATGGAATGAATGGATTATAAAGTGAAGTGAAGTGAATCATTGCTATTGCTATTAATGATATAAAAGTGGATATTACAATATTTTTCACAACCATAACACAACCATTGTGCACTGCTTTAAGCTAACTATTCCAACATTTTTTCCACTGCTTTAGCTCTTGTAGTAACTATTTAAACTGTTTATTATTCATGTCATGCATTACTTTTAGCTAACTACTTGAACTGTTTAAGCTAATGTTATTCATTATACAGTAGTAATGCAAGTGTCAGTGTTGGTCAATTTTATTTATAGAGCCCAATATCACAAATCTGCCTCAATAAGCTTCATAATCTGCACAGCATACAACACCCACAATCCTTATACCCATGATTCAGATAAGGGATGAAGAAAGAAATGCAGTAGGTAAGTCATATATTCTATCATTACCAATTCGCTAGCCGTGTAGTGAGTTAAAGTAATAGGGAATTACAAAATAAAGGACGCTCTGTTGATGCTCCTCTCCCTGTAAATTGCTATTAATGTGCCACTGGCATCAGCTTTTCATTGAGAGAGAGAAGCTGGGGCATGAGGGAAAGGGCTTTGATTTATGGCAGTGTATTTGAGGATTAAAAACTCCGCCCTATTGGGAGCTCCATGTGTTTGTGCACGGGGTTGTACCCCAGTGTGTTTGTGTGTGTGTTTGTGTGTGTGTGTGTGTGTGTGTGTGTGTGTGTGTGTATTTGTGTTGAGTGTCCATTTGCTGAGGGAATATAACACCAGCCACCAAACTCAGAGATTGCTTTGCTCTTTCGAAGCACCCTGGATGAAAAAATTGAGCCGGAAAATCAATAAATCAGGAGTCATGTTGACACAACGTTTTTTTTCCTCCTTTGATGGCCCAAGAAGTCTTTCATCATGTGCTTTTAATTTCACTTTTTTCCATCATTTAGCTCCACAGCGATCAAGACAAACCAACCAACCACACTGGTGGGCTGCATCGGCCATTCTATCAATCCTTGTCTTTATTTTTTTGCCTTTCACTGTTTCACACTTCAATTTCTAATCAACCCCAGTGTTGCCATCCCATGCTCACATTCTGCAATGCTGCTACCATCAATCTACTCAATTATGGAAGCAGTCAGTTTCAGCCTTCCATAGAGGAAAATAGTGCAAATGTCTATTTTAATCATGTAAAAGTCACCCTTATCTCATGGTTTCATCATAACAATTATTAGTTTTCTTTTATGCATTTTAAAGGATTATTTATGCAAGTACATTATAATCTTGTATTATGCTTCAAGCACTGACACTGTTATTCCTTTCCTATCTATCTATCTGGCTATTTTGTAGTCTTATAAATATAGAGGAATGTCTGGAACACAGTTGTTCTTCCTGTGACTCAACAAAGTTCATTAACCAACTGTTGCTCCGGAAAGTGGGGAATTAACCTTGACAAGTAGGAGGTTTGTGCTTTATCACCTTCTCTGCAAATACTGCATCCTCTTTCATGAACGGATGACAGAGGTGAGCTCTGTTGTTTTTATCAGGGTCACATTGTACACAGCCAGTGGATTGTCTGCAACATTCGAAGAGATTTTCTCTCTAATGCCTCTCTAATGTCACAGAGGGAGACGATGTAAAGGCTCAGTAAAAACAGGTTTGAACACAAAAGCACAACTCTAAGACCAGGACCGTAAGTAAAAGTTTACTAAAGGTCGAAAACAGGCAACCGTCAAAACTGTGAAGGCAGTGAAGAAGAGGCAAACTTATCCAATAGCAGATAAGAGTAAGCAAGCGGGTGTCCAAAAGGCAGGCAGGGGGTCATAACAGGCAAAACTCAGGCAGGCAGAGAAAATGGCTGGACCCCTACAGCAGAAGCACAATAGACGATCTGGCGGGGAATGAATGGAAGTGGGCCAACATGTATGCTACTGGCTGATGCGTGGTGGTGGGGGGGTCAGGTGATGGGGAATGAATGAAGCACTGGGGTTACTGCTGGGCAGGTAGGAGTGGCAGGATCAGAAATGACAGCAGAGCTAGTACATGGCAAGGGAAACAGCACATGAGGAAAATGTGAAAGTACGACCATGTGACAGACGCAGCCTTTAGAAGCTGTGCTGATAATGAACCAACAGCTGACTTTTTGACCTGACCGAGAGGTTATCTGGTGTTATACAAGAAACAAATTACATTTAGAGGAAGATTCATACTGCAGCTCCAATCCTACATTGCTTTATCTTCACTCTCAATAAAATGCGGGCAATTTTATTTTGTTAACTGCATGTGTTGTTCTGATTTGAGAAAAGGTGACATTGATTAAATGGGGATGAGGTTATAACTATTAGATAAGAAGAACTAATATAATCATATATGTTCCGTGTTGTAAGGTCAGTTTTGCAACAACAAACACTGTATATTAATTCAAACATAAATTGCTGCTGTACCTCTATTCGCATTAACTGATATGTTATCAAATTATTTGAAAATATGCTTCTATTTATTTCAGGAAAAAATCTACAAAACAACTTAAACTAAAGAACTATTTCTGTGCACGCAGCTATAAACAAGTGGGATGCAGAAATATAATGTGTAGAAATTCACTAAATTGAAAATTAACCCCCAAACCTTTGTTCTCTCCAGACATGTATTCAGATGGGATGCATATTTATAGAGTAGTGCCCAAATTGAACTTGACAGGTACAAAGATTTAACCATTACGTTTTAAATTAAATATATTTCAACATTTAGTGGATAATATGTCACCTCAGGAAATAGAGAGTAAAACTAAATGCATTGCCTAAAGCAAAAAAAAAAAAATCTGTGTTACACTATTACATTATACATATTATTTTTCAATGACAAATCTAATTTCTATCACAAGCACAAATAATGACCTGAATAAATGTGCAACTACCATCTCTTGTGCTCTTTTTTTCTCATTAACTAGTTGTTAAAGAAATGCAGAAAAGTTTTTATTCTCATTTACCATGTAACACAAAGACAGTTTAAAGTAAATCTGTGTGCATTCAGTTTGTGTTCCTCATAGACCTGCGTGTGTTCTAGCTAAAGATGGTAAACAATGTAAAGTAAATTACGATGTAATACAATACGGAACAAGTAATGCATTACCTTATTATCCTTAAATTATCTAACAACAAAAACTGAGCCATATGAACTTAATTATGGAAGTTTTATTGCAGAGAAAGTGCATTGCATTATATGACATTGTAGGTGTATAGTTGTCCACACCCTGGAGGTAATGTGACATAAATGATAAATTACAGTAAAGAAACAAAAAATGCAGCATCTGTGAAATGCTATTGGATTTACAATCAGGTTCTAAAATGAACTTTTTTTCAAGTATTCTTCAAGCATCAAGTATTATATTATCTGCTACTTTTGAAATGTTGTGCTACATGAAGGACTAACATTCAGCTAATTTAGGCAGCATTTGATGTAAATAGTGTTGTCATTCAATGTTCAATACATTTACACAAAAAAACATTACATTCACAAATGACCCCTGTCTTTTAGTACATGACAATCACTCCACTTTACTAAACAATCACTAACAACTCGGTATTTCACAATGTACCGACAGCAAGAAACACAAAGCAGCAGAACTTGAAGTTCACCACAGCGTAATATACAGTCAGTGCTCAATTCAAAACCCCACAGTTCAACTATAAATGACTGAGTCCTTATCTAAGTTCTCAGTTCAAATCTGCACAAGAGTGCATATCTCAACAAAAACCTCCTCTTCAGGATTACAAACCAAGTAAGGTATAAGTGAGTATTTAAACTTTCATAACTTTTTATTACCATAACACGGACCATGGGAAAGTGGGGTTTAAAGGAGAGGTGAGGTGCTGGACATAGAGTCCACGTGGGATTGATCCTTACCAGTAAGGAGGCACTTGTATAAACAGTATAAACAGTAGGAATATATGTATAGATAGGCGGGGAGGTAGATGGTTGAGGTGCTCTGTCTGCTAGTACTTCCCCTAAAGTGGCCTCTGTGCTAAGCCTGCCTCCTCTGCTGTGGTTTTTATCTCTCTGTAAATCTTGGCTCCAGCCCTGATACTATATTGACAAGTCCCATCTGATATTTATATGCCAATATTCTACTAGGCAAAAAGCTCATGGCTAACAATTTAAATGTTGTAATCCACGTAACATGATGTCAGGGATTGCTGTGGACATCGACAAAGAAACTGTATTTAATGTGGATCACTCACGTTATGGTACACAATCAACTTAAAATGGTCAGTATCTGCACGAATCTATATCAGAAAGTATCTTTCTCACAAGTCTCTCTTAAGTGAACTGTTCACCATTAGCCAAAAGAGTGTGCCACTTGGCATGCACTTTAAAGCCCTCTGACATGCCACTCTGCCCCTACATTTATCACTGAAGATTCAAGGATGTGAATAAGATTTAAGTGTGTGTGTGTGTGCGCGCATTTTTTTCAGTGTTGGAATGTAACTAAGCACAGTTACTCAAGTACTGTATTTAAGCTCCTTTATATCCCATTACATTTCAGAAGCAAATATTGTACTTTTCACTTCATTATAATTATTTGACAGTATTATCAACTAGATACTTTGCAGATTTAGATTATTAATACAAATACATTTTGATGTATTATTGTCGGGTAGGCTCCCTAACAGCATATTAAGTAGTAAAAATCTGCCACGCCTTCACCAGCTGCAACATTAACGTGATACTTACATATGAATGCATAATTATAATCCAATGATACAATTTATATGTTCAAAATGAGCTGTAATTTGCATAAATACAATCTTTTGTGTCATTTGTTCCAAGATAAAAAGCATTATAATGTTTACAAATTAAACAATGAACCAACATCATTATGGAAAGCTGACAATTCAGTTCTGAAAAATCCTGACTGTACTTGTGTCTGAATACCAAGTATTATACATGATGAGGGGAATCTAATTTTATAAATCATATGAAACCTTACCAATTTCACTGTGAGATATTTGTGAAATGAAAGTACCAACAAAATGAAAATCTGACCTTTTATTAATGTCTTAATCAGTGTAATAAAAATGAAAGGATAGGCCATTTAACAGATGGACTTAAATCACTCACTAACTGCAATGTTTGCAAAAATAGACTGAAAGAGGATGGCTGTGGTGTGGACTCCTTGGTGGGATTCTTGTGTCACCAGACTCTGTTCAGAGTCATGCACTATTTAAGGGCATTTTATGTCTGCCAGAACCTTGCAAACACACTTAAAAACACAACAACTTTCGAATCAATCCTTTTAAGTTGGTATCGATAACAAGTGAGCAGTGTTTGAGTGTTGAAGTATTGATTACTGCGGTATTGATCTGCCCTTCACTAAGGATCATTCAGTCACCCTCTCTGTTCTACTATTGAAATCTTTAGGATGATACGTGTTTGTAACACTCTCTGTACTGTTGCAACACTGTACTGTTGTTATTGTTGTTTGTCATATCCCATTTGTGTGCCTGCTCTTCGAAACACACCGTGCGTGTTTGTATGTGTTCATAGAAGAATGAAGGTCTCATGTTTGTTTTTTTAGGACTGCCTTACTGATTTCAGACATTCACATTTATGGAACTGGAATTAATTCATGAGAAAATAACAACAACATTTGTTTAAAGAAGTAGAAAGTACATATTAACGTTACCAGTGCCCTGCTCTGGAAACTATGCAGACATTTGATTCTCGTTCCTAATTCCATTGTTGTAAAGGGCATATGAGCTCAGTGAGCAAAAGTAGACAACAGAAGTAGAAAGGTGTAACTTATTAGAGTTGTATTCTATTGTATTCTTCATTCAGAATTGTCTCTCTGTGATCATAGGAGCAGAATATATGTGAATTCTCTTTGGTGGTTTGTTTTTTGGTGCCCTTATCTCAGGGAATTCTTACACTAAAGTAAATTAAAGTAATCGTCTTGTACTTTGGTTGGTTTTCCTGCCTCATGTTTTTGCTTTGATTTATCTCTCACTCTGCGCCTCCTTTACTCTTTTCCAGTGTTCGCTGCAGGAAGTGTATAAACCCAGAGTGTGATTTGCATTCTGTGTCAGTCCTAGAGTCTGCCCTTCGGGGGAAAGCGATAGAGATGCACATGCTGATGAGAAGGCAGGGACAGGACGGACTCAAATGAGCCTGATAAGCTAGTGCCTGGGGAGGACAGGAAACGGATTTGCTTAATTGGCAAATTTGTTCGACTTAGAGATAGCAGCAAGCGGTGTTGAATTACACCTCACCCAACCCAGTCGACCAAGCCTTACAGCGGTCTACTGGTGATGTCAAGGTTATCATGTTGACCATTAAACAGCAGCTAATTTAAACTGAAACTGATCCACAATGTGTCCCTCTCAAAGTTTTCACTATAATGTTTGTCTTGTTTAGTAACAGTTCATTGCCAGCTAGCGAAGAGAGAGCAAATGAAACTAACTCGTGATATATTGGAAGCAGCATCAAATGGTCAGTAGAGGTCCATAAACCATGCAGCCGAGTTGATTTTTGATAGCTTCAAGCTGTTTGAAGAGGTTGAGATGAGAGAGCCAACAGGCATGGCCCGGAGCACTAATGTGTTTATGTGCAGAATGGTATCATCTTTAGCTAGACTCACAAAAATTATATACTAGTATATAAGTCATTTGAATTCCTCCCTGCATCAGGTCTAAACATTCAGTTATTGTGAAAGCTAATGTAATGACCTACATTTACAATCATTTAAATGGGAACTGAAAGCGACATGAAAACAATTACAAAGCATTGCAGTAGGTTTTGTTCCATCTGATTCAATTAAGGTTGAGTTTCATTAACAAGCGCCCTCCTCCTTTCACTTTCCTCGTGCCTGCACCCTCTCCGCCTTCCCTCAGTCATGTATGGCCTTTTCTCACTGCAACAATGACTTTCACGAAATCACATTAAACAAATGAGCCCTCCAAATCTGACAGCAGCATATTCTAGAGGCGGGGTGGCTAAACCCTTGTTTTGTCCTTGGTTTATCTCCACACCATCTCTGGAAATGTTATGTTCATCACTGAATAATTACATTTTAAGTACTTCAAATGACTTTGGATGAGAGACTTGATGATTAATTACACTTGGTAAAGAATACTCGGGCAGTTAATGTGGGGCTAATGACTGTAAAACTGTTTTTTCCTAAAGTTTTTGGAGACCTTTTTTTCTCTCCTCAACTAAACTTTTAACCTTACTATTCCAGCCACAATTTTCACTTCACTCATTTAGAGCTGGCAAGACTTAGAAGCTATTTGCTTGGATCTCGCTTGGCTGTAATATAGATATTTGACAGTTTTCTCCTAAAGACTTTTAACATGAAATCTCCTACATGATGGATAAAATAAGGATTTTCCTGGATGTGGCAAATACCTCAGTTATTTCATAAATTTGAGGCCTGAAAATGGACAATGTTGTTCCAGAACCACTGAACCATCAGTTCCATCCATCCATCCATCGTCAACCGCTTATCCTGCTTACATGGTCTCGGGGGGCTGAAGCCAATCCCAGCTGACATCGGACGAAAGGCGGTGTACACCCTGGACAGGCTGCCAGTCCTTCGCAGGTCCACACATAGACAAACAACCACTCACACTCACACCAATTTAGGGACACCAATCAACCTAGGCCGCATGTCTTTGGACGGTGGGAGGAAGCCGGAGCACCCGGAGAGAACCCACGCAGACACGGGGAGAACATGCAAACTCCACACAGAAAGGCCAGGGCAACCGGGGTTTCAACCCACGACCTTCTTGCTGTGAGGCGACAGTGCTAACCACTGCACCACCGTTCCGCCCCCCATCAGTTGATATTGATTATTTATTATTATTATTATTATTATATTTTAAATGTGGATTTACAAGGATTGAAAGTTTTTAAACAGTCCCTTCCTATACTGATTTATACTGAGTTGGACTAGCCTGTGGTAGCTGTCCCTCCCGGGATCTCCTGAGCAGCCAGGAAGGGGTGGCTGGGTGACTGTCCGAAGGAGGAATAGTCGTAAGCAGTCAAAGCCCACGGGTCATCACCAACCTGTTCATGTCTCTAACAGATTTTCCCCACTCAGCGACACACCTGCTGAGAAACCAACTCTGATCATTGGCAGCTCCATTTTGAGAAACGTGAAGTTAGCGAAGCCAGCGGCCATAGCTAAGTGCATCCCTGGGGCCAGAGCGGGCGACATTGAGTCTTATTTGAAACTGCTGGCTAAGGATAAACGTAAATACAGTAAGACTGTTATTCACGTTGGTGGTAATGACTCCCGGTTACGCCAATTGGAGGTCACTAAGATTAATGTTGAGTCGGTGTGTACATATGCAAAAACAATGTCGGACACCGTAGTTTTCTCTGGACCCCTGCCAAATCTGACCAGTGATGACATGTATAGCCGCATGTCGTCATTCCGCCGCTGGTTGTCAAGGTGGTGTCCAGCAAACGATGTGGGCTTTGTAGATCATTGGCAGACTTTCTGGGGAAGACCTGGTCTGATTCGGAGAGACGGCATCCATCCCACTTGGGAAGGAGCAGCTCTCATTTCTAGAAATCTGGCCAAGTTTATTAGTGGACCAAATCCATGACAACCCAGAGTTGAGACCAGGAGGCAGAGTTGCAGTCTAACACACTTCTCTGCCCTTCTTTTTCAGCAGTTACCCACCCAAAACCCTACGCAGAGTCGCAGTCTAACACACTTCTCTGCTCCTCCATTTCAGGAGTTACTTAGTGAAAATCCTATAGTGACGGTGTCTGCCCCCGACCATCGAAATTATTTAAATCAAAGGTAAACAGAAAAGGAGCTGTGCATAAAAACCTCATAAAAATTAACACCACAAGAGCAATAGTGCAAACTAATAGGAAAATTAAATGTGGACTCTTAAACATCAGATCTCTCTCTTCTAAAGGTGTACTAGTAAATGAACTAATATCAGATTATGATATTGATTTATTTTGTCTTACTGAAACCTGGCTGGGTGATGGAGAATATGTTAGCCTAAATGAATCCACCCCTCCCAGTCATATTAATACTCACATTCCTCGAGGTACAGGCCGAGGAGGTGGAGTTGCAGCTATCTTCGACTCTAGCCTACTAATCAGCTCTAAACCTAAACTAAATTATAACTCATTTGAAAGCTTTGTTCTTAGTCTTTCACACCCAAGTTGAAAATCACTGCAACCAGTTCTTTTTGTTATAGTGTACCGAGCACCTGGTCCGTACTCTGAATTCTTATCTGAATTTGCAGCTTTTTTGTCAACTTTAGTCCTTAAAACGGACAAAGTTATTATTGTAGGGGATTTTAATATTCATGTAGACGTTGAGAATGACAGCTTCAGACATACAGAAGACGTCTGTCACAAAGTAACGGAGGACTCCTATGCTTATTTCAGTCCCTCCCAAATCGATCATCTTGTTGATAGTGCTGCAGGCTCGCTGCGAATGACACTCGACTCTGTAGCCCCTCTAAAAAAGAAAATAATAAAACAAAGACCGTTAGCTCCATGGTATAATACTGAAACTCACAAATTAAAGCAAATATCGCGGAAACTTGAGAGGAATTGGCGTTCCACCAAACTGGAAGATTTTCGTTTAATTTGGCAAGATAGTCTTAAAACTTATAGGAAGGCCCTCCGTAATGCCAGAGCAGCATAGTACTCGTCATTAATAGAGGAAAATAGGAACAACCCCAGGTTTCTTTTCAGCACTGTAGCCAGGCTGAGAGAGAGTCACAGCTCTATTGAGCCAAGTATTCCCATAGCTCTCAGTAGTTACGATTTCATGAGCTTCTTTAATGATAAAATTCTAGCTATTAGAGAAAAAATTCACCAAGACCTGCCTTCAACTGGCACCGACTTATCTCTAAACTCAGGAACCTTAGAAACAGCTGTAGAACCAGATATATGTTTAGACTGTTTTGCTTCCCTCAACCTACTAACCAACTAACATCAATAATTTCTTCATCTAAACCATCAACCTGCCTCTTAGACCCCATCCCGACAAGGCTGCTTAAAGTTTTACCCTTAGTCAGCACTTCTATACTAGATATGATCAATCTATCTTTATCAACAGGCTATGTACCACAGTACTTTAATGTAGCTGTAATTAAACCTCTTCTGGAAAAGCCCAAACTTGATCCAGATGTTTTAGCCAACTATAGACCTATATCTAACCTTCCATTTCTCTCTAAGGTTCTGGAGAAAGCAGTTGCTAAACAGCTGTGTGACTTTCTACAGAGCAATAGTTTATTTGAGGATTTTCAGTCAGGATTTAGAGCTCATCATAGCACAGAGACAGCACTGGTGAAAATTACTAACAACCTTCTTATTGCATCAGACAAAGGACTTGTCTCTGTACTGGTTTTATTAGATCTTAGTGCTGCATTTGATACCATTGACCATCAGATCCTATTACAGAGACTGGAACATTTCATTGGCATTAAAGGAACCGCTCTAAGCTGGTTTAAGTCCTATTTATCAGATCGATTTCAGTTTGTACATGTTAACGATGAGTCCTCCATGCATGCCAAAGTTAGTCATGGAGTTCAAGGATCTGTCCTCGGACCAATCCTCTTCACTTTATATATGCTTCCCTTAGGCAATATTATCAGGAAATATTCCATAAACTCTCATTGTTTCATTGAGATGATACTCAGTTATATCTATCGATCAAGCCAGATGAAACTCATCAGTTAGCTAAACTTCAAATGTGCCTTCAGGATGTTAAAACCTGGATGACCTGTAATTTTCTAATGTTAAACTCAGATAAAACTGAAGTTATTGTTCTGGGGCCTACGCACCTCCGTGACGCATTACCTAAAGATAGTTTCCCTTGATGGGATCGCTCTGGCCTCCAGCACCACTGTGAGGAATCTTGGAGTTATCTTTGATCAGGACATGTCGTTTAAGTCTCACATTAAGCAAATTTCAAGGACCGCCTTTTTTCACCTACGTAATATTGCAAAAATGAGGAACATCCTGTCTAAAAATGATGCAAAAAACTAGTCCATGCACCGGTTACTTCTAGGCTGGATTACTGCTAATTCTTTATTATCAGGCTGCTCGAAAAAGTCCATTAAGACTCTTCAGCTGATCAGAATGCTGCAGCACGTGTTCTGACAGGAACCAGGAAAAGAGATCACATTTCTCCTGTCTTAGCTTCTCTGCATTGGCTTCCAGTAAAATCCAGAATAGAATTTAAAATTATTCTTCTTACCTACAAAGCTCTTAATGGTCAGGCACCATCTTATCTTAAAGAGCTCATAGGACCTTACTACCCCACCAGAGCACTGCGCTCCCAGAATGCAGGGTTACTTGTGGTTCCTAGAGTCTCCAAAAGTAGACTAGGAGCCAGAGCGTTCAGCTATCAAGCTCCTCTCCTGTGGAACCAGGTTCCAGTTTGGGTTCAGGAGGCAGACACCATCTCCACATTTAAGAGTAGGCTTAAGACTTTCCTCTTTGATAAAGCTTATAGTTAGGGCTGGCTCAGGTGAGTCCTGAACCATCCCTTAGTTATGCTGCTATAGGCCTAGACTGCCGGTGGATTTCCCATGATGCACTGAGCTCCTCTCTCCTCTATTATCTCTCCCTCTGTATGCAACCTCATCCCATTATTGCACGTTACTAACACAACTTCTCCCCTTTCTGGTAGTCTTGTGCTTTCTCGTCCCTTTCCTCTCTCCTCCTATCACTTCCTGCAGGTGTTTCTGGCTCTGGAGCTGTGGAGTCTGGATCTGTGGTTGCGGGTCACCTGCTGCCCCCGTGTTCCTGCTCGACACCCTCTGCTGCAACAATTATTGTTACTAGTCCTATTGTTATTATTGTTATTGTAATCATTAAGATTACGATTATTATCATTAACACTACTATACATATCTATACCATTTTTCATTTAGTCATTTAGTCTATAGCAACATCACCTTTACTGTCTGTACCGCTGTGTGTATATTATGTAGGCTGCCTCCCTCAACTCTCTCTCCTTCCATCCCTCTCTCTTTTTCTCTCTGTTCCTCTCCTGCCCTCATCCTCTCTCGCTCTCTCTCGCTCTCACTCTCTCTCTCTCTCTCTCTCCTTCACCCCCAACCAGTTGAGGCAGATGGCTGCCCACCCTGAGTCATGGTTCTGCTCGAGGTTTCTGCCTCTTAAAAGGAAGTTTTTCCTTGCCTCTGTTGCCTAATGCTGCTCTTGGTGGGAATTGTTGGGCTTCTGTAAATAACATCACAGAGTACGGTCTAGACCTGCTCTTTTATGAAAAGCCCTGTGAGATAACTGTTGTTGTGATTTGGCGCTATATAAATAAAATTGAATTGAATTGAAATTGACTTGAGGCTACAAAATACTGTCTAGTAAATAAAAGTGCAATTTCCTGTGACAGTTTCCCTGATGGCTGTGATGGTGTCCTAATTGTTTTCATAAAGCTATATTTATAATGCAGACATCATTATGGCCATGATCTTTATACTTTAGTGATTTTGATTTTGATAGTGGGCCTTAAATGTCGAACTCAAACTGAAATTTAAATTCTCCTTACTTTCTTAAAATCATCTGAAGGTTGGTGTTACAAGAAGACAAACTGTCAACTGTGGTAAGCTGCTGACCGGAGCACGTCATAATAGCATATCCTACGAACATTGATACCAGATGTTTGTTTCCCTCTTTTGTCAGCGGTAGCTATCTGCTGTTAGTGAATTGACATCCGTCCCTTTACAACATTCAACATTTGGAAGGACCCATTTAGCGGTTTCATTACATTACATTAACTCATTTGGCACTTTTATCCAAAGTGACTTACATTTGAGAAACAACATACAAGCATCAACAAAGCATCAAATACAGCACAAGATCTACAACTGACAATACATACTAGTAAGAGCTAATAGCACATTGCATCAATGGGGTAAATGCCTAGGGAAAGAAGTAAGAGTTAACAAAAAAGTGCAATCAATACAAGATAATTCTAAGGGGATAGAAGAAGAAGACCAAAGGAAGTGCATGTTAGAGGTTAGGTTTTTCCACTCAGAAAGTGAAAGCTAGCAAGCTAGGCTAACTAGCTTCCATGCTGAAAACCTAGCTTGCTAACTTTAGCACTGATTCCCACTATGCGCTACTTTATGTTTATATAAATTATATATATTTCAACATGGTCTGCATTAGGGCTGCACGATTTGGAGAAAAAGTCAAATTGCGAAATAAAGAGTAGCCTATAATGTTCAGTTAATAGTATACTGTAAGAATAACAATAATAGCCTATATTAATTACTATATTCATTTTAATTTCATATAATAGTATACTATTTTACCACTAGTTGAATATTAAATCCAGTTACAGCTGTTTCATTTCTGTGGTTTTTTTTATCAATTTATTTAAAACTTGTGCAAGAAAATGGCTCTACATCGATCTCTAAGTTGTTAATGGTAAGGACTAACTTGTCAATAATTATATTGTTCATGATTTGAAAGTTTGCTGTAGAACTTTTTTAATGTCAAGCCCCATCCAGGCTGTGATTGGTCGATTGACGAAAAGGGCCTTATCTTCTCCCAGTTTTCTTCTGTCTGAACGCTTCAGCTGCAGACAGCGGCAGTCTCTCTGTCTCTGTCACAGAGCCACATGAGCACCGGCAGTTCTCTCGGTGCTCCGGTGGCGTCTGACTATGTTTTGAATGATTAGCGGTGGGGCGGGGGGGTTACGGTAGGTTTTTGTCTTAAAAGTTACTTGCACACTGCCCATGAATCATTTTTCTGATAGGCACAGTAGGCCCATATGTTTGTAGCGCCACATGCGAGAGCCTGGTGTGGGCGGAGATAATGAGCAGACTGCATCACACACAGAGAAGACAGCATCACACACACCTTTTCTGTTATATGAAATCGCACACTTTTTGCGGTTATGTAATCGCACATGACGCCATCGCAATTGCGATTAGATTAATTGTGCAGCCCTAGTCTGCATCATTGGCAGCACTCACACACACAGTGTTGTTTTTGGCCCATATTTTTCCTTGATGTTGTGATGGCCAATGACCACTCCATACGTTGTCTCATGATACAAATCACAACACAGACTAATCTACGTATGAGATTGCTCAAATAACAGATATTAAGCAATAGCTAACAGTGCCCCCACCAACTGGTTAACTGCCTGTGTGGCCATTGAAGTGGTTTCAACATTCAACTATTTTCAGAGCTCCCACATAGCCACAGCCTATTGCAACAATCAAATTACCAGCACCAACATCGTTAGTCAGAACACTAAAGTAGTGGGCGCTGTCACTGCAGATAAATCATTACAATGTAAATATCTTCTTTTTGGCAATTACAATTTTAAGCAAATAAGTACACAAGTTACAACAACAAACACTGAGCATATAGTACATAAGGGATTTTTTATTTCAGTTTGGTGATGATGAAAATGATTATGTAATTATTATTTTATAATCAAAGCCAACAAAATAACGACGTCAACATTACAGTGAATATAATCTGTCTTCTAAATTGCTCAATGTCTATAAAAAGTGGAGCCAAGTGAAAAAATTTTGCCATCTTGACTCTTGTAAGCAATAAACTGAAGTGGACTTAAGCCGTTTTACTATGATACATTCTCTGTGGTTGTACTTACAGTGTGTACAGATTATTGCCTCTATCACTGCTGGGACAGATAATATGGCATTCTCTGACTTTCATTAACATCCTACACAGCAGCCCAGCAAAGTCCCGGGTGGCTTAGTTACAGTGAGATGCGGATAAAGTTCTCCTCTCTCTTACTGTTAGTGTTCCCTCTGAGAACATGAAGAGAGCAGCCACATAAGGGGATTTCAAGCTGTAAAGTCGGCTGTACAGTGTTTAGGTCTTAAAACAGCATGCAAAGTTGGAACTCATTTCCTTTGCATCTTGTCAACAGAGCACTTATTGTCAGCTCTAAAAATTAACTGTTTGCATTTCTTCAACATCACAAGTACTCATTTTCATCAGGATGTGTTGCAAATTGCGAAGCATGAAAGATTCAAATAAATTTCATGACCAAAATAAATATGCCTCCGAATACAAATAGAGTTCAACGAATCACACTGAATCATGACCTCAATTCTTTAACCTCAAACTGTAGCTGAGCTACAGCTTCTCTCTGAGCCAAATTTCACAGCCCTGGTTACAAAAAAGGCTTTAACATCTCAGCAATGCCTAAAGTCATGAAAAGAGAAAAGTACAACCACATACCCAACTCTGGATGTGAGATTTTGTTTCCCGGTGCGAGTCATACTAGAACGAGCTAGATTTGTCCCTGCATTATTTACAATTACCATTCTCTTTGTAAGCCAGAGTCACATTAATGAATGCATGAGAAGTTGCCTATTTGATGACCACAATGCATGGGGGAGACTCGAGGTACACCGATGCTCCATTTGTGAGAGCTGAATCATTCAACACACACACACACACACACACACACGCACACACACACACACACATACATAAAATACTCAAACAAAGTTTAACGTGCATTATGTGTGTTGTGGAGGGAGTCCTTGGTCAACTTCAAGGAGTCTCAAAGCATTAATCTACATTTCTTTTGTGATAAATGTTTTATTAATCCAACAATACAGAACCAACAATGCCTGCGATTGGAGAAAGTGTTTGGTATATACATTTCAGGTATATATGGTGACATTCAGTTTGAATTTGAGATGAGCAGTGCTGAATTGTAGCCCTTTTAATAAAGTCCTCCAATTCAGCAGTAATGACTTGCCAGGACTTTACTGCAGACGTCTTCGGGCTTGTTCACATATTGCTTGTTTCAGGGAAGATGGCAGATTTTTTGTGGAGCAGACGCTTAATAAATACTATCTGAAGATGTTTTATTCTTCTTTATGCTTATTTTTCCATGAATAAAATAATTTCATAGAGAAATATTTTGAAGCAAAGTTTACTGTCAGCTCTTCAACCTCATCATAATTTAACGTGCTGGAAAACACATTTGTGAAGAAAGATTCTTCTGATTGTGCTGAATGTAATTAAAAAGATTGACCTAAAGATGAAAAATCAGCAATGTATGTGTTTATATGTATTTCACTGCTGCTTATAAACGTCACTGATGTAAACAAAGCTTTAACTATAACTTATTAGTCAGTGTATGTAAAAACCTGCCAGTCATTTTTGGAGTAATAGCAGGGTTCCAGTACTGTTCTTTGAAATTTGCTGGCAGGGCTGTCATTTTGTTTATGCATGGATCACGGACTGTGTCTTTAAGTAAATGCAAAGCTTCAGATGCTTGGGCACACAGACTTTGATATTGACATATCTGCCTACCGAGTGTTCACATCAAGGCACACCACATTGGAGCACAGCACAACACACACAACTCAACAGGACTGTCCACAAGAGCCTCATTTTATATTCATAGTAAAAATTAAAATGGCAATGACAGGCTCTCTCTTTCACACACACACACACACACACACACACACACACACACCCTCTGAGGAGGGAGAGAGGAAATGATGTGCAATGAATATGTGACATCTAAATAAGTTATAGCCGCACATCCTTTCACCAGAGAACATAACAAAGAAACATAGTGAAGCACGTGGACAGATATTACTCCCAGTATATGAATGATCAATCTAACTTGATCGAAATGAAACTAAACAAAGGCCTCTTTAGCTCATCAAATGCAGCTCTGACTTATACTAAACTGAGGAGGAAAGTGCATATGTGTTTGTGGCTGGAGAGTAACAAAACATTTTATCATGAAAACTGAGTTGTGTTAGTAAACCAGACAGAACACTGCTCCTCTCCAGGCAACACGGGAGAAAATGTTACTTGTTTGAAGTGCAAGAAGCCCTCACCTCAGCCACAGGCACTCCCTCTGGGGGACGACAGTGCAACACAATCATGCCATTCAGAGGCACCTCAGTGCCTTGGGGGTCTTGCTCAAAGTTCTTCCTCAGGTCTAGGGAAGAGAATAAACAGCCAGCATTAAAGAACAACTCCAACAGCATGAAGGAGCACGTGTGACCTTCTACCCTCACACACACATGAACACGAAAAAACGCCTTCTACAAAATCATGGCACTATTTTGAAGAATAACCTTTTCGGGGACAATAAGGTCAGTCTGGTATCAAAGTGATAGGGAGTTGCTTACAGGCGATCCGGACAGTTGCCTTGCGGCTCTTGGAAGTTCCCAGGTGACTCCAGGCGACACACAGACACCAGTAGTCCTCTGGGCCGTGAAAGTCCTCCACCTGCTGACGTGAGACGTTGATCATAACTTCACGGATCTTTAGCCCTGCAGACAAGATGGTTGATTGCTTAGATCAGCTTTCATTATATTACAGGAATGATTAATCAAGGAGATGAAGATTTGTAAGGACAGAATGATGAGTGAAATTTGAATCTGATAAGATTATCAGCAGTAAACAGATCTGCCATTTGCCAGGGGGAGAAGGAAGAGGAGAGAATGGTACTACAACCAGGTTCAACTTCAATGCAAATATCTGTGTCATTACTGGTCTTTTGACAAAAGCTTGTTAAAAGTTCAGTTTTGGCAAACAGATGGCCAGCAATGCAAAATGCTGGTCGTACCAAAAATTATTAGTGAGCCCACATAGCCTCTTTCAATATCTGTAAAACATAATCCATTTATACAGAAGTGACACTAAATGCTCTCCAGTGGAGGCATTAACTGAGAGACGGACCAGCCTGTTATTTTTTAAGGGAGAGAGTGAACAACTCATTTTTTGTTTTTGAAAAAAATTGAACTGGCTATAATTTAGAGGTAGAAAAGAAAAGCAAAACAATGCAATTAAATACCGCATCTGCAAACAAATACTTTCTATGACAAGTAAATCATCTATTTTTCTGCAGCAGAACTTTGACTTAATGTCACCCAGGTCATTTGTTAATCTATATATAGTCTGTGATAACAAGCTACGCGTGCATATTCTGAGGCAACTGATGGGAATTTAAAAGCCTGGCATTTCAATTACGCCAGACTATGCACAAAAAGATGACAGGCTTGGACCATTTATGTATAATAGGGTGGCTTTATTGGGTATCTCGGAAATTGCAGCTTTCAACCAACATACTGTGTGTGATGTCTGTCTAGCACGGCAGAAACCTGAACTTCAGTCAGTCAACTTGAATAGATTTATTAATAACTAGAGAGTTATGAACAAGTAATGTTTGTTGTCAAATCTCCAACTTCCTCACTTCCTGCAGCATACAATTAAGAATGCACTGAGGGGCAATGGGGAGTGACAATAACAAATACCCAACCCCTCAAGAAAACCAGTATTCGAGCCAAGGGTACCAGAAAGTGCACTTAAATACTAATACAAACACTGTTTGACCAGCCCATATGTCAGAAATACAACAGAGTGGTGTTCCCATTTACAGTGCAGCCAAACAAAGCCAAACAAACTCATATTGTTTTCATAAAAAAAGTCATATGGTGGAAAAGCACTGGAAAAGTATTTTTCCATCATATGCTACCTTTCGCCTGCAACTCTTTATCTTACTGTCACTGATACTTCTGGTTCCATTACTTCTTGCAACATGTAAGACTGTACAATGTGTTTCAGCAGAATGCTTTTAAAAGAGACCTATTATACTGCATCTCCAGTCCTATACTGTTGTTCTGTACTCCTGTATAGCAGCTTTGCATGATTAAGTTCAAAAGAATCATTTTCTATCTTATACTGGCTCTTCATGCAGGCCTTCATTTCAGCCTCTGTCTGAAACAAGCTGTAGATGCTTTTACCAGGCTGTACAGACAGAGTGAGCGTAGCTGTGCGGTGCAAAGGAATTTCTTTTAAATACTTTAACCTCATTATTTGAAGCTTTGGCCATGTTTAACATGAACATCCAACATTATAACACTGTAGATAAGTCATAAAATATGGAAAAGTACACTAGGTCTCCTTTAATGTGCTATCAGCTGTAGGAAATGTTGGGTTTGCATTAGCAGTAACTTAAAGCTCCGATACGGCTGAGTTAACAGTAATTAGTGAGGCTGATATCAATGAGATAAAATTACCAACAGATGTGCTGAATGCATCCTTTGCTGTAAATCCCTCATGTGTAGAAGGCAATTTGAATCCCGTGCAGGAATGGTGAACTCAAATAATGAAAACTATATTGAAAATTAATTACAGAATGTAAATATATTGAATGACCATAAATAGTAACAAAAGGATCTTAAATAATACAAATGTTACACATTTCTATTGATATTAATTTAATTAAATATTCTATATTACTATTTACTACTACTACTACTACTATTGAAGTGTATGACATTTATGTACCATTTTCTGAAGGCAGTAAATCAATAAAGGTTGCACTTTACACAGATTTTTAGTACAGCTAACAAGTCATGCCTAACAACACATCTCAGAGCAGCTGTTCAAAGATCACTGTAAAGCTTGGCCTCTTGTGGCTTATTGCTTAATTACGCAGCCCTACACTTGTAGAAGAGTTTTCTCTCATGCCATACACTGTAGACAGCAGCTTACGCATGGGCCGGGATTAAATGAAAACTAATAATGTGGAATGAAAGGTTATCAAAGGGAGCCTAATGAAGTAATGTAAAACAGAAATGTTCTCTGAAGACACTGTAATCCTCTGCAATGACTGACTGATATTGTGTACAATACACACACAGTATTCCATCTACTCCTCCTTTCCACCGCTACAAATTAGAGACTTAATCAACATGTCTGATTAAGCGAGAGAGAGGCAGATTTAACAGCAGGGAAATACTCAAGTGAGGGGGCAAATTTGTTGAGTAATATGCAGCGTCATTGGGTTACTTATGTTCAACTCTATGGACCCAAAGCAATAGATGTAAACAAATAATTCCACGGGTCCTTAACAGTTAGACAGCTTTTATTTTGACTCAGTTTGGACTTTCTTTATTCAGTTTTTGAAAGTACACAAATCATAACTAATTGTTAATTAAAGGTTTAATATGTAACATTTTAGTTTAATAATAATAATAATAATAATCCTTATTTGTAGAACACTTTTAAAAAACAAATTACAAAGTGCTTTAACAAGTGTAAAGATAGTTTAGTACTTGTATAATTGCAAATGTTATAATAAACCCACTGATATAACTTTCTGGAAAACACATGATAAAGTGGTCATGTTATGCTCTTTTCACCTGTGTGTTGACTGCCCCCTTTTAGCTACAGAGTGAAGCATCTCAGTTTTCTAAAAAACATTTTTCTCGTCACTGTGTGCGCTGCAGCTCAGTGTGTTTCTCCACTGGTGTTTTTGAGGGTGTGCCTGACTAGCTGCAAGGCGAGCATTATGACGAGTGTTAAAAAGTGATGCAGATAGTTTATGGAAGTAAAGGCTGGAGCTGTTTTCAGGCGGTTCAGGAGCAGTGTATCCCCAGTGTAACTCCCTTTGGGGTAGACTTTGGGCTTTTTCACTTTGCAAACCTTTTACTTGCGCAAAAAAAGATAAATAACACAATAAAGGAAAGGGAAAAAGCCAAAAAGCATAATATGACCTCTTTAATACATTACCTCCTCTCGTGTGGTACTCATGCTATGGCCTTCCTTCAGAACCCTGTGAGCAGTTTTGCCTTTTGCTGCCTGATCTTTGCCTGAAAGTTTTTGATTCTGAGGCTTCTGCCTTAGAAGCTCATGTCCTGTGGGAGATGGCTGCCTGTCTCTTTCGGTGCCTCACCTATGTTTTCTGCTGCCTGTCCAGCTCTTGCCACATACCTGTCTCACAAAGGACTTCAAGCAAGATCTCACTATTGCACATTCTCTGGAATTGTAAATAAACTAAACAGTTATTTTTATTTCTACTCCTTTTCCGTGTTCTGCTGTTTCAGAAGAGTTAAACATAACAGCACATGTATTTAAGAGCAATGGATACATAAATGGAAAACTGGTTTGGTCCATATATGGCCTGGCATAAAGAGTCATACATACAAAACGTACATTTTTTTTTGTAAGCAACTGTTAAAAATAACTAACCTCACACCTCATACCTGTCTTTGATATAACCTCTAAAGTTTAGTGTTTTTTGAAAAGCAATTTCACTACTTGATTGTGACAATAGCCTAAAGCACTTAGGAGAGCAGGGAATGGGTTTAGGCATGTTGTCTCTTAATTCACAATCAGACCTCCTCATCTTTATTAATGAAAAGGAAAACAGAAGAAACGAATGAATAAACAGTCTACTTTTCCTGATGCAATGTTTATGCTGAAAGCAGACAAACTGACTCAGAGGGTGGAGTGAGCTGCAGCTCTGCAGATTCACTCCAAAAGCCCCTTTTTCTGGCACATACTGAGAACATTTCTGACCACTAAACAAAAATAAAATAAGAAAACAAAAAGTGATGCTTTCCATCTCAGCCCATTCCATATTACAATGCGAATAAAAAATATAATTTCAGTTTGCATAAATGTCTATACACATACTGAAACAAGAATATATGAAAAACTAATAAATGCACACCCAAATAGAAGGGTGGCTATTGTTTGTTTGAATAAGGGTCATGGTGTTTCCGCTGAAGGCAAGACAAACAAAGGAGAGACATCAGAAAGACATTCTGACTCCCAGGTTCCCTCACAACTGCTCAGCCATGTTGATGACATGCGGTCGATTCTCCGCATTCAGGAATACAAACATCCATTCAGCTCCTTCCACGAGCCTGTCCCCAGCTGCCTGTTTTCTCTTTTGCCTTTCTTTCTGCTGTGCTCCCTCTGCCTTCCCTTCAGGCTCATGCCAGTGGCCCTTGACAGAGCGCCACAAAGCCCTGACAACAAACCTCAAGGTGGAGCAGCTTCCACTTATCCCTTCAATCATGTGCTTTAATATGGCTCTAATGTTGCCTCTATAAAGGAGTCAGGAAGAGATATACCAATGCTGATGCTCACTTATCCCACATTGCCCTCGTTCTCTCTTTCTTTCTATGTCTTTCTTTTGGTCTGTCTGGCACAGGGCCTGTGGTGTGATTTCTCCCAGCTTTGGCATTGTTTTGCCTTGGCTGAATCTGTGAAAAGGCCCAGAGGGAGCCAGCCACTGCCAGCTACAAGTGGCTCCTGATTCAAGCAGCTCAGCAGATCTCGACTGGTCTGGCAGCTCAATCAGGTCCAGGATGCCTCTGCCGTACTTAACACCACGTTGGATGAGGATTTACAGAAGTCTGTTTGTCTGAGGGATACTCGTGAGGCAGCTGTGTACATAGTGGGTGACACGGCGTGGGCTGTGGGCTGAGGTGGAAGCATATAGCTTTAGGAGCGCGTCTGTCTGATGTGAACTCAGCTTTTGGGGAAATGTTTGTGTGATGTGACATTGCGGCATGCAGCTCAGCATGTGGGGGCTGTGAGGGCTGGCTAAGGGCCAGACACAGACGAACCCTGCTAGACAAGCGGAACATGCTCCCAGCAACATCTTCAGTCTGGTCCCAGCTGTGTGTGTCATACTTAATCCTGGAACCAAAGGGACGCATTACTCCGTGCATAAAAAATCATGATAATTCAGCCATTAAAATGCTGCGAGTGCTTATTTGTGTCATTCCCCCAGTCGCCTTGTTTATGTTTATCCAAAAACCGCGTGTCTGCTTATTAGGAGCAAGTTTTGCATACACAAGTAGTTTTCACTCTGTGGGCCACTTCATTTGTTTGACTTCAATTTCTTTAACTAATAGTTTGTGACACAGAGCCTCTGAGGCATCTCACTTTCCCTCACCAGTCCCCACCTTTCTTTCTTTGTCCTGAGTTCATGCCTGGGTGATGGTATCTCTCAGCCAGCTAGGATCATAATACACAACAGTGGAGTTAGTCTTTGACAGATGCATCAACAGGAATAGATATCCATACTTCCTCTCTCCACCCTGCATTCATATGCTTTCCCTCAATCACTATCTCTTCATCAATGAATCTGCAGGAGCCGCTATCCTCTCCTTCTCGAGACAACCAACCTGGTATCCATTTCCAGCCTCTCTTTTACTCTCCCATCGCCCTCTACATTTCCAATGTCCTCTTTTTCCCTTATCCCCTCTTTCCCTTATCTCTTGTTCAGGGTATCACCCTTTCAGCTGAAGTCTATAAGCACAGATATCCCCACTGTTCCAACTTCCTCTCTGCTCTTCTTTCACTCTGCCCTTCAATAATCTCCTGAGTTCTATCATTCATTTCCATCTCCTGTAGCATTTCATCAGAGACAAAAATAAAAATTCTCTTCTGTGATAGGTCAGAGAATATAGTGTGCTGCAAAGGAATTGGTGTTTAGTTTACAGCCTCTGCCCTTCTTTTATTTTGTCTTTGGAATTTTAGACCAAGCCTATTCCCCGAAAAATAACAGAAATTGTCCGATTTACTGTCTGTAAAGACTCGACAGCTTCCTAAAATCATTCTAAGGAGTTTATCAGTGCGAGCACTTCTTGAAGGCAGGTTAATATCTGGATAGCGATTATTATATAGAACATCCAGCTGAGCCTTATCAGCCTGTGATTTTTCAAAAGGCTTGGCAATTGCAAAGGGATGAGGAAATAACACTGTTGCACTGAATTTGAAGATACACTGTACTGTGCTGCCATAATCATGTTGTCCGGAAAGCAGATCAATGTACCTTCTTCTTGACAAAATCCAAACTTTGGGCTAAAAGATTATTTTCATACTGGATTTGAAGAAGGCACATGAGAAATATACGATTTCAGATCAGTGACACAGCAATACAATTCAATAACTGATTAAGTATTTAGGATGTTAAAGTTTTAAATTTCGCACTTCTAATTCTTTGTTTCTCTCCCAAGGTGCACTTCACTTTCAGTCTCAGGATACAGTTTTAGGCATTGTCTTGCATTCACAGCCACCGAAATCGTATAGTATCTGAAGATGGACTTGAATATGTTCTCTACAGACAGCGGCCTTTACTGTCAGCCCTGATCAGCATCTTATTTTCAGGTTTGGATTAGGCCAGTTACCATTAGCGCTAAAGCGTGGGCACACAAACATTAATGACTGAATGAAATGAACAAAACTATGATTATTCAACATCATAACATTCAGTCTGAATGGATAAAATACTCTCTCACGTATACACAATACACATTTACAATGTTTCTCCAACAGTTATGCATACCCACAGGGAAGGTTGCAACCACCACAAGGAACGCTCAGAATTACTAAAATGAATAGCAAAATATCTTTATATCCAAACTAAATTCAATTCCAATTCAATCAAATTCTCACTCAAACTCAAAAGATGAGTACTGCAACAATGAGCCTCCCACTGGCCGACTATTATAGTCTCTGTTATTGTTTTCAATGAAAAACACAACAACAGTCACTGTGTAAATAGAAAAAGTTAACAAAAATGTAAGTTTAAAAAAAGAAAGGTAATTACTGTGTGAAAAAAGTAGCCAATTAAAAATCAAGCATCCCTGACTTCAGTTATGATTGAACCTTTGTGATCTGCAGTCTTAAAAATGGATTTATAACACAAAATTTTGTTTCGATATAATACAAGGTCAGAGTCATAATTAAAACTTTATATTTTAGAGATGGCAATTAAAAAAAAAATAAAAATCAGACAGGTGCTGTTGTACTTAGTCTGTAGAGTCTGCTCTCAAGAAGTTTTTCTATTGTGTTGTTCTGGACTTCTCTCTCTTGTAGGTGGTTGACTTGGACTATAGCTGTAGCAGTATTACGTCTTGACTGAGTGGAGGTGTAGAGGATGCCAAGCAAGAGACAGTTATGGGAAAGAATGTGCGACTGTTTTGTCTTACCATACTGTTCTGATGTTGTGTCAATATTAGGGTACGATATTTGGTAATGCATGCTTTTTGCTAGCCCACCAACTGCACACAAAAGGTGCAAGGAGTGGAACTGATAGACAGTGGCTTCATTCAAATGAAGAAGCAAAAAAAAAAAATTACATGTATTTTGGTGAACAATAAATATCCAAAAACCGTGTTCGTTTTTGCTACACATCACTCAGCTGGTAATTTGGTGATTCTGACAACATGCTAAATCCTACAGAGGAAGTGTGGTACAAATCCAGGGATAACGCAAATAATGTAAATAAACAGTTTTAATTAAACACCGGCAAGCAATAGATGTGATTTCAGAATAACACTCTGCAGGAAGTTAAAAATTAATTGGTAACATGTACCAGTATCTGTCATCTACAGGTGTATTACATTGAAAATATGACAGCCTTCCTTTTCAATTACAATAATGAAATCCCTACAACCATCTGAAAGTGGTAGGACATTTGTCATAAATCTGAATCCTAGCGAATGGGGCAGAGCCATTGTGCACAGTGATCCACTGTGTTTACATTGATTAAATCATGTGCAAACAACACCAGGTTCCTGCAGACCACACGGGCTATTGCACACATCAAACTGGTTGATTGGTATTGCCACTTTATGTGACATTCTGTGGATGCACTGGACACAAGCAGCTCACACACTGACACAATTAAAACTTTACTCTGTTCTCATTATCACTCGTTCTTGCTCTCTGTTCCTCTCTCTCTCATCAAAAAACACTGAATTACCAGCAGGCAATATTCCCTTACAGCATGGCCTCCTTATTTTCTGGCAAAAGTGGCATTTCATCTGAATTCTTGAAATGCACTTTTAGCTGTGATAAGATGTGATACAGCAGAATTATAAATGTATTTTTTTTCATGGATCAAATCATATAAATGGCCTAAACAAATTATGACCATTTCTATTATTCATTTCTAGAGTTCATGTACAAATTGTATTGAGGCGTACAACGGAGTGTGTAGGTTAAGTACAGCAATATCACAGGAAACGTGAGTACGTTACCTTACCCTCTCACTTTCAATATCTCCACGATTCGTCTTTAAATGCTGCACAATCACAAGCAGATTTGTTGTGCCTTATTATATTCCAGTCTTCAAACTCTGCATCACTCAACCATAATTTTCCTACTTGGAGAAACTCTCTCCTCTGCTTTTAGTGAGCTATTCTCAAGATGCCACTCTGATTGCCACAGCTGTTCAAAAGGTATGAGACCAGTAATAAGACTGGCTGAGGGGTTTAATGTCTCTGTCTCTTTGACTGTTTTAGCTCTTACCATACTGTTTCAAAGTTTTCATTTAACCATCAAAAGCTTCTTCCTGTTAATCCACAATGTCAAGAGTGTTTGCTTTTTTATAATGGCCACATAATCTATGTATTTAAAGCGAAAGTTTGACATTTTGGAAAAAAAATGTATTTGCTTTTGTGTAGGTCTGGGCAATAAATCAATAATGATAATTATAATATAATTTTCCTCAATAACCATATAACAAATGTTCAGTATATTGTCAATAAAGGTTTGATTGAATTCATTTGCTTCACGAACAAATTAGCACTTAATTTTTCTATTAAGATATGCATTTTGTTGAGAAAAAGCTACTGAAAAAAGATTTTACTTAATTTTACTCAAGCATATTTAATAAAAAGTTTTATCTTAATTGTTTTGAATGTTCTTCCTCATATTTGTTAAGTGATCCACTGTTTGGCAAGTTTTTGTCATGTTCTGACCACAAAGAACAGTTTAAAACCACAACTAACCATCTGATTTCTTTAAAAAGCAAAAATCAGCCTTTTATTTGAAATAAATAATGATTTGACATCGTGATAATTATTGATATCGAATGGTATGACATTTTTTGATTCAATTTTGGGCCATATTGCCCAGCCCTACTTTTGTCCTGAGAGTTAGCAGAGAAGATATACCACTCTTATGTGTGTATGGAAAGTATGAAGCCACAAGCCACCACAACCTTATCTTAGCACAAAGACTGGAAACCACCTAGCCAGACAAGTGAACAAAATCCACCTACTAGCACCTCAAAAGCTCACTCATTAACACGATATAGCTTGTTTCTTTATCTGTGTAAAAATGACAATTTTCTGTTCTATAGACTATTTCTTTGTTAGGATCAGTAACTTTCTGGAGTCATTACTGGTTGCCAGGCAAACCGACCAAGAAATATCCTGTCGTTGTGCTAAGCTCTAGTTAGCTGGCTGCGGCTTCACATTTAATGTACCGAGATGAGAGTGGTATTGATCTTTTCATTTAACTCTTGGCAAGGAAGCGAACAACCCTATTTCCCTTGGTTAACACTTGGTTTCTGTAGCCAAAAGATTCTGGTTCCCCAGTGCTCACAAATCTGTGGTTGGTTCAGATGAGTTTTATTCACTGCACAGAGAAGACAACAATTGCAATTAAGGTATGACAGGTAGTTTATTTGGTTAGAGAGAAGGTTCGGGAAGGAAAGGATGGAGGGTCGAGGGGAGAGGGATGAGGGGGTCGAGGGGGGAAGGATGAAGGGGTCAAAGGGGAGGGATGAGGGATCGAGAAGGTAGGGATAAGCGGGTTTATCTGGGAAGTGGTGGCCGGAACGGCTAGGAACCGGGGTGTTGAGACTCGGGGTGGGGTCATGTCTTTCTAAGAGTCTTGCTTTATGATCCCCCCGTGGTCCTTGTGGTAGAAGAAGAATAGTTTCTTTGGCGGGAATACTGAATGATATCTGTCTCTGGGCAGAAAGCTTAAAAAACTACTAAGCTTCATGGTGAGTGTTCCATTAGGAAATACAAAACCACAAGTCAAGAAAAGACAATTCTTATAACAACTGACACTGCTGTATTTGTTGCTGTCTCAGAGAAGGGGTAAGAGTTAAGTTACACAGTGTCGCACAGTGGCACCCAGCTCTAAATAAATGTGGTCTGGCCAGAACAGCCATCTGTCAAGTGCACAAGGTTGTATTTGTGGTGCAACACAACATTTTTAAACTGCCACATATAATAAGGCTTAAACTCACTATGTGTCAAACATTGTGTGCATTTCCCAGTTGTGCACTTATTTCTTTTAGGTCTAATTAAGGGCATCCCGTAAATCTCTTCTGTTAGACAAATTTCAAGAAATTACATGTTTGGAAACTGAGTATATTTGACATTTTTGGAAAGATCTCCCATTTCCTTCAGCGTTAAATTTCAAGAAGTCACAAGACAAATGCAGCTCACATTTGCTCATTGTCATGAAAAGTTGAGCAGTCAGGATTAGCACGCAGAGAAGATGAGTTGCAGGTATTAAATATTTAGCCATTACATGGTATTAAAAAATATCTTTTCACTCTGCAACACGTGTTACAGATGGAGAAACACAACACAGTTCATGCAGTTGGAATAGACCGTATACTGTGACAGCCTTTCTCATGCTTATGGCAACAGCAGTTGAAGCTATTCACAGAAGCTGTAATGGATATTTTCTTCTCTCTTCTTTTTTTCTCATTTCTTTTCCTTGTTTGCTGTTCTGTCTCCTGGAAGCCACTTCTTAGCTAAGACTGAATCAGAGAAAGACAACTCAATACAAAGCTAAAATATATCTCTCTAGCTGAGTTAGCTGCCCCTGGACAGACATGGTCTCTGTCCTCTGCCTCAGAGCCCCTTGTCAAACAATGTAAGGGCATGTGTTGTTGAGTCTGTCTGCATTTAATTCACAGCTTACTGCTTTAATAGCTACAACCCCCTGCTTGCTGCTGAACCCAGGGGCCATTCTACCACCTGAGTCAGACTATAATAGCTTGTACTGAGATACAGCTGTTCAACTGCCTTCTACAGATGAAGGTGGGTGAGCAGCCAGAAGCGTCTCAGCTGAGGCGAGATGTTCATTTTCTCAACATGTAGCATGTTGGCCCACCTCTGTCTGTGCATACAGCAGCATAAGCAGTAATATGGACACAGTCAGTGACACAAACACTCACTAAATCCCTGGTCAGGTGCAGAGAATACCTCTGTATCCTACACCTGTGAATACTAAACCATGTTTATAGTAGCAAAGCTGCACATCATCATGCAGGGCATCCTTCTAGGGGTTTCAACCAGAGCACACAATATTAATATAGGTAGATGCATTCAAGCTTAGATTTTTTTTTGTAGTTTTAGTTTTTTGTGTGTAAGAGGACACAAAGAGATAACAAAAAAGACTGAAGGCAGTGGAGGGAAGGTGAATAAAAGAAAAGGAGAGAGAGATAGAGACATGCTACTTTCCAATCATGAAGAATATGTTCCAAGAACCTTTTAAAGAAGTTGTCTTATCCCTCTTTAAAAAGGGACTGTAATGTACAATCAATAAGCAAACAAGACTAAGAGTACAGTCATGTTAGCACCTCTGTGAAGCTGTACTTGGGCATAGCAGTGTTTGAGCTGCATGCTAACGTCAAAATGCCAACACATCACATTGACACACTGTAACAAATTGCTGTAGTTTCTACAGTAAAATTGTACAGTAACTTCTTGTTCTGTCATTTTACAAAGTTTAACTGTAAATTGCAATGCATTACAGGCAGAAAATAATTACAGTTGTTGACGGCATTTGTCCACAGTGACATATTGTAAAATTACAGGCAAAGTGCGTTTTAACTATAGATAATAGATATTACAGTTAAGTGCTGTTGAAATCACGTTACGTTGCAAAAGGCAGTTTGAAAGGAGTTCTGGGTGAGTGAGTGATTCTGGGGTGAGGTCCGTCCCTCAGAATTCCCATGATGCATAGCGGTAAAGGGAGTTTTGTTAACAATTGCTAATAACTTTTTTAATTTCTTTTAAATAAAAAATGTTATATTATGATTTAGGTTTTTTTAAACGTGTCTGCTTAGAATATAGTGTTTTTTGTTGGTAGTTGTCATTCTTGGGATGGTTTTGAAACCATGAGTGAAGGGACTGTTTCGGCTGCTCTTTCTTTTTTCATGTAGGTTGTTATCATGGACATAGACTGTATATAAAAAGGTTGTTACTTTCATTACTTTGTGTGATGTGTATACAAGCAGCTGATATAGTTGAAAAACTTGAATTTTGATAAATGTTTTGTTGCAGCTGTGGTTCTAGTTTTATTTAATAGGTAAAGATAATAGAATACAATGTTTATTAGGTGAAACACAAAAATAAAATGTAAAAGAATTGAACAGCAACATACTGTATTGTGATGTTTTAACAGCTGTTTACTGGCAACTCTTGTTGCCAGGTAATTTATGTAATTTGAACTAGTGATGTGCGATACCACTTCATTCCTATTCGAACCAATACCAAGTAATGCTGTGAGAAATACATTATAAGTTGCTCATTTTTAGAATTTCACCGTAACTAACTTGTGAGAAATTAGCATTGGTTTCTAGTCAAAGGCTGATTTACGATAAACGTCTGCTGGCATGTAGGTGAGAGTTTTAACATAGACCAATCAAGAGACAGAGAAACATCTGATGCCACTTACATTTGCATTTCCTTTCTTAGCTCAGGAAAAGTTTTTGAGGGTATGCTAATACACTGCCATTTGTTTTCCTTCATCTACCATTTGTTGGCTGTTGTTTGCTTTGTACTTGATGTGTATTTAAGGTGAGGAAATGCTGAGTTCGGGAGAGTAACTGTGCGTTCTCTCCGTGGCCACGTTACATAAAGAAATGATTCAACACATCTATTTGACTCTGTATTCTTTGGGAAGGAATTATTTTCCTTGACAATACCCAGGCTGGTATTGCCGATACCGATACCAATAATTTTAACATATTTTATTTCTAGTTTAAGTGACCTCCCTCTCCCGTTTCTGTATTTATGAGAGAAATAAGGAGTAGGCTATGGTCTTACCAATTCAAAATAATAGCTGCATAATGACAAGACATCAAACTACTGTCATATTCTTTAATTATAATGAAAATATCCTGCTCAGAACTGCCACTTCATAAAATCATCATATTATTTTGACTTAATCTCAGATGTTTAGCGAAGTTTGCAGTGTTGCCAAAGTATTTCACTGTCTTCGCACAGACATCACACACAGCGTCATTATTACCTTCACAGCTAAAATACAGCCAGACGTTGACTGCTTTCTCTGGCCATAGTCAGTATTCAATCGCGGGAAATGTAAAGGGCTGCAGCGGCTCACTTCAAAGAAGCTCCGTCACAGAGCCGTAGCGCAAGCATGACTTTGACAGGCGGCAGGAAAAGTAGCTCCTATCAACCGAGTAGCGTATAATTAGACCGTGACAGTAAGATCCTTATGATAAAACACACACTCACTCCAAATTACTGAGTTTAGATATCGATCCTTTTATATGAGAATCGATCTTAGAGCAGGAAATGTTGGTATCAGAAATATCGATACTTTAGGATCGATCCGCACATCAGTAATTTGAACAGAATACAAGATAATGTTGGAAATTAGATTACAATTAATTGTTGTTTTATTGTAAAAATAACAATAAATTCCTGTAATTTATTTACAGCAAAAACCTGTAAAATATATTCTGTAATATACTGTAATTTATTTTATAGTATTTATCAGCATTTTTACAGGACATTATTGGCAACTTTTTCCCCAGGTATTTACTGTAAATTCTACAGTCAATTCGATACTGTATATTTAACATGCTGAAGAAAGCAGGTCATGTTTACAATGTTGACCATTTTAGTTTAGCATGTTAGCATGGTAAAATTGGCTTATTAGCACAAAGGACAGCTATTATAAATAAAGTGAAAGATAAAATGAAAAAGATAGATGTAAAGTTAAGGGATCACCAGAGTTTTCTCTGTAAGGACTAATAATGTCTGAACCAAATTTCATGGCAATGTAGTTATCGAGACATTCTCTCAAAACTATAAATATGAAAGTCTATTAAAAGCACAGAAATAAACCCCAAAAAAGATTAAGATGGGGTCACCAAGTCATTAGGGTTCACCAATTCCTCTGAAAGAGATATGTTACTGGATAAGTAAAACCTTGAATTCGGCGTTAGATCAACAGTCAGGGGATCACCAAAGTCAGTAGGATTTATCCTCTGGGGAAAGAATGAAAGCATGAATGTCCGGTTTTCCATGCATAGAGCCATGTCCTTAGACATATGACAGACAGGCAGGATGTCAACTGCATATACATGTGTGGATACTGGAGCGATATATGTGATCCAGTCATATGCTGGTGTCTGAGAAAAAAAAATTGTGTTTCTGAAAACTGAAGCATTAACCATCGTATTGACCAGCTAAACCCGAAAGCGACATAGGTTTTTTTCCCCCAACCTGTAGCAATGAAGAATAGGATTTTAGTATTCTGTTTGCCAAACATGCTTTTTTATTTTTAAAAAGGCCCATAGAATGCAATTAGAAAAGCCATATCACATATTTTACACAATTTAAACACAATTTCACTAAAAGTATTGGAGACTTTTGCTTCATCCTTGTTTCCCAAAGCCATAAAATTATGGCAAATATTGCTACTGGCTATTATATTTCCATTTTAGTTTCAAAACCCATCACAATTTACCAAAGCAAAAAAATAAATATGTAATGGAGAAACGTCTGATAACAAAAACTGTCAGCATTAAAGGGGAATTATTTTACACTCCTGCTCATTTAATGTTAGATCGAAAAGAGGGATGTGGAATCCCTTATTTGGGCTTAAATTATGCCATGCTTGAAAGGACATCTCTACGGTGCACAAATGATGTGTTCATCAATCATACGAAGCTATTTACTGCTTTCAGAGGAGGCCGTTGGAGTGTGCAGTCACATCCAAGTGTGGGCTGTAAAATATCTAGTGTTCTTAAAAATCTGCAGATATTGGCTCTGCTTTTGGGACATTTTGTCCTCCAATTTTTTCATTTTGAGGCATCATCCAATAAAGTAGCTGTAATAATTTCTGGTATTTGTATGTCATGCCAGAGGGCCACTACTTATGTCAATTTTGTACTTTATCTTCTTGTATACTGAAGCACTAAACTGCACCATCATGTTCAATTTGTATCATCTTGTGCCTGATGATAAGTTGATCAGTTACATGACAAACCAACAGAGCAACTACCACACTGTGACAGTGTACCCAAGAGGCAACTGACGCTGCAGGGTAGTTGGTCTGGCTGTACCTGTAATTCAGTGATTAGGTAATAAGAGGCACCTGTTGGTGATCTGAGTGGGCTAAATTGGCTCCTTCACGAAGGGTTGACGCAAATGACTTTAGTTTGGTGGTGTGCAGGTCTATGCTGTCATCTGATATGGCGATAGCAGCAGCATGCCAAGCAGAGTTGCCTGCGGCAAGCTTAGTTGAGTGACTTCATCTTCTATGCTGTACAACTAATGTTGCATGTCTATATGTGTGTTTATTGAACTTCTTGAACATCGGAAAATCCGACAAGACATCTGTGGTATAGCTAGTGGATTTTGAATATATTTTGCTCTTGTCTAGTAAGCCACTGCCTTATATTTACTTCCTTGTTCTTGAAGCTGTTTTTACTCAACCAAATTAGACTTTTGAATAATGAATATTATATATATATATATATATATATATATATATATATATATATATATGTATATACAGAATCTCACAAAAGTGAGTACACTCCTCACATTTTTGTAAATATTTGATTATATCTTTTCATGTGAACACTGAAGAAATGAAACTTTGCTACAATATAAAGTAGTGAGTGTATAGCTTATATAACAGTGTACATTTGCTGTCCGCTCAAAATAACACATCACACAGCCAAATGGCTAAACCGCTGGCAACAAAAGTGAGTACACCCCTAAGTGAAAATGTCTAAATTGAAAATGTTAAGATGAGACAAGGAGGCAGAAACCAAACCTAAGTGAAACACTTCTCAATTCACAATCTCACCAAAAATCCACATGTTAACTTCAGCACCTCTGATAAAGTGCAGATCACAGTGCCACACAGAGCAAACTTGGCTTCAGTTTTCAGATGTTTATATTGCAAAAGTCTACCAGCTACGTTATCACTCGGTCACAAACTGCCTGCAACTCACAGTGCTAAAAAAGAGCTGCTGCACAGCCACACCTGACACCACAAGGCTCTCATTACAATCCTCCCTCTGTAAGAAGCCTGAATAGAAACCGCTTCTAGAAAAATCCAGTGCTGGTTTGAACAGACATCTGATGGGTCATCTGGTGGAGCAGCAACTGTTCCATGAGGGTCTGAGCTGCTTGGATCTGATGCTGGCTGTACATCTCTGGCTGTGCTCGTCATGGTTAAGGCTACTTGTATTTCACCTGGGTCTGTGGGACCCGCTAAAGACATCTGGACTGTAGACGGCTGATGATCCCACATCTACTCTACTGACAAACTTTAGCACAGCCCCTGTAAATGATAGATATTTTCTATATATTAATGTTATCAGCTGCATGAGGCCCATTCAAACTGGCTCCTCCAGATTTCCTTCAATACATTTTTATATATAAAATACTTTTTATAAAATGACTGGGCTGAATTTGTGATGCTTATTATTTACTGAGATGTGCAGGCCAAGACTGGCAACCTGTCCAGGGTGTACCCCGCCTTTCGCCCGATGTCAGCTGGGATTGGCTCCAGCCCCCCGCGACCCTGTACGCAGGATAAGCGGTTGACGATGGATGGATGGATAGATGGTGAAGACCAAGTGTGATCTACATCAGACTTATAGAGGAGAGAACACGTTTACCTGACTGCTGTTCCTGAGTTTTTTTCTCTTCACGTGCCTAGAAGGATAGTCTCCCTCTTCATCCTCTAATCAAAGTTGTAAACATTCACATTTGTGTTCACCTTTAACAGGAAAGTGAGTTGGGGCCATCCAGCTCTGCGCTGGACTGTCACTGATGTGGTTATGCCAAATACATTAGGGTTAAGATATGGTTATATTCAATATAGCTGGCTGAAGTTGATTCGCACCACGTCAGCTTTATCAGCTTTACATGTGTTTTTCAGTGCTGCTCTACTCAGCTGCGCTACATAGGCAACTAATACCAATGTAACAAGGTCTCGTGCAGAATGTAATGGAGTAACAAGTCGAGTGGCTTTGAAATATAGTGAAGTGAAAGTAAAAAGTTGCAACAACAAAAAATACTCATGTAAAGTACAGAAAAAAACTACTTAGTAACAGGTATTTGTACTTCGTTACTTTCCACCACTGGTGTATATTATATTATATTATATCATATTTTAATAGAATGCTGCTTCCTGGTAGTTTATGCCTTAAATGTCATTTAAAACTATTGTTGCTACTGGGTGCCACAAAAGTATAAAACATATAGAACTACATTCATGACATTGCTCCATAAGGATTTGTTGAGGGGAAACCAGTTCTTGGGGGCATCCTGCGTAATGGAAAGGATGTGGTTATGCCAAATACATTATGGTTAAGATATGGTTATATTCTAACCTGAATTAACTAATGTTTTTGCCACTTGTGGGCAGCAGAAACAAACTGTGAATATATCACTCTTAAATAATACACTTTTTAATACACTTGATATGGCAAACTTTAGCATTTAACAGTTTCTTATTTACACATCATTGATAGGAAAAGATCTCTATCATGGTTTAAAGAAATGTTGGTGGGAGATGGAAATGCATACAATTACATTATTGGCAGGAGGATCAAGTCGTGTATTTATTCAGGCGGTTTCTTCCAGCCTCTCCACTAACATTATGACTTGATTTTTCTGCCTTCATTAAATTTAAACTTTGCAAGGTTGGTAACACTGTCACCTCAGCTTTGAGCACTGGTGCTATAGCAACAGTCTGAAGTGTTAATAGACAGGAAGCAGCCCTCAGAATAGCATTCTCTCTCTCTCTCTTCCCTATTTCTTCTTCCTTGTCTGTTCCAGTGGAAACAGATATGAATGGTGATAAGGAGTCAGATGGGAGCAGAGCTATGAATCCAGACTAGAGGCAGTAAAAAATATAGAGGACCATTGTTAACTCTGGGGGGAGATATTGATTGGTGCTGTATGTTAAGTGAAGCATCAACACTGTTGTACTAATAGCAGCCAAGCCAGGTTCATAAATATTTTGCCTTCATCCTCGTCTCTTTCAGTAAGTTATAACCTAATTAGATGGTACTCATGTGATGTTCAGTGCAGTCCTAGGCCTTAATTATTAGTTAGCTACTACTTATGGTTTTTCTGTTCACATGGATACTAGATAGGGCCACACAATAAAAACAAAATTATTAAAAAAAAATAAAAATCATACTAGCACCTTAGTTTTCCTAATGCTTTGAACACAACTTTTCGCCCACTAGATAAAACAAGTAACGTTTCTCAGCGTATACTTAAGAATTTGTCTAATTACAATACAGTACATTTAGGGAGAAAAAAGAAAGTATAATTCAGGATTTTATTTTTGCCAGTTTGCTGTACATAATTGAATTCATATTTAATACCCTTTGTGAGATGATGCAACAAAAACACACAAGAGCTTTAGAGACAAAAGGACATTTTCCTTTGTGGTTTGAATGAACATATTTTGAAGTTTAAACAACAACAACAACAGCTGTATTTCAGCAAGTTGCATCAGTAAAAGGCACAATTCAGAGTTCAAAGTCGAATCCTAAAATTGAACAAGTAGGTGCCTTTCATGGTCTAACAGTTGTCATTTCAGTTCAGATCAAATGTGACACACAGTATGCAGTAAAGAAGCGAGGCAAATATATTTTCAGGGTTGGACATAACTGTATTGTCATAAAGCCCCATTTGCAAAGATAATTTTTAAGACTTCAGTCCTTGCTATCAGAGATGAATGCTATCCTCATAACTCAAAGTGACAGGAAGAAGGCTTGATGGGATTGTTTTTTTTAAAGTAGCAAGTTGTGTGTTGTGTGTCTGTATATCTTGTATGTGTACAGTGTGTATGTCTGTATACAAATGAATGTAAGTATTTATTTAATGTGTTAAGTTTTTACTGTACCTGTCCCCAGGTCTGTGTGCTCCTGAGACATGTGCTGGCTCTGGTGGACCCATTCACCGTTGCACTTGAAGAAGATTTGAAGAGCAGGCCGAGCTTGACACCGGAGCTTGATGGGGTTACTCTTGACGATGTAAGCATCGACAGGCTCTTCCAGGAAGAGGGGCAGTGTCCCAGATTGGCCATGCTGCAGGGCCTCACCTCGAGGACCTGAAGAATAAAATGAGAATAAAATGACACAAACAGATTGACTGAACAAAATGGAATAGAAAAGTTAATTATTAATTGACAGCAGTAAGATGGCTGATTCAAACCATCAGATTTCTTCCTGCCAACACACACAAACACACACACACACACACACACAAAATACCTCAAAACTTGCCTACTCTGTCTTCCCAAGCTTCCACTATCTCTCACTCTCTTCCTTCCACTTGCAAACCCCTCAAAAAATCACTATGGTGCACAATGTAAGAAATAACACAACATCCCCACAGTCCATTCTCCACCACAGCAGTACAATATAATAATTTACAGGAAGACCACTGTAGACGAAATCCTCTCAACTGACAGTGTTTGATATTTTAAGTATACAGGCACATGCAGACAATGCTCAAGGGTATTTTGCAGAAAACTAAGCTACACTTTATTTTGCGAACCTAAAAGAGTGCCATCCTTGTTTAGTGTTTAATAATACATGTCATTACTGTTGTTTGTTAATATTTTGTTGCCTTAATATATGTTTTGTTTTTCTTCTCAATGTATGTAAAAAATCGTGATTTTATCGGAGTTTCCAAGGTCTGACTCTTGGGTGAACTGGTTGGGCTGTGGGACAGGACCTGAAACATGTCACAGTTTTTATCGCAATGCAATCCTACTATAGAAATTAGTACTTTTTGACAACAACTGTGTTTAATCAGTTGTTAAATATGTCCACAAACTAAATCCACAGCTCCTTTCCCTGAAATAAAAAAGTTGTATAAATTATGGAAATAAACATCTCATTGAAATTGAAGAAGACGGAGACATCCTAAATGTCGTTCAGGCAGATCTACAGTAGTCCCATAAAGACGTCTTTGATCTCTCAGATGTTGGTGTTCACTAAAGACTGTTAATTCAGTTGAAGAATTCACCGACAACTACAACGGCAACGTATTAACAGGCATTACTCCCTTCCTCCCTGCCCGTCTGAGGTGTGTTCCAGTCAGCGCACGTTTTGCTACTTCTGAGGCCCTGCAAGTGTAATTACACTTTGGCTAATCCTCTAGTTTGCTGGAACCTCTTTCATGCAAGTGTGAAGGGTTTAGTGAGGCAAACCGTCCCGCATCCACCCCTCCCGATCCCAACTCCCCGACGCACACTGCATGTTTCTCCACAGTGATGGGTGCACCTCTGAAAACCCCATCAGGATTAGAGAACCCACTCTCTCTTTCTCTCTCCCTCTCTAGCTAATCTAATCCTCCTACCTTTCCTGCCGGATGTCTCCTGATTGAGGGGGATAGATAAAAGACTGAGCAAGTGCTGTGATTTTCACAGCCAGGGAATCACACAGTGTTCCTCTTCCTTCCGTGCGACACATTCACATTCTCTCCGTTATTCCTGGAACTAAGGCTGAACAAAGAGACATGCTTTTAATTTCAAAATGACTAGCCCCTGGCAAGCTTTTCTTGTACAGAGTGCTCCAATTTGTTTTGCACACGGAGCATTGACATGGTGTGTTTGTGTCTGGATAGATGCAAAACATAGACGTGAGTACGCATCCAAACGATGATAGATGGGAACATGAATACACAAACACATAGCCGTCAAACAAAGCCATATCCCTCCAAGTAATGACTCATTTGTTAATAGATCAGGTATTATACAAATGCTTACCAACATGACAGTTTAATGCCACTGAAACTAATACCTCAAATATAAATATCAACAGCAGTGAGGTTTAGTCAAGAATGACTGGGTTTATTTTTTATTTAAGTTAGTTGTCCATTCACTTTTCGTATTTTTTATTTTTTATTTAGCAGGTGGAAAATATTGCTGCAGACTGATTAGGCGAGACAAAAGAAAAGATACTCCGGTGCGATTTATCCGGAGGCTGGTAGTGGGACATGTGACTCCAGGGGGAAACACAAGCACTTAACTGTCTCTGGGAACAGCATAACATTATCTTTGCTCTTGAAATGGCTGAATATAGATCACGAAGTGCAACACTAAGCAAGGACTATAGGATGCCCCTCTGGCACAACACCTTGTAGCAAGTACACATATGGCAATAAGAAAACTGTTATCATGGGAGATGTGGCTCAAACAAAGTGTGAGGCAGAATGTGATGGTGCTGATGGTGCTGTGGGGTTTCTGTTTGCAGTTCTAACATTCTCTACTCATTTGCATCTTGTGGCCAGTGCAGGGATGTTGTTGGTTCATCTGCATGTTCCCAGGACACGCCGATGTCCAATATCTCTCCTTAATAGGGTTCGCTGCTGTCATTCAGGAGACCACTGTGCCCTGTGCTTCACAGTTTTCACAGTGATCTACAACCAATGCTTCAGCCCGGCAATAACACACAAGGGGCACCGATACATCTAGCCAAGTCTGAGAGGAAAACAAGATATCACTGCCAAAGGGCTGAGTGATGGCTCTATTAACACCTCTTTCTTTCCTTCTTTCCTTCCTTCCTTCTTTCTCTCTCTTTCTTTTTTCATCCTTCCTTCCTTTCTTTCTCTCTCTCTCTCTCTCTCTGCCTCTCTGTCTGTCTTAAACACAAACAAACTTCTGTCCTGGAAATGCAGACACGGTCTGCTAATACTGCATCTGCTGTGATGCAACCTGTAAGGGACTTCACAAATGCATTCATTTCCTCAAGTAAAGCTAACACTCCATCTCTTCATATGCAAAATTAAAAGCAATGAGTAAGTGTGATCTCTTGTGTCAGTTCAATGAATTCATTGCTTTTAGTGAAAATCTAAAAGAAATGAGGGGGAAGGAGGGGAGCTGACTGGACTAACGACCAGCACACTTGTAGTGATTTGGAGAGGCGGAAGCAGGCAGGCTGATGTTTGCCAAATTTCACCCACTTTCAGCACACTGCAACCTCATATCCTGGCATACAACTGCTGTCCTGTTTCCATCTCAAACAACCGCTAATCCTATGATTAACCGACTTCTTGACACAACGATCACAGATAATCAGGGTAAATGGAAAGTACTCTAACAAACCTTACTGAAGCACTGGTCCCCACACTGGCATGTGTCCTCTCTCTCTGCTGCTTTTTGTTCTGTACAGAAGCAACCAGGAGAGTGTGTATCCCAACCCCCATGTCATCAAATTTTCAGATGACATGGACCTTTCTTTCCTACCTTCCGGCTTAGACTCAAGATCATAAACAAGTACTGTTCGTCCAGTGATGCAACAACCCATGCCTGGATCACAAGATTACAAAAACAAGGAATGCTAATGGATCTCACAATACAAAAAGCTGTAATGAGTGTCACATACAGACACAATTGGTGAAGAAATTGATGACAGTTTCTTGGGTACCGTCCTTGTTAATGAGCTTTTGAATAGAACACTGCTGTCAAGAATATACACTTAACAACTGCTCACCCAGCAACAGGCCATCACCAATAGCTTCACCATTGTCCACAAATGATAAACAGGCTGTTCTGGCCTCTTGAACCTGAACCACCTGTCTCTGTTGCGCTTTATAGGAAGTAATTGTTACACCTCTTTAAAACACAAACCCCTTGTGTGCATGGGATACTGGGCACAAGTTTAATCTCATATCCTAAGATAAGCCCTGTGTTAATATGGGTCATTGTTATTTGCGCAAGACGGGTTTCACAACTGCCGGTTCATGTCACTCGCCTAACAGGGTTGTCACGTTTCAACATCATTAAAATGGGTTGTTGTAATGGTGCTGAAAGGTGACAGACTCTTTAGCTGAGAGGGGATCGACATCAATGCTACTAGCTGCTTGAATCTATACTAACCTATATCAGGTAGGGTACCTGTTACAATAGTAAGCTAAACCCTGGCTGCACTAAACCCTGGCTGTAGGCAGATTTTGGTCAACCGGTCTGATCATTTGTGTTGATACATTCACATTCACACCAAACATGTTTGCTTCATTTTGAAATGGAGTTATAATGGATATAAATTACCTTGCATTTTCATTAACCATAACACTGCCACTTTCTACACTTTGCCAGCTTTTAATGCAAGTGTACTTATTTGTGTTCCTTTTGTGTCTGCTATTTCAGTTGCTCTTCATACATGAACCATATTGAATTGAAATACCCACTGTCACAATGGCTGGTGTGACCTCCGATTTCAAACCTCCAAATAGGTGTGAGCCACCAAACACTAATCTCCTACTAATACTGTTTGCCAACTACCAGCACGAACAGAGAGCAAAAAGGAGACAGTGTGTGTGTTAGTGTGTTTAAAGAAAGAGAAAGAAGAGAGTGGGAGAGAATGTATGGCTTTAATAAAATGCAACACTGCCTTAATGTGCTGCCTTAATGTGTTATCCAATAATCAGTGGCTTCAAGCCTAAAACATTTTATAGAACATCTTATTTTCATAACTGGGATTAGCACTGTCACAGCAAGAAGGTCGTGGGTTCAAACCCCGGATGCCCTGGCCTTTCTGTGTGGAGTTTGCATGTTCTCCCCGTGTCCGGGTGCTCTGGCTTCCTCCCTCCATCCAAAGGTGTGCAGGCTCTCTAAAATTGTCCTTTGGTGTGAGTGGTTGTTTGTCTATGTGTGGCCCTGTGATGGACTGGCGACCTGTCCAGGGTGTACCCCACCTTTTGTCCGATGTCAGCTGGGATAGGCTCCAGCCCCCCCACGACCCTGTACGCAGGATAAGTGGTTGACAATGGATGGATGGATTCTTACACATGACTAACTGGTCATCCTTTGACAGCCAAGAAACTATACCAAGAGAAAATAATACCAACTAACAGGCATCACTTCTATTTAGCTCGCAAGCCTGACCGGTTAAAGAAAATGGAAAAAACTATACACAAGCACAGGAAAGTTACTTCTACTTTAACTCACTTTAGCAGGAATTAATTAATAAACAAATCTACTAATTAATTCTTAGTTTGTTAATTAAGTCAGGGGCCTAATTATTTGTTACTTCACCATGTTGGCATTTCAGTGACTGCCAGCTTTCTCAGAGGTTTGAGAAATAAGGTGCATGTGTTTTGTGGATTTTATTTCATGCTAGGTGTTGTTGCCTTTGTGTAAACATTCACTTTCAGGCTAATGTGTTTGTGAAAATACATGAATAAATACAGCTTGGCAATGGTCAATGCTGCATTAATTATATATGCCCAGTGTGAAGCTTTCTTCATAGGCAGTATTGACGCAGTTCCGTGCAGCAGATGGATGGTCTAGATTGAAGATCAGAGGTGAGGCTAGCAGAGGAGATGGGGGTGGTGGGAGATTGGTAAAGCAGATGATAGGTGGGTGTTGAAGATAGTGAGAAACACTGAGGGAGCATCTGTTTGGATCAACCGAGTGCCCGGCAGGAAGACAAAAAAAATAAAAAATACCCTGGCATTTTCAGGAAATGCTTATAAACCTGAGTCCAGAATGAAAGGTACTTCTTTTTGGGTTCACAGCCAACTTTGGCCCACTGAAGGATCACAACCTTTGTGATGCACAACCTCCACACCCACTTCCTCTGTGTCTGCAGAGATTTCTGAATGACAGGTTCACCAGTGGGGAATGATAGACTTGCAAGGATGGAATTTCTTGATCTCCCAGCACAATGGCAAATGGGGCGAGAAAGGCAGTAACATGTGAAAGCTTGATTGTGTTCGGTGTTTTGCAGACACTATCGACTATTCAACCACATCAAAACACATCAACCTAGTGCTAGAGGTGTCCCCCTGACAAGCTGACAGGTAATGAACTGCTTAGCAACCATGCGTTATGCACAGCAGCTGGATGCACACGGATGCTTCTCAACATTTGACTCCACTGTCACTGTCTCCACTGTGCAGCTTTTATACCACATAATTCAAAATCTTGTCAAACTTCAGGATTAAATTCAAGGTGATAACCAGGAGATAGCCATATTTTATACCATTATTTTAAATCACATCCCTGTTTCCTTCCTGGTTCTTCTCCTCCCTGTCCCCAGGCAAGTCTCACAGTGACTTCAGTCAGACTGCAGAAATGCCTGGAGCTCTAAAGCTACTCTCTAACTTGTAATTTCTTTGCAATGGGAGTCACACAAGCAATACATTTCTGCTCTCAGTCTTAAAAACAGCATGGCCTCAACAGAGAGAGATGCCAGAGCGCTTTGTTCAAATATTGATGCAAACCTCTCATCTGTCATCTCAAGACACACACACCCACGTACTCAGATAATGTGTGTGCCACATCTGAAGCACTCCCAGGCAAAGACAGTTTTCCTTACACACATGACAGATGTTGTCCAAATCAAAACAAGAACAGACATATTTAGACTTTTGCTATACTATTTCACACTCACAACAACAAATTTTTTAGACTTAATTTTCCCTGTGTTGATTAAATAAATTTTTTTCATAAAAAGCAGGAAAAATGTTAAAAAATCTGGTTGTTTCTCTTTGTCGGCAAAGTCCTGCTTCACTCTTAAAATTACACTCACACATGGGAGCTACTCTGCACAACCAAACTCTTTCCTGCTCTCCTGCATATCTGTGAGGAGGGGTACAGTAAGTGTTTGCGAGCGTCAACTAGCTTCTGTGAGTTTAGCATTGGTGGGAAAAATTGAACATCAAACAAAGATAAAGATAACGGATGGAACTCTTTGTGGTAAAGATGTAAGTACAACATGAGCCCTCATTAAGTATCAGTTCTCTATCAAGGAGGTATTTTATATGGGATATGACATGCAACAAAGGTCCCCTGTTGGAATCTAACTAGGGGCGTTGTAGTTATGCGTCTTAACCATTTGTCTACCGGGATGCCCTAGTTAATGCGATTTTAAGTAGGATTAATGCATTAATAATGCAGCAATCTGACATTCAAAATGTTTTGTTATACAACTATTATAATGTAAAGCATCATACCTAGTGTCATCATTTGCTTGATGTGTGTTTTATACATATGTATAAATATAATATAGGACACAGAGCAAATACCTTAGCTTTTGCTTTGATATTCCTGCACCAAAGAAATATATTTTGTTGTCTAAACAAACCACCAATGTTTTGGGGGGGGGGATTTAGGTGCGTGTGTGCTATTGATCATGTGCACACAACAGTACAGGGGTGTGAGTGTGTGTACAGTTTGTGTGCAGTGAATGTGTGTCACCTACAAACACCCAGGTGGTGTATGCATCTTCATTGGTGTTGTGACAGCTTGCCAGCCTGGTTTTGGCAGGTGGGAGATAGTGCTTCCCTCAGCTCTCCCGATAATCAAAGAGTAAACATGCCGAAGCAAAAGTGGGTTACCTGGATGTCAAACTGACAAAAAAAGTCTCCCATCTCTATCCCACCAACCACTTCTCATTAGACTATGTACATACACACATTAATATTAGGGGGGAACAAACTCATCTAAAGAAATGCCACACACATTTGTATATGCCTTTCATATTCAAATAATTCACTAGAGGACTTTTTCCTCCACCAAAGAAGTGAGAAGTGTAAACTAAAAATATGACAAATAAGCTTTAGGCTCATGTTTATCAGTACGGAGAGCAGGGATAATCCTAGAAAATCCACTCAAACTTGTGACTTGACTTTTAATAACTTATAATGACTGGACATCAATAATGGACAGTACCAATTTAAATAGAAACTCAGTAATTACAAACACTGGGAGGAAAATTCTCGCTCTGAAATCTCGTGAGAGGGGAGTTGTTGCAGGTGTAAACGAGATAGAGGAGTTTGTTGTGTACGTAGAGAAACTGCTAGCAAACTTTATTTCCTGACTCCTTACTCCAACACAGTAAACTCTTCTCTCCCACTCTGACTCACGTTTCCACTGTCGTCTTCCTGCAACAACTCGCCTCTCATGGGATTTCAGAGTCCTTGAACTGTCCTTGAGGGAGACTTCACTTTCCTGTTAAAAAGGGTGTCACCGAGAGTCACTCATAGGGATCCTTCCCATGGTGTTGTTAGACACCTCATGTAACAGTCGGTGGCAAAAAGAAGAACTTTTAGTGGACAGATTTTGATGAGCACAATTGCCCCAAAGGATTACAATGCAGCCCGCAAACCAGCTGCAATGGCATCTACTGCACTTCCAAAACCTTTTGTACAGTTTAAAGGAGAAGTCTGGAAACTTTTCTTTACCCAAATAAACCTAAGTATTACCAAGAATAAAGTTATTCTTACCTCATTATTATAGAGCCCACCACTTGAATCTGTTGAATCATCTGCACCTCGGGAGGAGAGTGGGGGTAATGTCTGGGAGCCTCCAGACTAATAGATAACTTGATTTTTTTTACTCAGTTCATTTTTAACGCATGAACAATCAAGTCACTTTGAGTAATGGCAGATGCAGATATGGAGTGCCTTTATTAACATGTTATATGCAGCACCATTATCACCTCATCTATCAGCGTTCATTCTCTGGTTTTGCTCTGGAGCTGTTGCGAAAGCAAGCCTCCGTTGACTGACAGTGATAGCAGACAAAAGAAGATAATTGCTTACTTACTCTTTCCCATATAGCCTTTGATCCACTTTGTCTTTTCTGACACAGAAGAGACAGTGACATAATTAAAGGCATTGTGTGGTGTATACAATCTCGGCTGCAATCACACTGGCAACTTGACAGCTCACTCTAATGTGTAAGGGGGCTCGATAAATAAGTAAAACCCTAGAAAACAATCCTCTCTCACTCTTTTTCTCACATTTTCCCATCCACTTCTTCCTGAGAGCTTTAACACAGACCACAAATAAGAGTGAGACTCTATTATTGACTGAATGTATGAATAAATTACTGCTGTGTGGCCGAATGTGAGAAAAGGTTTAGAGGGCCAAACTTTATTTTAAACTAAGCTATTAAAGCAGGTTAAAAGTGAGATTAAAAAAATGTAAAGTAATATCCTGCAAATGACTAAGCGCAAAGCTTTTGTATTAATATCATTAATCATCTGTCATTATGTACAAGGTTGATTAGAGAGGGTGATATACTTGAAGCTTTTTTCTTAACTGCATCAATGATTTAATGTTGTTGAGTGCAAAATTAGTTTTTACAGAGAATGTGCAAATTGTATAGTGGGTGTAGCAGCCCAGCAATGTGAAATATTTTCTTTTTAAAGAAGACTTTGGCCTCAAATATGATGGCGATCACTGAATTGACAGCACATATGGTTGACAGACACAGAGTGGTGTATTGGCAAAAGCTGGCAGTAAATAACAAAGAGTGTGCATGACTTGGCTGTGTACCAGCAATACAAGCTATTGTTATATGTTATTTAAGGTCATTAAAGTGTCACTTCACCACTGCGACTCTGTAGCCTTTGTACAAATCAGTTCACTTTCACTTCAATGGAATGGGTTTAATGTCATCTTATAAATAAGGAAACATGTCTAATACACCTTTAAATTGGCTCATGTACAGCATTTTGTTTCTAAATGGGCTCATTAAAAAAAATAAATGTCTTTGTGCTTAAGAAATGGTCATTGAACATGACATTTGTTGTATGTGTTATTAAGGCAGTGGGAGATGCATGAAAAATGTAATACTACTCATTATCATTAAGCCATAACAGCCTACTGCCTATTATTTGTGTTGCAGTATCCATGCAGTAAATAAGGAAGAAGCTTTAGCAGGTATACTTGATCAATTAAATTTGTAGCATGCTTTTTGAGTTGGCACTTTCCAGAGCACTACATTTACATTCATTATGACATAATTTCATAAAACAGTCTACAGCCATGCTAGTGGTTCTGTGGGGCTTTACTAATTACTTAACGTCAGCATGCTAACATGTTCACAATGATTCTACTAACATGCAAGCATATTTTATACCATGTTCACCATGCTAACATTTGCTAATTTGATCTAAACACAAAGCACAACTGAAGCTGATGGGAATGTCATTCGTTTTGCCAGTATTTGGGCATAAAAGAAAATATAGGAATAATTTCATTTAATTTGCTAGAAAAATTAAGGCGTAACTAAAGGGGTAAATTATCCATCTAATAGTTGTTCACTAAAAACTACTAATATTGACTCAATGACACTAGAGAAAAGTGACCAGTTAGTTGGCTTTATCTTCTGGGGATCATGAATGTCTACACAAAATGTTTGTCAAGTCAAAACAAAGTTTATTTTTGCCCAATATCACAAATGTATGTCTCAAAGGGTTGTACATAAACTAAAAAATATTGAGCAACATTAGCAATACTACATAAAGATGTATATAAGTGAGATAAAGTACATATAAAACATTATAAACAAACTATTATCAGTAGATGACTTATATCAAAATTGAGGTAAAATACAACAATATACACATTAAACTCCTGTACATTCACACATGGATACTGATGAAAACACACATATATACAAAAATGTGTAACAGACAGTACATATGTGTAACATTGTGCACATAAAACTGAATATAAGATGGGTAATCGTAATCTAGTACTTAAGACAGACTAATTGATTTTGAAGGAAAATTTTTTGCTTAAATACAAATGTACAATGTAATAGTTGTGGACATATTTCAGTCTGGATAAAAGTAGTGGTAGAGCCACACCGCTACATTGCCCATAAAATCACCCAGGTGATTTCATCAGGGTTATTTCAGCTCATGCTTGGAGACTTCAAAGCTTGTGTTACAAAATGGGGGTGTTAAGTTTGAAAGACAGAAGCATTTACCAGACAGGGAGGGTCTAATGAAAGACACTACTGAGCTGTAAGATAGGAATTGTACGATAAAGCTTGACCAATCCGACAGACTAAAAGTCAGAATATCTCTGCCTTAGCGAGCTGCTTTAATTTAAATCTCTTGCAAGTCCCCCAACTTTATGAAAGTGCAATAATAAATCACTCGATTTGCATAGTATGGTGAATTCTCTATTTCATTCTAGGCAATTTAGCCTGTATGGTCTGTCCATGGTGTAGAGAGAGAGAGAGAGAGAGAGAGAGAGAGAGAGAGAGAGAGAGAGAGAGAGAGAGAGAGAGAGAGAGAGAGAGAGAGCACGGACAGAAGTGTTGATGTGATATAAAAACCTGCTTTGATCATGAATCCAACTGTTACTCTACAGTTCTGTGGTTCATCGGTTGAGTGTCTGAACTACACGGCAGACTGGAGTTTCTGACAGATGCTATTCTCCTCTATAAAACGTCTGTATCCTCACTGCGCTGCATTATTATAAACGATGATGAACTGGTCGTGGGTCACATCTCTCTTGTCCAGACGCTTTCTCTCCCACTTCATTTCCTTCAGTTCTCATTCATTACTTCCTGCTGTTGACTGTGTAGCTGCTGTGGCTGCTTTGACATACAGTATGTTGGTGTTCAGGTTTGCTGTAGTGTAGACATTATCAAATTGTTGCAATTTGTTGCTAATAACTTCATCATTATATAGACGGACCTTTTCATAGCATCCCTAACTGTGACTGACTGCCAGTGTCCCTGTGTAGGGAAGACTGTCCTTACAAAAAATACTATAGTATTACTATAAAGAATTACTATATCAATACCACAAAAAATAATAATAAAAATAGTAATATCAGTATTACTATAGTATTTCTATGTTTGGAATTCACTATAAAAATTACTATATTAATATTAGCTATGGTGATTTTACAGTGAAGTTTTAATTATATTATAGTGTTTAAATAGTATTCCTGTAGTATCGCTATGGTTTTTTGGGCACTATAGAAAATTACTATACTTATACTACAGAGATGGCTATGGTGATCTTATTGTGAAGTTATAGTTATATTATTGTGTTAATCGCTGTAGTGTTTCCTGTAGTATAACTATGGTTTTCAGGAAATTACTATAGTTATATTATATTGTTTATGTATTATTACTATTACTTTTTCAGTTGCACTATAGAAAGTAATACTATACATTTACTTTAACATCATTATAGTTTTATTTTAGGTAGAATACTTCAAAGATCTAGACATATAGAAATTATACGATTGAAATTTTATAGTTCTATTATAGCTAATAGCACTACAGAAAAAACTACAAATGTACTAAAGGACACAAATTTTATAGTATACTATAGTAATACTATGGTTCATTTTCATAAGAATGGGGTTATTTGGTACACTCATCACTCTCTGCTGTATTTGTCTGGCATCATACATGTTCTAACATCTGCTAACAACAGCTATAAATAAATATGTTTATGTACAAGGGTTGGGCATTGTTGACAGTACGATACCAGTACCAAAACCAGTACCCTTAAAGAGATACCAATACCAGTACAGTACTTCATTTAATACCTTGCTTAAAATGCTACCTGTTGAAGCCATAGTAGGTGATTGGTATTATTTGTATTGCTGTTATGGATAAGTAATACCTAATAACCTAAACTAACCTAATAAGGTTATATAAAAATATTGGGAAATCTGTTCACCTCTTATCCTAATTAGGTCATCCTCACTGGTAGTATCATCAAAGAGGGAAGATCGCTTGGGAGTTTATTTGTATTTGAATGAGAGAGGAGGAGTGAAATAGTTCAGTGATCAATTTCAGTTGTGGAAAACAAAATTTAGTTACATTTTTTAAACGGTTGCTGAAAGCAAACAACAAAGAATAATTTTTTAAACTTTCAATAAATAAATTGAACTGAACTGAAAAATCTCTGCGAGTGCTTTTTCCTTTAGTGGTGAGTCGCAAACCTCCTCCGAAAAGACAAAGTACGAAGTAGAAAATGAGAAAGGAGTCAGTTTAAACAAGTCACTAAATTACACTAAAGACTCTGAAGAAGCCCTGCGACGGACTGGCGACCTGTCCAGGGTGTACCCTGCCTTTCGCCTGATGTAAGCTGGGATTGGCTCCATCCCCTTGCGACCCTGTACTCAGGACAAGCGGTTGATGATGGATGGATGGATGGATGGACTCTGAAGAAGCAAGCAAAGGGAAAAAAGCCTGCACATACAGCAGATCACACCTACTGATATAAGCAGCCAGAGGCTCCGTGAGTAAAATCAGCTGATCGCTGCTGCGCCACAAAAGCGCTGAATTGATGTGATGGAACACAGCGGTTGATCGGTAACAAGTGATGTGAATTTCAAATAAAAATGTACAGAGTAGTATGAAAGGATATCAGAAGATGAAACCAACCAGCGGCGTATGGTAGTAACAACGGGCCCCAGCGCAGGCTGTTATGATGGGCCCTTGGGCTACACCATAACGAAGCACATGCACACACACACTGTGTTTGTGTCTATAAGGGAACCCTATATTGGCAAACCTCGTTTTACATGGTTTAACAACTGATAAGATAAGATGCAGTAAATACCTAATTTAAAGCTCCTTAAATCGATTTCTTTCCATATATATATTTTTTTATTTCTTTCCATATTAACATATTAAATTCAACAGTTCTCTTTGTGTGCATCTCTCTCCAACACACACGTGCTGCTGCAGCGGCTGTGTTGCGTGTGCCTGGACGCAGCAGTCTAAATTAAAGTACTAGAGTATTAGAGTCCGACTGTGTCACCTAGACTTCTGTATGTCAAAGAGAAAGTTATAAGGAGCATGGCAAGTGCTGTCATTTTCAAAATCCTGAAACGTCACCACAAACAGCTGAATGCAGGAGGTGTCAACTGTGCTGAAATGACGCAGACTTTTTCGGGCAATTTCAGTACAATAACCTCCCGAATCACGACAACCACATTTCTCTTCGACAGAGAGGCAAGACATTACGGTGAATAATAAAAAGATGTGGCCTACTCATATACAACAACATGTTCTGAAAACAGGCCAGCTACAGCGCACACAGTTTAATACACACATGCACATCCATACAATTAAACTGGTAGGCCTACTCAGCAGCTAGCTGACGCCAAAATGATAACAGCCTTTAAAACAGTGGCATGGCAGCCACACCAAATCCACTGAAAAAGCACTTGTAAAGTTACTCACCTATTTGAAAGGCATCCGACAAGCCTGCATTGAGCGAAATCTTTGACAATGTCCTCAGTGATCCAAAACAATCTTATTTGGAAGATTTGCGACCCTCTCCTCCTGTTCTTTTCTCTCCTGTCTCTTCTTGAAACAACTTTTATGTGTGAATAGCATAACTGCAGGCTTGCACATGTGCTCTGCTAGTCAGATTTTGCCACCTGGCAACCATATACATATTACCCAGCAATCATCACTGCATATGTGACAAGAATAGCAAAGAAAATAAGACTAAATTCATTCTGTGGAATCTATTTTTTTTATATTTCACCGTATACGTATAGCCTACTGCTTACTACAGACTTGTTTTACCCATAAAAGTCTGTAGTGTCAAACACTACGGCAAAGGGGCAAATGCACATATGAGTGTATATATACTACTTGATCCTCCTTACACAAACTGTTAGATGTGTATTGGTTCTTTACTGTTGATTGATGAGAGCTGACACGTTTTTACCATGTAACTGACGAAGTCCAGCTCATAAAATAGCAGGCCGCTCCCGTCACGTGCCCCAGTGCAGCTGCACTGTCTATACCTACGCCTCCGAAACCAACGGAAAGACAAGCTTGTGGTGATAAACTTGAAAAAGTGACGGACATGCCTGAGACCATAGCCATGTGGAGGGACTGTTAAAATCACACATGGACTAGTTGCGTGCAGGCAAATAAGGAAAAAAAGAGGCATCCCCTTCTCTTTCTTACCGTGTGTTGCTTGCATGTTTGGCTACAAGCAAAACCATACAAATAGTAATTTCCCCTCGATCTGGTTACTAAAAGTATCGAATGCAGTACTCGTTTGACTGGAGACGTGTCGATACTACTCACTTCGGTCGATACCTGTTTCAAGTAGCAAACCCATCCATATTTTGTACACAAATGCTTTCTTAAATTAGGTGATTTGTGATTAAAGACATGTTGTGTATTTGTGCACACAATTATTTTCTGGTCGTTGCTTTGTTAAGCAAAAATGTTGTTTCAGTTTTTATTCAGAGAATTGTTTGTATTATGTATTTACTTTTGCTGTCAATGATGCTGAAAGTGCAAGTAAGGCATTTAAGTTGAAGTGTAATTATTTACTATTATTAACGCAAACCAAATTAAATCCTCACCTTTTTTTCTCATGTTTATTTTGGGGGGGTGGGGGGGGGCACATTAGCTCTTGAAACGAGACCAAGATGATTAAGGCTGCCACTGGTACTTGCAGCACATCATATTCCACAGTCTGACTTCCAGCTTTACAGTAAAGATTAAGAGTTATCTGAGGTTTCAAGTTCAGCTTTAAGGCTTCATGAAAGCCTCGAGCACTTTCAAAGGCTTATCTATAATTTGAAAACACTCTTTCTACTATACAGAAAGGTGTTAACTTCTTCCAATATCAATCTCACTCTTTCAGCTAAATCAGCTTCACTTTCCATTTCCCTCTGGAGAATGAAGTGCCAGAAAGATGGTCCACGCAATCCTGCACTAACCAGTAATGACTTATTCGTGATATTTATTCCTGAATATATGATAAAATTGAAAAAATAAAACACAAAAGAATCTACAATGCCACTATGGGTTGGCTCCAGAGCTAAAGAAAATGGAGGTTAGCCAAAAGCCCATCAGGGAAGCTGTAAGTGGTCTCCTGACATTTAAAATTCATGACAATCAAACACCTGTACAGTGCTTTTCCATGTCTCCAAGCATCCTCGCGTATATCAAAAGGCAAAGAGCTCTAATGGTCCCTAAAAATTGCAAGAAAGTGAGTAACTTTATCCTGAACCTCTTCTCTCACTAAGCGCTATTCTCTCACCTCATCAATGATTTTCTTTAGTGAGCAAGGGCCACTGGTTCAAAGCACAGCATCGGAGCCCAGGATGCCCTGCATTTTATCTCCCAGAGGAGGTCTTCAAACATTACTTTTAACTGCTCCAGTAATACAATCTGAGAGGATGGCCAATATGTGATCCAGGCAAAAAAGATCTGCAGTATATGGCACTTGATCAGGATAACATGAATAATAAAGAAGGGAACAAAGTTGAGGTAAAGGTTGTTTTTAAATCAGATACAATATAGTCAGCTGCTATCCAACAAGCTCATCCAGTGACAGAAGGATATGATTTCTGCCAAGCAAAGCGAATTAAGTCCCGCTTCACTGTGCAATACATTACTAATGCAACATTTCCCATTTTACTACTTAATAACTTAAGAGTCCCACTGTACTGTGCAAGGGATTCCTAATGAATCTTTAAAGAAACAGAAAAAAAGCAGCAAAACAACAAGAATTGAGATCTTTTAAGGCTGAATAGCCTCATTTGTCAAGCTTAGATGGACACGGCAAAAGTATGTCAACACAATCTCTTTGCTGTTATCACACAAATGATGCTTCACTTCCAATAACCAAGCAAATGAGCAAGTGAGCAAGCGAGGGGGGCATGCTCAGCACCTTGTGGCACATCCTCTGCACATAGTGTCCCAGATTCCACCTTACGTAACCTGATTATTTGTGCACACCATACAAATACTCATGATAAACAAAAAAAAAGAGAACATTCATTGCTCAGTGTCTTAGGTATTGCGGCCTACTCCACTGAGAAGGACCTATGCATTGTAAAGGTTTGCTATCTCAGCACAATAATGTGTGAAATTTCAGAAAGAGAATGCTGAGTAAAGCTAGCTAAGACTAAGACTATAGCTGCCATAAGGAGGGGGTTGTGCCATCAGCTGTCCATATGGATGTTATGAGAATAAAATCCACCACACAGCTTGACATAGGAGGCCATCTCTCTCCTCATTAGAAATCCTACTGGACTTTAATTAACAGGTTAAGACCACTATAAACCAGCTGCTCGAGCCCACCATCAGAAGAAATAACATCTCAATTAGAAGTCCTTTACAGCCTGGAGCTTGATTCCTGAAAGCCACCACCTCTTACTCTTTCTATCACACATTCATCTATAGAACACCTCATTTATGTGTCTGCTGCTGTTGCCTTTGGGCAAAGCAAATGGCACAAAATCCCCTGTTGGACTGATGCTTTGCTCAGTGGACAACAGTAGAGGACTGGGCTTGAGTTGTACGGGACAATTCCCACATGTGCGTTGCTGTATGAATGTGAAGCAGGATGCTGCTGGGGCAGATATGGTGTGCTCTTCCCCTGAATAAATCACTGTTTAAGCAATGTTTGAATAATGCCATGTAACCTTGCAAATACTGGCCAACCATAGATAACTCCTAATTTTGAAACTAATTTGTAAAGGAGGCAGCAGCAGTGTAGTCAAATAAGTGTTTGGCAGTGTAGGTGACATCATAGTTTCTTGCTTCTACATTGTGTGACTATTGAGTTATCAGGAATGGAACCATTTGATCTTCTAATGGATTTGATGAGAAATGGTGTGAGGAAGCCGAGCAGATCTATAAGCGATTGTTATTAAACGTGGCAGCGGCTATCTACAGGAAAATGGGAGCTTGTTATGATCACAACACAGCACTTAAATTAATATTGTCCCAGCCAATCTATCTAATGGGAACCCAGAGTGCAATCATCGCATACAGAGTAACATTGCAGTCACAGGAGGTCAAGGTGAGGCTACCACTCAATCTTAAAAACATGAGAGAGGGGTCCACAGTGTGTTGACCTGTGTGGTTCCTGTTTATGCAGCTCGTCAAGTGTGCATGTGCGCGCCTCTGTGCGTGTGCACCAATGCATAATGTGCAGACAAACAGGAGAGATGAACAATTACTGTGACCTCTTTTTTTTGAGTAGAGCAAGTGAGGCAGAATGTGTCTGTGTGCTCATGCATGTGTGCGTCCGTCATGAAGTATGTAAGTCAGCAAAAGTGTGTCTACTATACTGAACATGTTTCTCTATTAATGAATGTATTCACGGAATACCCAGGATTAAGGCTAATCCTGAACATTGACTGATCCCACAATGCAATGCGAGAGGGCTAAGTGTCAAAAAAATTATCATTCAAATTAAATGTGATTCACATAAAAAATCTTTTTTTTAATTAAAGATTGTTTTGTGACATTTGTGCGCCTGTACAGCTGACCATATAGGAGGAAAGATGAGAGAAGGAGAAACCAGGATGGCCTCGGGATCAATATCAATTTCCCTCTGCTGTAGATAATCAGACCACAGCTTAATCCTCATGCTTTATTAGAATCTACCAATCCTATTCAAACCCACATTCTTCACACAGTAAAACACCCCTGTTTCATATGACAGCAATCAGAATATTCATTAGATAAAAATCTCTTTAGCCCAATCGATGGTCTTTGAGCCAAAGGGATCTCTGTAGATATCTGAGTCAAAATCCATTGGATACAAAGGATCCAATTGCAAGAGCTTTGTGACTTCTCCAACCCTACCAGAAATCAATAGACCAGCCACTCCAGTGGATTTAGCTGCTTGTTAGCAGACCAGAAACAGCTGTCTTGCCCAGTGTCTTGTGATGTTCTACCCCCACTGTATTTCGTACAGTGTTCCAGCCCACTTTTAGGTTCATTGTGAGCTTATCAGTGTAGTGTGCACAGGTGACTGAACATAGCCCCACACCCACTTAGGCTTTTCAATCTCACTGTGACACGGTCAAATCAGGAGTGTGCACAAGATTAAATCAGTGCCTGGCCAGTTGACTGCTTGACGCAGCATTCTCTTCCAGACCATTTCCTTGGCCACGTCATCTATCACTCACAGCCCAAACAGTCCTGCTATCTGGTCTGCATTCTCTACTTCTCTACTTCTTTCTTTCACACCATCCTGGACAACGCCTGGTCTCAGGAGATGATAGTAACACACTCACTATTGAGGAGTTCATAGTATCTGTATACAAAGTGATTCCTTTACTGAAAGCGGTGGAGGGATGACAAACAGAGGTGACACAGCAACACAGTCTATGCTTGGAAAAAAAATCTAATTTACAGTTTGCCCCAGAGGTCAGCCCAACGGACCAGGTCCAAACATCTATCAGATAAATCGGCTTTAGGGCGCCGGCAATCCACTTACCAACTCCAGCTTCTGCCTGCTGCTCTGCCAGTTAAGTGACTAAATTGTGCTACAGTTGAACTGGACAGGACGCACAGTTGATCTGTTGAAGTTCAAGTTCTCTTGAATTTCAAACCTTTGAAATATCAAAAACGGTAGCATGTATTATAAACATATACAGTACACACATGTCACAACCTGGGGGAATATTAAACCAAGCATAGGAGTTTATTTATAGGTCACCTACATGTGCACTTGTTCACTTTGCTCTGTCTGAGGTTTCAAACCTACAGGTGTCAGCAATTTCCAGTCATTGTAACATGCACTTTTATCTCATTGATATCCACGGAAAGACACCCACAAGAGGTAAAGCTCCTTCTGTGAAAAGATATAAGAATCATATACCTTACATGCCTAAGAATACTACAGCTTTGTTGCAATAGCAGAATAATGGTCAAAGCAGAATCTAATTGTAGGAAAGGAAATTGCTATTGTTTAGCTGTTCACCATTTCTTTTTAATGGAAATCTACTGAACAGCTTGTTAATGTTCTTGAAATCCCGACATCAGCAAATGCAGAACGCTGACTTTTTCAAAGACTACTGACAACATTTTAAAAATGTCTTGGCCTATGGCAGTGGTTCGAATATATGACAGGTGAGCAGATTTTCAAAACAGAGTGTGATGTTCCTACTGTACTCTCAGCAGGCTACACACACAGTGCAGTGTTGCACAAGCCTGCAGGTAACAACGTTTTTCCCCATGTATCTATAAAATGTTCCTAAATAAAAAAAGAAAAGCAGCACTTCCTTAGAAATGTGGTGATTGCCAGTAAGAACAGGACAGCATCTTGCCAGAACCATTACCTTTTTCCTGCAAAGCCCTCATCACCAATATATGGCTATTACACACACTCCCAATTATAACCACAACCAACCACTATCTATTTATATTCAAGCTCTGAAATATTATGTTTAAGAAATGATTATGTGTGTAACCATATTAAAGAGTATTCTCTCCAGAGATGTAGTCAGAAGTACACACCACTGTCAAGATTTTTTTTCTATAGTTCTCATTAACAAATAACAACATCTGGTAATGACAGCAACAAACACACACACATACACCTGTCATTAATGGGTCCCTTTCACCAGAACAAACCAAGCGAGAACCTGTCACATGTCCATGTTTCCACTCTCTCCTCAAACACAACAATTAAGAGCATTGAGCTGAGTGTCACTTTAGCTGCCTCACTGACCTTTCTCTTGGCTCTGCTGATCCGCTCTGCAGTATCTTCATTAGTACAACCTGACCATAGAGAGTATGTGCATCTGAGCAGGAGTGCACTGCACTGATGCACAGCTGATGTCCTCCATTGCATGCAGTGACAGTTAAGACACTAAGAAATAAGCAGTATCTTTAGCGAGGTGTTTGCATGGTATGTGTTACCTGGAGACAGTTGATATTTAGTTGGTCCAGATTGTGTTCACACAGTTTTGAGAACTGATTAACTGCCAAAATACACAACGTAGGACTCAAGCTTAGCACATCAATTGATTGATCAGGGAAAGTCCTAACACTCACTCACTGATTACCAAATGATCTTGTACAAATGTATTCACCGCTTATCCAGCTTGTGTATTAGATATTTTCCTTCAAGGTAAGCAGACAGATTAAATAGTAATTTAGCTTTTGAATTTATGCTAAAACACATATCTAAATCATACTATCACAAAATCCTCTGATTGGCCTGTTTTGCTTTTAGACAAAAGTCAGCTAAATGCAGCACCCTCCCCCCAAATATTGAAAAACAAATATACCTAAATTGGACAAATGATTTCATGGATTAATAACAAAAAGAAGAAGAATCAATTAAGAAATGTAATCATGTATGGCAATTTTACCTTTAATATGTAAATTAATTATATAGATTTTTTATTACTGCCACTGAATGAATGAATTGGGCACAGATGGTATTCACTTCCATGCCCAGATAAAAAAAAAAAAAAGAATAAAAATGACCCCTGCTTCCCCTCTGATCATTTTCATACAGCCCCATACCGTTGCCTGAGAAAATAGCCATGACAGAAATACTGAAACTGCTCTGGACATAAATTTGTTCAGTGGTTATTTTGTTTCTGCTCGCTCCTGTTGTAACAAAATGATATGCAGGGAAACTGGTGTCACTGCAATACACTGCAAACCCGCGGTAAAAATGTTCACAAATAAACACAGGAGAGATGTTAATGTATCAGTGTGTCTTTAGTGTCTGAGTCTTGGTGTGTGTGTGTGTGTGTGTCTTAAACCTCTATTTGCGGGCCCCTTACTCCATGCTGTGACAGTAGGCAGAATAAGATAGTGTTTTATGGCATCTCATTGAGACACCCTTGACGGTGACACCTCCTCTGTACTATTCCTGTCGCCGGCTACTTAGCTCTCTTCACCCCTTTCACTGCTTTTCAGCTCTATTTCTTTCTCCCCCTCTCTTGCTGTCTCTAAATCACCCCCTTTTTTCCCCTGTCTCTCATCTTTTCCTATCCATCTTTCCCAATCATCTTCTTCCATATTGCTCTCTATCCTCACAAATCTTCCACTCTACCCATCCAAGCACTCCCTCTGTCCGCCGTCTCCCTCGCTTCATTCCCGCTCTCCCTTTACCCCGCGCCAGTCTCTCTCTTTCCGTCAGAGCACTTGGTACAGTAATGGTGCACTCTGCCACCATATTCATTTCAGCACCATCCCCAGAGTGGCTCTGTTTATATCTGAATATCAGAAATGCTTTTTTTGGAGCTGTGAAAAATAAATAAATACTTTTTAGGATGAGTTAGGCAAACAGCATATACATTTACAAAACGATAGGTGCGGTGAATACTAATGCTGAAGGGCAAAACAAATAAGCTTTTTTTTATGTTAATTTGCTGCAAGCACGAGGTAACAACATCACATTCCTCTAATCAGATTCACACAGGATCAAATTTGGTTTAAAGGTGATGGAACAAATATACTAATGAATAGAGGAGAGATTTCTGTACACTGTAAGAAGCCATCAAGGCCATTTTCATGTTTTTCTTCTCTTTCCACCATCAAGTTCTGGTCGTATTCTTTACACGCAGCAATGGCTTTGGAGTCCGTCCACTTATTGATCAGCATGGAGACTAGAGGGGGCGGCTGCCTGTATGGCTTGTCTGACTATAGTGTAATTAAAGCTGAGACAAAGGATGTGTAGCACAGACAATTCTGGCTACCCTGCTTTGAGAAAGCTATTGAAGGAAATGCTGCAGCTCAGTATGATCAAACTGGGGCTTTGGGTGTGCGTGTAGAAACAACAGCTGAGGAAATAGCCAAAGTGTGGCAGGATGCAGAATCAAATCCTGCTTAGGGTCCATGACTATCAAGGAGCAGTGCATGCAGGATATAGATCTATTTTACAGACTTAAAAAACGCTGACATCACTGCAAGAGAAATGCAGCTGCTATCACGAGTGCGGGTGAATGTTGGGAGTAATGGCGATGAGAAAATGAGCAGACCAGGACGACCCTTCCTTCTGTTACACTACATTACCCCTGACTGCATCTGAGGGTGATTCACTCAGAAACTCTGATACAGAATGCACTGTGGTGGGCAGATGTCATACGCTGTTAGAAGCACACCAGAACAAATGCACAACGAGCATGCACACAGACACACACACACTGTACAGTACATGCATGCACAAGTGCGTCCACACACGCACACACTCACACACCCAGACAACCGCACACTAGAATACGTCTGCTTTTTTCATGGGCCATTTCATTTCACTTGATCTTGTGACATGGCGATGATCTCCATTTTGTCATTTTAAATTGTAATTGCCCTGAGTAGCCTGGAACACTGGCAGATGGGGAGGAGGGAGAGGAAGGCGGACAGGCCATTGGAAGTGAGAGAATGATATCAGTCAGAGTAGCAAAAAAGTAGAAGAAACAGACAAATGAACAGGAAAAGATTAAAGCAGCTCAGAGATAAAGGGAAGGAAGCAATGCCTCGTTCTTTGTTTCTTTTCTTTTCTAAGAAGAAAATATAAGAAACGGTCCACTTTTCTTTCATCCATTCTCTTTGAGAGTTGGATGACATCTGTGACTTTTATTTTCTCCACCTACCCCTCTATCATTCAGTGACAGAGCCCACATAATTATTCCCTGGCTCTCTGGGCTGTAATTACAAGCCTCCAGAACAAAAACACTTCAAGTCCATCAGTTTCCCTTCATCACAATTCTCCTCTGAGGCTGTGTTACTGGGCTGATGTTCTCCTCTGGGAGGCTTGTTGTTTGTCCACACTCTGGGTCACTTGATTTTTCCATTGACAGTGTCAATACTTTGTCCATTAAAGGCTTTTTATATAGACATAGCCCATATTTATACTCTGCTTTACCTGGCTGTGTGCTTTATCTAAAACACAGAGGCTGTGAAAGCTCAGCACCCTCTCCCGCTCCTGCATGATAATTAACGGGAAGATTGTGCAGGGAAAAGTACTTATCACATGTCATGTGTGTTATTCCTTCAGCAACAGACAGAAACCACCCTTTGGTTTGATGACTTGGGTTTTGTCTGAAAGTTTGGAAACATCCTCCTCACAGCTGGCAATATAATGGAAAGTATTAACCATCAGACTATACTTGTTACAACAGTGGATCTAAGCAATATCCATTTAATGGTGCCCCACACCTGGAGGAACTTCCTGGTTAAGTACGAGATAGAAAGATGACACTCAGGGCCAGATTTAATAAGAAGGTAGTGTAATATGGAGCAGTTCAACAGAGGAATTTGTCAAGCTCACAAAAAATGATAAAGAATAAGTTAAAAAATTAAATTAATTAAATATTTGTATTAATAAGGCAATAAGAGTCAAAAGAATTGTATGGAAAGGATGGGATAAGACTCAAGAATACTGAGATAAATGCAGCTAAATAAATACTGTAATGTGTACATGTTTTGCCAAAAGTAAGAGAAGAAAAAAACATTTTAACGTTACAAAGAAAATATCTGTATTGTGAGGCAGCAAACAAAGCTATGTAAAATAGTATTTGTGCACACATTTTACCACTGTAGTCCACAGACATGACTACTGAGTAGCAGTGGAGAAAACATAGGTCTTTCATCAGCGTCTGCTGTGACATTTTTTAAATGTACGTATTTTTGACTGCGCGTTATGGCTGTTTTAGGTATTAACTGTAATTGAAGTATTTCTCTATATACATGTACACACGTAAGCCCTGTGGAATCCAGTTATATGAAAGGGTTTACAAGTTCACAACACAAAATTTTACTGCGCAACATCTGATCTTCAAGGGGTAGATGTTATTTTATGCACATCAAAATACAAAGCTTTTGATCTTCACAGTACAGAAAAACAGAGCATTGTACATAAAAATCATATCTTAGACGACTGAAGTGAAACTAACTACTAATGTGAAACTGACATGAACAAAAACACATTCAATTCAACTCCTTCCAGGAATATTAGAAGAGAGACGCATCCTACTTTCTTTCTTCTTGCTTTAAACCTTACAAATTCTTTCATGTGTTGATTTTTCTTGCATTGACATTTTCAACAGTTTTGTAGGGACCATTATTTCAGCGTTTATTTTTCCATCTCTGTCGATCATAGAAAATCCTTGGAGGTTGAATCTTGTTGGTTGAAAATTGGGGGAGATGCAGTTGAATTGCTTATAGAAGTAGAAAGACAGTGGAGTCTTAAGTGTCTCCCCAATGATCATTATTATGTTATGTTGGATCAAAATCAATACAAGAGCAAGAAAAATACATTTATGAGTCTTTAGAGAGAAGAGTTAGTGAAAGATAGTGAATGATGGATAATGGTTAAATATTGAAAAAAAAAGTGTGCTGCGGTTTGTCAATCTGAAACAAATTAAGAAGCTTATCCAGCCTGTCAGTGTAGCATTCCACAGATTCATAGATATTGATATTCATAGCATATTGACATTTGAATAATACTGTCAGTAACATTGTCAGTTAATCTTCTTATTAGTGTTCAACCAGATTGAGTACTTACAAATCAGATCCTAACTGAATTATCAGTGAATTAAAGCCTATCAATTAACATTCTCACTGTAGCAGTTAGTCCAGATTGCAATCAGTAGAGGAATATAGGCCATCACTCACTGCGGGGAAAGTACAAAACAAAAGGATTTTAAGGAAACATTTATGCAAATGTATGCACAATTTCTAATTTTACCACCAAGTGAGTGAGCTCCTGATGCTTGCTATATGTTTCGATATGGCTTGTCAAGATGATGAGTAACAACTTGATTGAAGAAAATCGCTTTGAATCTGACAGTATGTCCGATGTCCTGGTCCTTAAGATCTCTGCAGATTACAGGGGCCCATCCTAAACCTTCACTTATTTCCATAGTGAGGTATTGATTGTTGTGATGTAGTATGAGACTCCACAACAAAACAACAAAAAAGTTGAATGTGCTGAAGCCCATCAGATCAAACAAGAATCAGATCAACATCGGAAAGGTGTTGAGTCATGGAGAGAACTCTTACTCCTTTTTTTTTTTTTTTTTTTAAATCAGAGAGTTGGCTTACATCCTTCTGGACAGCAGTATTACTGCAAATCATCTGAAATATATTGTGATTTTGTGTTTTAGTTGGCTCAAGGGAGATCATGTAAGATTGTCAGCTAATGCCGACAATTTTCTGACGTTACTGCAAAATATTATAGTTGTACTGTTTGCCATATTACTACACCAGCTAACGCAATCTATATTACTATCCTATGTACCACGGATAATATGTCACAATGTTCCCTAAGCATTAGCGTGGATCTGCAGTAGATTATTTTGTTGTTTAACCAATATTCAGGTACACAGCTTCATCGCCGGTCTCAGACGCCATAACTTACGTGACCCACATAATATACAATAATGCAATAAAGCAGTGCACAACAACATACTGAACATAGTGTTATTTACTATGGTCAAACTGTGATACTAAAGTGCATGAATTAGTTCAAAGTCAAGCTGTTAAAAATATTACTGTAACGTTGCAGTGGATGTTTCCAGCATTTTCGAGTGTGTTGGTCTCTGTTTTGATCTATGCAGAGTGCTCTCTCATTAGCTCGAGCGCGCTTGGAAAGGTGTTGCAATCTGAAACATCACTGCAAGAGGCCACTGAAACCTATACATGGTCCTATTAACACATTCTACAGTCTGTCAGTAATGAATAACAGATATTTGTTTCATATGGCAGTTCAAAATGTATTCATATTGATCCGCACTACCGTTACAGTGGTGATTAAAAAGTAACACATTTCTTATGTGCATTCAAATAAAATGAACGGCTTGAGTCAGTTCATTAACTGCCAGTATTAATGCGTCTGTCTGCTGTGACTAATGAGTCTGCAGACAAACACTAAATAAGGCTAACATTGTGGAGGAGCTTTCTAGTATTACTCTGATACCAAGGTAGAAGCTGAATGGCCCCAGTAAAGACAAAACAATCACACAGAGCAGAAGTATTAAGTGTTTGTCACATTGCTGTGGTTACAGTTCAGCTCTGACCTTGTTTACTTCTGCCATTTATGTATTGATATATACTCAATACCGAGTAGCATTCTGCTGCTTGTGCCTTGAAAATCCAATATGCAAGTGCACTTTCCTTCTTAATTCAACAAGTTATAATTTGCAAACACTCTGAATACTGTTACCGGACAGCAGCAGCTGTATCCAACGTATTAGGTGTAAAATCTGAGTCATGTACACACCATTTACAAGGTACAAGGTACAAGGTTGTTTTAGTCATTATACAGCACGGCATAAAGACAGCATAACGAAATGAAATTTTTAGTTCCTTCGTGCTAAACAGACACACAACCTATAATTAAAGGAGACTTATTATACTGCCTTTCCAGTCCTATATTGTAGTTCTGTGACTCTTGTATGGTAGCTTTGCATTATTCAAAGTTCTAAAAAATAATTTTCTATTTTATACTAGCTGTTCATGTAGGCCTTCTTTTCAGCCTCTGTCTGAAACAAGCTGTAGATGCTCCTGTCTCTTTAAGGCCCGCCGTCTCAAAGCCCACTGTCTTCTGATTGGCCAAGACCTGAAGCATGTTACCAGACTGTTGTCAATGGGCGGTACAGGCAGACTGAGAGTTGCTATGCCTTAGCCGTGCAGAGCAAATGCCCATATATGGAATACCGGCTCCTTCTGGCTCCGTATTACAAGAACGTAGCCGTTGGTAGAAAAAGCAGTTCAAAACAGAGCGTTCAGAACAGAAGGAAATCTGAGGTTTTTGCTCACAGGGATTTCTATTAAATACTTTAACCTCATTATTTGAAGCTTTGGCCATGTTTAACATGAACTTCCAATATTGTAACAATGAAGATAAATCATAAAATGTGAAAAAGCACAAGAGGTATCCTTTAAGTGTAGGCCTGGTGGTAACTTCCATCTATCCATCATCGACCGTTTATCCTGCTTACGCGGGGGGCTGGAGCCAATCCCATCTCACTCACACTCCACCCGCAACCGGAGTTTGATGATCCTGATCCTTTTCCGATCCTTCAGTGTGAGTTTCCTGATGCAAACAGCAGCGCCACTCAATCAGCTGACTGCCTCTCTCTCTCTGTTTTCGTTACAAAAACGGAGACCTTTTGCTACGTTTGTGCCTCCCGTCCAGATGTTTTTTTAAAAACGCTGCTGACCTAGTGGACAAAACAGAGGACTTTATAAAACGATAACACACACTCACATTTGGCTTGGGAGTCGGTCTTATCAGTCATGCAAAGCAAAAACACGATGCTACTTACAGAGTTTTACTTTTGGTATTTTTATTATAAGTACTGTGTAAATAACACTTAACAGTTAGCCTAGCCTACTGTGCATGTCGCTGTATTTACTTTGCGACAACTCCTGTTTTCCGCCGCTGTCTTTCATACTCCCATGTTACTTTCAGTAACACTTCCACTTCGTTGTCGGTCAATACAAAAAAAAAAAGAAAAAAGACTGGTGTCGTTCTTGGTCTATATTAATTTCTTCTTTCATTAAATCGTCTGCTACTTCGGAGTAGACCATCTGCTTCCTGTTTACACTGGCACGCACATGCCCAGTGTAGGCTACCTGAACTACCTTTTCAGTCGTTCTAATATAGACAGAGATCAACTGCTGAAATGCTGCTGTGGACGGAGAAGATCGTTTTCGTTATAAAACTGTTTTAAAAACGTAGCAGTGTGGATGTAGCCTCACATTACCCCACTCCTCTCTCTACTCCTCTCATGTCAACCCTCCCGTTTTCCCCGTAAATCTCCCCTATTTTTAACCTTTATAAAGTCAAATAAAAACTTTCTGGCCATATGTTTGCTATTCTCTCCTCTGGTAAAGTCGGTGGCAGCATGTAAGATATGTAGACTGTGCTTCCTGGACAAGGATTAAAAATGAAAACAATCCACTGAAAAGATATAAGGCCTATAGCCTACTAATGGTAAACCATATGAAATTATAATGAATATAGTAGCCTATGTAATATTAACAATTGACTGTATAATATGGAATTTACATTGTAGCCACAAAAGCTGTAGCCTATTTTTATTTATTTAAATTTATGTTATGACTCCTCTCTGTAGCCCTTCTCCCTCTCTCCACTCCTCTCTCTCCCCCCCAAAGCCCACAGAACCTGCCTGAGCTTTCCAGAACAAAAAGCAGCTACTTCAGAGTTTATCATCGACTCATGACGCCTGTTTTAATGGTTGTAGTAAATTTATAAAGATGCTGTTTGTTCTGTTTTTGTAGTTATTCCACAGTAAAGCTATATTTGTTAAGCTATAAGATGTTCACAGTAACCAGGCAAAGGCTGCTATGGTTTAAGTCTCTAACACAGATTGAGCGGAATTTGTTGCCCATGTTTCCTAGCAATAAAATAAACAGCTGTCATTTCATGATACTTTATCATCTGTTAACTTTAACACTTAATACATTGTTTGTAGGACCAATTAAATAAATATACAGTATACTGTATAATGCTACATGATAAATAAAAGGCTCCAAATAGACCAAGTGATCGTTATCGGCCGATGCTGCTTTCAGCGATCAGCAATCGGCCCAAAAAATCCTGATTGGAGCACCTCTACAGATGATAATATGAACGTTTTGTCTTCACAATAAACAGTCTGAGTCCATCTTGACTGCGTTTGTGCACCAAGCATCATCGATGTAAAACAGAGTGCACCTCTTCTCGTCCTACCAGAGTCTTGCGTTGACAACTCGGAACATGGACCACCTGATGAGTGCTTGATCCGGGAAGTTGATGGGGCAGGTCTCTGTAACGATGTGGGCACAACAGTCTCTGAATTCTGTTGCTTGGTTGAAATGAGTCCCATTATGTCCTGGTCCTGTTGTTTAGGCCAGGTGGATCGTGGTCTGCTGCTCTTTAATCCAAAAACCCCGTCTTCATCTTCCAATGACTGTATTTATGGCAGAGGTAACACATGTTTCGGACATGAAAAGCCAGAAAAAACAGATAAAAACCAAAAGTGCAGTGAAGTTTTAAGGAGCTGCCGGTTGCAATAGCATAAGAATTGCAATATCTCCCCCTAGTTTTTTATTCCACCAGCTATTTCAAAGAAAAAGAAAACTTTAATCTAAACTAAATCTCCCAGGGTGTGTGCGGCAAGTCAATCACCAATCAAATGCTTTAGGTTACAACATGTTGATGCTACAAATGAGGGATATACTGTAGCTTTTAGCCCTTATCATTTATAAATTATTTCATCACAGAGCTTGACTCTAAATGTGACAGGAATAAATGTGATGTGTGTGATTACGAGCTGCACCACCTCGTTCACCCGCACTGACCTATCTCCAATGTAAAAACCACAACAATGTATAATTGATTTCCTGACTGAATTTATGTTATAAATAAGCATGCCTTATGACTGCTGAATATGCACATAAAATCTGCAAATAAAAAAACTGTCTGAAGAAATTTTACATATATATACATAATAAAGTATAACAGATGTCCGTTTGCTTGCATAAGTGTGGTCTAAACCTGGCTAAGATCATAGTCTAATACCATCAGAACTACTATCAACATCCTTGTGCTCTACTTCATCATGTTCTCATGGTACATGTGGTGCTTCGGAACTAATTTTACATGTTTTATGTCTGCAGCTAATTAAAGTTTGTGGATTAAGTCATTGGAAGCATTTATGCAGCAATTAAAGTAATAATAAACTGATAATAAAAATTATGATAAAATGATTTATATTAACTCATCCAGCTTTTATCAAAGTGTCATGCTCATGAACACATTGGTGGATGGATTGTAGTGGGTATTGAACTTGATGATGAACACAACATATGTTTAAATGTAAGCACAAAAAATGCTTTATAAATAACATTGCACGTTGGGTGATATTCTTACATCTGAGTGGTGTTAAATGTTGGGTTTTGTGGTTTGACAAGTCAGTTGCATTTACACTTCACTAACGTCTAGATAGAATGCATCTTAAAAGCCTATATAGATGTGGGTTGTGTCCAGTCAATATCCTACAGTGCATCAAAGCATCTTGAATGCATTTATATTTGGATTTATGCAGTTAAGCTGATTGCCCAAGACACATGCCAATACCAAACAATGCAATATTTAGTTGTTAAAACTCATACAGATGCCCTTAGCAAGACAGTGACTGCCAGGTTGTACTTTGCATACAGTACATATTGATTTGAATTCACTAAAACAAAGAAGAAATCAAACATACAAGTGTAGTTGTATATCTAAACCTTTGAAAAATACAATGCTGTTATTTTCAGGTCTATTAATGCCAGAATTTCACATCTCACTTCTGGTACATCCAAAACAACCGCAGGGAACGGAAAGTTAAAAGGGATGCAGAATAATTCAGTTAGAAAATAAAACCTGAGAAGCAGCTTGCTCACTGCTGTCGACCTCCTCTCATCCCAACCCTGCGGCTCAGAGGTCCCCAATCAGAGCCTGACCACAGCCAGACTGTCAGGACCAGCATATCATGGGAGGCCAACAGGCAAACCTCACAAGTGGCAGAGGTGACATCTGTAAAGTGTCATTATGAGATCTTTTAGTGTGCCAATGAAGTCCCTGAGAAGCTTAGTGAGTGATACCCACAGCTGGTCATTATCTGCTCCAGTCACTGCAGAATCATAAATAGCTCTTCAAAAAGGCCCTCAAATCTCAGTCAGGTAGTCTCCTGCTAAGGGTTGATGAAACTCCCATTTATACATCTTAAGGACTTGGCTATTTCAAGGCCTATGGCGTGGTTGGTGCTTGAAAGAACATTTGCTTTATTTACAAGGACTTTTATGATGCGCTTCATAATGTTACTGCTGATCCAGCCTGTGACCTAACATGGCTGTACAGACACAGCCTTGAGGACCGTATAAAAGTCACACAGCATATCTGTATCATTACAAATTGCAGCTCATCTCTGCATGCACCTATGGCCATCAGTCATCAGGAGTGACTTTATCTCTCAGGAGCCAAGGATAACAATGCCAGGGAGACATTGGATGGGGACCCACAGGGTGATGGTGGGAGGGCTGATGAGGGCAAAGACACAAACAAGATGAAAAAAAAAACAGGTGTGTTAGTGAGAGAGAGAAAGAGAGAGAGAGAGAGAGAAGGAGAAAGGGAGAGAGTGACAGAGTGATGGAGGAAATACTATTAAAGGTAATGAATGTCACTCCATCTTTCCAACTGTATGATCCAGGTGCCTTTGCCAATTATCCTGACAGCCAGAGGTCTGGTCCCTCTCTCCTTCCCACCGGGGGAAAGCTCAGTTCCAGTGCCAAATACTGGCCTTGTTATAGGATTCACCAGGGACAATGGCTCCAACTAGAGATCATCACTTTTCAGATAAAGAGTTGCAGCTCCTGCACACCTACAGTGTAAGAGCAGGGATCAAGGAAGCTGTTAATGTGGACAGTGAATTGGATGGTCATCCACCTGTACAGACCCCAGGTGTTCACAGACGGGATGAAGGACAAATACAGCAGTCCTCTTTCACCACTTGTGAACTGTTTCCTGAATAATGAACTGAATGAGGCCATAACTCAGAGCACATTTTTCTCAGCATTGTTCGGATAAATTGAGAGATAATTAAAACATGATCCATCCCCTGTAATTTAGTGAAATGTTTCATCAACACTACATGGAGTGCTAATTGCACACAAAATCTCCATAAACGTCTGGCTTCCCAACAGTTAAAATTGAAGTAAATTAATACACCTATACATCAAAACACTGATTACTATTCTGAGCCTTGGGCCCTGAAAATAAATAAATGATTAAGTTTTCACAACACTTCGCAAAATTAATCTCGAGAGTGCTTTTTCACCTAAAACATGCAATAAATTGGACTCCTAATGAAGCACAGAAGAGGTGTACAGCATATGGCAACTAGTATCTAATCACAACATACGCTCTGAGAGAAGGACAACACGCACACAACATGCCCTCCTTAAAAAACAAAACTATTCAGCCTGTTCAGGAAATATTTATTGTGACTTTTAAACAATTTACTGCAAGACATAGTTATACTACAAGTACAATTACTTAAGAAAGTCTCTGCTCGGAAGGAGGCTCTGGATAAGTATGCTAAGGATTTTAAGGAGATGGAAATTTATGTATCTATATATCTATATCTCAGATAAAATAATGCTGTTGCTTGTTGTTATGGTTCCTTCTAGTGGTTAAGTGGACATTAGTCAATAATATTTACATTTAATCATCAAAGGTGGTGTTTAATTTATTATAAAAGCCGATTTGGATAGTCATGGTAATATTGGACTTATGACAGCTAACGATTCAGTCACTTAACAGGGCTATATCTAAGTTATTCAATGAAATTAATCAAAATTTCAGTGCCTTATTGTCAATGGGCTCACTTAGACTCACTTAGAAATGAAGCACACGCCTGTTTTCTCCTTTGCTTGCATCAGCCTCTATTGTGCTTTTAATGTGATGTCTCCGGGTCGGATTCAGCCCTGTGCACGCTCCCGAGTTTCTCGCTGACTACAGCGACAACATGGCAGCTAACGACATGCAGTCCACTAACACCATAAAACAACTGGCTCACAGCAAAACACAGGCTCCACGTAAGGACACAAAACAACAATAAAGGTTTATGTGCTGAAGCCCATCAGACCAAACAGGTTCAGATGATGTAGAGTAAGAACAAAGTGAGCATTAGTAAAGCTGGAGAAACACAGAGAAAGTCCCGTTAGCTCGTGCTAGCTGTGCTGACATTGCTGAGCCTCCGGTGAAAGATACAGATAGTAAAGATAGTTAGTGAAAGCAGCAGTTGAGCGAACGCTGTAGCACAAATGCAGTAAATGTACCGTGATCATGTAACAAGCATGGATTAGTTCGATCTGCAGCTGATAAAACTATTACTGTAACATTGCAGTAGGGGTTTACCTGAGTTTCCAGCATATTGTGTGAAGCTGTCACTCTTCCTTTTTGCGGGAGGATTGTGCCGATATGCAGCTGGCTGCGCTGAATGAAGTAACATTACGGAGCTGGTCTTGATCTGCCTCTGAGACGGGAACGTTGAAGTAACAGAGCCTGAACATGTCTGGGTGAAAAGCCACAGCCTGCATGCTGGTGTTCCTGCGAATATTGCAGGATTTCTGTATGAAAGTGGTTGTGATAAAATAAAAATAAAAATAAAAAGTACTAGAAAGTTATATTCCATATTTATTCTATTCTAACAATAGTTAAAGTCCAGCTAAAGCTATGGTACAGAGGGCCTGGAAAAGAAGGGAGCATGCAGAGAGAGTGTTGAGTTTCCCTGCCCTCTTTCTGGATGCTTTCAACTTAGTTTGGAGATAAAGTCACAGCTTTGATCTTCAAACAGTCTGTTTGAGATGGAATTGGATCCCTTGGTTATCACCACCACACAAGAGCTGGAAGTTTAATATATTTTCTATTTTTCTAATCCTTTATCTTTTTAATTTTCCAATGCCACAGTGTTATACAAAAAAAACAGGAGGGCTCAATAATTCACTTCACAAACATCATTGGAGGGCAAAGAATCCTTGTTGTGGACATATTTTGCAAAAATAATACAAACTAGCTCAACAAACGTGTGAGTGTTTACCCCTGTTTATATGAGAACGTAATGATATTGCCTTCATTATGTAGCCTTTTAAATTATTGATGTGTATCTCTAAATACATTACTTATGTCCTCTACTATGGGTGAATGTAACTGGAGTCCAACTCTGGATGGTAATTAGTCTGAAAAGCACACATCCAGAGCAAATATGAGGTTAAGGCAAATTAGCATTTAAATCATTTCATTGCTAATGGATACATCAGAAATCCTCCTGATGTGACTGATGTGCTGCCATTCTGTGAGGGACTTGATCAAATGGAAGTCTGGTGTGTCAGCCAGAATGGCTGGTGATCCCCACTGAGTCCCATCTGTGTGTCCATCCTGCAGGGATCCATATGGGGCCCGCTGATAGCAGAAAGAGGCCGACTGCATGTGGCCAAAACATGTGGTCAATACATAAATGAGGATGCACACCATATAAAAGGACACCACTGCTGAACAAAGCCATAGTGCCACAAGTTCAGAAATAAATGACATGAGGTGCAGTGAGATAAGTAGAACAAGACGTATGACAAAGTAAAGCACACATTTTAGAGTTTAGTTTTTAACAGGGTATCATTTTCAAATCTAAATAAAAAATAAGTAGTTAGGAGATAGAGCATAGACTGAGATTTTTGGTTAAATCGATTGACAGACAATGAATCAGCTTGATGAATCAATTTTGGTAAAAATTTTAGGCAACTATCAATCAGAAATGTTTTGCTTGCAATGTGACAATTTGCCCAATTTCTCTTTCCTATATAACTGTAAATTAATATTTTGGGATTTTAGACTATTGCCCAAACAAAACAAAACATGTGAACATGTCACCTTAGGCATGTCACAATTTCTTCACTTTTATAGACTAAATTATTAATCAAAAACCTACATTAATCAATAATGAAAATGATCTTTAGTTTAGAGACATTTTGAGATAGACACAAACAACTCCTCAGAGACTTGTCCAACCTGTCCAGAAATCATTTCATGCTCTGATTATCAATGTGACATAACATCCAAATTATACATTTAGCCTTCCTATGCTCTAAATATTTATTTAAATGTAGGTCACATAAAAACTCTAAAACATTAACACGCCAAGCCTGATATTGTATTCTTATATAATATTTTGGCTCTTTAATATTAAAAAAGACAAGAAAATTCTCTCTTACTGAAAACATCACTGCCTGGGAAATTTGACAAAAGCTTCCAAACGTCTCAACTCCAAATCTACAGCAACTTTTTGTTGGCATTTACAACAAGCGGTGTGTGACAGTTCACACCGTCATTAATAACCTCACATCCCTAACAGCACTGGGGGCCTCAAGTGAAACAGGCCCACCCTCCAAAGGGCCCCCATCTGACATGCAAGAATTGAATAATTGACCCACTTTTAAAATAAACTACTTGTGCTTAGGGCTGCTGAGGTGGTGGGATCTGCGTTATCTACGCTCGTCTCCTCTATGAAACATCTATATCCTCACTGCATTGCATTGACTGCCATTGTCCATGTGTAGGTCACATTACAAGGTCACATAAAATAATAAAGGGAATTGTTTGAATTATTTCTATAGTTAGCTGTCCAAATATATAACATTATTAATGAAAACCAACATAAAAGGCCTACTATGTTTTTTCTTGGGGGGGTGGAATGTGATCTTGAAACGGGTCACCCAGATGCTTAAGGCCATTCCAGCTGTCATTTCACCTTCTTCCCAAAAGCAGGATGATTGTCATTTATACAGCCTGGTGAAATACACTCCTGTAAAAGGAATCATGTTCCTGTGAACTTCAATATCTAAACTTCTCACCAGTGACACTGAGTCTTTCTAATCAGATGGATTCTTGGGGTTCCAATGTCTCTATGACTCTGGCCACGGCACGTTACGGCTGCACCGCGGTTGCCGGAGCTAATCGCCACCGGACGCGGCTGCTGTGCGTCCCAGAAGCGGCTCTCCGTTCCGCTCCGCAGAGAATAGGTAGCAGGTCTATTTTGACCGCTAACCGCGTCAAGCAGCACAGAGCAGATCGAACCAGGCAGGAAGTCAAACACAGAATGCCATAGAGAATCCGGTCAATTTTCAAAATAAAACACCCTGTTGAGACTCCCAATAAACACTGGTAAAACAAACACAAAAGCCTACTTAATCACAGTAGAAGCACAAAATGCAAACACTGATAACAAAATCAACCAAATCTAAACATGTCAGCAAAATCAGGCTGGCAAAACACTCTGATTCTGAAATGCTTGTGGGAAATTCAGCCTGAAGCTGACGAAACAGGGTCACATAGAGCTATGAAGAAGGTAGTAGAAGCACAAAACGGACAAATTAACAACAAGTCTATAATGTGGGGCAGGCTGCACGCTGCAGAAATGCAAGCTTGTACAAGTATCTCAAACACACATTAGCATAATTTTCTATATAATCGACGTGGCAATGGATACTTGTGTGACTGTACTTTTACTGCACATTAGCTAGAATGGCAGGGGATCGTCTCAGACAGCTGTGACACAGTCAAAACGCAACACAGTGAGAATCATCCATCCATCCATCCATCGTCAACCGCTTATCCTGCGAACCCAGCTGACTTTGGGTGAAAGGCGGGGTACACCCTGGACAGGTCGCCAGTCCATCGCAGGGCCACACATAGACACACAACCATTCTCATTCACATCCACACCTAAGGACAATTTCAGAGACACCAATTAACCTAGCCTGCATGTCTTTGGATGGTGGGAGGAAGCCGGAGCATGCAGAGAGAACCCATGCGGACACGGGGAGAATATGCAAACTCCACACAGAAAGGCCGGGGCAACCGGGGTTTGAACCCACGACCTTCAGTGAGAATAAGATGGTAGTAAATAGTTATTTAGGTGAATGCTTTAGTGAAACCACCCAAAAAGTACATTAATAATACCGAACAAATACTGTAAACCTGTCATTAATAAACTCTTGCTATCTGTCCCATTCCTCTTAGAAGAGAAGAAAGAGCTTTCCCCACCTACAGTATAGTACCTCAGAGTAGAAAAATAGGCATCACCAAAGAACCAACAAGGAAAAACTACCAAACATAGTCCTGTCAGAAGTGCTCCTTCTGTGCTCAGTAATAGAATAAAAGACTTGTCTTAAGTGGAGTGCAGCATCAAGTAAGACACACACAAGCATGGCACTTTTTAAGAGCAAATATTGAAGAAACTAAAAGCAGAGGTACATCCTGAATCTCTCACTTGTACACAGAAAAATGGTAAATACACAGTTTTCAGGTTACTTCAGCACTAAAATATAGAGGACATGGAATTCATAGAAACATCCATAACAATTATAGTACAGTTATTGTGTTTGATTACCCCTGTTGCATTTGCTTCTTTCTTTATATCAACTTGCTCTATTTTCTAGTAATTCTGGCTTTTCCAATGCCGTGCACACGCCAGCATTAGCTTTTGCGTGCTCAGCTTTCTCACTAGATTGCTGGCCAGCTAGAAGAGGCTTAATGCAGGAGGAAATGTTGCTGTTTTGGGGGCTGGGTGGCCTAGCAATGAGTGTTGTGAGGAAGGTATGAGTTGTGTACACTGGCAGCAGGTTTCCGCATGGCTCTGCCAAGTCCATCTGGATTCAGCCTCACCACTGTCCAGAGTAATTATTTCTCCTGAGAGTCGCCTCTAATGCTTGCCATGCTGCTGCCATACAAAGCGTGCGACGTGCCTAGAAATATATGTGAAAATGGCTTAATGTAGGTGAAAGACTTATTTGTGTGTGTGCATGTGAGCATGTGTGTGTTTTTGATTTCAGGTTGCACTGAGTGAACAAAGCCATTCAACTGTTTGGGCCTGCTGTGCAGCACTTCATCTCAATTTATAGAAGCAATTAGGACGTTTTTGTTTCCGCTCTTTTATGTAACCACCACAGTTTAAAAGGAGCAAAAATTGTGCCCAGAAAAATTAATAGCACAAATGCTCAAGCGACTATGATCAAGTGTCTTATTAGGCTGGACTAAATTAGTTACGTGCAACTTTTTTCTTTCATGCTTCGTTCACTTTTAATGAGCAATTCCATTCTAATTTCATTTGGCATGTCATACAATAACAATTATCTTTAAAAAAAGACAGCAGCTCCTCTCAATGGGTTGCTCAATCTAAGAGATACACTACACAATATTGGAGTGAACAGTGAAGTGCATTTCTTTCTGGGGTAAAAAAAAATTTAATTCATATATGGCAATTCCTCTAAACACACAGTTTCATCATTGTAATCAACATCCTCACCAGAGGTCTGCATGTACTGCCCATGAATGAATGAATGTATCTATTTAGAAAGATATTAGATAAGGGCGGACATGCACAGGTTGGTCGTCCAAGCACTTAAAAAAGCAAATAATGGTGTGCCATTGACTCGCAGAGTACACACTGGGAACATGCTGTCAGTCATTGCTCTAAATCCTCCCTCTCTCTCCACCCCTGAGGCTATTCCCTATCACGGGAGGAAACAGGGAGTTCCTCTATGCAAATAACTGTAGTATGGAGAGTAGCTGCCACTCCTTCAGTCTCACTCTCATTACCTCATAAATCATTGAAGAGAAGGAATATGAAAAAAAGAGGAGTCAAAGAGCAAGTCACTACTGAGTACCTCCTGTTGTCTGTACTGTTATTGCCAAACTTGACAGAACGCTGGGTTAGTAGGGTTGGGTACTGGCAAGGTCTCTCTTTATCTCTCTCTCTCTTTTTTTTCCCTCGCTCTCCTTCTCTGAACTGAGGCCAGGGTCCTCTTGGGTCTGCTCCATTGTGCCGGAGGAAAATTGCCAATCCGGGCGACTCTGATTGAACACTGAAAGCAGGAGTTTTATAAAGGAGCTGATTTGCTATTCATTACCTCTCACTCACTCCTTTTCTCCCACACTCTTCCGTTTTCCACTGACTCACGTTGCCACACTCCAACTTCCTTTCTTGGTCTTGTCTAGCTCTCTTTATACTGTGTTCACCCCATCCTTCTCTGCTGATCTCCCACCACCCCCTTGGAGACTCCCATGGTTAGGCTAGGATATAATGTGGCCTTCTCTGTTTTTCCAGTACTGTGTGTGTGAAATGACTGTTGGTTAGTCTGTCAATACAGCAAATAGTGTAATTACCTCCTGGTTTACCAAAGGATCAGCACACACACCTGCCTGGATTATCAAGTGAAGGCTGTGTTTGGAATATGCAAGCCCTCAGCCAGGTCTAAATGTGACAAAGGAAAAGTTTCAGCAATGGCACAAATAAATAAATGAAGAGTGCACATAGATGAAGAAAAAACAGAGCTCTCTTGGCACTTTTTTTGACCGGCTGTGGACTGGAAGACAGTTTCTCTGCCAAGATAAAGATCTGTTCCAGTGATAATTGATCCAACTGATGCTTGAATGGAAGGTTATAGTTTTTTTCTGTGGAATATAACAAGGCTATGTTCTCCCCAGGTTTTCTCCAGGTGCTTAGCAGGGTGTCCCCCGCCTATCGACCAGTGTGTGCTGGTTTAGGCTCCAATTGCACACTCACCCAAGCCTGAAAAGGATAAGCAAGATTAGAAAGTCGATAGGTGGATGAACAAAAAAGACACAACCCTAACAGTAAATCTCAGATTACTGTGGTATCAAGCTATGCCTCCAAACACACACAAAAAAAAAAATTCTGAAACATTATGGTCTTAATCATGTATTCATATAAGAATGGGAAACCAATGTAGCAAATGAACAGATAACCTTAATGTCAAGTTAATGTAATTCTTGTGAAGGCTTAGTCACACCTTAAAGTGGCACAGCAAAGCTAATTTGTGAATTTTAATGAAGTTTGTGGTACTTACTAGGGCTGTCGTGAAGGAATTTCCCCTGCTGTGATTTAGGGCGGCTCAACAACGTTTGCTGTATTGGCGCCATTTTATTTTTGTTTTGTTTACTTCATTTATCCTGATTTTAGTGCTATATAAAAAGCTTTATTGTTAGGCTATAACAGGTCTGTGAAGTAGACTGTTAGGGCTGTATCACGTCTGTCCTGTAGGAAGTGTAAATAGACGAACAGACCTTATTGGTGTGTTATTAAATCATATCGTTGAAACATTTAATGCCTATGCCTCAGGTTGCCAGGCAAAATAAAACTGGCATCAATAAAAAAGGGGGGAGGAAATCCAAGGGAAAGCTCTGCAAAGCAGATGATGGACAATTGTTGTGTTGATTTTAGACAGGTATAGAGTAAATAAAAACCATAGCATAAGAAATACAGTTGCTGCATCACTGCTATGATATATGTAGCACATCTGTAATGACTTAACTCACTTCTCCAGTTCAGTGAGGTAACATTGAACTTCAGCTGATGAAGAAAAGAATGTGTTGATCCAAAGTTTGGCTGGGTAAAACCAGGTTAAACTGTCAATATTTTTCTCATGCAGTATCTTTTTCACTCTTTTGAATTAGTCTCTTTTGCGCTGCAGTTTGGCATTCTAATCCAGGTAGAAAGAGATCTTGCTGTTGTCCATATGAATGTCGCCTTTCTCCTGTGCTTTTCCTTGTGGGTGACACTGAATTTTGCAATGATCTGAAACCTTCCCAATGCAGTGAGCCCTCTTCACAATAATAGCAGATAGTTGTTGTCACAGACCTGGAGTTTCAGTATGAGCTGCAGAGGCTGACATTTTTTCAGGAAGAGCTTTCCCCACCTACAGTATAGTACCTCAGAGCAGAAAAATAGGCATCACCAAAAAACCAACAAGGGATAACTACCAAACATAGATGTCAGAAGTGCTTCTTCTGTGCTCAGTAATAGAATAAAAGCCTTGTCTTATGAGGAGTGCAACATCACACACAGCCACGGTACTTTTAAGAGAAGGTTTTTAAGAGAAAATCTTGACAAAAGCAGAAGAACATCTTGAATCTCACACAGAAAAACAGTAAAGATGCACTTTTCAAGTTAAGTCAGCACTAAAATATTGAGGAGATAGAATTCAGTTTATTCAAAAGCCATATTTGTACCATGATTCCTGTCTCGTAACTGAATGCAAACCAGTCCTTCTGTGTGGCGTGCTTACGCGCCATCAGAGGAACTTAAATAAAAATGGCTGTAGCAACACTGTTCATTTGCAACAACAGCTTTCTCCATTTTGGACCTTCTGGCTCACTGTTCTCTCAAAGGTCAGCAGTGTTAAGGTGGAAAGTTGGTGCAAAATTTGCACAGATTTACTTCTACAAATTGGATTGCAATATTTCCAAGATACTCGTAACGTGTTGTGACAAATTCCTGTTTCAAAGAAACCCTGCTATGTTGAAGTTTAATGCTTGGATTTGCAGTTCTCCCTGAAACTGCCCTCAACCCAATGTTAAAAAAAGCTTTTTTCCCTGTCCACACAAGTGCTACTAGAGATTCATCCAAACTGATGGATTAACTTTCAACTTGCCACCTTAGGTTTGTCATCCCTCTTCGGGAAAGCCTCAGGGCTCAAGTCCCTTTGAGGACTGTCCAGAGCACTGAGAGCTTCTGTACCATGTGTCCATATGAAGCGACCACTAAATAGATAGAGAGACAGTCAGAGTCAAGAAAATGCCTATGTCTATTTTCAGAATCAGAATCAGAATCAGTTTTATTGCCAGGTATGTGTACACATACGAGGAATTTGACTCAGGATTGTACATTGCTCACAATGTGCTTACTTATACAATAATAAAATAATAATATAATAATAAAATAAAATCAGACACAAACTACAGAGTAGACAACACTAATATACACACTATGAACAAAACAATATAGACATATTGACAAATAGTGCAGTAATCAGAGTGCAAAGGATGCAAGAGTAAACTATTTTCATTATGTACATGTTGAAGGTGGATATGATATAGAGGTACACATACACGCATACATGTACACATGTACACAGTGTGATGGAGCATAGTGCAAAGGATGCTGGAAAAAATAAATAAGACCTATGACCTTATGACCTGAGGTAGGTGTATTGGTATACAGTATATACAATATGACATAGCATGAACAGCACTGAAATAGAGAATGGTGAATAAATAAATAATAAGTGGAAACTAGTAAACAGGTGGCTGATTAGAGACAGAGTTACTGGGTTATTGCACAGGAATTGTTCCTGACACTGTGAGTCAGAAATCAGCTGTTCATCAGAGTGATGGCTTGTGGGAAGAAACTGTTCCTGAGTCTGTTGGTTTTGGCGTACAGTGCTCTGTAGCGCCTACCAGAGGGGAGGAGCTGGAACAGGTTGTGTCCGAGGTGAGATGGATCTGCAGTGATGTTTCCTGTCCGTTTCCTGACTCTGGAAATAACTCAGTGGCAGTGGGGAGAGCACACACCCCTGGGGGGCGCCAGTGCTGATAGTCCGGGTGTTGTATGGGATGTTTCCCAGCCTCACCTGCTGACTCAGGTCAGTCAGGAAGTCTGTGATCCACTGACAGGTGGAGGCTGGCACAGTGAGCTGGGTGGGTTTGGTGCTGAGGATGTCCGGGATGATGGTGTTGAACGCCGAGCTGAAGTCCACGAACAGGATCCTAGCATATGTCTCTGGAGAGTCGAGGTGTTGCAGGATGTGATGCAGACCCAAGTTGACTGCATCATCCACTGACCTGTTAGCCCTGTAGGCAAACTGCAGGGGGTCCAGCAGGGGGCCTGTAATGTCCTTCAGGTGGGCCAACACCAGTCTTTCAAAGGACTTCATGACTACAGATGTCAGGGCGACAGGTCTGTAGTCATTTAGTCCAGAGATGGAGGGGTTTTTTGGGACCGCGATGACTGTGGAGCGTTTGAAGCAGGAGGGAACTTCACACAGCTCCAGTGATCTGTTGAAGATCTGAGTGAAGATGGGGGCCAGCTGGTCCGCACAGATTTTCAGGTATGATGGTGAGAGACCGTCAGGTCCAGGAGCCTTCCTGATCTTCTGCTTTTGGAAGAGGTGGCTCACGTCCTTTTCACAGATCTTGAGTGCAGGTGAGAGGTCAGAGGGGGAAGGTGACTGTTTGAAGATGGCGTTGGAGCAGAGGAGAGGTGTGACTCTGGGCTTTTCAAACCTACAGTAGAAACCATTCAGCTCGTCTGCCAGTCGTTGAGTACCAGCAGTGTTGGGGGATGGTCTCTTGTAGTTTGTGAGTGTCCGCAGGCCTCTCCACACTGAGGCAGAGTTGTTGGCTGCAAAGCTGTTATTTAGCTTTTCAGCATAGTACCTCTTTGCTGTTTTGACCTCTTTAGTCATTGTGTTCCTGGCCTGGTTGTACAAGACTCTGTCCCCACTTCTGAAGGCCTCCTCCTTGGTCTGACGAAGCTGCCTGAGTTTCGCTGTGAACCAGGATTTTTGGTTGTTGTATGTGCGGAAGGTTTTCGTCGGCACACACATGTCCTCACAAAAACTGAAGTAAGATGCCACAGTGTCAGTTAGTTCGTCCAGGTCAGTGGCTGCAGCCTCAAAAACACTCCAGTCAGTGCAGTCAAAGCAGGCCTGTAACTCCAGCTTTTCAGTTTTTGCCTATGTGTCGGGATAAGATGAACCAGACAGTGATCAGAGAGTCCCAAGGCTGCACAGGGAACAGAGCAATAGGCGTCCTTTAATGTTGTGTAGCAGTGGTCCAGTGTGTTAGTGTCCCTGGTGGGACACTTAATATGCTGTCTGTATTTTGGGAGTTCGTGACTGAGGTTTGCTCTGTTTAAGTTCCCAAGAACAATGAGCAGGGAGTCTGGATATTTTTTCTCCACGTTAGTTATCTGGTCGGCCAGGTGTAGTAATGCCTCACTAACACAGGCCTGAGGTGGAATGTAAACAGCGACCAGAACAAACAAGGAAAACTCCCGCGGTGAATAAAACGGTTTGCAGTTTATAAATAATGTCTCTAAGTGAGGCCTGCATGATCTCTTCAACACTGTGACATCTGTGCACCAATCTTTGTTTATATAGAAACAGAGTCCGCCTCCCCTTGTTTTTCCCATGAGCTCCCTTTCGCGATCCGCGCGGATGAGATTAAATCCCGGTAGGTGAAGTGCGCTGTCCGGGATGTGCTCGGTGAGCCAGGATTCGGTGAAACAGAGGGCAGCAGATCTGCAGAAGTCCGAGTTGGTTCTGTTGAGGAGCAGCAGTTCTTCCATTTTGTTGGCCAGAGAGCGGACATTCGCCAGGTGGATTGAAGGGAGCGCAGTGCGAAATCCCCGCTGTCTCAGCTTAACCAGCGCGCCTGCTCGTTTTCCCCTGCACCGTTTCCGAAGGTTCCCAGACAGAGCTGCTGCTCCTCCAACTAATAACTCCGGGAATGTTCCAGGGTCAGTAAAGAGTGGTGGAATAGTATGAGCAGTTGAAAGTCCAATGTTTAAGAGCTCTTCTCTGGTAAAAGTTACCAGAGAGGGACGGCAGAAAACAGCGTTAATTAACAAAAACATAAAAACCACTACGGAGCGTAATCCCGAGGCGGCCGTCTGCGGCACCATCTTGGAAGTTTTGACCACTTTCAACTGATATTGGGGATTTGTTATGTTTTCTCAGGAGAAAGGAATTTAGCATTTAGATTGCAATGATGAGGAACTGAACATGGCCACATAACACACCTTCTATTCACCTCTCACAATTACAAGCCACAGATCAAGTAGCTAAGTTAAGATAAAATGTGTCTACACTGAATTTAACACCACCACAAATTAAGACTATTTCCAATATAATTAGTAAAACAGTGCAATGAAGCTTTTAATTAGCACAAAGTTAGGAACAAGACAATTTTATCTTTATAGACATCTTTGCCATCAAAGAAGAAAATTGTATACAGCAGTCTTTGAACATTATGGAAATGTCTTGTCTGGAAGACATTTTGTGATTGCACTTTAAAAAGCAAGTATATTTTACTGAATTTAATAAGGTTTAAACAACATGACAGATGACACCCTGCCACCTGCTTGCACATAGAAAGTCCTGAGCAAAACAACATGCAGCCACATCCCCACGGTGTGAACACATCTCTCATATAATCTCTCAGCATAATAATGCAGTGGAACTTGAGATTTAAATATATGAGTCAAAACTAAACAATGTTTTCTTATAAAACAGGAAAACAGTTATTTTCATAATATTTAAACGCAATTTTCACAGTACTGTGACTTGGTTTAGCATATGCATTAGTTTAACACTGTCCCAAATCGTGGCACCACATCCCATCTGCAACTGAAACAGTTAAAAATAGTTATCGTCAAGTCATGTTAACAAACCTCTACTTTAGACCTAATTGTACCTGTCCTCTATTCTCTGGATAACAGAAAGAGCTTGTCAAAGGCAGCACAGTGATGAAAAATCTTCTAGCTGTACTACTTACAACTTAACCCCTTCAACAAACTAAGTCAAATATCTGGTTGCAGAAGTTAGGGCTGAGAGAGTTCGGTCTATCTATAGACTTATTATATTATTAAATGAAACTGTCATATTCCTATAGGGTCCTATTTAGTGACCAAAACCATAGCTCCTTCTCCAAATGTCAGCATTGATCACTCCCAGTGAAGAATCTTTAAGCTATTTTCTATATATGGGTGCAGATTCTTCCTTCACCTCCTCCAACAATTCTGTAACAGTCCTTGTAAAATCTACTGCTCGTTTTCTCTTCTAATCCCGTATCCTCAAACTCCCTCAGAAAGGTCATTTCTAGGAGGAAACCTTACACCTCTGCTCTACCCACAACATTTCTCCAAGAGGTATTTCATTTAGTCCAAATATCTTATCTGTCTTCCATTTCCCATTAATTAGTGGCTCCGTTAAAGCCTGCGTTTACACATTATTGATCAAGGTGTTGAATGAACAGCCCTCAGCCGCTGATGATGGAAAGTCCGTAGTTTTTGTTCTTTTACACCTTTGCACTGCATTTGCTACTATCGATGTAGCTACTGTATTCTGCTGAAAAGAACTGTGTGTTGCATTTATGTTTCATTTGTATGTGGTAATTTATGGTAATTCTATCCATTGGTAATTTTACTTTCTCCCATGTGAGTTTATCCAGTAGGGTACTGAAAGGTTCTCGTTTTAGGCCTGCATTCTTTTCCATTTATATGCTGCCCCTGTGGCAAAATATTCGTAGGCATCAGTTGTCATTGTCATGTAAATGAGACACAGCTATTTCTCTCTGTTGATATAAATGACAGAAAGCTTATTGACTCACTTTTTAAAAACACCTTTTAGACTTAAAAATTGATCATATGATTTCTCACAGTTAAATACTGACAAACCAAAGTAATGATTTTAGGGCTTGATTTTACTACTGTGCAACATCTCTCAGGCCATTATCCCCTAATGTCACCTTTCATATCCTCTTAGAGGATGACAAGATGTGTGGTTCCTGACAGCTTGATGACTGAGGGTGCACTTGCATATGATGTTCTTATTTGTTCATGTTTAAGCATGTTTTCCCTTATTTTAGCCTTTTCCTTGTTTTAGATTAGATATTAGAAGAGTCATATAGATAAATTAACTTTATTAGAAACTATAATTAACTACATTATCCTTGATTTACTGTATATTGCAAGTGTTTTTTCCCCTACACAATTCCTTCACACAGCAGGTGAACTCCAGATAGCAAAAGTCAACATATTTAAATAGCTTAACCCCTTAATGCCGATTGTTGCAAATTCGCATCACACCGCTTCCATTCACACTGCAGCCGAGGTAGCGTATGTATTTCCCCAATGCCAATGTTTGTGCATATTTGATACTACGTACCTTTTGTAAGCACTGGTTTCTCATTTATGCCTGTTGTCGCTAATTTGCATCATACCCCCATCATACCTGAATTTATTTCTATTCTATGTTCTATAGACAAATTAACAATCTACTTAATTTAGCATCAGCTTAAAAGCAAATATAAATATAATAAATTTTCTTATATAACTGAAAATAAATTCAGGCATCAAGGGGTTAATTAGCTGAATACCTATCAGCATCTACGCTGCAATTCTAACCATCAAATCAATATTCAGTCCACTTATTCAAAATACCACATCATGTGTGGGTGAGATAATTGCCCCTCTCTGTTCAAGAGCCTACTTAAGGATACAGAATTAGACTTAAGCATACCTGTGTGAATGTGCAAAAAAACTGAATGAAGTATAATGTTCAAATATCCCAAGACCTTTACCCTGTTATCACGCATTCATTTGTTGAGCTTCCCTTTCTATTTTAGTGGTAAATGCATGCACACAATTCAACTCCGCACAAAGGTTCTAGAAATGGTCCCTAGAGAGCAAAATCAACACAGCTGATTTAAAACCTCTTGTCCATATGTGTTTGGATGTGTGTACTTGTGGGTGTGTAGTAAAATACCTAAGATTAAATTGATATCATATGAAATCTCTGGAAAAAACGGGAAAGGTAAATTATGATGCCCAGAAGGCCTCCGGCTCCCATTCCCCCAGTATCATTCGCATCACAGATCCATTGAATTAAAATTCAATAACATCTAGGCTGTTTCCCAAACCGTTTTGCACCAGTGAGCTGTGAGATCACCCCTTTTCTCCAATCAAATCCTGCTATGATTCTCTCGCTGCCATTTCAACCAATCAAAAGAGCTTAAAATTAATTTGTTGATATTCAATAAGAAGTACATAATACAACTACTGACTAATGACTTAAACCTTTTTGAGGAAAAATCTACATTCAGTTCTACAGCCGAAAACAGCCTATTCTTTAGGGATTTATCATGACAAGAATTAAATGAACATCCCATTAAATAAACAGCATCGATGTTATGGGTATGGTAAAGCCTTTACATTTTCTTCCTCTTCTCTAGGTCTTTAGCTCACACTCACATCATTTTAAAAAGGATGAAGAGAATGACTTTGTTCCAGGCTCTCATTATGCAGGCAGCAAAGATATGCACTCTTTGTCCCATGAAAACTATTAGATTAATTAATGGGTGAACATATTTCCCTCTCCCCTCCATCCATGCAATCAGCTTTCTAGGTCCATTCTCTGCTCAGTGAACTGATTTATTCTCTCTATCATGACAGGCCTTTACTCCTTTTTACAAAATAAGACCTGCAGCCGACTCCGATTGACTTGATAGATTTGTACAATTCAAACGCCGGTGGCTTAATGAGGGCGAGCTATAATCAAAAGGGGAAAGAAAAGGCAAGAAAATGACCAACTTCTCAAACACATCTTTGCCTCCGGAACATTTCACTCAGGGAACCACTCCTTGTCATTTTTTCCCCACATATCATCCGGTGAGCAATTATAGAGAATGTACACACAACGATGCATCATCCATTCCTGCATGCTGACAGTTGGTGAAAAACAGGAATGTTTACTGAGTAGGGGTGCCATTTACCATGGTAAATATGTGCGTCCCAGGCCAGTGAAGGGTTGATGGTTTTGCAGCAGAGTGACATCTGATATACGGCTGTATGCAGGGAGAGGGCTGATCAAGGCCACCTCTATCACTCAACCAGATAATCTCTGCACCCGGGAAAACAAATGATGGTTGCAAGCTAGCCTCAATAGCCTGGCTTACATCTTCATCCTGTTCATTTACAGTGGAGCTATTCTCGCTCTCTTCTTTTACTCATTCTCAGAATATTGTCCAGCCCTCTATTATTTGACAGTGTGATAAAATATTCTATTCATTAATGCAATTCCTGGCTTTAAACTAAAGTTAAATTATGTTCAAACTGTTACAATCTGCAGGGCTATTGAAATACAGTGGATGTGAGCGTGTGTGTGTGTGTGTGCCTATATGAAGGTTATCAGAGTTGTTTTGTATTTACTTCTAAAAGGATGTTTAAATTGTGCCACAGAGACTCAGGTGTCAAAGAGGGTGAGACAGTGATTTAGATGAAGGCTTCTCGAAAAGCAGAAAACATGAGGGGGTCAAGAATAGTTCCCCAGGGCAATTTATAGGCTTCTGTTATGGTTGGGGAATGAGAATAGAGGAGTAAATTGCCAGCAAGTAGGGCCGAGGATAAGAAAGAGCCTTACATTCTGTTGATATGCAGTAGACAAGTTTGCTACTCTGGTGGGTAAACAGAGATTCTGGGTAGACTGAGATGGATTGGACAAAGCCAATAGCTGACCAGGGCATCTGGATGTCCTTTCTCAAATATAGAACATGTGGGTGGCTTTGATATTCATAAGGTGGCTTAGAGAAGGTTGGGGAGTCAGATGGGATCTGTGATATATGACAGAGGTGTGATGTGAGGTTGGCAAATGGCCTGACATTGGCATTTTGTTAACTACGTAAGATGAAAAAAGAGAAAGGGCAAGGAGGGGACGACATAGAGGGAGATAGTAGAGTTCATTCTATAGTGTTATAGACATGTAAAGAGCACATGCATGCATATTTACTGATTCACACATTGCAAAAAGCCAAACTTGGTTAGGTTTGTCCCTGAATCGTACATAAACCCAGCAAGAAAACACAGGCTTCCTGAATTAAGCCGTCACGTAACATACTCATTACTTCCTACATACTGAGAGCGTTTGTGTTTGCAGGGGGCTATGTTTATAGGATGTAATGAGGCAGCGTTAAGGAAAAATAGAACTGGGGACAGAGTGAGTAAGTAAGAGACTCCCAGATTTCCCGCTGGCGGGGGTTTTCATGTAATCTAAGCACACATGGGGCCAGAAAGGAACTTTGATCTCAAATATTTTCTACAGTTCATTTGGAGCTCAGTCTGTTGTGCGAGTGTGTGTATGTGTGTGCATTTCTCTGTAATGTAATGCGGAGGACATAAGCAGGTCACACAGACACATGCCTCATTCCACTTGCAGCAGACCCAAAGGATTAATTTAACGAGCTGTCGGACGCTTGTCCTATGCTGCCCTCGTTAAGACCATCATGCAGAATCTCCATTTGACTGCTGCCTGCCGTGACTAATTGACTTATTTTGCAGGCCTAAGCAGTACTGAAAGCTCTCATATTTCACATTTATCTCGTTTTGGAGCAATGTCAGAAAACTTCAGTGAGAGCAGAGAAAATGCATCCTCCCGTGAATACCAGAGAACCAAAGAGTGGAACACTCCCCAAACTCCTCTGACCACACAGAATATAAACCACATGTTCCATTCTGTCTTCATTTTGACTAAAAACTAACTAGTTTACGTTTTTCAGCATAATATACTGTACATGATCTGATCCCACCAATCATAATCCACCCTGACAGATATGTCTTCAGCTCTTTTTTATCTCCTTCTACATTGTATTTTATCAAGATTAAACAGGTTTCAAGCATGCTACTTCTAGCCCAGGAGCAGTAATGACTGCATCAATCAGGCTTTACCCTGTACTGGACAAATACCCAGAAAAATATACTTGTTTGTTTTTCCACTGTCATCTCATCACAAATATCAGCCTCTTCATACTATGCGAGCAGAGTATTTACATTCAGAAAGTGTGAAGACACACATACCTCCCCAGGGCATACAGGCAGGCCTTTAAAAGCTATCTAATTGACTTAAGTTCAGTTTCATTTGTCTGCTACAGCGGAGAAGGTTGATATTAACAAAGGAGAGAAGTGTTGCACTTTCACATTTAACTTCGTTTGGATGTGAAACTTTAGCAACTCGTCTTTGTTAGCGGGTGAAAAAGGAGTCAATCAGCGCCGCCACCCGCTCTCACCCACACAAAACACATTCACATCACCTCCAGTACCACACTCTCGCTCTTTCTCTCGCACATACAAATGCAAACAAAATGCCCAAGGCTGCTGTACTTTACACTCCCGTACTGCTCCGTAGTTTCGACAGGGATGGGCCAATACATTTGTGTTAGCTGGTGGCGAATAGCAAGAATGGATCTGAGACTGTCTTTTATTAGATCAGTATTGTGTCTGAGAACATAAAATCTGACAAGTAAATGGAAAAACATGCATCATGTCTGGGGGGAAAAATCAATGATAACGATGAGGATGTAGTGGCCAATGTTGTGTGGATGCAGTAGGTTCTGTGTCTTGTCTCTATCAATACACATTTCATATTGCCTTAATAGAGCTATGATCCAACATGTATAAAATACATGCACAGAAACATTAAAAAGGGTCTGTCGCTCGCTCGCACACACACACACACACACACACCCCAACACTCTCTCTATTTAGAGTCATAGACAGATGTGGTCCAGATGCAAGGGAATCAAGTAAAATAATGTGAGTTAAGGGCAAGAGTGCTAACTGCACACCCACTCACACAGTGAACTGGCCTTAAGAGAAACGGAAGAGGCTGAAGAAAAAGAGTGGGTTGGAATAGTGATTATGGGGTCTGAGGTGGACTATGAAGGTTGGAGAATAGAGAAAATGTAGATGAGGAGAAGAGCGGCAGATGACACAAGACTGGCTGAAGAACAATAGCTAAAATAAGAAATGAGTGAGTGGGGGGGCTTTTATTGTGGGGGAGGCAAGTGATAATGGAGGAGAGGTGATGTGAGCGGTCATTCTTAGCATGAAGAGCTGCATTCCTCACGGCCATTTAAGGAATGCTTAACTGTGGCTGTTCAGCCAATGGTGAATAATTCAAATGAAATTAATAATGTCTAAGAAAAATCTATTCTTTATGTTTTTAGTCAAGCTTCAACTTTCCAACAGCAAACATACAATAAAATACTGCTCATTTGTTGCTGTTGTCATTGTTTGTTCCTTTCGGTTTAACTGGTGTGTTTGACGTTCTCTTCAGTCAGCTGGACATCTCACCCTCAGCAAAATGATGCGTGCAACATTCATCTAGTACAGTGTTGTTTTTTTGGTGCAGGCGGCTATCAGGCTTTGTTACTTATTGTTCTAGCTTCCTGTGCTGAAGCCACTGCTAGAGAATGTGATCAAAATGAAGAATAAAGCGGTTTAACTTAATGCCAAGTATGTAGTGTATTTGTCAGACAAGCCTAACTCAATTGTTACCACTAAAACATTCGCCATGACAGATAGCCTGTGGCTTTAGTTCATAAGCCTCACCCCTAGGATCATCCATTGCCTCTTGTGTTGTGAGTTTTTTATAATGTGGACCATATATACAAGGTGGGGTTATCTGGGTTTGCTGCCTCTGCAACAAAGAAGTTGCAGGGGTGAAGCAAATTCCCACAATTTCTTTAATGTTCTATTTTGGTGAACTTTGAGATGCTAATTCCTGTCTTTGACCAATAGCGAGCCACTTTACATTGCTGACCTTTTAAGGAACTGAAAGCTGAAAAATGGAGGAGGCTATCACAGCTTATTAGGTGTGCTGTACCATCCACTTTTTTTAACCTACTCTATCAGAGTATGAACTGTTCCACTAAAAATAAATGGTTTTAAGACAGTACATTCCTCTTTTTAACAAAGTGTGTAAAATGATTGCCTTGTTAGTGACCAAACTAACTTGAGTAGTCACTACGTCACCAAGTTTCTAGAGCCAAACATTTCACAAAGACGCGTGGATTACATCTGCTGTCACATTCTGGTGTGATCAACCTTTACTTATTTGAAAAACTCATGACATAATGGATGGAAACATATTCCTCTGACTCCAATGCTGGACTGAACCTGGTAGAAGTTCCTTTTTTACTGCTTCAAAGAAACTATGGAAATATCCCATCCTCAAATCATATTAAAGTGGATCAAAATGCAAATACAGAGCTTAAAGCATGTAAATTCCATGCACCTGTAGTGTAATTTTTCATTTCAATTGCTCATAGTCAACATGATGTCATATAAAACCACACCTATCCCATCTACCATTCCTCTCAGCACAAATTCATCTATTATTTTGTGTCCAGTTTAGAGGGAGGATTCTCTGTGTCGTAATGTCTGTTTGGACTCATAGTCCCACAAATACGTCTTCAACATTATCAGACATTCGTGCCTCAGGTGAGCCACCGGACGTATTGTGTTTTTGTTGTCGTGTTTCCTGTTTAATTTGTATTTTAAAATGAAATCATCAATGGCATTTTTTTTTTACTTTGCCTGTGTTTCTGGCCAGGTTGCGTACTCTCTTCTATCTTTTTATCCTCTACTATGATATAAACCTCTAACTGCCTCAGATCTTACCGTTTTGAGAGGTACTGCATTGGCTATTTTCTATCAAGGCTCCTCAAAACAATGCGACAGCCACAGCTTGGCTTTGGATCGGTTTGACTAAGTATCTCTGTTTCAGTCATTTCACAGTGCATCCTTGTCATAATCGCATACTGGCTCAGTTGTATAGTTCTCCCTCCATCTATGTTAAGTGTTTTTCCCATCTGTTTGTAAGTATAGCTGCCAACAGAATGTGAGACACTCTTTGTCCCTTTTACCTCTCTTGCTCTCGTCTTTAGCCCTCTCTTTCCTCTTCTCTTCTGCTGCCTTTAAGCTTGCGGAGTGGGACTGGTAACTCCTGTGATTGCAGTGTGTGTCCCGTTGGACCGAAGCAGACGCTGTCTTTGCTCCAGGAGGGGAAGCTCATTTAGGTTCTTCACTCATGAGGGAGCAGTGGTCTGTCCTATTTGTGTGTGTGTGTGTGTGTGTGTGCATGCCTTTGTCTTTGTGCATATGATAGATGAGATGTACAGACAGTTAAGAGCAAGGAAACATTAGTGCAGACAGATTATATGCAGGTGGCACCCTATTCATGAGGAAGAGAACATGTCAATTTAAACACTTGGCATGTAAGTGAGAAATGCAGAGAGAGACAAGAAAGATGGCGACTCAGAAGAGACTAGCAAAGGCTGGTAAAGGATTGCACTCCCCAGCATGTTGACAGTGAGCCTGACACTTCATTAATCCAACCAAATCCCTCCAAAGTTACTCAAGTGTGGATTCTATTTTCAAATTTCCTATTAGTTCCTCTTTGTGGATTAAGCACTGCAGTTCACGAGTGAGTGCCCAGCCCCAGCCTTGGCCCAGCACATATAATTGGCTTGTAATGGATTTGGGGTCGTCTTTGCATCAGTGATACGGATAGATCCGAGGCAAAACGGCTGCTTTCCAGTCTCTTCTCACACACAACCCATGTTGAGGCCTCTGGTTCTGTATAATTCCTTTCTTTGCTGCACATTGTCATTTCTATTTCTGTGTAGCTGCAGCATCCATAGCTGGAGGACTGTGGCAGGGGAACGTGACACGGCTGGAGATGAAACATGTCAGGTGTCGCGCAGCCTTAGGGCCCCTGTCACTGTCAAGACCCCTGATTCACATTCTGAAACCGTCCCCCTCATCTCTAACCCTGTGCTTCTCTCTTTGTCTATATTTATTTTGTCCTTGATCCCCCTTAATAAATTATTTCATGTGATTCAAAATTAAGTACATAGTCCAATGCTGAACAATAACAAACTCAAATACAGTAAACTCCAGTATACTAATAAGCTTACAGGTCTTACACCTAATACTGTCTATAAACAGAATTTATCATGCTATAGTCCACATGCGGCTGGATCACTTTGACTTTTTCTGTCCAGGTATATAAAATAAAATTAAATAAATGTTGAATTGGGTGAATGTTGGGTGTTTAAATGGAACTGCAACAGAGGGCCTGTTTTATTGCTTACTCTATTCAGAATCAGTTTATTATTCTGAATCCATATTGTAAGGTGACAAACAATTACTTATCATAGTTTTATTTTACAGTATATCCAGGACAGTATGCTTAGTCTTGGCATATTTATCATTTAGAAAAGACTAAATAACATCTGACAGTGATGCTTAATTTTATTTTATTGTAATGTTTTATAATAATGCATGTTTTTCTTTAACTGTAATGTTTCACAGTGATTATTTTGGTCAATATTGAGATCACAATTATTTCACACAATTACTCACTGGCTCAGGAAACATCATTCATTTTTTAAAGTTTTTAAAATCAAATGCTTAATTTTTATTATCATACACATTACTCCAACAATCTCAAATAGCCCATTAAATAAGAAATTGTACTCCAACATTGTTAACCTAAACTTAAATTACATGTTAGAGCGCTGAAGTTGACTACATTTTTTGGTGGGGTGCAATCGCTGAGGGGTCTCAGTGTATGCATGGGCTTAGAAGGTGACAGATAAAATACTCAAGTTGACAACAACTCATTACATTACAGTGAAATTCATGAAACATCAAAACAACCGTGGTGTTCTGTCAGGATATGCAGTTACTTAAATCAAAGGAGAGTATTAAAAAGTATTTAAATTTATTAAACTATGAGTAGAGAATAAGTCCGCTGGTCGCTAGAGTAATTTATGCAGTAGAAAATACCATAGGCTTAAGCTAATAATGGTGACTAGCAAGTTACAGCAGTTATAACCCCCGTTCATCTTGGCTTGAGTTAAACTACACATGCCATAGCCTGGCTGAGAGTGAGTTTGGGCTTTTACGGAAGGCGAGAGAGACCGCACAGCTGTAAAGGAAAGGGGTGCACTGAATTTATAACACAAAACCATTGCATCATTGCTACACAGAATGGGGCACAATAATAATTTTATCTTGATTATGTTGTTTTCATAATCGTTGGAAGCTAAAATTGTAACTGAAAAATAATTTAATTCATCACCTAGCCTTAAGTTACAGCACATGGGAATTAGTGCTGCTTCCCGATCCTCTTCACATGCTATTCTAGCTATGGCCTAGCCTTGCCTTCCAGCCTCCAGCTCAGGGTTGTTGAAACAACAACATCACTGGCTATAGACTTCATATAACAGCTGATGATGTGCTCCAAAAGGCAATGAAATTGACTCAGCCTTGCGCCGGTGAAGAAGCTTGGACAGAGTGTGGGGTGCATTGACTTCGTATGACGTTTTGCCAGAGCATGGACCAGATACTCTTGCATCTATTTTTATTTATTCCCAACACATCCGAATGGTAGGCAAGTCCAGTCAAGTACACAGGATGGGGTTCACCACAGCCTTACTATACTATATGTGTTTTATATTTAGAAAGTGAGTTTTTGTTTTTATTTCCTGTTTTATTTTGTTAAATCCTTCCTCTTGTGTTTATATTTACATCCCATCCTGTCAATGTGTCTTCCCACTCTGGGTTTCACAATCTTATTGTCCTTCCCTCTCATGTCGTCATTTCCTGTCTCTGTTTGATTATTTGCTCCACATTGATTGTGTCCGTGTCTTGTAATCGCCTCCCTCTTGTGTATTTAAGTCAGTATTTTCTTTGTCTTTGTTGTTCGTCATGAGGCCCAGTCCTTTCTCCAGTGTTTCCCCATGGGGTTTTCCCTCTGCCTGGTTTGTTGGATATCCTATTTTTTTCCTGTGTCTTGCTGGATTTGTTTGCCTTTGTTCTGGATTTCTTACCTATTTTATTGACTCTTGCCTGCTTCATATACTGCAATCCTGTTTGCTTTGTTTACCTTGTTATTAAAATTTAGTAGCCACCAACTGAAAATGCTCTGCCCAGTATCTTGCGTTTGGGTCCAAAATCCTGTTTCCTTTGTCTCAACTTGAGCTAAACATGTCAGTGGAAATGTAGAAGACACTGGAGGAGGAATATGGAAGTAAGACTATCTGGATGTAAATATATTCCTGTGTGCTAGGGTAACATTATGTTGCCCAAACACAAGCAGTTCTCCTTTGATAGTTTCAAGCCCATCTGACATCTTCTTCTGGAAACAAGATATGAAAATCTATGGGAAGCCTATACTGGGTAATTGAATATATTACCACATAACCTACACTGTGTAATTGAATTGAATCATTATAGTAATGTTCTGTGAGGTTGGTTAGTTTACTGGCTGGAACAGACAAAGACATTGGTGTAAACAGACACACACACAGACACACTGTAATGGTGGTGCAATGCAAACTAACAAGGTTGAAGTCTGCCATCTCACAGTCTAATGGTCCCAAGCCAATTATCACATCATAATGAACTGGTCAGCTAAGGATGCCTGCTTACATTCATTTAGGATGCAGTGACTTATGTGCTTAAAGGGTTTGTGTGTGTGTGCTTCAATTTCATTTTTTTACACTTACACTGATATGGATACAGGCAACAGATAGGAGGAATACACTGTGCTGAAGTGTGAAATGTTTATTTGCATGTATAAAGACGTGGGAGTGGATTTTTGCAGAAAAAGTTATAGACAACATGCATAGACAGATATTTGTGATAAAAGCATGTCAGAAGGCTTTTAAATGACATTTGTTGATGGTTGGTTTTGTCAGTGCTGCTACAATGTGCATCCCAGTGGATATACAGTGGGGAGAACAAGTATTTGATACACTGCTGATTTTGCAGGTTTTCCTACTTACAAAGCATGTAGAGGTCTGTAATTTTTATCATAGGTACACTTCAACTGAGAGAAAATCACATTGTATGATTTTTAAATAATTAATTTGCATTTTATTGCATGACATAAGTATTTGATACATCAGAAAAGCAGAACTTAATATTTGGTACAGAAACCTTTATTTGCAATTACAGAGATCATACATTTCCTGTAGTTCTTGACCAGGTTTGCACACACTGCAGCAGGGATTTTGGCCCACTCCTCCATACAGACCTTCTCCAGATACTTCAGGTTTCGGGGCTGTCGCTGGGCAATACAGACTTTCAGCGCCCTCCAAAGATTTTCTATTGGGTTCAGGTCTGGAGACTGGCTAGGCCACTCCAGGACCTTGAGATGCTTCTTACGGAGCCACTCCTTAGTTGCCCTGGCTGTGTGTTTCGGGTCGTTGTCATGCTGGAAGACCCAGCCACGACCCATCTTCAATGCTCTTACTGAGGGAAGGAGGTTGTTGGCCAAGATCTCTGGATACATGGCCCCATCCATCCTCCCCTCAATACGGTGCAGTCGTCCTGTCCCCTTTGCAGAAAAGCATCCCCAAAGAATGAGGTTTTCACCTCCATGCTTCACGGTTGGGATGATGTTCTTGGGGTTGTACTCATCTTTCTTCTTCCTCAAAACACGGCGAGTGGAGTTTAGACCATAAAGCTCTATTTTTGTCTCATCAGACCACATGACCTTCTCCCATTCCTCCTCTGGATCATCCAGATGGTCATTGGCAAACTTCAGACAGGCCTGGACATGTGCTGGCTTGAGCAGGGGGACCTTGCGTGCGCTGCAGGATTTTAATCCATGACGGCATAATGTGTTACTAATGGTTTTCTTTGAGACTGTGGTCCCAGCTCTCTTCAGGTCATTGACCAGGTCCTGCCGTGTAGTTCTGGGCTGATCCCTCACCTTCCTCATGATCATTGATGCCCCATAAGGTGAGATCTTGCATGGAGCCCCAGACCGAGGGAGATTGACCGTCATCTTGAACTTCTTCCATTTTCTAATAATGGCTCCAACACTTGTTGCCTTCTCACCAAGCTGCTTGCCTATTGTCCTGTAGTCCATCCCAGCCTTGTGCATGTCTACAATTTTATCCCTGATGTCCTTACACAGCTCTCTGGTCTTGGCCATTGTGGAGAGGTTGGAGTCTGTTTGATTGAGTGTGTAGACAGGTGTCTTTTATACATGTAACAAGTTCAAACAGGTGCAGTTAATACAGGTAATGAGTGGAGAACAGGAGGGCTTCTTAAAGAAGAACTAACAGGTCTGCGAGAGCCGGAATTCTTACTGGTTGGTAGGTGATCAAATACTTATGTCCATCCATTCATCCATCCATCGTCAACCGCTTATCCTGCGTACAGGGTCGCGGGGGGTAAAGCCAATCCCAGCTGACATCAGGCGAAAGGCGGGGTACACCCTGGACAGGTCGCCAGTCCATCGCAGGGCCACACATAGACAAACAACCACTCATGCTCCCACTCACACCTAAGGACAATTTAGGGTCACAAATCAACCTAGTCCGCATGTCTTTGGACGGTGGGAGGAAGCCGGAGCAACCAGAGAGAACCCACGCAGACAAGGGGAGAACATGCAAACTCCACACAGAAAGGCCTGGGGTTTGGACCCACGACCTTCTTGCTGTGAGGCGACAGTGCTAACCACTGCACCACCGTGCCACCCCAAATACAATGCAATACAATTTGCAATAAAATGCAAATTATTATTATTATACAATGTGATTTTCTGGATTTTGGTTTAAGATTCCGTCTCTCACAGTTGAAGTGTACCTATGATAAAAAATTACAGACCTCTACATGCTTTGTAAGTAGGAAAACCTGCAAAATCAGCAGTGTATCAAATACTTGTTCTCCCCAATGTAATTGCTCTCGTTGTACACCCATATACTATGTAATTAAGATTACCATGATTACCAGGCTTACCATGATTAACATCTAAAAGTAAATTTGTTGTCCATGCGTGCCCATCCTTAAACATATTCCACTGTTGATTTGTTTCATTTAGACCTTTAAAAAAAAGTATATAAGCAAATGTAACCTCCATGTTAGCTAAACAGAAAGTATGTCAGCAAATCAGTGATATTCATTATATTATGTCTCCATTTGCTTTTAAATTTAGCCTAATTTTACTATTTTGTCATCTGCTAAAGTGTGTGCTTGTCTTCCCATATCACATCATATGCACCTACTGTACCATGTCTATATTATGGAAAAAAAATGTACCGGTGTACAATGTTGCACAGAGGACAAAACATCCTTCTATCCTCAATACAAACATCCTTTAATGAGATGCACACTTGTGATAGAGATCTATGCAAATTACGGTGTGTCTAACAAAATACAGATAAGCAAATTCCAACATTCAAAGTCGTGGAAGTCAATGAAAAAGCTGTTAACAACTCTTGAATACGTCTACTATAGTGGTTCTCTGTAGGAAATATGTCCTGTACAGTGAGTTAGTATTTTGTTAGATTAATAACAGGTAGGACTGGTGGAGTGCCAATGTTGGGTAGTGCCCAATAAGGTAGCATCTTGCTGTACTTCATTATTCTCCACTCCACTCCAAAATATACCTAATCCTTCAAATGGGTTAAATTAAACCAGTATATATGGAAGCTGCCAGACCCTACTGAGCGTTTGAAGTAGGAAATTCATCATATGAAGCAAAAAATAATAATGTGCAAATTTTATGTCCATACACTTATATATAGTAAACATGCAAACTAGGTCCCAGGACTGTTGGAGCATCTGGCTTATGCTTGCACATGGAAACAGCATGTTCTGTCTACAAAACCAGGATGGTTCAATCCTTGTTTTGAGAAGAGACAGTTTCCTCTTCACTTTACTTACTTTACTCGCCACCTGCTTCAACACAGTCCTTGTTACTGCACCCTCATCCATAGCTACTGGCAAACATGCGTGTGTAACCGGTCTGACCGAGCGTAACATGCATTCAGCTTTACACAAAACAAAGAACGAAACAACAGCCCTGTGCAACTAGTTACACTGCAAGAGGGCACAGAATGTTTTAATCTTCATTTTTGGCCCCTAAGGTGCAGAAAATATCAAAACAAGCTAACATACACATAGCCTCTACATATTATGTATTGTTCTATCCAATGCTGTAGCAACCAATTGCATACCAGCACTTTTAGCATAAACAGAGCCACATTAGCATTCAGTGGTCGTGTTTATGTTCACCTAATTGAGTCCAATATTCACTTTCTTTTTGCTCTAATTTGGTTTCTACCAGCTACCAGAACATTTCTGTATTTTTAGCTTCTTCAAACAGTGTTTGATTAAAGTGACTGAACCACAAATGTGCTGGCCATAAAGCCAAAACAATACGCTGGAGAAGCAAAAAAGCTCCAAAGAGCTGCAAAATTTGGTGTTTTTTCTTCAATTTTGGCATTACACATTAAACAGTTGTTTGATTAAATGTTATTATGAAACATATTGAATAATGTACATTTTAAAAATCCTACAAACAGGAGAGCACTTTTTTTTATCACATATAACAAATTACCTAAAATGCTATGTAACCCCGAGGGCTCCCAGCTCCTCACCACTGATCAGATCATGACTCAGAGGTCCAGGACTTTAATGATGTGGTGAATGTCTATACCGGGAGACAGTGAGGTGAAACAGACATGGTTCAAGGTCAGACAGCGCTGTTACCAAGTGATAATGTTTACTGCTTGTTTAATGAGCAGTGCAACAGTTTGTCTCAATCAATCAATGCTTTGCTAGTTAAGCTGCATAGGTGCTTTGATGGGCGACTTTCAGTGTGAAAGTTAGTGGTAGCTGCCAGTTATCCATAATTAAAATTGAATAGAGGTGGCACGTTTTGGATGCAAAATGCAAACACAGAAGGATGTATTCTCGTAAATGATTCACTCAGTTCTCTTAGTTAGCTGTTAATCATTTTACTAAAACTGTTGTGATACATAAAGATGCTAATGAGTGAAGCTATATTCCCTGTCGCCAGTATTTCTGCAATACACATTTATGTGTGTCTGCAATACAGTAAAGTACAATCTTTGTATTTTTTTTTATGTCACCCAATTATAAAAGTTTGTTTTTCAAATAGAGGCCCTACACTAAAAAGTCTGTGTTTACTATTTTGGATACATCAGTCCGGAAAAAACACAACTGGGTTGAACTTTGTCTGTCAAAAAGAAATGAAAATCTCACTTCAGCCCTGCCTGGCATCATTAAAAATGAACCTAAAATAAATCTTTACAAACAGACAAAACAGAACAACATAGCTTTGTTCAAACATATATTAGTTGCACCATTCATGTTTTATTAGTTTTATTTTAAGGAAGTAACATGTATCCTATCTGTATAACTGCTAAACATCCTTGGGTCAAGAACACCTCAATTAGAGCCAGAAGCTACTAGCCAGATGCGGGAGGCAATACATTGGAGAATTCAGATTATGTGGATCTGTATTCATAAGGTACATTAAGAAGCAGGATAGTGCAGACGTAAACAGTGGATCCTGTAGAAGCATATATAAGCCAATGTTAACGTCAATATCTTCCTTAGTATGGGATTATTTTATGTGCTCACTAATATTAACCCACAGTCAAAAGTTAAATACAACTGTTTTGTTTCTTCATAATTAGATATGGCCTGGTTAATTGAGGGCTGGTCTACTGTGAGATTAGGTAGATTCCTTTACATATTTTTTTCTCCTTTCTTCTAGAATCTATAATTGGAATAATTGATCAACATAACACTGATAAACATGCATTTTTATACACCCAGTGTGAAATGAATGCGCAAGATGAACATATATTGTATATGCAATACTAATTTTCTCTGTAACGCTTCTGAATGCATCATAAAGCACTTTGTTGTTTAGAGATAATGAATCATGGCTTTAATCTCTTTCTAATTTAACTGTTGTAAAACTTAACAACAAAAGCTTTGTTGTTATTAAACTAAAATAACTTTAGCATTCTTGTTAAAGAAGGATTTTTGTGACTAATGACTGGTTGAACCTTAACAGTACTCCCTACAGACTGAATTAAGCTGAATTCTTGTAAACGTGTTTACCACCGTATAAGATTTTGAGTTTCATTGACATGCTGAACAATGAGCCATTTCTATTTGCTTGTTTTTGCAGCAGCAACCGTCTGTCACGTCCAGTGGTCCAGCACTTATATGTTAATTTGTCTATAAGTATATGTTTATGTGAGTGTGTGTTTGTGAAACTAGTGTGACCAGTACCAGGCCAGGCAGAGCTGTGGCATTTTGTTTATCCTGGCTCATGTCTTCTTTCTCTAATTGACCCATCACTAGGTCCATGCAGACTGGCCCTCACACCCTGACACTACATAGATAATGGCTTTTCTGGAAACTCTGAGCATTAGGCATCGGCACTGAGCTGTAATTATACCAATAATGTGCCAATTTCTAACACATTCCTCTAAGGTATTCATTTTTCAAGACCAGAACAGAAAAGTCATTGAGAAAATAGTCATAATTGTAGAGGTTTTCCATTTATTCCATGTGTGATTTTAACCCTGGCTAAAAGAGAAGAGAAAAATAAAATGTCATGGAGGATCAGAGTTATGAGCCTTCTATTCAAAACCAGTCACATGGCTTGTCCTTGTAACCATAGAGATGGAATTTTAAAACACCTTAGAGGTCCTTGTCCTTGATAGTTTTAATTTTTCAAAAAATAATGATATTCAGTCTGTGGCTGCATATTCATCACTCTGTGACTCAAGTGATGCAATGTTTCTATGACTTTGGTCAGCCTTTGAAGACAACATTTCAAACAGTGAACACAGGTAAGAACTGGATTTATGTATGTACAGTGCAAATCTTTACCATTTTTCAAGAACTGTATTTGTTACTTTAACCAAACAAGCCTGTAATGATATGCAAAGCATCTCTCTGTCTCTCTCTGAATCCCTAATTATTGCTTGCACACACTGTGATTTTGGATGGCATCAATTTAGATTCCATTACGTTCTCCAGCTTGCCGGTCCCAGTGGTGGCGCTAATGCAGTCCTCCCAACCTGCACCAGTTGTAAATGAGGAAGGAGCATTATGATGAATGGCCCATTTGTTAGCTACTACATTAAGCCGACATTAGCGAACACTGTCCGCACCCCCCCAAGCTAAACACACACACATCCACCAACAGCTGATTTAATTGATCACTTATTCATGCTAAGATTCATAGTTATCATTTGCACTTTTTCATTATTAATCAAATGCGTGGGATTGTCACCTCTCGCTCTTGTTTCTTTTTTCTCCATTTTCCTCCTACCCTTTTCTTTATCACATTCTTATTTTCCTTCTTATAAAACTTACTTTGCTTCCACTTACTCCTTCATTCTTCATTACATTGTTCCTCTGCCTTTTTAACTTTTATCCCCTCCTTTTCCTCATATTTTTCCCTCGCTGAAGAATAGAGTGCTCTCAAAAGAGTAAACGAGTGTAACTATTCCTCAGTGCAGGTTTTTGCAGTGGTTATTACCATATGATTATTAGTGATGGACAATTGGCCTCAAAGATGTTTCATTATGAAAGAGCTCACTGGGATCTCATTAGCACTCTCAGTCTAAGGGCTGCTGCTCAAGCCTCCTCTGCTCAGGGGAATTACATTTCGATCACCAGGGCTAGAGTTAACAAGGCAACATTAAAGGAATGTGAAGGTGCAACAGCCAAAAAGAGACAAATTAGTCACCTTCAAGAGTGTCAGAGACGTGCTCTGTTCAAATAAATAAATAAATAATAATAACTGTGTTGGGTCTAAAGGCTATTATATTAACTTGCAATATAACCTGGTTTACCTGCACAATTATTATTTGGCAAGGATTGCAACCCCTGATACTGTAGGCATTTGCTTTTCTTTTTGTCTGACAGGAGCATCCATCAAAAAATGTAATTTCATTTCTTTTCAGCTGTTGATAAAGTTGCTGACTTGTGCCAGTCCTCCCTCTAGGATCAATAGCTGTTTATACAAATAACGCTGGAAAGTACAATACACCCGCTGCGTTGCTGGAGGTGACTCTCTCCAAGGGCAGCTGCAGAAGTTTACCCCTGTGGCAGGCTGTTTTCATTCTATATTGTGGATCCACTTATATTAAGCACATAAAGCTTGAGGAATTGTACAATTGTTTGTATGGGCTGTCTGCAGAGGTTATAACATACATTGACTCAATAATTAAATGCAGTAATTAATATTTTAGAATTACAGAACCCTTAGGTTGCAACCCACAATTTATTATGCTTTTACACAACATATGGTACAGAGTGCCTGAGGAAATTAGATCTTTTAAAGGCTTATTGACCTTTATTCACTTTTTTAAATATACAGTGTTCACTGTATGTCCATCAACGATGCAGGCTAATTAATGCTGCCATGTCAACATTTCAAGCTGTAACACCTCAATTACTGTAGTTAATGCTGCACTAAAGTCACAACAAAACATCAGAAACAAAGTGCAAAACCCTTTTCTCCCAGACATCCTCTGCCAAGGGAAAATACAATTTCTGCAAACCAATTTTAAGACTTTGTCTCATCTTTTGTTCTGAATGAAGTCACCTTAATTCTTGCTCCATGGTAGGTGCTATAATTACCACAGATATGCTGCAAAATAGTTTGAAGAGGCAGACAGGACATAAAAGAACAAATGTTTCCAAAAGGAGAGAGAAACATAAAAGAAACAAAAAAAGGGGGGGGAGAGAAGTGAGACATCAACTAAAACAGTAAGGTGAAAGTGATAGTGAAAGATGGAGAACAAAAAGAAAAACAGACAACATGGGCAAACAAAATAGTCACATAGATGCAAGTCACTATAGGCTTTATATGAGCTCCTCTACAATATAGCAAAAGTCAAGTGTCTTTGAACAGAGGTGGCGTGTAACATATCTGAGAACAACATTTACTACTAAATGAGACTATGGCCTTGTCTGTGAGCAGAAAGAGAACTATTTTCAGAATACTGGTGTCTAACATGACTTAACTAAAATGATTTACCATTCTTAGTTTTTGTCTCTTACAATAATCATATCCATAACAGGTATTGATACTTTCACGCATTTATTCACCTCGTGCTATGACATTTCACTGTGAAAGATTACAATGCTCATGCAGTAGTTAAACTCAGCACTTATGTGATATGCTGTTGAGTTTGTGTAAAATGATATGGAATGTTTGGTTGGTTGTTAGTAGACATAAACGTGCAGTAACTGATTTTTTGGCCACTTGGTGGCTGCAGATACAAGTTGTACATGACATCTGTCTTTTAAGATTATATGACAAAACAGTTGCATACACATTCAGCAGTTACAGAGCAACATTACTATTCACTTGGAGTTGCCCCTAGTGAATGTAAGTACAGTATTGTCTCTATCAACTCCAGAGGGAAATATCTGGCTCTTTAGCACTGGAAAAGTATAGCCCGACTGATAAATCAACAAGCCGATATTTTCGGCCGATCTGAACTAATTGCAGATAAATCGGTACAGGTTTTTATAACAGTTCTTAAATGACAATTTAAAAAGAAACGGTGAAACGGGACAACCTTCAATCATGTTATGAGTATTGTAGTTGCATAGTTTGTCCACCAAAAGGCACTGTGCAACTACCCTGTTGGTAACACACCTGTTTAAAATGTATTTTAAGAAAGTATTTCTTCATCACCTTCATGTTAAAAGTAATTTCTGCCCTGCTGCTGTCATGGTAACGTTACGTTACACCCTGTGTCATCTAATGTTCGGTCGTTTTATATTTTCTGTTTATTTAGCGGCCACGTATGAGTGAGAGAACAGCTTAAACTGACATTACAGACAACAATAACAGTTTTCTTTGTCCCACACTGATGCAGAAATACATTTGATTATCTTACTGCATTACTCACTATTGAGTAAATAAATAAATCCATGTCAGAAACATTTAAAGTTTTAAGTAAAGTAGCCTAATTAATTTCTGTTATTGTTATTATCACAACACATCAGTGAAAAGGAAATTTGATTCTTTTTAAGACATGCTGCTATTGTCATTATTCTAATGTGCTTCATCAATTATTAGGCAACTTCTTCTTCAACTTCTTAAGAATACACAAAATTAGTCGTTAGATTAATCGACTAATCGAAAAAATAAGGGCTGAAACGATTCATCGATTAAATCGATTACTAAAATGCATCGATGCAAATTCTTTGCATCAACGCTTTATTTAATCCATATAACTACACAGCACACTGTTTCACACGGACATTAATTACTGTCGCAGATCGTGCTTACGCTGTGAACACGACGTGATTATGATATCACTGTTTGCAAAGTGGAGAAAGAGAGAGAAAAAAGCGAGGGACAAAGAAGAAAGTGTCCAAAGTATGGGATTATTTCAAACTAAAGAAAACAACAACAACTCTGTAATGTTACCGTCCATCCACCGTTCGTCCAAAACGAAATTTATGTCACCTCGGCAACAGCACGACGGCATCTGATCAGAAAGCACCCTGTGTTCTGCCAGTGGACCACAGACAAGGTAACAGTAACAGCAACTTTAGCATTTAACTGAAATCATGATAGATTGTTGAGCTGAAGGCTAGCCAAAGTAAGCGACAAACCTCAGCTGAAAATGTACACAAGTGTACACACGTGCGTTTGTTGTTCTCCTTTTTGGACCATGAGTTGTAACCTCACAGTCATGAGTTAACTGGTTGTCGGGGAGCTGCACCTTTTAACTCCCCTCCAGCTCTCTCTGTAGCTCAGACAATCCCTGCTACCTGCGTGTGCTAATCCATCCTTCACTCAGATTCTTTGTCTTTATAATTTCTGTCTTTATAATAACAAACAGCTGTTTCGTGTGGAGGATTGCTCACATTGGACGTGTGTTTTCTTGACAAAACGTGGTTTGGAGACCTGCGTCGGGTGACACAGCCGCTGTCAGCTCGCCACAACAACTTCAAGACTCCTGTCACATGACGGCAAGTTGTGTAGTGTAAACGGCACGGCCATCGGCTGGTGCTGAAAGTCGTGTATTCTACACAAGCCTTTAGTATAACTTGTATAGCACTGGGGTGATGTTTGTGTTTGTAAAGCAGCTGTCTGGTTGTGGGTCTGATGTTTGCTGAATGATACACTATGAATTTCCGAAAGGACCAATAAATATATATCACCTTTAAATGTGCACAGCTCCCATTACGGGACAATTGTTAGAATAATCGACTTGAAAAATAATCGTTATGTACATATGGTGAGGTCTTAACAAATGTTAGGGATAATCTCTATTTATGTTGTGTTTTTGAAAAGACGTGAAGAAAAGAATTTCGGCCAATATATTGGAACATCGGTTTTAAAAATCCCATATCTGTCGGGCTCTAATCCATAGGTAGTGCACATTTCAACAAAGTCATTTCAGTGCAGCAATTTATACTTTCAGCACAGTGGTTTGGCATTCCTCTACAAAACCTCCCACACATTTTCTCTGAAATGTTTTCCAGTTCAGCAGATAGAAAACAATCCCACCTGCATAAGAACTCTATGCCCCCTCTCCCACCTTTACCACAACACCACCTCCTCCTCCCCCTCCTTTCTCGTTTTCACAGTTCAAGCACATCAGCAGGCTGCTGAGACACAACCCTGGGGTTTGTGGCTCTCCACTCAATATTTCCTCATCAGAAAGAAGTGGCAGACCAACAGCAGTGAGGGGAGAGTGCAACGACAGGCAGGCAGACATTAATGACTGGCTGCTTGATGTGTTATAGGTCATATATCCAACTTTAAGCCTAAGACCTCAGTTATTCAGCAGTTCACATAAGCAGCGAAGTGTGTTTGCCCACCACCTATCTCCTGCATCTCTGTAGCACTCCAGTCGGAGACGTGATTAATTAATAGCATTGATTGAGTAGTGATTCTTTGCACCTTCCCAAGGTCACAATGCACAGATGATGGATAGGGATTGGCAAGCAATGCACTTCTGAAATACTGGAGATTCTTGAGTGACTCAATAGATTGTAAGGGTGTAGCAGTATGGTGGAAACATGCAGAGCATGTGAGAGCAGTGTTAGAAATAATGCCACAAGGCAGACATTGCGGGGAAGCAAAGAACATTTTCATGATGATAGAACACAAAGCCTGTAAACACAGGTTGACACCAGCGCGACTGATACAGAACACAGGATGTACTCATAAGAAAAGGTAATACAGAAATAAAAACACATGTTAACTGCATGTTACAAAGCTACACTTTTATCACTTACAGTTTTATCTGTTGTTATAGCTATTAATCAGTTCGCCTGACAAGTCAACCTGACAAGCCAGCATCCTCACATTATAACAAGGGTGAAAACTCATATGCACTACCGCTAAGTCAAAGCGGGTACACCATTCATAAAACATTAAGGAATCTTTTATATATTTAATAACTGAACACGTTCCATTTTACAAGATAGGGATATGAACCCTCGAGGAATGTGGGGAGCAGTTTCAAGCTTTGTTGAGGACAATAAAAAAGCAAGGGAACAGAACAGATGGTAAAGACAAGATAGCTAAAACTCGATTCACATGTCTAGAGAATGCTTTAGTCTGCTCCTCTGCTACTGTCACAAACTGGCTTCATTCTCTTCATTCTTTTGAGTCTTCTCAATATTACTCTCCGAAACCAAAGTACTGCAGCCTGTAGGGTATTGAATATACAATACAAAATTGGAACTCATTTTAACCTGCACATGTCATTAAAATTTTGTAATAGCGCTCTCATTTTGTCCTTTTTTTTTCTTGTCCTTCTTTATTTTAATATCAAAACATCAGTCTAAATATATATATATGTGTGTATATATATAATTTTAATATATCGTTGTGATCAGATAAAGTGCTAAAAACACTGACCTATAATAATAAAGATTATTTAAGCACACTGGCTTTTCAATAATTCAACATACCTGATTTATTTAAACCTTTTTGGACTGCTAAATATATCTCATATGACTCTTATATGAGGGTTATCATTAACTTTCCATCTCAATTAACACTGACAGCAGTAGTGACTTACTGTAATGCTTATGATAACTGTATAGGCTGCAGTTTGTATGTGTGTGTGTGTGTGTGTCTGCGAGGTCCAGTCAGGGAGATGGCGGCCCACTTTCAGTAGCTGATGAGAGTGGGAAAATAGAACGCTTGATTACCCCTGACACTGCTCGGAGAACGCTCCTGCCAATGAAGGTTATTTGGCCTCTACACACGAGTGGTCAAATATAGGACACAATTATGATCTAGTTTTCTGTCTTTGTCTTACCTCTGAAGCAGGGGTGCAACGAATCACAAAACTCACAGTTCAGATCATATTACAGTTTTGAGTCATGGATTGGATCATTTTTCAGATCAGCCCAAAAAAAAAAAAGGATTAGGGTTAAATTCATTTTAAAACGCGTTACTTGTAGTCACCACTCTGTAGCCTGGCTCAATGCCCGCCCACGGCATTATCTGATTGATTACATGCCATGAGTATTAGCCTGTCAACACAGAAGGCTTCTGTGCCACAGACCGGCAAAGAGAGTCGAGCTGCTCTGGTGAGTGAGCGGATCTGTGTGTGGAAGGGAAGGCTGCAGATTCTACTGAAGGTGCAATAAACATCACAATCTTATGATCTATTTCTATGATGACAAGCATACCCAGTGTCCCAGTTACACCACTGAAAATGCCTACGGGGTTTCACTCAATGGAGGCAAAAGCTACGGCGTTTAAATGTGTCGCACTTCCCTAACCCAATCATTGTGCTTGAGTTAAACATAGCATGCATGCAAAGCATCTGTCTTTTCTGTCTTTTCACCGCAACTCTGCATCGCAATTTACAGAATAATTTCTTTAAAAAGTAGGTTAACAGTGGCAGTAAAACATTTTTGAACACTATGATTGTTAAACTTTGCAATGAATCCGTGGTGCACCTGTGCCTATCCATCACACCACTACTCTGAAGCAATGGTCACATCATCAGCATAAGGGCCTGTGTCCACCAAAGCGTTTTTTTACCAGCTGAAAACACCAGCTGCTCTTCTGAACAACACGCTGCTGAACATTTTTCAACTCTCTGCGACCAGAAAAGAAAACGTTCAGCGCCCAGCGTGAAAAAGACGCACAGCGCATCGTTGCGCTGCAGGCGTTTTTACCATGTTATAAAAACATGGCACTCCCATTGCAATGAACTGAAAAAGACACTGGCCTCAGTAAAAAAACGCTTTGGTTGACACATGCCCTAAGGCTCATCAACATCTTTAATCATTATCACCACTGTCAGTCAACAATATTGTCACAGTACATTGTCATTGTCATCATTATTCCAAGCTCTGAATGCCAATTTCCATTTAGTATCCATCGTCTTGCTCCTATGAATCTCAGGCACACACAATTCCTGCAACTGCAATTTACTCTCAGTGCTTTACTATTCAAACAAGCATGCCAGACATACAGCGAAGGCCGTAGCAGCCCTGAACAAAACACTCCCTAGAGGGCACAGTACTGATGGTTTTTCTACTGTGTAATGAATAAAAAAAACTGAGTGCTACAGCTGTCCCCAGGCCAGTAAAACCCTCTAAGAATCCCTACATCCTCCCCACCGCTCCCATCTCAACTTGAAAAAGACGTGGGAGCTAACACATACATTTTTATAACTAACAACACCTGTCCACGTCTGCAGCCATGACAATGCATCAACCAAATGAAATCCACAATAATTGGAAAGAGTGCCTTTGTTCTCTGAGGTGTAAAGGCTCCTGCCAAAGACAAGTCAACAAACAATATGCAAACACAAATATACAGTGCAGCCCCCTGACCCTCAGTAAACACAGGAACACATACTAATACACACTACAGATAGACAGACACACACATAAAATGAAAAAGGACCCTTACACCCCTGTTTTCTGAAGTAATGAGGAATAGGTTGGACTGTATTTTTTGGGGCTTAAGCTCTAACTGCTGCCTGCTCTTTGATACCAAAATGTAATTACTTTCTGAAGCTCTGCCTCCCTCTTTTAACGAAGGATGTGAGAAAAGTAGACTCAAATGTGTGTTTCATGTGTTTTCTTTCTGTACTGACACTCCAATTACCAAGAAACTTTGTATGAAACCTCAAACACCTGAGCTCTAATTCGTCTCTTACTGAGCTGGCTTTCCTTTCACTGCTTTCTACTTTGATATGTAACATCTCTCTTAAACTTAAGATACGACTCAGACACCATTACACTTCCACTGTAGCTTTAGAAAAGTCTGCAGCACTGCACTGTAGCTTAAGGTTGTCACAAATAAGTATCGAACTTGAAACTGAGTTAAGTGTTGATTTTTAAAATGTTCTTCTGAAAGTTGTAGTGAAAAAATATTTCACTGCAACTAAAGTGAAAAAATATTTATACTACAAACTATTTTTATACTACAAACTATTTTTGAAAATAAAGTAAATAAAGTAAAAATCTATTACTCAAGATAGTTAAGACTAGTTAAGATAGTTAAGAACTCTACATTGCGCTCAGCAGTTGTGGGTGTAAAGGAAAAAAAGTGTCTGAATCACTCCTTTGTGCACCAGGTAGGATGATCTGCTTGCTGAGGTTGTTCAGTGGGTTTGTGTGAATAATTTATGTACACTGTGTTTCATATCCACTAACTGACAACAATATTCACATCACTGACTGAATATCAAATTTTAAACCTATGAGTATGAGTTTTTGCCTCTCTCATTAAAATAGCTATTTCTGCATCAAATCTGCTGCCTTGCAGCTCCTTGAGGTTGTTCCACTGTATTCAGGCAGGGGATTGTAGTATTGCCAACTATATACGTATATTTAACCTTCCCTTTTCTCTAAGATCCTTAAGAAAGCAGTCGCCAATCAGTTGTGTGACTTTCTACACAACAGTAGTTTATTTTTTCACTCGGGATTTAGAGTGCATCATAGCGAGAGACAGCACTGGTGAAAATTACAAATTACTTACTAATTGCATCATAAAAAGGACTTATCTCTGTACTTCTTGTTAGATCTTTGTGTTGCATTCAACACCACTGACCATTACATTTATTAAAAAGAATCGAACATTTAATTGGCATTAAAGGAACCGCGCTGAGCTGGTTCAAGTTCTATTTGTCAGATTGATCTCAGTTTGAACATGTCAACGATGAATCTTTCATGCATGCCAAAGTTAGTCATGGAGTTCCACAAGGTACTGTGCCAATAGTACCAATCCTAATCACCTTGTGCTTTCTTTAGGCAATTATATTAGGAAACACTCCATAAACTCACTGTTACACAGATGATACTTAATTATAATCATTAAGCAAGATGAAACCAATCTGTTAGCTAAACTTCAATCATGCCTTAAGGATGTAAATACCCGGATAGAATGCAATTTTCTGATGTTAAACTCAGACTGAAGTCATTGTACTTGGCCCGACACACCTCCAAGGCGCATAATGTAAAGTGATCATATTTCTCCCATATTAGCTTATCCCTGCATTGGCTTTTAAATCCAGACTAGAATTTGAAAGCCTTCTCCTCACCTACAAAGTCCTTAATGGTCAGGCAACATTGCATCTTAAAGAGCTGATACTACCTTATTATCCTACTAGGACACTGCTCTCCCAGAATGCAGATTCTCCAAAGGTAGAATGGGAGCCAGAGCCTTCAGCTATCAAGCTTCACTCCTGTGGAATCAGGTCCCAGTTTGGATTTGGGAGGCAGACTGTCACAATCCTGTCCTGAATGCTGTGTTTTTGGGTTTTGATTCTGAGGGTTTGGTTTTGTATCTTAGTCCTGTCATCTGTTCCGTTTAGTTCTCTGAGTATATTCATTTATCAGTTAGGTATCTGTTATATAGTATGTGGTCTTGTATCCAGTCTGCGGGGTCTGTGTTGTTCTGTTATATTGTCTCCCTTAGCCACCCTGTCTTATTAGTTAGAATCCCTTTTGCTGTGCTGTTAGTTTAGACTTAGTTTTTAGTTTGCTTGCTACCTTTAGTGTGCATCCTCTACCTGATTGTTTATCTGGTTTTATCCGTTCTGTTCCAGTCTCATGTATTAGTCTCTGTACCATCATGCTTGAGTTCTGTCTGTTTGCTAGGTGTCTATTTATGTTCTCTGCCAGTTTCATTAATTAATCTGTTTTTGATCATTCTGCTTTAGTCTCTGTGTAGCCTTTATTATTATTATTCATCTGCATCTTTTAGTTTACTTAGTATCTGTTTTGTCTCTTATCTTAGTTCCTTGTTCTGTGTTGTAGTTCCCAGTCCTGTGCTTTAGTTCATGCCTTAGTGTTTATTGTCTGAGTTAGTTTGTTGTTTTTATTATTCTGATCTGTTACTACTTATTTTGATATGGTCTATGTTTCAGTAGTTGTGTTTTGTATGTTCCCCCCTCAGTAATCTGCCTGCCTGCTAGTCTCTGTTTTCCCCTGCTCTCTCTGCCTGCCTGTGTCTCGTTGGTCTCATGTCTCTCAACTGTGTATCCCCACCCAGCTCGTTAACCCTGTGTGTGTATATAGCTTGCTTGTTTCCCCTCAGTCTTTGTCTGGTTATTGTAGTGTGTAGACGCTCTGTCTGTTGTTGTGGTTGTAGTTTGCGCTGGCTCATCCTGTTTCCTGACTGATCCCTGTTAGTTCTTTGGTTTTTGGATTTTCTGTTGGATTATCTTGTTTGCTTAGACTAGTATTATTTGGATTATGGATTAGTTGTAAGTGTGCTCGCCTTTTGTTTGCTTAATAAATTTCTGAACTGCACAGCCTTTGTATTCTGCATTGGGTCCACCAACCTGCTCCACCACCCTTCCACAAGTCAAATCCTGACACAGACACCATCTCCACATTTAAGAGTAGGCTTAAGACTTACCTCTTTGATAAAGCTTATAGTTAGAGCTGGCTCAGGTGAGCCCTGAACCATCCCTTAGTTATGCTGCTATAAGCCGAGACTGCCGGGAGACTTCCCATGATGCACAGAGCTCCTCTGTCCTCCTCTCCCTCTCTATCTGTATGTATTCTTATCAATTAATGCTTATTAACTCGACTTCTAGTTTGTGCTTTCTTGTCACTCTCCTCTCCTTCTGTGGCTTTCTGCAGGTATTTTTTTCCCCCCCAGAGCTGTGGAGTCTGGAACTGTAGTTGTGGGCCACCTGCTGCCCCCATGTTGCTGCTATACATATGCTGCTGCTATTATAATTGTTTTTATTTATTTATTTATTTTAATTATTATCACCATTATGCATTTGTATTTTTTATTATTACCACTACTATCACTATTATTCTACATCTCTATGTGGAACTTGCATTGTGTTCCCTTTACTCCTGGATGGCAATTGAAGTCTTTTGGTCTTGTTTGAAAATAAGGCAATATTATAATATTTATTTAAATTACTCAAAGTAGTTTTAATTTTCACCCAGACTTACTTCAACTCTGAGCTGAGGCCAAAGCAAGTTCATCAATATATGAAACTTTGCATGTTGAAGTGCAATTGCCATTGGGATAACATCTGCACTGGTTCAAAGGTGTGACCAAGGTGGGCGACTGTTAATTTAAAAGTAGGTTTGATGTTGATACATATCAGAATCAGACTAGTAGATGGGAGAGTGGGTGGTCATGATGATGAAAGGCCATGACACCTCCACAGGCATGGGGATAACAAGACAGCATTAGAAAGGAGCCAAGCACATAATGCCAAATTCACACATCTAGAAAATGGTATAAAGTTAATGTAATATGTAAAACAAAACAGGATAATTGGATTAACATTTAAGATGTTGCTGAAATCCTAAGTTTTTGTTTTAAGTTCAATATTACAGAAAATATGCAAATACGTTTTCTAATAGCTCTTACACTAATTCCACTGAGTAGAGTATTATAATATACACAACAACACAAAAGTAGTTACAAGCAGTTATTACAAGCCCACTGAAAACAAGTTTGAAAGCGTAACAGATAAACTAACATGTTAGAATGAAATAAGATTCAATGGGTTGAAGATCAGAGGACTTAAGATGGGACATTCTTGCAGAGAAGTGCTGTCAGCAAAATCCATGGTCTGTGTTTTATTGGGAACACTCAAGACTAATACAGACAAGACCACTGAAATATGAAATGAAAGCAGTATTTCCTCATCATAAAGTGTGCCTGCTCTGATCAGCATTTCATTAGAGTTTAAACTTGAGGGTTATTCTGCGCACGCTCGCTAAAAAGCTACATAGAGGCAACAATTTCAGAGCAACATCCTCTGTAAACTGGTAAAGATAAGCAGATTTAATCGAATGAGTTTTGACTGACTGTTTTTCAGGGCAAAATAATTACTAGAAGCCAGTTTTTTCTAAGGCTGAACACTTTCTTGTTGATGTAATTAATCACTTAAATTAACTCTAAGAGATTTTTTGGAGCAGAACTAATGGTTGCACAACGGGGTTATTGAATTTTCATTTCCTTTTAAGACTTGGAGTTTCCCCTATTCTGATAAACTATAATTACAGCATATTCTAATTAATCTAACTGAAAAGCAACAAAATAACAGGGATTCCAGCAGTTAAGAATTTAGTTGTTGCTATCCTGGCTTCATTCATTGTTCTAAAGGAGTTGCTGAATTTCTGGGCCAGCCTCCTGTGTTTGAAGCCAGGAGTGTTTGACTGCAGCATCAGGTGAATCCATATTTTCTCAGTAACACTTGAGCATTAACCTCTATCTTTTCTGATGATTATACCAAGTAAAGAATACAGCGCTGGGGTAAACTGCTTGGGGCTTTAAATGTCCCAGAATCTTAGTACTGTTTTAATATCATCTGTATTACTCCTAGTAATATTAATTATAATAACTTAGATGATATTAGAAGATTACAGATTTCACTGAGGATACTTTTGTGCAGTTGTGAGTGAATTCATTTGATTTCTCACTCCACACAATTTTCAGCAAAAGTAAAAATAAACACATAAATAATGTGTGCAAATTAAAATTGGCATCAGGTGGTAGCTCATGCATTTCTCTCTTATCTCCTGCTTCATAGCTAAATGACAATGTGACTGTGAATATGTCAAAATGTCTCTTTTAAAAAGGTTGATGGCGTTCTTTGTTGGTCAGACGAGTTTTTCCACTGTGAATGTCAAACTAACAAATGTGAGCTAGTACCTTACCTTATGCATCACAATGTAAAATTACAAATGGAACAATGAAGCTAAAAAGAACTCATGAAACTCAGGCTAGCCACATTATAATATCTCACAGTAAGGAGCGTTTTGAGTGGTCTAGGCGACCACTCAAAACACTCCTTATGCTCCTATATTTCACCCATTCACCCATTCACACACACACACACACACAGCAATTCAAGGTTCAGTATCTTGCCCAAGGACACTTTGACATGCCGCCCGGAGGAGCTGGGAGATTGAACCGTCAGTCTTCCGATTAGTGTGCAACCTGCTCTACCTCCTCAGCCACAGCTGCCCTAGTACTATAAGTTTCCATAATTACAACAGGAAATTAGGCAACAACCCTGAAATATACAAGGGAAAAACACAGAGGAGCAAATGAAATATTTAAGAGTTTAAATTAAACTCTTAAATTATTTATTTAACAAGTCTTTCTCCATATACACATACTGAAACCAAATAGCAATTGCAGTTTCCTCTATGTCTGCTGCTGCATACCTCATTTCCACACTGCTTAGTGTTCTAGGGTTGTTACAAAAGTATTGTAACAAACCAGTACTTGGTGTAATATCAGCTAAGGAGTTTGAATCACTCTTGTGCATGAACGCACACAACAGGCATCCACTACTGCTCACCTATGGAAAATGCACGGAATGGCAAACAAGCTTGCCTTAAGGAAGTATGGCATTATCAACTATGGAAAGTGCACTAGGACCAAACTCAAGAAAACCCACAATTGTAAAGGGGGCTTGACAACAATTAAAACAAGGGAAACGGAAACAGCAGACCTTCCTTGACCCACAGTGCATTTTACAGCAGTTACACTGCACAACCCTCATTTCCTGAATTGGTGGTTTATATATTTTATAAGTAAATATATTAACTACCAACTACACACACACACACACACACACACACACACACACACACACACACACACACACACACACACACACACACACACACACACACACACACACACACACACACACACACACACACTAAAACAAATGAGATACTGCTATTGCAGATGTAATTTTAAAGTTAAAAAAAGTAAAATGAAACTCTCCTTCTTTGGGAACCTACCTGTGAGTCTAGTGGGAATAGTAAATGTATGATCTATTCAGAGCCTATGGGGTAGTAACTATGATTTCTCTCACTTAATCTATTGCTTCAGTTCACAGAGACTTTGTTTTAAAGGCCTTATCCTGTCCAATTTTATGATGAGAAATATAATTAAACTCTCATTCAGCATGTTTTAAATGCCACGGGACTACTGATAGAGCCACAATATTAATGAATATAAATAAAGGCGAACATCCACTATTCAGGTATAGAGGTGACCAAGCAACTGCTTCAATTCCCAAGTTTTCCATTTCCACAAGGCTGAGTTTGAAAAGTTACCCAATCACATTTTATCCTCCATCGTTCTCCACAGTTTCATGTAACAACTGTAACCAATAAACAAGAATTAGTTGTTATGTGGTGTAGGTGTAGAGAACAGAAATCTACAAAGATGCTCTTTGCTCTCCGTGGTTCCTCAAATGGCAAGATGAAAACAACAATGTTCAAATTAAGACAAAGTGCAAACCTGCCTAGAGAGGAGAGCTAAGAACTTTGACACCGGAGTTTTTAAAAAAAGAACAGCTCGAGAGAAGCAGACAGAGAGAACAAGCAGAGAGGTGTAGAGGGCTAGGAGTGCAATGCCTCCAGGACAGAGCCCTTACTCATCCATGCAAAAGTAAGAAAAAAAGTACAGGAGTCGGAAAAATGGAGAATCGAGAGATGAGCTGAAGAAGGCAACTTGTGGTCTCCCACACCCATCAGCTAGTAGTGGGAAGCGGGGTTGCATGTGGTTAGTCCATGGGGACTTTCAAGCACAGGTCAGATCGATGTACGCCCTTAACGCAGATCAGAGCTTGACAACTCCCCTTGGCGTTGGCATTTCTGAGCGAACAGCAATTTCCCACCTCCACACAAGTGAATAACATCAAAAGTAATGAAACTCAAAAGCTTTGGTGTAAATGAGGATCTGTAGACAATAATTTAACCAAAGATAAGAAACTCCTACTGTATTTTGTGCTTTGGGAATTCCATCTGGTGAGACAAGATGAGAAAAAAAAGAAAAGTAAAATGCTAAATTAACTAATATCTTGTTGTGCTGCCATGCAGTTTTTTGTTTGTCAGTTGTACTTGTGTAATTTGTTATCCATAAAGAATACATAAGCAGTGCAGCTTTAACACTGATTACTGAAATATAACCAATCCCATTAACAGTATGTCATTACAGTTTAGGACAGTGAGATGTTAGTTGTCAAACAAACTAAATTGTAATTTGTTTACTGAGAGCTTCAAAATGTATGTTGGGGTAAGCACACTGCAAGTTCAGTCCAATAATCAAATGTTTTAAAGACACAAAATATAGAAGACAAGGAAAGGTAAGGGAGAAAAACCTTATTTTCCATCTGCACTTCCAAGGCCAAACATCTGTTCTTAGCATTAGAGACCGCTATGACTCACATATTGATGGCCTTCTCTGGTGACAAAAGGAAATCATTCACTCTGCAAATGTAGGAACCTCCCACTAATGTCCTGACATTGACGTAAAATGTGCTGAAAGACAGAAAGTTTACTAAGAATTGACCACAATCAGTACAATGACAAACACAGAACACAATGCCATCTGTCAGAAGCATTCGATCATGAAACGAGCCCTGAGCATAGGGACATTAAATTCTTTCCTACCTGATGACATTTTTGTAATGCTATGAATGCATGTCCTTTAAGTTTTAGAAACACAATGGATTTTATATTATGGAGGTATGTAAATATGGAAAACACAACAATCTGCACATTACATTTATTTTCCAGTCTTATTAAGCACATGCAACCTAATTGCCTTTCTATATGGTACAAGATATAATAGGATGTCTGTAAAAGGTTCACAGAATCCGGAAAGACAACATGCCAGGTGGTATTTTAGGCCCAATTACGCATATGTTTGGGACAAGTGACCTTTCCACGCTGGTGCACTGTCCAGGTAGCAACAGCTACCAACCATCAAAAACAGTTTATTGAAGTGTTTATTCTTAGCCTTTCCCTAAAGGTTAGGCTGAGCTCTCACACTCACTACCCATCAGCTTTCTAATATGTCACAGAGTAACATAAGCCCATAATGAAATAAGAGAGTGCAGATGGCTGATGAGCTAGATTCATAATTTCATCATTCTCTTTTTATCTTGGATAAAATATTTGCAGGCTGTCATCTACCCCTGACATAGTTATGATCCCACTTTCCTTCAGTTTTATTCCAAATGAGGTTTTATAGCTATGTTTAATTCTGTGGAAGTTCATCAGGGTTTCAGAGGCAATTACCCAGCAATGGGACACTCATCCTAAACCATGCTACTTTTCATTAAATAGCATATGGTCTCCAGTGGCCAGGAATATACACTGATATGAAACTACTGAGAAAGTAAGACTGCAGTGACATTACTTTCACTCTCTGTACAACACTGAATACTTTGTAGCTGGTATTGCTTGGTCCAATGTATGCAGAATCAAACATTTACCTAGAAATTAATTATATAAGATGGTTAGATATCAGTGTCTCCACTAGCTGCGCCTCAATAGACCATACTGCATTGCAGCCACAAGACATTTACACAGATCCGACTTACTCTCAACAAGTAGAAACGTGTTTTGTTCTTACCGTCATCCCCCTGGCGTGTAGAAGGCTTAATGCAATTATGGTTTAAAAAAGGTCTATAAAAGCTAATTAAAGCAAAAACGCTTGCTTGATAACGATGCTTCATAATAACACAATCTCATAAACTGCCTAGATCAAAAGTACTCCAAATTAAAAGACAAAAAATGTTGTTTGCCCATGCCCTCTAGAACAACACATACTTTTCTGATCAGACGCCAGCAGGATGACATCATTTGTTTGTGCCTTTCAAAACTGTCTTATGATGTGACAAGACTCTTGTTAAAGTTTGGTGTTCGGTTTATGGATATATCCTGGTTTGTTATCTGAAATGCAAAGAGAAATAAGTCTTGACAAGAAAGAAGCATTTATTTTTCAAAGCAATTCACTGCTTTAAAAAGAGATTATAATGTATTTAAAATGTTTGAGCTCTCAAAGTTTAATTTCCAAGAACACAAAGAGAGCAGGCCTTCATTTGAATTATTAGATTTTCTTTTACAATGTATTCAGGTTTTACTTTTTTTGTTTTGCTTATAAAGCCTTTGTGTGTTTGTCATCAATTGCTCCAGGGGAGAGAGCCCTCTTGATCAAAACCAGCCACCTTTACTGAACCCCCATTTTTCCATGAATGAGAAGGTACACAGGGGCAAGAAGTGGAGACATTGGAGATTGGGGATGTACTGTAAAGATACTAAACTCCCACCGCCCCAGCCCTCATTTTAGAAGCATTGGCAAAAGGTTAATGCTCCGCTACCTGCAGAGCAGAGGGAGGGAGGTGAAAAAAAAGAGCAGGGGGATCAAAGCTTTTAGGCATGTATTAATGTAAATTTAAAATTCATATACTGTATATCTGGAAAATTATATCTGATATAACAGGACTGAATCTGACAGGATAAGTACAAAAAAGAACACAGTCACCCTGTCTTATATATCGTCTCATAAATGCCCATTTGCACGTTATGCTTTTACCCTGAAATTCTTTACCAATGCAAGAGTTAATTCTCGTATGAAATTTAAAGAACATTAATAAACTATGCAACTTTGGGATACAGATATATGAGAAGACCAGTAGAGCATTCTGGGTCTGTTTTTTATATTTAATGAACAGGTATTCGTCACATACTATTGTGTGCTGCTTAGGCCATGGAAGTCACATAAAATTAGGTTTATTTTAGGGCACTTTCCCAACTACCTCGGTTGGTCCAGACTCTCAGACTTTTCAGTTTTTTCCATCGTTTGTAGTGTGAAAACATTTTTTGCATGGTTCTGACTTTTGGACTAATTACATGAAGTTCAGTCTATCGTGAAAACAGGAAAAAGGAAAAACAATGCAAAAAAACAAAATGAGCCACGGTAGAATACGGGGAAAGGACGAGACTAAATGTTTAATTCCGATCGGGTAGTTATGTCATAATAATATTGTTATAGTAGCAATCAAATTAATCTACCGTAAAACTTCAATAATAGCAGAGTCTCAAATAGCCGCTTCCCCGTTTACTGGCTTGGTGTGGGAACACATTTTGACAAATAAACGCAGGTTTCCATTAAATGCCTGGTCTGGTTTTTATACACGTTCTTCTTAGCTGCTTCGATTGTCAATACAAATATTACTGTTTAAACGTATGATCAATATGTCAGTATGGACATGCCACAGGTTGTTAAATGAACTGAACGATTGAATTGTGGAGAATCTAACCGATTTAACAGAAACAACAAGCCCCAAAGTCTAACACTTATAGATTTACCGTTGTAACCGGCATGGTACAAGAGATAAAAAGTGCCAACTCACGTTACCTTTGAAGTGCTCGTTAAGTCCGAACGTGTCCGTTCTTTGATTATTTATATTCCTATAGTGTGTAAGGGTCCACTGATCAAAAGAATCAAAACAGCTTTTCATAAAAATAATCCAAGTTGTGAATACTGTCATGTGAAGTCCTTCACTCTCTGTCTGCTAACTTCTGCCACACTTCTCTCATCCTGCACCGTGTTGTTGTTTTTGTTACATTTTTGCCTACGAAAAAGCTCATAAGCCGTCTGTTGGAGCTAGATCAAATGAATGACGTGTATTTGATCATTTTTATACAAGTAATATTCTGTTTGAAATAAACAGATAAACAGACATGGTAGCCTATTTCAGTTTTGAGCAAGAGGAATTAAAGGCTTCTCCCATATGGACGACTGTCCCAAATATAGGCAGGGTCAACTCAGTGATTTTAGCAAATAAAAGCCCGGGCTATTAATCAAAGTTTTACAGTATTCATTTTTTCTCCATTTATTCAAACTGCACGCAGTCTACAAATCAATCAATTGCAAGTTTAGGGAAATGCAGCTCACGTAGGTGGTGATGAAAGGAAGTAAGTATGTCAAATATAGTAAAAAGACCCTTAGGTATGAGGTCTTGTACTATATTAAATATGTTTTTAGTATAGTTGCAAATACACACAATAGAAACTTAGACATAAATGTCGAACTTTGGCTGGAATACAATGAATGATGATGCAATGAGTCAGTTTAGGCTAGTAAAGTTAGGCCTGCGCCACTGACTGATTTGTTTGAATAACCTGCATTACATCCTAAGACAGAGCTGTGCACATTAGAGTGTCGCATTCAGAAGTGTCATGTTGATGCCTGTGCTGTCTACCTTACCCCCAGGAGCCTGCCATTCCTCACCTGCCCACTTGTCACCCTGTTTTCCCACCCTGATAGTCTTCAGATTCAGCCACCTGCTTATGCACCTGTTCCTCACCTCCCAACTAGGTCCCTATTAGCTATTGGTCCTTTAAGTTCCTGGCAGTGTCCTGCTTGCCTGTTTTCTGATGCCGCCTGCCTACTAAACTGACTGTTGGCCTGTAAAAAAGTTATCATTTTCTTACTAAATTGCCTCTGGACTCTTGTGTCTGCAGGAGTCCTTCTTCCTGTTTGCCACTTGTTGATGTGAGACACAATATTTGCCCATATAAGATATCGCTCCATCAGTATTTTTTGTTTGCAAGAATGTACTCAAGAACAGAAACTGGGGGTTGGTTGGGGGTGTGTTGACTTTGACTTTGCCTATGGACTGTATCAACCCACAAGGGTCCATGGGTGTTAATCAGAACCACAGTGTGTGTTTCACCATGTGCCAATAAGACACATTTCCACGTAAAATTATTGTGCTCAACCGCCAAAATTGCTGGGGTCAGTGTAACGCACCCACCTACCTGTTTCCACAATAGTTGCCTGTCCCATAGCCATGGACTGCATGACTGCTAAACCTGGTAAAACACTGCTACAATCAGGAACTTAGTCATAAGAACCAGGTTATCTAAATAAATAAAAAAGACCTAAATCTCCCTTTGGTGAAGCTACTCCTAAGGCTTAAGGGACTATTTGAAACAGATACTTTCCCTTTATGAGGTGATGTTTAGCAACTTGTGCTCTGATATTACGGAGACATGAATACAAAAGAGAAGTGAAACAGTGTTGTGGAACGGTCATTGTAAATTGGAGTTATTTCATGACCTGCTCTGAAAAAAGGATGAAACTGCAATAACAAATCATTTTGTTTGTTTTGTTGAAGCAGAAACTATGCCAAAAGAGGTGTGGCCAATGATGAAAAAGAATGCCTCTATGTTGCTTGTCAATCAATGCATCCTCATCACGCATAAGCAAAGCACAGTGAGGAGGTGAAATGAGAAAAGATTCAGTTGGTTCAGAAACAGATTAACTCACCATGTTATCATCACCAGCTATAGTTCCAAGCTGGAGAGAATGACTGAGAATGAGCATTGTGGTTTGACTTCACATCTTGCCCTCAGCCTGGTTTGAAGGATGACAACAGGTTTGCAGTTCTACAACAGTTATTGCCACCTGTCCTTAAACATCTGCAAAAGCTGCAGAGAGAACAAGGCCAATGCAGAAAGAATGAGGACTATTCAGGCAAGTTTGTTTAGAATTTATAAAGGTGATATATAATTTTGTCAGTGCTAAATAAAATAGCTAGTTATTTACCATTTTTATGTCTTGGCATAACTTAATGATGTGATAAATGTTTTAGCAGCTGTTTCTGAAAAATACGGCAATAAATATTTCATTATATATTATATTCACAATATGTTATGTTTGTTTACACTCTGTTTCAGTTACATGTTTATGATGAGCTTTATAAGCACATGATAATCCTGGTGTTTGGTGGCAAACTTCCAGCACCTACAGTGGTACATTTATCCACAAGCTATTACATACCCAGCTTTGAAGTAAATAAATAAATAAAGTATGGACAAGGCTCAACTCTGTTTGAAACTGTTGTGGCTTGGAATTGACATCTCTTACAGCATTTTGTTCTGTCATGCAAGAAACGAACAGGTGTAACTGATAACATTAATGATGACTCCGTTCCATTTAAGCGTGCCAATAAACCATGGACATAGTGCAGCATGCACAAAACAAGGGCCCTGAATCTGGGGTGATATGCCTCTCCCTTGTTCTTCCTTTGTGTTTGTGCGTTTGTCTTGTGTGTTGTCATTTTAGAACCTTTAATACCACACCTGCCCAGTAAAGACCTTCAGAGAGTTTTGTCCTCTGTCCTAACTAGACAAATGACAGCATCGGTCATTTGTACACATGCCTAAAATAAACTCTGATTACTGACCTTATTTGTGAGACATTTGTTTGTCATACAATGTTCATTTGCCTTAACTTAGCCACACCCTTACGATAGGAGCTGTAGATCAGAAAATGTTAATCAGAGTCATTTGTGGAACAACCATATTGGTTGCTTTGGGACGGCACGACCTAGGTGTCTTCATAAGGTACACCTTGCTAGTAATGGGTTGGACCCCCTTTTGCCTTCAGAACTGCCTTAATTCTTCGTGGCAAACTTTATATATCATATTGACATGATAGCCTCACGCAGTTGCTGCAGATTTGTCGGCACATCCATGATGCGAATCTCCCGTTCCACCACATCCCAAAGGTGCTCGATTGGATTGAGATCTCGTGACTGTGGAGGCCGTTGGAGTACAGTGAACTCATTGTCATGTTAAAGAAACCAGTTGGAGACTGGGTGTCATGAAACAGCCAATCACCTTCTCTTGATTTTTCTGAAGATGGCCGCGCCAGGTACAGCAGGGGTAGTTACAGCTCTCTTCATACATGTACTTCTCATGAGTCTTTCTGCCTTTTCCGACACCGGTCAATTACTGACAGATTCCTATGATTTGAGACCGTCATCCTCACACTTGTTAATAATAAAGCAAGCAAACAAGCACTTTGGATTTGGAAAACACGTCCTGGCTGCCACGTTCATTCATCCGCACCTCTTCGGCCGTCTCTCAACACATACCAAAACTACGCTTAAACCACAACAAACCCTCGCATTTATCATCGCAATCTGCCTCCTGCTATCCGGGGACATCCACCAATGTCCAGGCCCGCTGAACTGCCCAACAGATGAAAACCATGTCAACACCACTGCTAACAACAGGAGCATCATCGACAACTTACAGGTATTCTCACCTTGTTCATTTCACACTGCACTACAACAATCTCATCTCCGTCCTTGTGTTCCTCCTGTGAGCGATGCGGTGTCACCGGAATCCAGGACAGACGAGGCGGTCAACAGGACGGAGCCATTGGAGCCCGGGAGCGGCGCGTCTACCTGGGACAGACCGCGCACGCCAGCCTCGCTGCAGCGACATCCCGGACCATCACATCACATCCGCATAGTGGAAAGCAGGCCCCACCGCCGTCGACCCCAACCTGTATGCAGACCGTCCAGATTCGAAAAACTCGGAGACTCCATCAGCTCGTCTCCACCTGGACCTCACCCTCACCTGCTGCATCTCCGCGGCGCTCACCAAACGCGTCACTGGCAATTACGTCACCAGAACACGACAAACACAAGGACCAATAAAGGGCTGCGTCAGAACGGGCAACACCGGAGACATGGAAAACGTGGAGTGGATTTCCGCCTTCTTCGCACTCTTCCCAAATGTAAGATCATCTCAGAAATAAAAATAGACCTTTTCAATACCCAGTCACTGACAAACAAAACCGGTTTAATATCTGAACATATTCTTGAAAAACAAATAGACATGATGTGCCTCACTGAAACTTGGCACAAACAAAATTCATATCTCGCACTAAATGAAGCCTTTCCCCCAGGATACACATACCTGGAGAAGGCCAGAACCACCGGCCGGGGTGGAGGTCTTGCTGTCATCCATCGCAAAGACCTAATTGCCACCCCCCTTCCACAGCCAGAGCTGACCACATTTGAGTGTCTTCCATTCAAACTCAGATCACATAAAGAAGTAATAACAATACTCCTCATCTATCGCCCCCCAAAACCACACCCTGGATTCATCACTGAGCTGCAAGATCTACTCACATCTTTCTGTGCAATTACCCATAATACACTCATTATGGGAGATTTCAACCTTCATGTTGACTCCCCCACAAACCGCCCTGCTGCAGAGTTCCTTGAACTCCTGGACTGCTTACATCTCACACAAAAGGCCACACTCTTGACTTAGTCATAACAGACACCGCCCCTATCACCAACATGAGAGTCTATGACTTGGGCGTGTCTGATCATAAGGTTATCTCCCTGGAAGTGCCCCTAGCAAGCCCCTACCATAAAACAAAACGTCAAATCCGGTTCAGAAATTTAAAAGCAATAGACACCACCCTCTTCAACCAAGACATACAGCAAATTTCACTAGTCACACAGTTCGCATCAGTTAATGGCTCTGTTGACCATTATAATTCCAGCCTCTACAATATTCTTGATTTACATGCACCAATCAAAACGAAAACAGTTACTTTTTCCAGGTCAGCCCCTTGGTACACAACAGAGCTCCGGAGGATGAAAACAGCTGGCCGTGCCCTGGAACGGAAATTCACCTCCAGTGGCCTACAAGTACATCAACAGGCCTACCGTGAACACCAAAAATCATACTGCAAAGCACTCACCACAGCCAGGTCTCAATATTTCTCTCAAAAAATCTCAGAGTGCTCTGGAAATTCAAAAAAGCTGTTTGCGTCAATAAACTCTCTTCTCAAACCTCCCACATATGCACATTTTGACACCAGTACAGACCAGTGCAATAGGTTCATGGACTTTTTCACCAACAAGGTAGCTTCAATCCGATCCAACCTTTCTGCCACTGTTTCACCCTCCTCCAAAATTAGTCCCACAAACCCATTAAAGACATTTTCTCTCTTCTCAGGCATTTCTCAGACAGAGGTGGAGAGGATCATAAGGTGCATGAAATCCTCCACATGCTCACTGGACCCTCTCCCCACATCATTATTAAAATCCAATATTACAGCCATCAGTCCATTGATCACAGCAATCCTCAACCAGTCACTCAAATCCGGTCAGGTCCCTCCAGCTCTCAAAACTGCAGTTATCCACCCCCATCTGAAAAAGCCGTCACTTGACCCCGACATCCTGGCTCATTACAGACCCATTTCAAACCTGCCGTTTTTGTCAAAAGTCCTGGAAAAAGTTGTTGCAGCCCAACTCCACAATCACCTTCACATCCATAACATATATGAAAAATTTCAGTCCGGTTTTCGAGCAGCACACAGCACGGAGACAGCCCTGGTCCGCGTCACAAATGACCTACTTATGACTGCAGACCAGGGCTTACCATCTCTCCTCCTCCTACTGGACCTGTCGGCCGCCTTTGACACTGTGGATCACAACATCCTGCTTCACCGTCTCCAGTTTATGGTAGGACTTTCTGGGACTACACTAGGCTGGTTCCAGTCTTATCTCACAGCCAGGACGGAGTATGTGGCTCTAGGACAGTCCCAATCATCACCCCACACAGTCAGCTGTGGAGTGCCACAAGGGTCCGTCCTTGGTCCAACCCTTTACTACCCCTCGGTCACATCATCCATAAACACAAAGTTTCATTCCATTGTTACACAGATGATACACAACTATACATAAAAATGGACTCTACACTCCCCTCAGCTCTGCCATCTGCACTTCAGGTTTGCCTGGAGGAGATAAGGGCATGGATGGCTGACAACTTTCTTCAACTAAATAGCAGCAAAACCGAAGCCATCCTGATCGGTACTCCACATCAAACCCAGTCCTCCTCCCTCAGCAGTATATCCATTTTTGGTCATCACATTCCCCTGTCTACTTCTGTTACAAACCTTGGAGTCAGACTTGACTCAAATCTCACATTCGACACTCACATCCGTCACCTCTGTAAGGTCTCCTTCCTCCACCTCAAAAACATCGGCAAACTCCGCCCCTCCCTCTCACAACTAGATGCTGAGAAGTTGATCCATGCCTTTATCTCCTCCAGGCTGGACTACTGTAATGCCCTCCTCGTCGGGATCCCTGGCAGGAGACTGCAAAAGCTCCAGCATATTCAGAACTGCGCTGCCCGGGTCCTGACGAGGAGGCGCAAATATGACCATATCACTCCAGTCCTGAAATCCCTCCACTGGCTGCCCATTCAATACAGAATTCAATATAAAATCTGTCTCCTTACCCACCAGTGCATACATGGAACTGCCCCTGCCTACCTCAGTGAACTCCTCACCCCACTCACCACCTTAAGAAACCTCCGCTCCTCCACCTCTACCCACTGCCTGCACCAACCAAGGACTAAACTCTCCACCATGGGAGACAGGGCCTTCCAGGCAGTCGCCCCACGGCTCTGGAATGCCCTCCCAGAGCCCCTAAGGGCCCCACAAACTCTGGAGGTTTTTAAGAAGGGCCTAAAGACTTTTTTATTTCAAAAGGCCTCTTAACAGTCATGGTTTTAAATTTTTTGTTACGGTGTTTTATTGCGATTGTTAATTTCTGGAACTGTTTTTAACCCCTTGTTGTCGTAGCACTTTGAGATTTCCCTGAAATGTAAAGTGCATTATAAATAAAATTTATTATTATTAATTTATTAGATGATTTGAGCTTTGTGACATGGTGCATTATCCTGCTGCAAGTAGCCATCAGAAGATGGGTACACTGTGGTCATAAAGGCATGGACATGGTCAGCAACAATATTCATGTAGGCTGTTGCGTTTAAACAATGCTCAGTTGGTCCTAAAGGGACCAAAGTGTGCTAAGAAAATATCCCCCACACCATTACACCACCACCACCACCAGCAGCCTGAACCGTTGATACAAGGTAGGATGGAATTAATGCTTTCATGTTGTTTACACCAAATTCTGAGCCTACCATCTGAATGTCGCAGCTGAAATGGAGACTCAGACCAGGCAGCGTTTTTCTAATCTTCTATTGTCCAAATTTAGTGAGCCTGTGTAAATTGTAGCATCAGTTTCCTGTTCTTAGCTGACAGGAGTGGCACCCGGTGTGGTCTTCTCCTGCTGTAGCCCATCTGTTTCAAGGTTTGACATGTTGAGCCTTCAGATGGTATTCTGCATACCTTGGTTGTAACTACAGCCCAACAGATATGGGATTTTTATGCCCGATACCGATATTTGAAGATTTTAAAATCTTTTATGCCAATGTATCAGCCGATGTTCTTTTCTCCCTTATTTTAGGAAATGCATAACATAAACAAAGATTATCCCTAATATTTGTTATGTTGAGACCTCACCAAGATACCATGACATAATGCAGTTTAAAAATAAACTTAATTTATAGCAATAGTACTTTGAACAAAAGTACAACAAGATATATTAAAGTTTTGATAAATAAGAGTCAAATGCATAAAATTACAGAAAACATTTTTAAAATATATGATTTACCAATATATTACTACTACTAAAAATAATAATCATGTCATATATCATCTCACATATTATTACTATCATAATAATGATAAACAGGACTCTCCTGCATAGGCAAATAATGATTGAGATGTCATGCAGTAGTTATTACCTTACATATAATCTTCCACAATGACTACTTTCTACATCTAGTTTATCACCTGCACTCTGTTAATTCTATCCAATGCTACAGAAACTTCTGGCTCTATGATATACTGACACAGAGGGAACGCTGCCCTTGAATTAATCTAATACTACATGACTGTCTACGACGACGACCTGCAATTGTGTGTTAGATTCTTGTTCAACTCACGTTTATTCACAAGTCCCCTCTGGTTTGATCATTTCTGACTCGCCAACTGTAACTAGAGACACTACAGTTTAATCGCTCATTACTGTTAGCCTCCCCCACTGATAAACACAGCATTAGCTTTTTGGCTAATTTAGCAACAGGCAGCATTATCTGCTGTTGGCGATGTTATTATTTAGAAATAATAAATTAGAGAGAAATGAGAGGATCGGTTGCTAGAACTGCCAAACTGTTTCAAAAATAGATCTGCATTCACATCTGTCAGTAGTGTAGCCACCAACACTAGGTTAGCGTAACATTAAACACTGGTGTAAGCCTGGAGAGGGCAGTGAAAAACGGGAGGATTAGGAAGTCTGGTCTCCGAAGAGGAGAAGTGATGAGAGCTGTTTTTATTAATATTTAAGTCATGTAATTGATGTGACAAAAGACCAACTCACCAGGAACACTGAGTGTGAGAGCTCCGGCAGAACTGGCTCTGAGCTCCGGTAGACTGCAGTCAGCTGATGTTTTGTTCTGTGGTGCTGCAGTGTTGTTAACAGTTATCTGCAAAACGATAAATCGGCCGGGCTCTAGTTGTAATGAGTGGTTATTTGAGTTACTGTTGCCTTCCTGTCATCTCGAACCAGTCTGCCCATTCTCCTCTCATCAACAAGGCATTTTTGTCCACTGCACCTGCCACTCACTGGGTATTTTCTCTTTTTGGACCCTTCCCTGTAAACCCTAAAGATGGCTGTGTGTGAAAATCCCAGAAGATAGGCATTTTCTGAAATATTCAGACCAGCACGTCTGGCACCAACAACCATGCCACGTTTAAAGTCACTTAAATCTCCTTTCTTCCCCTTTCTGATGCTCAGTTTGAACTTCTGCAAGTTGTCTTGACCACATCTACATGCATTGAGTTGCTGCCATGTGATTGGATTATTAGCTATTTGTGTTAACAAGTGATTGAACATGTGTACCAAATAAAGTGGCCGATGAGTGTAAAATGATGGTGAACAAAAAGTCTGGTATCCTGCAGAGAATTGCATGTTCTCACTTTGTACTGTACACTGTAAAAACGTGCTGACTCACAAAATGAACACTGCACAGGTGCACATATGCCTGATATACACAAATTTTTGCTGGATCTTTCATTTGCAGATACAACAACATACAAAATGCTATTTTACATGACAAACAATTCATGAGACATACATAAAAGATGAATTGGTGTTGATATAGGACAAAAAGACAATAACTGACAGATGCAGACAAATCAATAGCACCTACAACCACAATTAGACCACATGTGATTTTTTCTTTGACTCCATAGGCTACACTTGAGAATCAATCAAGAAGAATCACCAAATCGATTTTGCGCACACACACACACACACACACACACAAGCACGCACACATGCACGCACGCACACAGGGGTGGGGGAATGCAGAAAGAGAGAGTCAGAAAAAAATTTAGCACTGGGTCATGGCAGGTAGACACACACGGATGACTGCAAAGGTCCACAGCGTTTGGCATAGCATCTTATTTCAATAAGTAATCTAATCATATAAAATGAAGAAAGCATGTGCTCTACTTTATATGTTCATTCTGCACTGCCTCAACACTAACAACACGAAAACCTTGTAAAATGTGAATTTCTGTCAACGCCAACTTTCAGACTTGTACAGGATCTCATAATGATGCTTGGCTGTCAAAATATTAGTAGGTAAGAGTAAGTTAGACAGCTTATCCTGCCAGTTAACAACATAGCATAGTAATGCAGTCAATATTTCCCAGAAGGAGCTAATGGGCTGCTGTAATGAAATGACACAGTAGAAAGAACAATGGACATGCAAAAATGTGCCCATATTTGTCACGGTGAAAAGAGACAGGTGGAAATAATATGAAACCAGGCATGGCTGTCAAAGCACTACTTCTCTCAAGCACAATGAAACCAGAGCTTGCAAATGTTTATCACATTATATTATAAGCACAAGCAGCAAATGACAATGTGGGAAACTATGACAGCAGCATTGGGCCATCAGCAGCGCTGCTGGAAGAAATGACATCTTGTCTTGATGTGTATACTAGTAGGCATGATCACAGCGTCATAGCATATGTGTATTGTGTGCAAACAGTTGTGGAAAATGGCCGAAACTGAAGAAGAAACAGTAAAAGACTTAAATATTTACAATTTAATTTTATGACCATATGTAAAATCCCAAGTGAAATCAAGTGCAAATCGAGTGCAAAGCCATGGTCCATCCTCTGGGCATACCTACCAAGCCTCCTGATTTTCCTGGGAGACTCCCATTTTTCATTGCACTCTCCCAGTTAGCTCCCGGGGCGTACTTTTCCCAGTTTATGTAAATATTAATTCTCAACACCTTTTTTCATATTTGTTACCACAACCTGTTTATGGCACTGTCCAGCATGTATAAGGAGAGGTGCTTGTGTCCTCATCTTCCTCAGTGAGTGAGACACAGAGAGAGAAATGGAGAGTACTAGGTAGAGGTGCTCCGATCAGGATTTTTTGGGCCGATCGCTGATTGCTGAAAGCAGTATAGGCCGATACCAATCACTGGGTCTATTTGGAGCCTTTTATTTATCATGTAGCATTATACAGTATACTGTATATTTATTTAATTGGTCCTACAAACAATGTATTAAGTGTTAAAGTTAACAGATGATAAAGTATCATGAAATGACAGCTGTTTATTTTATTGCTAGGAAACATGGACAACAAATTCCGCTCAATCTGTGTTAGAGACTTAAACCATAGCAGCCTTTGCCTGGTTACTGTGAACATCTTATAGCTTAACAAATATAGCTTTACTGTGGAATAACTACAAAAACAGAACAAACAGCATCTTTATAAATTTACTACAACCATAAAAACTGCAACAAAAAAGGCTGTAGCCAAAATATTTAGGAGATAAAGGAGCACAGGCGTCATGAGTCGATGATAAACTCTGAAGTAGCTGCTTTTTGTTCTGGAAAGCTCAGGCAGGTTCTGTGGGCTTTAGGGGGGAGAGAGAGGAGTAGAGAGAGGAGCAGAGAGAGGGAGAAGGGCTACAGAGAGGAGTCATACCTGCCTTCAGTGAGATTTGAAAATAAGGAAAATTTAAATAAAAATAAAAAAATAAATAAAATTAGGCTACAATGTAAATTCCATATTATACAGTCAATTGTTAATATTACATAGGCTACTATATTCATTATAATTTCATATGGTTTGCCATTAGTAGGCTATAGGCCTTATATCATTTCAGTGGATTGTTTTCATTTTTAATCCTTGTACAGATGGCACAGTCTACATATCTTACATGCTGCCACCGACTTTACCAGAGTACCAGAGTAGCAAACAAGGTGTTTACTTGATTTCATAAAGGTTAAAAATACAGGAGATTTACAGGGAAAAATATAACGGATGGATACCGGGTGAGAACGTAAAAATATGGGAGAATCTCGGGGAAAACGGGAGGGTTGACATGAGGAGTAGAGAGAGGAGTTGGGTAATGTGAGGCTACATCCACACAGCTACGTTTTTAAAACAGTTTCATAACGAAAACGATCTTCTCCGTCCACAGCAGCGTTTCAGCTGCATATCAGAGTTGATCTCTTCAGGTAGCCTACACTGGGCATGCGCGTGCCAGTGTAAACATGACGGTCTACTCCACAGTAGCAGATGATTTAGTGAAAGAAGAAATTAATATAGACCAAGAACGACACCAGTGTTTTTACTTTTTTTTTTGCATTGACCGACAATGAAGTGGAAGTGTTACTGAAAGTAACACGGGAGTACGAGAGACGGCGGCGGAAAACAGGAGTTGTCGCAAAGTAAATACAGCGACATGCACAATAGGCTTGGCTAACTGTTAAGTGTTATTTACACAGTACTTATATTTTAATAAAAATACCAAAACTACACTCTTTGCATCATGAAACCCACACTGAAGGATCAGTCTCTCTCTGCCTGTTGCGTTGTGTCTATCAAACTCCGGTTGCGGGTGGAGTGTGAGTGAGATGAGCACAGCTGCGACAGTTTCACATGATCGCTCCTGCGTGCAGCTCCACTTGTCTGATTTCTGCTCAACTCTAATTGTAAATGATTATGTGGGCTAATTAATCCCTTCTTGTCTGAGAAGGTCTTTGGTGCTAGCTAGCTTTGAAAACCGCTAACACAGCGTAGTGAAACATTTTATCTGCCGTTGAAAATTTGTCTGGTGAGTATTGCATCATCTGATCGGCTTTTCTTATCGGCCTTTTTAGCGACCAACGATCAAACTAGTTAAAGCCATTATCGGCCAATTATGATCGGTGACCAATCGATCGGAGCACCCTTAGTACTAGGGCTGCAGCTAACAATGATTTTAGTAATTGGGTATTCTACAGATTATTTCATTGGTTCAACAAGTAACCATAGAAGAAGTACTTTTACTTGGCGGCACCGCCCACCCCACCTCGGTACAGATATCAGCTGTGTAACTCATGAATGTGATGTTACAACACAAAGTCACAGCCCAACCAGGTGGAGAACAACAACAAAATCATGCGTATAGATTTACAGCTGAGAATTGCGGATAACTTTTGCTAGCCTTCAACTCAACAATCAATCATGATTTCAGTTAAATGCTAAAATTGCTGTTACTGTTACGTTGTTTGTGGTCCACTCCGTGGACTTGATGCTAGACCAGGTGCTTGCTGATCAGATGCTGAAACGTTGCCATCGTGCTGTTGTGGCAGGCTACATAAGTTTCATTTTATGGTGGACGTTTTTTTAGTTTTTTATTTTATCTTGAAATAATAACATACTTTGTTCACTTTCTTCTTCATCCCTCACTATTTTTCTCTCTTCCTCTACTTTGCAAACAGCATCATAATAATCACGTCGATGTGCGACAGTAATAAATGTCCGTGCGAAACAGTGCATCGATGCAAAGAATTTGGATTTTGAAATTGGTTAAGAAGTAGTAAAACTCCTATTACTATTCTTCAGCAGTCATCTAACACAATGCAATGCAGTATATGCAATGCAATGTGGAACAGAACATCCACCACTTATGCGTGGTTCAAAATCCATTGTGTGTGAAGAATTTGGTAAATGATATCTAAGGTTGAACAATTTTGACAATCCTGCAGCAATTAATAGTGGCATTTTGACATACACATAACCTTTCACGAATATTGTGCCTTTTTAGAATTTTGGTTAAATTTCGGTTAATTATTTAGCCTTAACAAATCTATGGCTATTAATTGAAATTAAGCAGTCAAATTACATGAAATGCTAAGAGTGAACACAATCCCTTTGAGATGGGTCATGACATCACCAGTTTCTCTTCTGTCTTAGGAGAGTTCTCTCTAAGCCCTGAAAAACAAACTCGCTGTTCCTGTAGGTTTTCATAAACCTTTTAGGTCAGCAGAGAGGGAGCTGAATGTCAGCAGTATATTGCCCCAGTATGTGAGGGCTACTACAATCACTGTGTTCCAAAGACATAAAACAGCCAAAATCCAACAAAGAAAAATGAACACACATACACACAGAGACAGTGTACTTAAAGCTCAAACAAACATCAAATTCCCCAAATTTCTGCAAAGGTTAAGGGCCTGCTGGTCTTTGTTACACTTAGCTATCTTTGGGTGATAAAAGTCTGTTCAGCATTTAGGTATATTTTTAATATGAATCATTTTCGTACCTCTGAATATATAGCAGAAACACTAAGCTGTATCTCCCATGGTGGAAACTGCCAAATCGCAAACCAATTAAACATTTCAACTTCATAGGCGGTTTTACCATTGAGGAAAGGTGGGCAATTGACGGGGGCCTCGCAATTTCACTCTCCTTTTCAAAGTCTCCTCCAGTGTGTGTTGCTGCTGGTAAGCAGCACACTGGCTGTCACGGTCTGGGCCTCTTCCGGACTGGTAAGTTTGGTTCAGAACACTGTCACAGATATATTTGGTGAGCTGACTGGGCTGTGTGTGTGTGTGTTGCGTGTGTGACGCATATGCCGATCGCCACAATACGCTAACTTTAGGTTTTTCTTCTGCATTTTCCCTGTTCGCCAAAGTGACAGATAGCCCGACCATTTCACCCGCCACTGCCAAAACCCGCTTTTGGTGGGTGGCAGGTGTTAATATCATTTCCTGCACCCAGCGGAATACAATAAATACACTCAGGTAACTCAGGCAAATGCTGCACACCAAAGCACCGGCTGGACTATGTGAGGTAACTCCGGTGTTGTTGGAGAATCGCTTGGCTAGAGAGACATCACTTGGTTTTATTTTCTTTGGCCAACTTTTGTATTGACACTGAGTATTTTTTGTTTCCTTGCAGGGATCCAGAAGAGGATGTTTTTGTTAAGATATGGACTCTGGAGATTTGAACTCATTCATTGGTTGTTGAACTGTGAGCTTTGAATTGAGCTGACTGAATAACATACTGAGGTGAACGTGGTAGCTCCGCTTTAATCTTGAGAAGCAGCAGAGCTGCAGTCTCTATTCATTCAACTTACACTGTAAATTTCCAGCTAAACTAAGACTTTTTGAAGAACCTTTTCTCTCTCTCTCGCCTGTGATTCACCGGTCTTGTGCAGAGTTTTGTGTCCATGCCGTGCTGCAGATAACTGCATGCACATTGCAAGTAGTAAAAACGCTGAAATATCCTTTGTGTGATTCATCAACAGTGATAAATTATCATTAAATTAACATCAGTGAAGCTGGGCTTGGTCTCTTCAGCAGGTGTCCCTCTTCTGCCACTACACATATAGGCCTACACGCTACTCCTACACATGTGCACTGACGACCCAGGGTTAGAACTTAGGATTTATTATTTAAAGTTTTATTCTTTTTACATGTTTATTTACAGCATTATATGTTCAAATGTATATTGTAATAGGCTGTATATTAACTTATTGGGAGAAAACTGTTGGTTCTATGTAAAATCAGATGTTGAGCACCCCCAAAATCGCCAAAATGGCATGATCCTTGTTTCGCTGCAAAGTTTCGACTGAGATTGACAGTCAAATCAGGCTCCGCCCATCAAAGCATTGAATATTCGGTCAGCCCTAGTGAACAGTAATAATTTATTTTGATTGTGCATGCAAACATTAATACATTGAACACTGAATGACATTATTAACATTAAATGATGCCTAAATAAATGCTAAATGTTGAGTCCTATTCCTTCATTTCAGGCAAAATGTCTGAGTGGCAGGTGGTGAAAAAAGTTAATTTCAGACCCTGGTTGGGTTTTTATTTTTTTTGGTGGCTTATCAAATTGGTAGTATTGAACACAACTCTTAACGATTTTTACAATACCGTGATAATACTGATAACCGTGATAATTTTGGTCACTATAATCGTGATATGAAATTTTCATAGCGTTTCATCCCTAATCAGGGCTATGCAATGCTAACTTTTTTCATAGCAAAGTACAAGTAGCTAGAATCAACAAGTACACATATTTTCAGAACTTAATAGGTAGTTCAACTTCTTCGCTTAATTTTCATTTTTTTATATAAATATATGAAGTAGTATCACAGAGATCTGGGTGTCCACTGTTGTTGTTAGCATCAGTCAGAAGTCAGAAGTCAGAAACACATGGTGGCTCACTACTGAGAAGCGTAAGTGAAGATAAATCAGCATTTTAATCCCAAACATTACAGGTAAAAAGTTAATAGTTAAGTTTGTGCTCTTCCCGCCAGTAATCCATATACAGCCGAATGTGCAGGTGTTTATTAAATTTTATTTATAAAGATGTTTAAAATATTTCCACATTGTTGACATTTTAGTGGGGTCCTGTCATTAACAGAGAGCAGTTTGTGACAGGACACCGTTAAAATGGTAAGGAAAGTAATTCACTCAGGATCCAGTCTTCTTACTCAGTTTCACCCAGTGTTGGCAGTATAGTACCAGTTAGCTCACCTCCAAAGGCTCACTCTTAACCACCGGGAGTTTGCTTAGGGACCATGAATAAATTACTATTGTTATAATAGACCTTGGGAAGCCAACCCAGTGCTGAATTGTACTACTACACAAGGCAAATGAGACGCACCCCTTCATATTAAATTTGAGTGCCTATTTTTTTTTATATTAATATTTCTTCATATTTATATGGAAAAAGAGCTTTTTTTCAAGAGTCCCTGAATCACATGAAACATAAAAAAAATAAAAATTACATTAAAAAAATAACTAAAACCGCCCCAGCTCGCAGGGCGTCCCGTCATATCACCTAACCCCATGTGACAGTAAAAAAATAAAAAAGAAGAAAGTTTTGAATATGCAAGAGAATTTTTTTCATTGCCTGTTTGATTGTTGGCATTCATTGGCTGACTAGGGAGGCCTACGTTATCGACTGACTGTGGATCAGGACCACTCCAGCCTGTAGGCTATTAGGAGAGCCAGCAGTTCAAGCTCCTGCCCTGCCGTTCCTTAATTGGTCCCCTCAGAAGCCCAGCGCACACAAACTTCACAATCACATTGGAAGATTATCCTGAAGAGAAAAGAGAATCCCTGTGTGCAAGCCGCTTGGCATCGATTAGCTCACTCTATCACTTCAGTTTCTTCACATTTTTTATCTCATTTCTTTTCACCTACAGATTACAATCAGCTGGGGTGGTCTTTGAGTAACCCATACAAGTTGTGATAAAGAGGAGTAGACAGAGGAGAAAATGGCTGGAACAAATGGGAGATGACTCAGGACTGCCTACTGGGTAATTGGGTTTTATCCTCTCATTTTATCAGGCCTTGTTTTGTATTTCAGCCATACAACACACACATACACGGGAAAAGGAGAGGGATACCTAGACATTAGCAGATCGCAAGATAACTGATTAGGAGTGGGAGAATGCTGGGAGAGACTGTTGGTGCAGTCTCATTATGATACTCCACAGAAGAAAAGTTTGACCATTATCTGTGGAAAATGTGGGGGTTTACACTCACACCAAATCTGGTATCAAGGTATTGTCAGTAAACAATGCACACAAAAAATGTCAACACGAGATTCTGCTGCACAATAGCTTGTATTTTCTATTTCCATATTCTAATTCAAGGCATGTTCATTTCAACCTGACATTTCAATTTCAGATGCTTCTACAATTGAGTGCTTTGAATATGGATCTTGTCAGTGAATGTGTACGCTCTGGTTGTAGACCACGACAGGCTGACAATTGCAGGAGTCATCCAGCAGTAATACTGTAGATATCTTACCTTTTAATATGCAGTATATTCAAACCTATTTCTTCTGTTACTTTTGACAGCAAATTGATGCTGTTATAAAAGTAATTTATGGAAAATTATCATTCAGCATAAAGGTTAATTGAAAATACAGGCACTTTATTCAAGCATTAAGATCATTAGTTTAATGTGGACATGACACGTGAAAAATGTTTACTCTTTTTATTGAATTTAGTTTTGTTTTTTTACAACTTTTTCCCAGTAACCTGTTCAAAACCTACCTTTAACCAAACTGAATTATCATTAAGATATGCACTTCTTATGTCAGTCAAATGAGATTACATTAAAAGACCATGAACTGTGCTTGCCTGAATCTCTTCACATGTAGAACCAATTGGTAAAGGAAATGTGTTTATTGTGCAAAGCCCTTTAATTATGGAACAGGTGCACCAGCATGATGTTTTCCCAACATTAAGCTATGTTGTGGAGTTTTTTTCATAATAAACTATGCTCCTAGTGTTGATTGCAAAAAAGAGCATATCACCCAGTGCCACAGCATGGCTTTTTAATTTGTATTTTATTCGTATTTGGATTACAGTGGAGCTTTATAACTTGGAGTCATACAGTAAGCTATTCAGACTGTGGCTACACAGAAATGCAATGAATAAATTCATTGTCGGTTATGGTGTCTTCAGTGAAATTGTTGATATTAAAAATAACACCAGCATTAATTCTTTAGGTTCTAAATAATAGATGAATGTATAAAAAGCCCTGACTTTATTGATGGTCTGGGGTTGAATTGGTCTAAGCCAGCTATGATAAAATGAAGCAGAAATAGGTAAAGCTATTCATTGATTCTGCTGCCTGTGAAGTGAAACAAAAGTAGTCTTTAAATGAATGTAGCCACATCGATGCGGGGAATAGATGTTATCTATCTTAATGACAAAGGGGAGTCCTTGGCTGAAGGGGAACTTCATCAAAAAGGTACACATGTATAACCTTGCAACGGTGCTCAGAGAGCAGAAGAAAACACACTACCTTTCGTATGGATAAACATTTAAATTCAACTTCATCATTAACCAGTGTCAATATGCAAGAGCAGAGGAATTCGACACTGCTCAGGAAAAATGTAAATATATATTTGTTATATCCACATTTTGTTTTAAAATGCGTAACTCATTCTCATTTAAATGCTAATCAGTAGCACAAATAGAATTTTGAGTTTCTTATTTAAATTTATATCAAACAGTCTGCTGCTTTGTCACTGTTGGAGGTTATGCAGCTACATATACACGAAGTACACTGTGGACAAAAGCAATGTAATTAAAGATTCAAGCAGCGATGAGTGGACAATCGCATGTGCATTGCTGTTGCCGGAGGTCAGTCAAAAGTTCATGAATAGTGGACACTGCACGAGGGATCTTCGTTCCCTAAAAGATTCTGCCTCTCCCCTTCTCTCCCTAGTTTATATGTTATCATGCTTCCTTCCCCCTCTGTGTGACACTCTGAATTTTCATGCATTTTGGACACTGCACAAAGGAGTTCAATGTCACTTCCTTCGTCCGCTATGTGGCGCTACTGAACATTTGAAAATTATAGGTCATGTTCAGTATATCAAGTGTAGACCAACCTTTTAATCATGTAAATCAGATGGTGACTGTCACACAAGGCTAACTGCCTGTTGCCAGTAGGTGATGCAAATCAAGTAAGTTATTAATGAGTCAAAACATTTACCAGTGGTTTGCTGAAATGCATACATTTTATTATATAATTATTTTTATATGTATTTTATAATTCTATTTTATATGTGTATCTGTGAAGCACTTTGAACTTCGTTTTGTAGTAAGAGTTCTATAAATAAAAAGGTATTACTGTTATAGTTATGGTTATTGTTATAAGTCGCAGTAGACATTCTGTTGCTGTATATCAAGAAATACAAAATTGTTAATTCAAATTCCATTTACTCGCTTTCTCCTGGAGCTTTCACCCTACAAAATTTCTGACAACTGAAAACTGAAACAGAACTTCAAGCCATTCAGAGAAAACTCAAAAGCTTCCTGTTGGGTTTTGGATATGGCTCCAAGAGGCTTTCTTTAGACTCTAGAGATGATACATCTGCTTCCAAAATGTCATACATCTAGGTGAAGCACATGGTGAGGGCTGCTTCATTGAAATTTTGTAGGAGGTGCTATTGAGCCATTTTCCACACGCATATCAGACAACAAAATAAAACCCTTCTGAGTCATGTGCAAAGTTTTGTTTTCAAGCATCCTTAGCCCTCACAAAACAGCTTCCTGTTTCATCGTGATTAATGGCCTCACCACAGCAACACTGTTCAACAAATATTTAGAAGCTCCACAATATAATATCATGAAGGTCTTTGCTTTTCTGCACAAGTGAGATTGATCTGGTCAACCTGCTAGAAGGAGCATATCAAGGTATAAAACATGTCATTTTCTGTTGCCAGTAGGGGGCACTATGACTGACTTTACACACTACATTCTGTTTGATGGTGAAACATCAAAGTTCATGACCGGAGCTGGAGCATTAGATAAAGATGAAAAACTCTGCAGTTCTGACTGGAGACACATTTTACCACTGAGCAGATTAGAAGGAAAATAGAGGTGGTACTGGCACAGTGATGGCCGAAGAACGGAAGCAGAGCTGACCAGTGTTGGCCGATCACAGCTGTATGAGTCTAACAGGGGATGAAGGGGGGCATACAAATGGGACAATAGAGCAGTCAAGCTGGGGCATGAGCTGCAGACTGTAAAGTGAACTTTGAACTTGTGATTATTGAAGATGCAGCCATTTTTCAAATAAGTCCTGCTTTTCACTGACACATAATAACAAAAAGGAGACAGCAAAGGTAAACAGTTAGACAGAATAGGTGCAGTGAATCACAGGGTGGTTTTAAACAGCTCCTCCAAACACAGCTGTGCCTCATGTCCCATGGAGTTTACTCTTTGTGCTCAGCAAGAAGCACAGTGTTCTACCCTAAGTGACTAAAATGTTCTTATCAAAGCTCTCCAAGGGAAAAGTGCAGATTCAATGCCTACAGCACAGTGAAATCATGAATTCTAGATGTGACAGAGGCAGTGTAGTACATGTTCAAAATGAAGATCGTGTTTGGACAAAATCAATAAAATGGTTATTTATTAATAAACCTAAATAGTCAGGTTTAAACATAAGCCTATTTTAACTTCATTAACCTATATGTTGTTTATTTGTTTTTATTTTTTGTAGAAAAACATGACAAACTAACATACTGTTGTAGGGCTGATCCCGAATAGTCGAAGATTCGATGCTTCGATTGACGAGCCTGATTCGACTGTCAATCTCACAGTGGAAGTTTCGCAGAGGCGTTATGAAATGAGGATCATACCATTTTGGCGATATGGGGTTGCTCAACGTGCGATTTTAAATAGAACTACCAGTTTTCTCCCAATAACTTAATATACTGCCTATTACAATACACATTTCAACATATAATGCTGTAAATAACATAAATGTTTTTAAAGTGTGTGAATAAATCTTAAATTGTTACCCTAAACCTTAAAAAGGGGGGTCAGTGTCATGTGTTGGTGTAATGTGTATGTGGTGTATATGTGTGTAGTGGAAGAGGAACACTTGCTGAAGAGATGGAGCCTCAGCTTCGCTGGTGTTGTGCCGAGTTGTCCACACCTCGCGGGACCTTCTGATCATTTATTACCATTGATGAACCGCACAAAGGATATTATATCCTTAACAGTAGCCTACTTGAGATGGACCTGCGAGGAACCGCAACACGTGTGCAGTTGTCAGCCGCATGGTACGCATGCAACACTTGGCACAAGACCAATGAATGGCAGCTCTGCATCTTCAAGATTAAAGCAGAGCTACCATGTGTAAAAATCATACTTCTCTTGAAGGGGTTGTTTTTGACTGACCATTTTGGAATTTTAGCAAAAATGCTTGTTTTTATATACTATAAGAACATGGATTACTCTTTAAAATAGTATGTTTGCACCAAGCTTACTGTGGTACAATGTATGTAAGTCATCATTTTTGTCATTTCCAAGTTTAACTTTGAGTTTAATGTGTTTAGCTTAGCACTTATCAAAGACAGCACTTCTAAATCTTCCCCCTTTTGTCTGCAGGACTGACCATTTTTCTGAAGGTATCTTAGTGGAATTCGACTTTCTGTTTTATTTTATGAATGGTTCACACATGGCTACAGAGTGTTATTATGTTCATATGGCAATAGAGACTCTTAAACCCCATCTTGCATCTCTGACACTCACAAAAGCACCAAATGGCCATTGAGAACAGACAGGGCTGCATGAATTATAGCCAAGACAACACCTTTCTGTTTGGGTTGTCATTTGATTTGTTTTTTGCTAAGAAAGGAGGAGCAAACCTCACTTGAATTCACAAAATAAGGTCTAGATATAAAGGAATATGGACCACCCATACAGCTTCCCAACCATTAACCAACCTTTCAAAAGTACTGCATTCTTGAGACAGATATACAACAAACTAGAGCCAGAACGTTAAATGAGATCACAGTTCATCTTAAATAATAACTTGGAAAGTCATTTTGTCATTTATTTCCAATTGTTTCACATGAATACTGTCATGTGCTATGTTCTATGTTGAAATCTCCTTTGTGACAGATTAATGCTGATGGTTTAATATGCTATTTTTGATTTACTTTCATTATATTTTCTCATGTGACACCAAAACTGGTCCATGAATATGTTTGTTTCTGCATGTCAAAACACTGTAGCGCACACACCAAACACACAACACACATAAACAAACACTGAGCCCCTACTTTAATCCAAAAGTCATTAAATATGTATTTGCTTTTGATTACTTTTGAAATTAATTCATCAGGGAGAGCAGTGACAGGTGCTCGCTGTTACTGACAAACTGCTGTGGCAGTTACTGATAACATGAGATACTTAAGTATGCTGCAATGTAACCCTCCTATCCATCTTTCTCTCTAACTCTGCTTTTTCCTTCTTTCATTCCCCGCTCCCTCGTTCTGCCCCTTCAAGCTCAGCTCTGCTTTTTCCTTCAGTCAGGTGAGTTGAGAAATGATACCAGAACCAAAACATTTGTCACAGCAACAATCCACTGAAAGTATTACAGAATTGCAAGGGAGGAGTAAGCAACAAGAAAGGACAATCAGACGGGGTATTTATGAAATAAAAGCGCTTTAGAGTAAACAAAACTGGCTTGATATAAGATGCTTCTACAATTCAGTGCTTTGAATATGGATCCTGTCATTGAATGTGTACGCTCTGGCTGGAGACCACAACATGCTGACAATTGCAAGAGTCATCCAGCATAAATACTGTACATTTACCCTCTAATATGCCGTATTTCACACCAATTTCTACTGTGTCTTCTGACAACAAAGTGGTGCTGTTACAAAAGTAATTTATGGAAAACCATCATTCAGCATAAAGGTTTACTGAATATACAAGCACTTTATTCAAGCAGTAAGATCATTAGTTTAATGTGGACATGACATGGAACTGGGTGCACCAGCATGACGTCTGCCCATATGATATGCATATCACCCATTGCGACAGCATGGCTGTTTAATGTGTTTTTAATAGATTTTGGATTATAGTGGAGCCATATAGCAACAGGAAGCTATTCAGACTGTGGCTACACAGAAATACTTGTTTAAATAAATTCATTGTTGCTTATGGTGTCTTCGAAGAAGAAGACTTTAGCCAGTGAGGCATTGAATCGTGCATTCTGGATGGGCAGTTATCTCCAAGGCTTCACTTTCAGTGTTATTAGAAAAGACTGATTGAACAGAAAGCTTCAAGGCTATGGAGACAAGGCTGAGGCAAATCTGCAGAAGGTGATGGAAATGGCAAGATTTGAAACCCCACCATTCTCTCAGCACTACAAAAACTATAGTAGGGCTAAACAATATGCAAAAAAATAAACAATGATGATGATGTGATTTTTGCTGGGGTGTGTACCAAACAACCATGTTCCCTACAGTACAACATTACAGAGCATGCATGCACACATTCAGTATGCATCCTACATGTATAAATGATGCTGAATGATGAAAGTGATCACAATGTATGCTACTATACAGTAAATATATGCTAGAGATGTACCGAGTTGAAGTACCCAGCCGAAGATCATCTGCGAGGGTAGAATCTCCACTCTGTAACACCGCTATACAATGGCGAGTGGACAGCATGTATTTGTAGTTCCAGCAACTCATGCATGCAGTTATTTCTGGCAAAGACCAACTTGATTTCAAAGTGGAGAAAAGAAATACATTATACCATATATAACAACAATGAAACTGAGCAAAAATATGAAGCTACATCAGACTTAAAATGAAAGCATTGTTTTTTATTGGAGCAAACAAAGGGATTGTGTTCCAATCAATCCTACCTCTCCTGGGAATATCATGTACAAAAGCTTATCTATTGACCAGATTCCAAAGTCTCAATATCCCATAGACAAAAAACAATAGCTATTTGATGACTACAGTAACTCGGTCCAAGCCAGACTCTCATCACACTTTATCAGTGTAATGAGTGTGTATGTTTACTTCCAAGCTAAATTTCTTTTTTTGGCATAACAGTCCCAATCATTTCCCCAGCTTTCTGCCTTCGCTGGAGACAATGTTTCCTTCCCTTGATTTGCCGCTGGTGCGCTCAGTTCCCTCTGAATGTGGAGAAGCAAAGATGGGAGAGGGGGTTGGCCAGTTGGATAGAGAAATGGGTTCCCTTTAAATAATGCAATAGCGAAACTGGGCAATATGACCACCATGCGATCTCCTACGGAATAGAAACTGTGGATACCAGCCCAACTGTGCTCGTGAATTCATCTCATGTGAAATGTCAGTTAAATCAAAGCTGGAGCTTGAGAAAAAGTCTGGCAGTCATTTTTGGGGATAAATAAAACATGGCAGAGATGGCTCCATTGCCCTTTACTTCTCACTCACACTCTCAATTTTTATCTTGAGTTTTTTCACTTAAACCATGCTAGAGCCAGAATGCGATTTTAACAGCAGGAGGTACAATGTATAAATGGATTTCAGTTTCAAGCCGCAGCCACTACCTCTTATCTAATTTATTTATTATTATTGTATTGTATTGTGCTAGCATTTTACAGCACTATCCATGACATTCCAGGTGCAGGAAGGTTGCAGGGTGGCGGTAATCCCACCTAACCTACTATAGGATCTAAGGTCAATCAGGTATCTGTCATTGAGCGTGGTAGGCTGGAGATGCTTTGCCTGTGATAGCTTGCTCCAGGTTGACCAATTACATGGCTTAACAGTGTTGTCATGTCAGTGTCACAGCACAGGGGTACATTTATTGATTTCACCCCAGTAACCTTAAATAGCCCATTTACACCTTACTTATATTTTAAATCAGGCAGTCTATACCAGTGTTTCCTCTAGGATGGAGTTATAGCACCAGAGGGGAAGCGAAATTGTTTTTGTGCGCGTAGTGTGTAGTATGTCTGAATATAAAACCCTAACACAACATGTCTTAGCAGCATTGCTCTTGTCTCCATGAGCATGCGATGCACATTAGAAAAGCTTAAACTTTCAGTTTTTTGGCATAGTTTTAAGTCAGCTTTAGATGAATGTTTTGATGGTGGTCGTAGTAGTCATGGTCAGAGGGGTGGGGGTCCGCCCCCAAGAAATTTTTACATTTTCCAAAGATAAATATGTAATTCCACATCATATTGGGCCATTACTTTCACCATATCTCTCAACAAATGGTTGAAATAGCTAGAGCAGATAATAAATAAACACCCAAAGATCAGTCTACTGGGGAGGAACTACAACTATTAGATTTGGGGAGAGTAATTTGGATGGTGATTTTACATTTATGGCACAGCATGTTTTGGGCATCACCCCCTAAGCCTTACCGGCAGGAAAACCTTGTTCATATGACCTCAGAATCATTATAGATACGATTGTTCATGTTTGCCTTTTGTATCTTCATTTTACAGCTTTAGACATTTATCTGTAGACATTAATATAAAAAATAGGCAACATGAGAAACCACCTCCCTTCTGAGGTGCGATTTATTTGCACATTAAAATCCAAAAAGAAACGCCTCTTCAGTAGCTTCTAAGGACTAGTTTGCATCACTAATTTGTTTTACTAACCTCGGCTCCTCCAGTCACCTCCATCTTTTCTTTTCCTAACAACCACTTTTTCAGACTCATCTGAAAATTGAAAAATAATTAAGGATGTAGGCCTACCAGTCTGTACAGGACAGAACTGTAGGCTACACCAGTTTAGTTTGTACCTGATGTTCTCAACATTGGACAAGCAGGTAGTAATAAATTACAGCTACCAGTTACTTTCTATGTTTTAGCTAATGTTAATTTAAAGCAGCCAAAAGACGCAACCTACTGTATAAGCTTTCCTGCTCCAGCAGGTGGGGAAACAACAGACTTTTCTTGGTCTTGAGAAGCTGACACGCTGTAACCGACACCAAGCATTTAGGCTACTGCCAGATATTGTCACTTTCTGTCGCTCGGACAATGAAACACTCACTACCCACCTCCCGATACGGAGTTAGTCCTACATTGCTGTTATAACAGCACCTGTCATGTAGATGTTCACTGAATAATGAGGAGAGGAAGCGAGCCAAGCGATAAGTGTTACCATGCTCGCATAGTACGTGAGTGAAAATTAGTAGCGAATTGATATGAGTGTGAGAATTTTTTGAAGCAACGGTCATAATTCAGCAGCGGTGCAACGCCGTTCCTGAGTGCATATAGGGGAAACACTGTATACAATTAGTTTATATCTTTCAGTTTTCCAGCATTTCCACCCTGTCTGTGTCACTCAGCTCTAAACACATTCACTAGGCTATTGAAGATGTAAATCTTTTTATAAAAATGGATCACAAATATATAGTTTCATTATTTAAAAAGAAAACAGTAATTTACCTAAAAAGCTGACAACTGCAGTTTTTAAGAAATGTGACTCAAACAAGAGTAAATAGTGTAGAGTATTTATAGAAGCAGAACGCTGTATTTGAAATTTTCTCAAAAAACGAGCAGCCACTTAATTGATTAATCGATCAGCTATTTTGATAATCCAGTAATCATTAAAGTGGACCTATTATGCTTTTCCTTATTTTCTGTCATATATATATATATAACAAGTTTCATCATCATCATAACAAGTTTTGAATAATGAGGTAAATCTATATTAAAGTAATCCCTGTGAGCAAAAAGCTCACTATGGTGTAGAATACTAGATTTCTGGATATCCTTATATAGTCATCTTCTCATATTTCGCACCAGGCACGGGACACTCACGAAGTACAGGGACGCGCCCATGCGCTCAGTCTGTCTCGGTTATTTGACTGCTAAAATAGCTTTAGAGATTGGCTTGGATATGTGAGACTACTCTGCTCAGGACTACTCTTCAGGTTTTTGGAGGTTGTTCAATATGTCCCATATAAAATGCCTTTTCAATTGTGAAGGCAAGACAAGCAATTTAATATCATCCCCTTGGGCTTTAGGAAATTGTGATGGCCATTTTTCAAAATTCTCATATTTTATATACCAAACGACTAATCGAGAAAATATATATAACTTACATATTATAACTTTGCAGTCATTAGGACCATACATGTTTTTGTGCAGAATCTTTATTTTCCATAGAACTAATTCATTTATGTGTCAAATTGTTTTGAGGTTGGTTTCAGTTAAAATAATGAGACAATCGAGCGTTTTCCGAAATCAATAATAGCTCAAAATGAATGATCTTCAAAGAAATTAATTTACACTCGTGAGGAAGAGGAGAGCGTGCAAACCCCCAGTTGTTCACACAGATGACTCATGTGTGACTCACTCTACTTACATATAAACATATCCAGACTGTGGTGAACTGGATCACCTTTTCACTGCCAACCTTGCTGCTTCACTAATCACTCAGCAAATACCTCTGCTATGTTCATTGCTGCTGCTCAAAATTTCATCAGCCCGAGAAGCCCTGAATCCACCTGTAAGCACTGATTCTAGGTTTCTCCTTTGTGGTAAGTTTGTTATCGTCACACCGTGTTCTCTGAGTGTGCTAAGCTTTAAATTGTATGCTAGCAGGCGTGTGATGGGGACCCATCCTTGTGAGACATAAAGAATGAATTCTGATTACTGAATTATAACCAGGCTTCTAATTGAGAAATATATTACTGACTGTAGGGAGTCTATACATGTGCATGGCTAAAGAACAGAATTTTTATTTCAACCATGCTTCATAACTTAGCCTTGCCTGCATTATTTATTCAGTTTCTTGTAGAGTCTGCCTTTTCCATTTCAACTCATATAATTTCTGCATAAAGTATTTGACTGTTGACATCCATATTATTGCACAACATAAATATTTATTTTAAAGCCTGGCAGAGGGCCATCGCAAACACAGATACCACTTTAAAATCTAGCAGATGTATAACAACATATAACTATGTTGCTTAGGAAAACCACATTTTCCACGCACAGCCATTTTACTGTCATACACTCACAACACTGTTTTTTCTACCAAGCTGAGATCACACCTTTCGTATAGCATGCAACATTTGACATGGAAATGTATCCGCTGTTGAAAAGCTGGTCATATAAATACAATGTCCAGCCTGTTTTGAAAGGTTAAACTCAATACCTTTCAGACTAACTTTAAAAGAAAGACAAAAGCCCTCCTGATCCGTACATGCAAAGTTACCCTGAAGATACATATGCTTAATCTAATATTTATGCTATGCAAATTTCTAAGTTGAAGCTAATTTCAAAACTTGGGATGCAAAAATGAAAACCTTGGGGCTAGTTAACTAATTGACTTGCAAATGTGTCTTTGTTGCAGTGTCTTGTGAGCTAAATGGATGTCAATAGGTCAAGACAGATTCACCATAGGAAAAATTATTTCATGATCCTCTGACTGCATGGAAACATTTTTGGACAATGTTTAACACATCAGTCTTCTCTCAGGCTTAAATCACAAACTGTTATCGGATAAACACAAATGTGTGCATTATCACTAAAGGCACTGGGATTTTACAGTACATTTACCTTTTGATAAACCTGGCAGTATTCTCCATAGGACAACCCATCTTGTACACCCAGTGGATCAACTAGCCTTTTACTATTAAAATACCACATTTCTGCACATGCTTGAGAACTTAAAATAAAAAGCATTCACAGCAATGAAAGCAACCAAAATCTGATGTTACAGAAGCCAACACATCCCCCTGAATCAACTCTATACAACCAACCTTGGGAGTACACTGTATTTAGTGAAACAATATTTTGAGCTAAATAAGTGAGCAAAATAGAACATACAGGCAGGCTAGACTAATGTTTTGTCAGCAGTACAACTTGTAAATAAACTAATTCACGTGGTTAATAAAATCCCCTTGTAATTGTCCACATGGGGTGGCTTTAGCCGCAAAATTTAAAAAAAATTAAAAAAGAAGGAAAGAAAGCTCAAAAAAAAGAAAAGAAAAAATCAAACTATGAGCAAAATGATTTGTCAAACATTTGTCTACTTGCTCAGTTGGCCATGGTCACGATATCGAGTAATATGATCTCCCTTTCCATTACAGTTCAATAGGGCGAACAATTTTACATAATGGTGCAGTTCTGCTCTGAACAAAACTGCTCGCCAAACTGATTTTGATTTCCCACTTAGCTTAATTATAGTAAACGAAACTCGACTCAGTTTTTTAAAAACACCAATCACCATTACTTAAACACTGCTTAGCCAGCGCGTGTCACATTACAAATACAATCATAATTGAAATGCAAGCTGAACATGTCTCACTTTATTTTTTGTTATGGTCGCACGCACACGCAAACTGTTAACACCGGTTGGAATATTACTTTTCAGAACCCAAACACAACTAAAACCAGAGCCACAAACAGTCTGTCGAATCACACACATCTTTATTACTCGAGTTTATTCTAGACCACTGTGACCCCCTGTGGGGTAAAAAACCTTCAGCTCATCAAAGAGTGTGTCCGTGCTGTGCTTACCTCTAGATAATGTGGACGGGACTTGCGAACCGAGAAGCACGAGGATGCCAAAACTCAAGTAGCATCCTCCCGAAAACTGTCCCATCACTGCTCTGCTTGTCTCCCTCCCCGTCGGGTCTGGGGGCAGTGGCCGTGGGTCTCGAACATTTGTTGTCTCCTCGAGGCACCTCTAAACACGTTTCCGTGCCCTCGCGAACGCTCTTTCCAGGTGTTGGGCTAGTTAGTGTCCGCCAGTAGACCCGCCACCTCGCGGAATCGCAGTGCGGAGGGAAGAAATGGAAAGTGGTGCGGAGCTTTCAGCAGCCTGCACTCTTCTGCGCGAGAGTGGAATAATTACAGAGCGCGCGCGAGCCAACAGCTTTCGGGTTTTTGGAGGGCGAGTGAGGAAGAGAGAAAGAGAGAGAGAGAGGAAGAGAGACTGAGACAGCTCTTACCCAAACCTCTGTGAACCTGTTGAGAAATGCGCACGTGCGTACCGGTGTTTATATGCGCGCGCGCCTGTAATGACCAGAAAGAAAACGTCTTTCAATTATCACACTCTTTTTTTTTTTTTTTTCAGCCACATCTCAAGCAACCTTTCTGGCCACCAATGTGGTCATTGAAGTCGACACCATTGCCTTGGAGCTCTTGCCTGTGGCGTTGTCTGAAAAATTAGGTTTTTACTAATTAATGCCTATCTTCAGCCTATGAGCATATGGCCTCTGATTGGTGTCCAATTGCCAATTAAAAAGGCAGTAGCTGAGTTAAATTAGGCTGTTTTCCCCTGATGATTTCATTCATCTTATTGTTCATATTTGAGTGATCAGTCAGCCTTACATTTTTTTCTCAAAGGAATATAAAGCAGTGGCAGAAGAGGAGTTTAGATCATTTGCTTAAGTAACAATAGGCTACACATACAATTACAAGTAGCTAAAAACTACAGAAGTATAATCAGCATTGTGTACTTAACGTATTTAAAGTATGCATCCATTAATTCATCAATACTTGTGTTGTATTATTATTGTATTAAACTCAATTTTGGATTATTTTTGCTGAAGCATTTAATCAGCCTCTTATCTATGTACTGATAGGCAGAGGTGGAATAAGTATCCAAATCCTTTACTAAAATAACACATAAATAAAATAAATAGCATTACTCTATTAAAAGTAAAAGCCTTGAATATAAAATCAGCAAAATGATTTTAAGAAAATGTACTTACTATGCAGGCAAATTACATTGTCTGGCAGCATCGTATTGTTATATATTGTAGTACTTGACATTAACATGAAATAGCCTTTAAATGTGATAGTTGGCTGAGGTGAACCTGATTCTAGGTTTTTTCACACCACTGGATTCTTCAATTTACTTTAAAACAATGCATCCTATTTTAAATACTCATCATAAAATCAGGTTTTTAAAATCAGAATTTGTAAAGTACCTACAGCTGTCAAATAAATGTAGTACAGTAGATGTATAAAGATAAAATTAATAAAATTAAAATGCTCAAGTAAAGTGTCTTAGAATTGCCACCACTGCATATACGCTATGGTCGGGTAGCCTTATATCTTATAAACTGATCATGTGTTTTGAAAGAACATTTTGTTGTTTATAAGTTACCTTGTAGGTGTCAGATGAATATATTTCCTTCAGAAATCACTGCAGTTTAACCTTCTCTGACATAATTACCCTATTGAACACAAATTCAGTGGTTCATTTCCCAGAGTTCTTGCCAGGGGTCAGACCGCGACGCAAGGTTAACTACTTGATAATATTTCTAAAGGGAGCCATAAACTGTGCATTAAATATTTGGGACACCCTTAAGGCTATTGAGCTACCTGACAGACCATGAGCAATGGAAAGACACTGCAAATTATCTTCTTTTGTTGACTGAATATGTCTGTTTTCTTATTTATAAAACATTAAAATAACACATTTACTTGCTAGTGCACTGTAAACTCTAATCCTGACTGATTACGCAGGATTTGAGACAGCAGAAAAACATTAGTAACTTGTCTTTAATGTGTGTGTTTGTGGTAAGAAGCATGGGCTGTTGATTGACAATGAAATAAGTGCAACTAAATGCCCCTGGGCAGCTCTATAGTGCCTCACACTGTACTATAATGTCCCTGAAATGCTCATGGGAAATGGCAAATGTTCAGTGATCTACTGTGGGAAACAATGTTGTGGGTCATTAATGTGGGACTGCTAAAACGGCAGCTCTTGTGTATAATCAACCCACAGGACAAAAAAATTTGGCTATGGAACAGGGCAGTTCCTGTTCAGATAAGGTTCAATGCAATCCAAAACAATAAATAAGTTTACAAAATAAATAAATAAATAACCTTTTCAGTGGAGATAGGGTGAAAGTGTGATTTCAGCCTGTAAAAATGTATTTGCTCCATCCAGGGTACCTACAACACAAAATATATTGTTATTTATAATATTGTGTTCAAATTCAGTAAAACATGTATGTGCAGAAAAATATCTTTAAAACGCTTGTTTGACAAGAGCGAGGGAGTAAGCAGGCTTGCCGGTTCTAATAAATACATAAGATGCAAGGAAATATCCTGCAAATACATGTTATTGTAAATACACAGACATGTTTACTTACAGATGCATCCCAACAGTGTTCCACGAGCCAAGAGACATCACAGTATGTGTTGCTGCCTAGATTGTTTTGCTTCATTCATCTGCTGGTGGGACACACAGAGTGTGTGAGTTCTTGCATCGAAATTCTCTGAATTGTACAAAGCAAGCAGTTTCTTGCTTTTACCACATAAAGCATTTAAAAGAACAAGGCAAATAGTTCATCGCAACCAAGCTGCAGCAGCATCGACTCACAGCAGCAATGAATGACAAGCATGAATAATCCACCATGTTGTCTTCTGTATATTGAATTTGGTGTGTATCATGGAGCTCCTTTCATTTTTCTCACTGTGTATTGCCCGTTTGTGTATGTTTGTCATTTACAGTCCTCTCACAACTTTGCAGGGCCTTCATTGAGGAACAGTGAATGTCACTTATTTACTCAGTCAAATGAATCTGTCTTGCAAAAGAGCCGTGCCTATGACAGTGCTGTTGTTTTTAATATGCAATGTTTTGTCTGAGTGGACATGCGTCATGCTTCGCAATCATAGTGAGACACATAGTCAGACTTGAGTGGTGCCAGTTTCATTCTTTTCTTTTACAGAAAGAAACTCTTTCACAGTACGTTGTTGAGTGTTTGGCAACCAACACCTCCAAAACATGATAATTAGCAAATTACATTTCATTAATATAATCCACACAAAAACAAGTAAGAATGACAGTTTGCTGTTTTATTTGGGGTTATGTGCCAGACGGCAGCTTGACCTTTAGTGTACAGATATGAGAGTGGTATTGATCTTCTCATTTAACCCTCAGCAAGACAATGAATACGTGTATTTTCCAAAATGTCACACTTCCCTTTAACCATAGTTTATTTGCCATGTGCCGATGCTGCAGAAAGTGAGAATTTAGAAAACCTTGGCACTAGAAGTACAAAGAAAAAAGTCACAGATTTGCTAGGGCTGTATGTTCTTGTTTGGCGCTTGAACTGGCATGGACACATACTGTGCTGAACTGTACCGTATGTGTATGAGCAAGAAGATGATGTGATACACATTTTTTGCTGACTAAAAAGGGTAGTAGCTGCTGGTGGTAATGTGCTGTAAAAGGTAAGTGTATGTCAATATAACAGGAAGAGAAGAAGGCTGCTGCTTTGAAAATCTTTTATGAGGTATAAAAATGAATTCCACAGGTTTTTTAGGGCTTAAGGATATCTCGTGTTTTGGTGAGTAATGTTGAATGCAAATGTATATGGAAATTCCACAAGGTACCTTGAGTGCATCACTTGAAATGTAGTTAAGAGATGATAGACAGTTACTCATCGACCTCCCTTACCGCTAACCCGGAGTTTTGAACCAGCAATTCCCCTGTCGTAAGCCCACAAGTCCAATATTCCCGGGGCTCAGCAAAATTGAGTATTCAATATACAACGTGTGTGCTGATACTGAAATAATAGCCTTCGCTTTCCAATTCACCATTGTTCTTTGTTGTTTAGGACCTATAAGGACGTGCATAGCCAAAATATGCAATTATGTTACAAAAGACAAGAAATAAAATCAATGTATTAGGTTTATTTTTCTATCTAATTTAATAGTATAGTTCTCACTATTCATATATCAGTTACTGTAATCAATAATGGAAGAGCTTAGACAAAAGCACAGCATTATTTATTGAACAAATAACTCATAGAGAGCATACCCTAAGGAAATCTTTAATGTCATGTTCTAAGTTTGTGCTGAATAACTCCTACACCATGTTCTATTTAACTTTTTTTAATACAAACCACAATAAGTATTTCATATACTGTATTAAAAGCCACAGGAAAAAGGCGCATCGTGGATGCTAATTCCATAGAACACATACTGTACAATACCTATCAAGATACACCAACATGTTACAAACATGCAAGTAATTATCACAATTTTGGATATCAATAGGACGTCAAGACAGCATAACTAAAACATTTTATGATACCTCTTCTAGGCTCTGATCTCCTTGTATCAAGGCACACACACAGGACTCAGGGTACAAGCTCGTTTGGGCGTGAACAACCAGTGGTAATTTCGTGATCAGAGGCAAGGGATGACGACCTCCAGATTAGTTGTGAAAGGACGCATACATTAATAGTAGATGTGGTAGGGAGCTGGTCAATAAAATCAGGTATTTTCATTGCTTGTAAAAGCAATGCACCTCCCACCTGGGCGTAATGGCAGTCATATAATGGAAAGGAGAGTCGACAACAGCTTCTCCTGACAGTTAAATCATGTTCTGGTGTAGGAGGTGCAGAACCAATACATGTATATGACACCATAAATGTGAATACATGTCCCAAATATGGATATACAACACCTGAAATCTGTGGTGGATTCTTGAGGCTGCACTCACTTTTCTTTAAAAACTGACTGGAGACATTGATCCCCACAATAACCACAGGGAATATTCATTACTCTTTCTACAAGAACTGCTTAAGTCCTCTTAAGGTGACAAAGGCTGTGCTCTGCTTGCCTACCTGCCACATGTTGCCTAGACTAGAGTTTAGGTGGCAGCAGGTATTGTGAACAGTTTCTGTTATGATGGTCAAACAGTGGGATGTTTGCCAAATGCTGTGGGACTATGTGTTGAGGAGAAGTTGCACTAATGTGTACTTCTAAAAATTAAACACTGCTGCTGTCTGCTAGCACTTTTTCCAGAATAACTTTTGATTAATCTCCAGAAATGTTTCATTGACAGTGACAAAGACCGTGAAGTACATTTTCTAATCTCTATGTTTGCCATCCATTTCCACCATCCACCTATCTAGCCGAAACTGGCACTAGCTTTGTCAGGTCTGCAGAGCACAAAGGGTCTCTTTACAGTCCTGTTGAGCACAAAACCTCAAAAGGAAGAAGACAATACCAAGCAAGTAACAGTTTAGCTATTAAACTCGATAAATTCCTTAAATTTAAGCAAAGCACCACTTTAACTCAGAGATAAAAGATGTTATGACATGTACTATTTTCTTCAAGCAGGTATTACCACAGCTAGTGTAAATATTCTGTAACAATAAAACAGCTCTGACATTTCTGTTTATGCTAAAGGGTGAGTACAGGAGGGAGAGAGACCAGTCCTATTTTGATGAGGCAGCAAACACACATAGAGCACAGCAGGTGATATGTGACCGCTGTGTCCTTATAAACACAAAGTGATTATGCTGAAGATGTGATAGAAACATTTAACCAACATGTCCTTGCTTCTCTCTGCAGTGTTCTGCCGGCCTTCGGGCAAAATGAGTTGAACAAAATAATAGATTACGCAGAGGCATTGTGTGGGAGGTTTTACTGTTAAGCAGTTTTGTTTTTCTCATGTGGTAAATAAGCTCTGAGTGCAAACTGGTTCAGTCTAGTAACACTAATGGAGATTATACAACATCCACAACTTAACAAAAGAATCACTTATTTAAGACGGGCATATGTCTGCATCATAGTCTGCGATGTAAAGCTAAAGCTCACCATATATATATATATATATATATATATATATATACACACACACTGATTGTCAAGCCACCAACTGAGTGCTCCCAATGTAGGATAGTATAAAGTAGTAGTAGTATACAAGTGCACTCATTGTTTAATTTGAGAACAAAAAAAAGTGCCATAGTTGCAGATTGCATCCAAAATTATCCCAAAAATTTATTCAAGCTACTGATTGTAAGTTCTCACTGTCCTATAAGTTTTCCCAAAATTGTAATCTCTACCTTCCACCTGCAGCTAGCTGTGCAAATAACAGAATTTTAAGTTCGGTAATGTCCATCTAATCGCTCCAACTGTCAGTCACATTAACATTATCTGTGGGAAAATATGACTTTACCAGGGGAACTCGAAACAACCCCTCCAACTTTCCTTCCCACTTATTTGGCCTGTTTGTAGGACAATAATTATATGTATTTACTTCAAGCTTGCACATCATCATTCTGCCTTGTTTCTAATATCTGGTTATATATGTTGGCCATGGTTAAATCATCAAACAAAGTGAGGTGTGTCCATATATAGTTTCATCCTTCTCTGTTCAAACCTGAAGAATGCCAGCTACTTTTTGTTAACCTCTGAATAAAATTATTTAAATAAAAAAATGTATACATTCTTGCATTGTGTTTTCCTCTCAAATCAGTCTGCTTGGACCTTGAGGTGATAGCGTACCCCGTTCCTCTTTAAGTATAAATGAGTATCTAGGCATTTGTCAGTTTCAAGGTCTGAGCTGCATGCACACCAGGAAGCAGAAACATGCATTATATGTGCATGAATTTCTATCTGTGTTGTCGTGTGTGGTAATGGAATCAGGACATACTTGGTACAACACAAAGAGCCATTGCCCTCGAGCTCAGGCCTTAGAGAGCCATCCCAGTGACAGGGCCGGGGGTCCATGGAGCTAATCAGACCCTTGGGACATGCTCTCAGGCAACAGTTTTTGTTGTTGATACTTGGGGATTCTCTACACATAAGGACAAAGAGGGATAAAGTCAGCCTGAAGGTCTTTCTCTCCCCCCAGCTCATCCTCCACCTTTGGCTCAGTGCTGACTGTGGGAATTCATGCACTGGTATATGTGAGTAGGCTTTCTCTTATTTGCAAATAGTCTCACATCTCTGAACTGATTGACTCAGTATGTTATCACATTCATGATGAATGAAGTATGAAAAACTAAAAAAAAGCTACTGTTACTGTGTGGCTACTGTGTCCATGAAAGCTATATTTGCACTAACCACTTAATCCATAACTTGAAAATCCATTTTAAAGTATTCTAATTAAAGGAAAAATCCTTCTAAAAAAACAACATTTTTAAACGCAGTGTTGGTATTGTTTAGACACCAGACAATCATGTAACATCATCATCACTATTCAAAACCAAAGAACCAGACCCGTGGGGCATGCTCTCAAACAGGGTGCGAACTAGGCCAGGGGGAGCTTAACTCCTTTTAATAAGACATCAGCTCCCCTAATAGCATGATTTGTGATTGCTTTATTGACATTGATCTCTATATTTCTCATCATGGATCATGAGGAGCGTCACACTTCATCCAGCCAGAGGGAACTATCACTTGACCGTCCGCAGCTAGCCAGTCGCTCCGCGATCTCCTGTCCCTGGTCTGCCACACTCCCTCTCCGGAACAGGTTGTGTCGCTAGTATAACCGACACGCTGTGAGCGGTTGGTGATCTTTCCCTCTGGTGGGATGAATATTACACATGATCCATGCACTACTGCAGCTGGGGGCTCCCTGCAGCGCCACGGAACTTTCTAAATTCTTCCCTCTCATGGAGAAAAGAAAGGTCAGGTCGCAAAACACAGCCGCAGCTGTTGTGTGAAGCATAAATGTAGCAAAATGGCTACATATGATAATAATAATTATTATTATTATAATGAGACAAACATGCCTGAAACTTTCACAGTCAACCCCAGGCCTACGTGCTTGCAGCTATGATTGATGATTCAGCAGTAAGAATCACAGTTTGTTCCCCACCGTCACGTCACGCTTTACATGTTATTACTAATACAAGGTAAACGGATGTCTGATATTTAATTACATACCTGAGAGAAAATAACGCTACATCTAGAGCTGATCTCAGCAGAAATGGGCAGCAATGTTACCAAAGCATAAAAATATAATTTGTGGTTATTATTGTATTTTTTTATGAAATGCAATTCATAGACAGGGATGCCTATTTTTGGTTAATCCAGCAAATTAGATACAGTAACCCATCAAGTTACTTCATCACTTTGATTCAGAAATCATATGTAAATCCAGAATTGCCATTCAGCAGTTTTACTCATTGTTTTGCAATCACTGCATACAAAGTTCTAATACAGATATTGAAGGGATAGTTTCCTTGCTTTTCCAATCTCTGATACTTGGCAAATGTATATCATCTCATGGTATGAGGGTAGCAAGCCACTTTTATACATTATGCATTCTTACTAAAAAATATAAAGATAGAAAAAGACCTTTCACCCAGCTGAAAGATCACACCAACATGGTCTGAGTGCAATTATGGTACTTACACCAAAATTTGGTTGAAAAAAATTGGTCTGCACAGATATACCACTTCTTGTGTTTTATGGAAATCAAATGTCAAAATTGACTAACTGGATTCCCCCACAGACTCTCTAGTAATCTTGCCCTGAAGCTTCTGACATTCATGCAAAGGTGAAGACAAACTGTCTTTGGTGATTGGTGCAACATCGTCCTGAGGGTTAGAGCAACTGCCAATCAGTGATCGTGCAATTTAGCTAAGATTCTGTTTTAGATTCTGTCAGTCGAGTGCACTGTTTTCTGAGGAACCAGAAGAAGAAAGAAAACTAGAAATGAACATATGCATCGTGTGCCAAATCAAAGCCTATTCTAGAACATGCTCAAAGATGTGGTTAATATTTCAAGTCAAGCATAAAATGCAATAACTGACAGATACAAACTGCCTTAAAGAAATTCTCACACTGTACGAGTGTGTCCTTGCTTGTCACAATGAAAACAAGTAGAACTTAGATTAAAATAGTATGTATCCATGCACTCCATGTACTCAAATAAGCCATCAAAAAATTAATTTTGTCATTTCGACAAAGAACAGGGAGGAAGAAAAACTATATATCTACTAAATGTTTGACTTTTTATGATGTACTTCTTGACATTTTTGGGTTGTTATGAGTTTGTTAGTAGAAGTGTTATAAAAGTAAACTGTGTGGAAAAAAAAGATATATCAAACTGGGCTCACTGCCAACTGCGCCACTGGCATGTACATCTTAAAACAACATGAAGATATCTCAGAACAGAGTTCAGATCATGTATCCCATCCTCTGAGACCAATTATCTGTTTTTCCTTCTTAACCATGCATCTCTCAATTTCCTCTCATTTCAAAACAAAACAGAAATTGTGTGGAGATGAGTTGATTATCATGTGAAACAGCAAGAATTTTCTGTGTTTTTAAATTTTAAGATTTTTTAAAGAAATGTTGACAGTGAATATGCAAAGAAAACCACTTTCTTTATCAAAAAGAACATTTGCTGTTCTTTCAAACATTACATTTATTTCCATATGATCAAAGAAACATATATTTTCCTCCTGAAATTGGATTGCACACAATTGACATGTTTTGTCATCCTGCAATCAATTGGTATGAAGAGCGAGAGTTGACTCAATCATGAATGACGCATGTGTATGTCTTTTCTCTGCTCCTTCAACTTTGCTTTTGATGCCAAACAAAAGAGGCACATCATAAGTGTCTTGTCATTGTAATCTTGTCATGTATGTTAATATATAATCTGTGCTGTATTCATATACATACATATATAGTATAACAGGCCTGTATATCAACAATATGTAACAATTGCTCCTGAATAAAAGTTGTGAAAAAGTAAGGCAAGTGCATTGCAAGGTCTTAAATCAGTGCTCGACAGCTCAGGTGTTTTGCTTGTCTACCACTGTGATTTGTACCTCCGGGAGACGGAATGACACCCTTTACCCTCCTTCCGCTGTTGACCTTGAGTGGGAAAACCAGAAGAGGGATTGGGATTGGCTCCAGCCCAAACTTGAATAGTCATCTGTCCTCCCCAATCAGTCAGCCGTTCTCTCTTAAAACAAGGGCAAAGAACTGAGTGAAAACATACAGGGGTAAACACAGGTGTCGGTGTAAAACAAGAGAGAAGCTGATCTTGCCAAGAACTCTGGGGGTTAACAGAAAGCCTCCCTGGAGAGATAAATGTAAAGACATTTGTTTCTGAACACACATTGTGATATGAAGTAATGGTTGTGTTGGCTATCAACGACAGTGGGTGATAAGTGTGAGAAAGAAGTTTTTGGTAATGCAGAGATGTAGGTAGCAATTTAAGACTGAATAGAAAATAGTCTATCAGCACAGTAGTGATGTGCAGGTCAGCTCTGACATCACTCGGATCTACATGTGCTTGCCAATTATCCACTTGCCAGTTGCCCTCCGACCCCATGTTTCTATCCAATTTGAAAATCCATATCTGCCTCCACCTCCATAAAGCCATTATTTCTCAGCCAGTGGACTACTACTCAAGCTACTATTACTTTTAGTTCAGTATCAATGAACCCCACACACTGTCACAATACTAATGTATGCCAGACAGAAATGAAGCCTCTATGATGCATTATTGTTTTTATTTAAAGATGCACTAACCAATATTTTTATGTCAATAATGGGAAAAAAATGTGTGATATAAAAGGTGTCACTCGTAGTGACGAATACAGAAACTTTACAGTTCCCCTGAGCGCTACCAATTGTTTTGGTTTAAAGGCCTGTAACTTTATTGTTTTGGCTCACTCTCATTATGTTTGTTTCTCCTCTCTGTGTGAAAGGTGTTATCCTCTTTAGTGTTTGTATGGCTTGTCCTCTTTCCAGGTCTCTATGGTGGAGAGGAGGTGGTGTGGCTCAAATTTTACTTAATGGACTAAACCTAAAGTAGTTATCCTCTTGGATCCACAGCCCTTACTTACATCTTACAATATTGTCATCATAATTGTCTTACTTGACTGACATCAGTCAGTCAGTCATGTTATACTGCATGTCATTTGATACATTGTGCCAGTCATTAAGGCTACATTCAGACTGCAGGCCTTAATGCTCAATTTCGATTTTATTCACAAATCCAATTTTTTTACTCAAATGTGACTCAGATCTGATCTTTTTATAACAGTGTCAACAGGACACATGGACAACAATCTTTTCTGTTTCGGATGTGGGCCACTTTCATATGTGGTCCAAATCCAATATCCGAAATCGGATCTTTTTAAATGCGACCTGAGTCTGGACACGCAGGTCGGAATTGAAGCGACTTTGATGTCACTCAAAAATTCTCCAGTAGAGGGAGCCGCTATGAATGAAAGAGCTACACAAAGGCCATTATTAGACATGTGTCTCTCTTCCTCCTCTACCTATCATCTGCCCACAAATTCCCTTTCTTACACCTGAAATCCAGAGGACCGCGAGATCTCCTCTTGTCGGAGCTGACGCAGTAGAGCAAGACAGAGAGAGGAAGTGTAACGTCAGTAAGTTGGGCAGTTGCGTTGTACAGCGCAAGAAACCGTAATGAAAAGAATAAAAAAGTTGTGAACACTTGTCATAATTCGGGAGGAACGTGACCCGTGAGAGGACAATGAAATACGGGAGATTTGTGAAAATTGGGTTGGCAAGTAGAAGCTAACCTCTGTGGCTCTGTTTAGGCTACTTCTGTACCACAGTGTGCTGCGTGGGACTTGTATTATTCTTCTGCGCATGCAGGTCACTTTCAGGCCACGGATGATACAAACTGGAGTCTGATATGGGCCACATTTAAGCAATAATATGAAAAAAATCGGAATTGAGCATTATGGCCTGTAGTCTGGTTAGAGATAATTACAGTAGGCTATAAATGTTGTGTTACAGACACGTGCAGAGGGGGTGCGCTGGGTGCTTGAGCATCTGGGGTCTCATTTATATGGTGCGTAAGTACAAAACAGGACTGGAAACATGCGTACACCACTTCCCAAGCAAAGGTTGTGATCTATAAAAAACTAACTTTAATGGCAGAATGTGCGGTCCTGTAAGTAAACTGAACCAACGACTCACATGGCAGAAGGATGAAACGGTTTGAAATGAATAGTCTAGGCCTACTTTTGTGTAAATTAAATCGAAATATATATATATAATAAAGTTTATATATAATAATATAGTGTAATATTATTATACCTCATTTAAGATCATATGCAGTACACACACAAAGAATCAGATTTAGGATAATACAACACAAATGGAGATATGTTTCTGCAAAAGAACGCCTCAAATATGTTGTACAGTTTAATCAGGAATCATTTAATTAATACTTGCATGCAGTGCAATTTATTCTTATAAATAAGGTGAACAGGAGGACAAAAAACCTTTAAATTGATGCCGCTTTCAATGTGTCAGTTTTCAGTGTGTCAATACAAGTGCATAGTTTCATATATTGTTATCACATGTGTGTTGCCTTATTGAGCCAAATGCTGTGCGCCAGCGTGTGGATGTGATGTGCTTCCTGTAAAATGCATTATGGAAAATATAACACTATTTTATTAAAGAAATCTTTCAGTGTGCATCACATAAAACAAGTCATATTTCTTTTAACTCATCAGCAGCCTTGTTAAGTGACTGGACTGTTTGTGTAGCCTAAATAAATGTTTAAACCCAAGTGGAATGCATTTGGTTAACTATCTTTTCAAACGGGGGACTCCAAATTAGTACCTGGGTCATCCAGTCTTGTATGTGTGTGTCCCCCTCCAGCCAGTGACGTCACTACTCAGGAAGAATGCCCCTTCCTGTAGCTCGGTTATAAAGGGGTGGAGCTCTGGTGACCCCTTTCCTCCGGTGCACAAGCTCTGCGTGGAAGTGCATTTTTACCCACCAAACAACATGCTTCAGCTTCACCAAAAGGAATGTCAGTGTCAAACTGAGTTAAATTTCGTTTTGTAGCTTTTCTATCAGAATTTGCCTCCTTTTCCTCATGCAGTCAGTACATATTAATATTTATGAGGGGCATTTCACTGACCATTTATAGGTAACTATGGGCGTTTGAAGGGTCGGTCATGGAGCTCCCTCACATGCGCCACATTTCAAGTTGATTGTGATTTACAAAGACAATTGGGCACAGTTTTATAAATGAGACCCTCTTTTGCCGTTTGATGCCCAAAGTGCCCTTTTGCCAATACAAAATGTAGCCTACTTAATTTATTTATTTTTAAATTTGTAAAGGCCCTTTAGTGAAGGCCTGCCCAATCAAACTATTAAAGTAAGTATTAAGCATTAAGTAAACTGAATGAATAATAATTTTGCAGTAAATAAAATGACCCACATGATGACCTTTCACCTGATGACCTCATCCGTGACGAGTCCTCCCGTTCGGACACCGTTAGTGATTCAGCCAATATTATGTATCTGCAGTACAGGAGGCTGCAGTTTCAGGACCCCCGCAATCCTGGGACCGCAGTTTTAGGACTGTAGTTCTTTTGCGACAGCGCCATCTAGTGGAGTGGTGCTGGTAATGCACAGCAACACGAAGGAGGTTAGCCCTGGCTGTTTCTCAATACAGAGTTCGCCAAGTTCGTACTTCTATACATTAAAGCTCGGACTTGGCATGTTCGGCTCGGGAGTACAAACTCCAAGGAATGGGAGCACGCACTCCGTCATTCAGCAATTGGAACAGCAGCACTTGATGATGGCCGGACCCGTTAGCGGGCGGGACCTCACATCTCCAAAAATATCGTAGCAAATTCATGGGCGTCAAGGGGTGTGGTCTTTTTTATGTAATTTGACTAAAAACTTTTCACTTGATCTAGGATTATTACAGTAAGTCTAAAAATAATTATAACAAAATTGGTAAAACAGGTTTACTGATACTTATTCCTCCGACTTATAGCCTGCTATCAGCCCTTTTTAAAATGATCACTTAATTCAGAACAGTATTTACATTTTAACAGCAACAGTAGTGTTGACACCAGCTAAACTACTATAAAAACTCAATAACTCTAAATACAAATAAAAAGTCAGTGTCAATGTAAGGTAAAAATTGTTCCTGACATCAAAGTTAAGAGTGAAGAAGAAATGGCCAAAAAGGTCTGAAATGTTAATGTGAAAGATTAATGCTAGTCTATCTATTTAAAGTTATGATTAGACATAGTGAATAAAAATTCTAATATATCTCAGAGTCACAATGCAATCTATAAAATCATTATCACAATATTGCATACTGTAGAAACATGAGCAAGCAACAGACAGACAGACAGACACACACACACCTCTGTCTACAGATTTGTTTGTCTCACTCTTACCCCTGTCACCCTCATTATTTCCCACACCTTTTTTGAATCTGGTATCTTATTTCCTCTGCATCACAGCATTTACTGATGTATCGCTACAGAAGCATCTGTATATATCAGCAAGGGATACATAATATATTTCTTTATTGATATTTTGAGAACAGCCCTATTTAAATCCTTGTTCCATGTGCCCTTCCAAATGTCTCTGCACGGCCCTGTTGTGTTATGGTAATGTTACCTTGTTACCGGAAATATGTAGCAGATAGTTCGTCTGCACTGGAGTTAGAGCAATCAGACTGTAATGTAACATGTAATGTTGCTATCCTCCACAGTAAAGAAACAGAAACATTAAATTCCTTGTCCAGACAATCAGAGGGGGGGTCCTCATTTGAAGGACACGGGTTGTTGTATGCTGTACAGATTGCCCCTTGAGGCAAATTGTGATTTGTGATATTGGGCTATATAAATAAAACTGACTTCACTTCACTTGACTCTTATTAGCCTTGTCTCCAAATGCAGCAGGCAGCTGTTATCATTGAGCATGCTCTGATAACCCCACTGTATGCTACCCGCACAACCCTAAACAGCAGACAGACAAAGTCAGTGACTAACTGGTGAAAATTTAGGATCTAGCAGCTAACAAGCCTGTTCCCTCAGGAGTTGGTGGAGTCCAAAACAGAGTTAAAAGGAGAGTGAATAGACAAATAAATACAACTCTAAAAACATGCTAATGTTGCTCTGTTTCTGCTGGGCATGTAAATGGGAAAATGTTTGCTAATATTTGTAAATATTTTAAAATCAACTCTATATGGTGATATCATGCCAAAGTTGTGTTTACAGCTTGTTGTGCTGTCCCTAAATGGCCAAAAATCTATTATCACAGGTTTGGTCTTACATATAAACTCATGATCCGCAGGTTACGAGTCAAACTGTACACTATAGCATAACATAGTGGTTCTACTAAACACAACAAGCAAAATTCAGAAGCAACACATATTATCAGCAGTACAGGTACATTTTCATATATTTGATATTATGAATTAGCGACTAACATCAAGATGTTTAAGAAACAAATGAGAGAAAAGTAGAACATCCTTATACAGGCTGGTGGAAATGTGTCTCTTTTTCTAGTCAACCTGTTGGACCCCCAGTGGCCATAAGGTGGCAATGTACAGATGACACCAGAAGTATTCACGTCTCCTCAGTAATGATAATAAGCTGCACAGCTCTTCTGTGTCTCCTTGTTAAAAAGGAGGAATTGAAATGTAAACTGAATAAAATTAAGAAGTATGATGCCTTTTTTGCCGGACATAAGGTGCTGTGATAATTCCTGGAGTTATTTTATTTTCCTTGTATTATCCTGTTTCTGCCCAGCTAACGTAATCAACAGAAATTTCTGCACATAGCCACGTTTGGTTTTTGATCCACTGCTTCCAGCTGAGCACCTGTATGTTTAATTCATGGATTCATGGAGTCTTGTGGATCACTCAAGAGTCTTTTATTTTTTGACTACAGCTGGTTATACAAAGACAAATGATGCCACTTTTTTTTTAGCAGACTGGAAGCATGCAAAACAAAAGGCCGTCTCCACATATGAAAGCTTCATCAAAGTCTAAAGCGACAGACCCACAAATTAGCACCTGAATGATGCAGGTGATACATTGTTTCTGATTTCACCATGCCATTTTGCTAACAGTAGATGAGTGACAGACACATTCCCAGTACATTTTTTATGGAAAAATCCACAGCCTGAGTCCTTAAGCAGAAACACACTGTAGAAAAACGAAATAACTTCAGATATTAATAAACTATTCCTATTAAAATACTAACTAAATAATACATTTAACAGTATAATGAATGATTCAACATAATCATGGAAGGGATCCCGTCCTGTTTTATTTATGAAACTCTTAATTAAAAGTTTCGTGGGGGTAATCATGACTTCAGTGTTGACATGAACGCTATTTACAAGTCATTTAAACTATGATAACTCAGTCTGATTTGACCTAAACACTGATGTGTGAACAACCAGACTCACCAGTGAGGATCTTATTTATTTAGGGTAACAGTGGGTTCATCAATCTTCTCCATATTGCACCTGCGTCCAAAGGCAGTAGGAGAAAGATTCACTAATGCTGCAACAAAGGTGTATTCCCTCACTGGCTTCCCACCCCCAATTATTTGCTTGTTTTTTCAAATTGCAGTTTCCAAAATCAGGTACATCATGTTACAGTTTGATAATGACATGCTAATATGGGGTTAATATCATGTTATATAAATATAGCCTGATTATTGTGATCATTAGCCTAGCCTTGCTTAGATTTGTTTAACCTTATTGAGATGTTCTTCCCAGTAATACTCTGATGTTTACGCCCTGGCATCACTATGCTAAAGTAAATTAACTGTAATATTACCAATATGTGCTCACTGTTATTACCATGATATTACCAGGATATAACCCATTGAATTACCATGAATTTACACCACATGTAAAGTGCTATCACTGACTCAATATCATATATACAAACCACTGACAAGTACTCCAAATCAAATGACAAAATAAGCTGTTTGTCCAAGCCCTCAAGAACAGCACAGCAGAAGCGTTGATAGGAAGGTTTCAGCTAACACTTTTCCAAATTCTACAATAATTTGAATTTGAAAAAAATAAAACTTTAAATATTTACCAAGAGATTAACTAAATACAATATGCCAAATATAGTAAAAGTTGAATTGGCACAAATGTGTAGTTTAAAATATCCAAAACTGCTTTATACCTTTATGATAAATGAAAAGATACTCTCTGGTCTCATATTATTTACTGGGTGAAACATTTACATTCCAGCACAAAAGCTGCATTTCATGTGTAGGAGAACAGTAAAATCACAAAAAATAAATATATGACTGATTGTACAGTGTATTATGGTTGATACGGTTGATACCTACATGGTTGGTTTCGAGTAAAGCACTCCTGTGGTTCGAATCCTACCTCTCAGGGCGTTCCCACAATGTTTTGTGGCAAGGACAATTATCCTCCTCCCACTGCCTCTCCACAGGGGTGCCCCAAGGCTCAGTGATTGGGCCCCTTCTCTTCTCAATTTACACCACTTCACTGGGGCCGATCATTCGCTCACACGGCTTCTCTTACCACTGCTACGCAGATGACACGCAACTCTACCTATCCTTCCCGCCAGGCGATCCCACTGTCTCGGCGCGGATCGCGGACTGTCTATCAGACATATCTGCATGGATGAAGGCTTGCCACCTTCAACTAAGCCTCTCTAAGACTGAACTCTTGGTCATTCCAGCCTAGCAATCGGTCCACCATAACATCAAACTACAAACTGACTCCGGAACCATCACTCCAGCCAAGGTGGTGAGAAACTTGGGTGTCATGATTGATGACCAGCTGTCCTTTTCAGACCATGTTGCTGCTGTCTCTCGGTCATGCCGCTTTTCTCTATAAAACATAAGGAAAACCAGGCCCTACATCACTCAGTACGCCACCCAGCTTCTGGTACAGGCCATGGTTATCTCTCGCATCGACTATTGCAATGCCCTCCTAGCAGGTCTTCCAGCTTGTGCAGTGAAACCCTTACAAATGGTTCAGAACATAGCAGCGCGTCTGGTTTTTGATCAGACCAAAAGGACTCATGTCACTCCATTACTCAGTAACCTCCACTGGCTCCCCGTAGCCTCCAGAATCAAATTCAAGTCACTAATGCTTGCATACAGAATGACTACTGGATCTGCACCCATCTAGCTAAACTCCATAATACAAACTAAGTTCCTTCTCGGCCACTACGCTCCTCCAACGAACGCCGCCTGGCTCTGCCATCCCTTCACACAAAGCAATCCCAGTCCCGGCTATTCTCATCTGTGACACCACGATGGTGGAACGAGCTACCACACGCCATCAGAGCAGGGGCGTCCCTCTCTAACTTCAAGAAGCTCTTGAAAACTCATCTCTTCTGAGAACACTTCCTCACACCTCTAACTCCTAACCTCTAACATGCACTTCCTGTGCTCTTATTCTTCTATCCCCTACAATGATCTTGTATGGATTGCACTTTTTGTTTTGATTGCACTTTTTGTTAACTTCCTTTCCTAGGTTTTACCCCATTGATGTGATATGTACTGTGAGCTACTTACTAGTATTTATTGCTGCTCTTACTAGTATGTATTGTCAGTTGTAGATCTGTATTTGATGCTCTGTTGATGCTTGTATGTTGTTCCTCAAATGCAAGTTGCTTTGGATAAAAGCGTCTGTCAAATGAGTAAATGTAAATGTGAATGTAATGTAAATGTAGCAGTAGTAGCAGTAGTAGTAGTATGGGCTACTGTGGTATTTCTCTGTCCAGTCCTTACAGACATTGTTATAACTTAAAATACATGATATCGTCCTCTGTAAAACAACACATGCTTCATCTTCATAATCAGTCACTGTAACAAGAGCTCGGTGAATAATTCTTTGTATTATTGAAGTAAGCATGGACAAAGTGATCTGGTAATATAGGTGTCAAATCCCTTTCTTATTAAGAAATAATAAAGCATACACAATAACCTTGAGAGAGCCTAACGTAACACTCAGCTGTAGTGATGGATGAACTTGACTGTGGAGGAAGTGCACAGTATAAATGCATTCCACACCAGCTGAAGCTATTTGCTCTAGCATTCACTCGGTTATTCAGTCAGTCAGTAAGGGGAGCAGAGGCTTAAATCAATCCATTAGATCCATCCATCATCTCAGTATCTCAGTGGGAGACACACACTGATGGATATGCTCACATCGACTGGCTTTTCCACCTTAAAAATGGCTCTTGCTCCTGTCTCTTCCATCTGCTCCAGAGTGTGCAGTGTACAGAAAGGGGAAAAGAGAAAAAAACAGACTATATTTGGGTTAACAGAGAAAGTGTGTGTTTCCATCAGACAGTTCTCTACTTCATTAGTACTAGTATGACAATGCAATGCATGTTTAGTACAATGATTTCCACCAGAAGTGTCTGAGGGCATGTGGGTAGGTAGTGCAGGACAGGCTGTGTGTCCAGCGTGAATGAGAATACTGGAATGAACGAGAATGTTCAGAATGTTTTTGTGTGTAGTATATAGGCTATAGTTTTCCTACCTGGACCCTATTTTGAGTAATTGGGGAAACATTTTTTAAAATTAGACCAGTGTTGAGTGAACACGCTGCAAGCGAAACCAGGATGCAACGTAATCCTTGTGGGCAAGTGCACCAAAGTACATCCACTAAAGGCAAGGCAAGACATGTTTATATGCATAGCACCTTTCAACAACAAGGCAATTCAAAGTATTTTACAAGCAACATAGGGCATTAAAAAACACATTTAAATACAATAAAGAAAAGTTTAATAAAACAGGAGAGTAAAAGTCAGTGCAGGGTAAAATATTAATCAAAAGCCTCACATTTGATTTAATAAAAGGCAGCAACAAAAAGAAAATCTTCAGCCTTGATTTAAAAGAAATGATAGTTCTAATAGACCTGCAGTTTTCTGGGAGTTTGTTCCAGATATATGGTGCATAAAAACAAAACACCACTTCTCTAGGTTTATTTTGACTCTGGGGGCAGAAAGCAGACCTGTCCCAGATGACCTGAGAGGTCTGGATGGTTCAGAAAGTAGCAGAAGATCAGAAATGTATATTTGCCCTAAACCGTCCAGTGCCTTAAAAACCAATATTCATATTTTAAAATTAATTATTTGACATACAGGAAGTAAGTGGAAAAAAAAGTGAATTGATGTGATCCACATTTTTGGTCTTAGTGAGGACTCAAGCTGCACAGTTCTGAATCAGCTGCAGGTGTCTGATCGATTTGTGCTTGTTTTTGCCACTGACAGGCTCAGATGGTTATTGTCTGTGTAAGTGTCTGACAACATTGTAAAAAGAGTTAGATCCTATTTGTTTAACCAGAAACAATTGCTATATTGCTCTTACCTATGAGGGGCCCTACAAGCCATTATCTATTCTTGACCTCTCACATACCTTTATTTTCCTTTCACATATATATTCTTCTTTCACATACAGATATTTTCTTCACCCATTCATACATTTTTACTCTCATATTCACACATTCAAATATTTTCACTTTGACATACATATATTTTCCCTCACACATTCATACATTTTCACTCTCATATTAATATATTTTACCTCACACATTAATAGATTTTCACTCACACATTCATACTTTTTCACTCTCATATTCATGTATTTTCCCTCACACATTCATATATTTTCACTCTCATCTGCATACAGTAGTTAATCTTCCCGAACCAGCCTTCCTCTGGTCAGCTCTGATGGCTCTGGCATTACCGAACAGCTGAGGTGATGGCTTCTACAAGTTCATCAGGAACTCCTAAATAGCAAGTAAGTCCATTTCTCTCTGCTGCTGTTTTCTCACATAGAACCGGGCTGGGCTAGAGTTAACAGTAACTTTTAACTGACATTGTGCTGGTCTGGCAGAAGCCAGCTGGAACTAACATTAGTGCTAATGTCTGCTAATAACTTACATGATAGCTAATGATAAGTTTGATGCTATATCTTGGGTTATGCAACAGTAACTGTAACTCTGACCAACTTCTTTTATTAACGCTTTCTTAAGTTAATCAGAATCAGAATCAGAAATACTTTATTGATCCAAGAGGGGAAATCTTTTGTCACAACTGCACACTTGTCAAGGCATAAGGAATAGAAATAGTAACAAAAGGTTGATAGATAAACAGTATATAAATATAAATATAAGAAAAATAGGCTATAAAGGAGTGTGGGTATGTACAATATTTACATTATTAGAGAATTGTTATGGTGAACATTTACATTATTAAGAATTATTATGGTGAACCAAAAAGGACTAGTGAATGAATAGCAGCAGAGAATACAGCACATTAATTATTAAACAGATAAAATTGTACAAAAATTGATAATACGGTCTAGTTTAAAAACTAACTAAGCGTCCATGTGTCAGACACTTAGAGGGAGGAGTTATAAAGCTTGATGGCTTGATGACTTCCTGTGGTGCATTTTAAGTCTTGCACTGAAAGTGCTCCTGTGTTTGATCAACACATCATGGAGTGGGTGGGAGACATTGTCCACGATGAGATGTAGTTTGGACAGCATCTTCCTCTCTGACACCACCCACAGAGAGTCCAGCTCCATCCCCCCAACGTTATAGCCTTGCGTATCAGTTTATTGAGTCTGTTAGCGTCCGCTACCCTCAGCCTGCTGCCCCAGCATGCAACAGCAAACACTGCACTGGCCACCATAGACTCATAAAACATCCTCGAGATCGTCCTGCAGATGTTGAAGGACCACAGTCTCCTCAGAAAATAGAGACGGCTTTGGCCGTTCCTCAGGGTCTGAATTATATATTGACAACACGTTTTTTTCCAGGTCCAAAAGAAAACCCAGTTCAGCACAGGCGTGGGCTTCAGTGAACTAAAATCTTACAATGTCCTTGCTTATTTAACTAATGTCATCAGTCTGTAGATGAAAAATCTAATTCATTACACCAGTTCATGGGTGCCCCTTACCACACAACAACATTTGTAGTCAGAGGTCACCAAGTATTCTAGAGCAAAACTGCCAGCAAGTCAGACACACAACAGCAGACCATCATGACCGCTCAAAACAAACCCACACAGTGTTGATAAAGAACTAAAGACACATAATAAAGTCTGCATTATTATCTCTAATTCCAAATTTTTATCATTCTCATCAAGTTTAAAGTTTCAACTTACTCTTTTCCAGCAAATGTCTCCTTTCCTCTTGCTCATGTGAATGATGTAATCTGTGTCCAATAAAGCAGTATTCGTACAGTACGTGGGGAATTGGGAATTTTTGGGAATTCCAGAGTTAAAACAAATGCCATGTTTATTGTGAAAGGACAGTCCCCACTACTCATGCCTAAACACCAGTGTTAGCTGACAATTACATAAAATATGAAATTACATAGTTATAATGAAATGATAGGGTGGGCTCTCAGCTAGCTAACATCAGATAGCTAATTTTAAGTAAAAGAAATGCTAATTAGGAATCTCTGAAGGTATGAAAGATAACTTTATTAAAGCAACTAGATAGTTAACTACTGACATTAACCTGCTGCGTCTCCATTAACTTGAGATGTACCGGACTGGAGCAGCTGCGATGCGAGTGATGCAGAAAGACAAGATGTTAAAATAACGTCAATGTTAGGTAATAGTACTGTCCATTTTATGGGTGTCTGAAATCGTATTTCAAGATTCTTGAATATAAGGCATGAGTATGGGAAATATATTGTCCATCCATCCATCGTCAACCACATATCTTGCATACAGGGTTGCGGGGGGGCTGGAGCCAATCCCAGCTGACATCGGGCGCAAGGCGGGGTACACCCTGGACAGGTCGCCAGTCCATCGCAGGGCCACACATAGACAAACAACCACTCACACTCACACCTAAGGACAATTCAGGGTAACCAATCAAACTAGCCTGCATGTTTTTGGACGCTGGGAGGAAGCCAGAGCACCCGGAGAGAACCCACGCAGACACGGGGAGAACATGCAAACTCCACACAGAAAGGCCGGGGGAACCGGGGTCCGAACCCACGACCTTCTTGCTGTGAGGCGACAGTGCTAACCACCGTGCTGCCCTGAAATATATTGTAATATTTACAAATACAGGTAAGAAAGACCCCCCTGAACTGTTGGTTTTGCCTCTTTTCGGGGGGTCCAAGCCTTAACTAGGGGGGTCAGACCCCCCCCAATCTCCCCGTAATTCGAACCATGCCCTTGAGTGTTCTTGGCCCAGTCTAGTTTATTGTCCAAGTCCACTCCCAGGTATTTGTAATCCTCCACAATGTCCACACTGACTATCGACTATTCAGATAACGAATCGCAAAATTACGCAATGCCTCGTATTTAGCTAGTAGCTTTTAAATAAAAAATGAGGCTGTTTTAGGCAGGTGTTAATTAATAGTCAAGACAATAAATTGAATACTGCTTTCAAAAATACATCTTTTAATGAACGTTTCTGCTCCAGCAACAGAAACTATGGACCAAACAAGTATATACAGTTAGAAATAACTGTGTGTGCACAGCGCTGTGCGAGCACTCATCTGAACAGGCTGATCTGCTGTCTAGTGACAGTGAGCAGCTTACACGCTGGTACTGCAACACGTTCTCCAGCCGGGAACGTCGCCATGAGCGATGCATCGTTTATGATTGTAAAGTCACATCTAGAAAATGAACAGGACCGTTCTGTATCATAATTATTTGCTACTCTGAACGGCATTAACAATCAATTAATTGACCAAGGGAAATTGTATAGAAAACATTACAGCTCTTTCAGGCTTTCACGCGAAGCTAGCTCGCTAACTAGCTTACCAGCTTACCGAGACGAGTGATCCATCATCCAGTGAGCCACAACGTTACGTGCCTCCTCTTCAGATGCTTCGGTGTTGCCAGCTTTGCAGATGCTGCAGTTAACCTTTTTGGCTGTGTCTCGTCGGGTAAAAAGTTTTCTCGCGAGACTCAAGCAAATGACAATTTTCACACGCTGTCAAGCCACACATGAATTTTTTCACACAATGAAATACAAATGTATAACTGATAAGATAGACTTGCTGGGCTAATCATCTCCGCCCACCTGATGCTACACTGATCAACTGAACCCGCTCCCGCTGTGAGTCCTGATAGTAGAATTTTGTTTCTCTTTCCATAAATTCAAAAAAAATCACGATAAACTGGTGCAGAAAAATTAATCGGAAGAATTTAATACTCATATAATTCAACATTAAAGATTTCTAAAAAATAGCGTTAAAATCTTGACTCATCTCTATCTCGTCTCGTAAGTGTCACACCCCTACTAACTACATATTAGACACACAGCATTGTAGGCTAGACAGTGTCACACATGTTACCGTGACTTCCTTTTTTTTTTTTTTTTTTACACAATACAATATATATTACAGTGAAAAGTCATGATACAGCCTAAACTGAATGTCTGGGTTAAACACAGTTGTGTATGTTGCCTGTTCCAACAGTTTCCAGTAGCTTTAAAGAGAGATAAGCAACTAAATACTGTAGTTGTATATAATGCTTTGCATGTGATGAACAAACATCTTTTTGTATTATTGTCTTTTGGGTATTATTGTCTTTACCCTCTTAAAGCACTTCGTAACTTGTTTTTGAAAAGTGCTCTACAAATAAAGATTATTATTATTACTATAATGGTTATTATTATTATCTAACACTCAGCCATCTCTTTTTCTGTATTTTTTTTTTTTTTACAGATGGTGCTGATTGATCCTGAAACTCCACTTGGAAATGTGTCATCTGTTGTTAAGAACTGCCGTTAATTGTTAGTTCACCACAGGGTAGCTGTGGGCACCTGTGACGTCACTGTTTTGTTGTGAGCACCATCTGTGGGCCAACTTGCACTATTTCAGTTCTTCGTTCAGTCCATGAGGAGGAACCACAGAGAGAGATGTAAAAATGTTGGTGTAAAAAAACCCAGTATTTTGATAAAGTAGATTTTCACTGTGTGAGATCCTTACTTACTTCCTAGTGAGGTGCTCTTCCTATTTAGTGAGTCTATATTTCTGTGTCTTATAGCTACTGTACACCTTTACAGCACAACAAGAATTTTAAGCACTGATGCCAGAAAGGCTTAACTGGAATTGGTTAGTAGCCCTGAAGTTTACATACATAGATGAAAAACATTTTGGCGGTTGTCAGACATGTGAGATAAGCAAGTTGAAATGCACATAAGTTTACTACTTCCTTTAAATGGTTGTGGTAAATAATGAAAACTGAAACACAATCCAAAAATATTTATTGAAGAAGAAATACAGTGTAAGATGCAAGGTAGCTGTGAAATTAGCCTATGCAGCCTGCCATGACCCTATGATACAAAATAAAAACGACAGTTCTGAATTCAATTATGAAATGGTTTCTTTTAGCCTAACTAAATTTAGGTGCTCAGTAAACTTAGATGTTCAGTGGACAGTTCTTATTGCAACCTACCAGCAACTGTATTAATTGAGATCTGGTTTGGAGTGATAAACTAATTTAGACTCAGTTGCAGGAAACAGTGGTGACAGTTGGCCCTATATTTCCAGTATAATGTGTGAAACCAATGATATGCTATTATATTATTATGTTATTATATAATTGCTGTATGATCACAAATATTTTAATAAATTCAGATTACTTTTACTGATATTTTTGTTATTTTATGATTGCTGTTATTAGTTTAATATTTATAAGGTGCCTAATAAATAATGTTATAGTAATTGCAGTAGCAGAAGGCATGAAGCTGATGGATCAGTGCAGAGGGGGCGAAGACTTCTACTGGGGGCCTTATACAATGGGCACTTTTTTCTCACTTTAATTGTTAGGAAGACAGCGAGGAAAACCGAAATATAGCAGACAGGGTGTGAGCTGCTTTCACACTAGTTCGGTATATCCTGTCTGGACTAGGGGGGAAAATGTATAGGCCTACATTGTTGCATTGTTACTGTAGTCCGGGTTCATGTTTATACTGACTTTTTTCAAAGGAACCAAGAGGGGTAAACATCAAGTTGCACAGACTGCTTGGCAGTTTTGGCGATTGATGTCCTGCATCATCAGGACCCACGTGGGGAAATGAAATTTCAGTGACTTTGACCGTTTATGCAGCGCTGTAACGCTTTTGACGTGTGTGTTTATTTATATTTAGTTTGTGTTACAAAGAGCTCATAACTGATAAGCATTATTAGTATAATTAGACTGCAAACCTACAGCATGTTATGAATAATGAAGTTAAGACTAAAAGGAGGCCTAATGATTGGGGGCTTATAACTGTGGACTGACAAAAATGTACACTGATGGTAAGCACAGTGTTTTCAACAGTGACTTGCATACATGGTTACCAAATTATTTGCATAATAGGCTAAACCTATACATGTCTCATAGATCAATTATAAGCTCAGCAGATGGATTTATTAGTAGTTTAGCTTTTGAAATAATGCTAAAATCCCAGGCTATATGTGGTTGGTTCATTTGCTTTCACATCAGCGACTAGCGAGTCGCACCAGCGTCCACTTGGAAGCGGACCCAGAGCACATTTTGGTTAATACACCAAAGTGCACAGGTAACAGACTAGTTGAAATTAAGTTATAAAAAGGAACGTGAAAGTTACAATTCCTAAAACTACTTTTTTACTCATTTGCCTTACTTGTAAGTACTCCTTACAAGTAAGGCAAATGAGTACTCCGGCATTGAGTTTCCACACTGGTGCTGTTTGATGCATGATATGACAACCTCTTGGCAGCGATGGGGGCTTGTCTTTGCAGAACACAGCTGTGGTCTGAGTCTGAGTTTTTTTGCTGCAATCAAGACACGCAAACAAACTGTATTCAAAATATTAAACTAAATAACAAAAATGTATATTAAGTCAGGCAGACTGGGTCTAAAGGCCCATTTATACTACGCACGTAGCCATGCATTTATACTTGCGGGTAGATGTGTCCGTCATTCTGCGATTACACCCCCACACTAGTCGGCAGTAGCACTGCAGCGTCCACCATGTTGACTTTTGCCGGCCGAGCAGGCTAACTTCCGGTTTAGCCCTCCGCTAACGTAAATGGGGGTAAAATTGTATACGTGCGGCTGGTGTAGCCTTTTCAAATGGGGGTACCTTTGAACCGTGGGCCTGGGCGGTCAAACCGCCTGCCCCAAGTAGCTGTTATAAGATGCATTCCATTTGACATGGGAAAGTTCAAAGTTCAAAATTTCAAAGGGAACACCCCCTTAAGTCGGATTTACGACTCAGGTAGTCGGGAGAACCGCACTGCCCCGACTTCATGATCCAAGATGGTTATCGGGGTATCAACGGTTAGTGAAAGCTGTAGTTAGTTTATTAGCACTTCTGCATACTTTTGAGTCATAGAAATGTTCGTAAATAAAGTGCTGTTGATGTCTGTGGACGTGCTGCTACAGTGTTTAGTATGCATAAATTCCACACAATGCCTTTCTTTTATCAACCAGCGAATCAGTAACTAACCTGGCTATTTGTAAACAATGGCTGGCCGAGTGAGGTTTTGTTGACTTGTTAACTGGAATGCCGTCAACTCGAGTGTGACGTCATTCCCAGCTCCGACCTCCAACTTCCGAGGTAACTGGAACACAGCACTAGGTGATGGCTTACACTAGTTTACCAGGAATTCAAAAGCCTGTTTCTCTATGTAGTTTTTTGTTCTCATAGAGTCTAACGTTAGCTGTCACATATTAGCAAACATTAACGCTAGCTCCAGCAGACCTCAAACCCAGCCTGGTTCTATGAGAGAAAATAGCAGCAGAGAGAAACAGACTTACTTCGGAGCTGACGAGAGGATGGCTGGTTCGGGAAGATTAACGTACTGTATGCAGATGTCAATCATGCTCTCGTTGCCCCCTCCCACCAGACCTTACTCAAGCTTCTCAGCCAGTCACTGCAGGATAAATGTCCTACCTTCCGTTTCCACTATACTTTTGTCTCTTACATAGATATATTCTTCACTTACATGCATATATTATATATAATGTTAAATGTACACATTTACTGCATGAAAATGAGCAAAATGTGTGAATGTGTGCATTAAAATATATGAATATGAGAGTGAAAATGTATGAATGTGTGAAGAAAATATCTGTATGTGAAAGGAGAATAAAGGTATGTGAGAGGTCAAGAATAGATAATGGCTTGTACGGTCCCTCATAAAAAAATAAATAATTTTTTAAACAGTTTGTTGAGGTTATTTAACATCCAAGGGAAATTCCAATGCTGGTAAACCTTTAAGTGATGGAACTTTTTCATGTCTTAATTTGCCGGCAGAGAAAGAAATTGTTTACTTTTCCTTGTTGTCATTTCTTACGTAAAGGCTAAATGGTGATTTGAATCAAGACTAGAAAAAAATTGCCAATAGTACCAACAGTCAGATGTTTTAATGTGAGCTTTACGAACTTGTCTGTGATAACCAATTAATTAAATAATGATTGCTGTGGGGCACTGTTAAGAATGCTCATGGATCTGACTATAACCCCACTGATCTTTATCTTTTAACAAGTTTTCCTCTACACGTGTGTGTATGTGTGTGAGTGATTGTGGTTCTAAAGCATAAATAATACAAAAAGGAAACACATAACTTTCACTGCATCAACAATACTGTAGCTACTGTTGCATTTCTACAATATCTTAAACTTAAATTCGGGTAAACATGAGATAAATACAAAGCACTCAATCAAATGAAAACTGTTTTTAAACCAAATACAAATACTCCCTACAGCAACAGCAACAATTCTTATTTGTTCAACATCTGCATCTCTCACACACTCAATTAGCTCTCAAACTGCTTAAATTATAAAAAACAAAATTTTTATTCAAACTTTAATAAAAGTAGATTTAGCCTATCTGCATACAATATACATAAAGACCAAGTCCATTAGTCTCCCAGAACTTCTGAAAAGAAAATCTTTGTCTAACTCTTTAGGCAGAGCACAAAACCGTGTGCTGACACTGCATATTTAATTGGTCTCCTCACCTGATGAGGATGAACTGGGAGGCACAAGGCAATACGATTCAGAGCAGGGGCGAGTTCAATCTCAAAACTTTTTGAACTGGTTTGCAAAGTTTTCTGATTCAACGACAACACTTTCTGAGAGTATCTGACGAAGTTTGTTCCTGTTTGGTGGGCGTGTCAGAGGTGTTCCCCAATCAGCTGCGACAAGTTTGTAAACACAGTGGTGTTAAAAAGGCAGTGAAAATAAGTGAGTTTGCATACACAACAGTGTGTACAATGCACTAATTATTACTTTGAAAAAAACGTTTTGCTATGTTTTGTCGGGGCTAAACTCAGCCCAGATGTACTAAGCAATGTAGCTGAGCCCAAATGGTGAAATATGTTTATCTCAGAGCTGTAAGTTACTTGCCACGAGACTCTGTTTCAGTTTGACAAAGGGAGTGTGTTTGCTTGTCTGAAAAATACATTCTTACTGTATGTGTCAGTAAATGCAGAAGCTTAGATTGTTTGAGGCGATATTTTCAGTTTTTGGCAATGTGAGTGTTCCGAATGAATCCACTTGCTATCATATCCAGTCATGTTGGCTTAGTCAGCCTGGTGTCACTAAATGTTGTGTGAATAAGACTCCAATATCTTAAGTCATTTCATGCCTTCTCACAATGGCACTTTTGGTTTTCCTGTATGTCACTGTTGAACCTGTTCTGCTCAGTGTTCTGTGTTTTCTGATCTTTGTATCTGTTTCCTTGTCTTATTTTTAGATGGTCTGTTTGGTCTGTGTTTCTAAGGTTATGGTCCAGTGTGCTTGTCCTTTTCCTGTTTATTTTGAAATTTTCTGTTGTCTGTCTGTTGGTCCACGTGTCTGCCCGTTTCCTGTTTTAGTTTGTAGTTTGCTGCTTCTGTTGTCTGTGATTAGTTTTGCTTCCTCTCTGCCAGATTACCCAAATGTTTATCACCTGGATTTAATTATCCCGCCCGCCCATGTGTCTGTGTCATTATATAAGGCCTTTGTTTCCGTTCAGTTTCTGTTAGTCTATGGTCATACATGCCTTGTGTATCTGCTGGAAACCACAGTCCATTTACCTTTACCTGTGGATTATCATTTCTTTTCTGCCTGGCCATTTGGATTACTGTTTATTTTTGGACTTGGGGCTTTTTGTTTCCTTGTTAGGATTTTCTGTTTGTTGTTTGGAAGACTTCATTGTTTGGAATCTCTTCACCGACCGTAAGCTGAACTGTTTGTGTTTTGGTTAAATGAATCTTAAAAGAGATCTGATCCTGTCGTGCCTGTGTAGTGTCTGCTGTTGGGCCCAAAACCTGTATGTTCACTTGGCTAATCCTGACATTGTGTCATTTCACGCCATGTACTGTCTTTTATTGTGCAGAGATGGCTTGTCATTGTGGCGAATGTAATAGAAAAAATGTCAGATGACTTGGTATAAACTCTGTATAGAGAGGCCACCTGACTTCAGCCATTCATGCACATCCAAAACTCATCAAATGAGCCACTTGTAACAGCATAAACTTTGCCTATAACTTTTAACTAAATTGTACCTATTACATGCGAATGTCGGGTGTGTTATGTGTATACAATCATGTTGGTTTAGTGGCTCACGGGTGCCACCCCTCAGTAGGTAAACGCAGCTGGTCCCTTTTTACCTTTGCTAGTTCATTAGAGATATGCCTGAGGTAGGCTGTAGCTAAGTGCTCCACACAAATATATCAAATTCATATCAGGATGTTCTCTGTATGAACATGCTAACGTTGTGACCTATTTAAATGCAATTAGAGTCTTGCGGGTGAATGTAATCAATTTTGCATTGCTAATCGGTAATTTTTTGTCAAATACTGCACCTGCCAAACAATCTAGCTAGCTGTTATGGTTAATAACTTAATGATCTTTTATAGTGTGCTGAATCTGAGCTGATGGTGAGACAAGTGTATGCCTGACCAGTACTCAAATTCTGTTCATATCCAAATAAATTGTAGCACAGAAGCGGATTTCCCCTCTGAGTCCAGGGTTTACTTAATTTGCCAGTATCAATGATGTCTGGCTGAACTGTTACATTAAGGTATACTTTACTAGGTTAGAGTAACCTAAAAAAGCACATTAATCAATTAAGGGAACTCAAATGAAGAATGGAATGGTCATGGAAAAAAAAAGAAAAACATCTATTTATTTATATATATATAGATAGATAGATAGATAGATAGATGCTTTGTAAAATATTGTCATCTCAGTTACCAAAAGTCCAACTAGGAAAAAGAGGAAGTAAGGACACACTGTCCAAGTAGCACATTTTTGATGTAACAATCAACGACATCCATTGTTGCCTCAAAATGTTCATGCACAATGGCTTTAGGTCCTCCAGGAGGGCACATAGTAGCACTGACTCTATCAAGGTAATCAAGTGAAACCCTTCTAAACTGTTCTGCCGGTCATACTTGACTGAAGCGACAAACATAATAGTCCTGTTTCACCCATCAGTAGGGTAATATCAATATAACACTATTCTTTTCTTCCTAAGTAAATGAATTGCAAACAATTTTACACATGGGCAAGGGACAGTGCTGTCAAATTGTTTTGCTGCAATGTGGACAGGACTGCAAAATTCTCATATTGCCATCGGCCATTCATATAGTTACAGCATGCTGGATAAAGATGACCTTGTTCCATCGAGGACATTTGGACACCAGGAAAGGAACCAATGCTCCTATGAATAGTGTAGTGTGTACCACCTGCTCGACCGTGTGAGATGCTGTCAGCACACAGGTCAGATGCTAATCAGGTATTATACCAACTAACTACTGTATAAAGCCTCACCTTTAAAACCTCTTCTGCATTCTTGCAATTAAAGGTCAAATGTAAGTCAACTATTTACATTAAGAATTATCTGTATGTGCAAGAGGTGAGGAAATGTAATGTGATCTGAAAGGAAGATGTTTTCACATAAACTTGTTTCTCATCACTTGTCCACCTGCAGCAGATAAAGTATGTGACCTTTTCACTCTTCACAAGTATGCAGAGTAGGCGGCTTTTAGAAAAATAGTCCAAGACACATGATAAAACAGCTGTTACTAGTAGGAGATGCAAGCTGAGCTGTGTGGAGAGACCTCAAGCCCAGGCTTTGAAGGACGGATAAGGATCAGTCAGCAATGAGACCACCGCCTATTGCCTCTGCATATCTAACTCTCATCAGTCTTTGTTGGGCACCAGCTGCAGTGGAAAAACTGACTCGGTGCTCACAACTGATGTGACACTGGAAAGCCATGCTGCCACCAGATAAGGCGCACTGAGGGCCAGAGTTACAACATGAAACATGATTCTCAGTTATCATCAAATGAATATGAAATAAATATATATAAATGTTTTTGCAATTCAGATCACGAGGCCAATACATTCCTATATATACGAATATGTCACTATTTCAATTTTAAAAAATGCAACTAAATGTAATACCAACATATAGTGTAATTATATATATTAGTATAGCAGCAAAAAAAAAACAACCTAAATCTGACAATGGCTTTAACAGATAAAGAGAAAAAGAGAACTTGTTTATTTAAACTGGTTGAGTCAGATCAGACCTGTGAGCATTAGTCATCTAGGCACTCCATGACTAATGGCATTTTTTTGAAGAATGCAGCATGCCACCACAATGTTACACATCTTAATGGTATGTAGGAAAGTCCATGACTTTGTCTGATCAAGGCAACAGAATTTAATTGTGAGGATGCCAATTGTACTCTCAACAATGCCTCTCACTAGTTATGGGAAATGTAGTAAGTAGCGGTAATGGAACTGTGTGAAATGAAATAATAAAATAGCAAGCCAAGGTTTCAAAGGACACCTTCCATTGCTTTTGAGACCAATTCAAATATCAATACCTCTCACATATACACACTACTAATGACCTATTATTATAATGTATGAGCATTAAAAATACAAAACAGTTAACAAGTACCCATGTTCATAATCCTGCAGAATGGCTGTAGAATTATGCATTTAATACAGATATAAGATATGCAGTAGTCTGCACACACACTCAGCAGCAGATTACCTAAATTAGCAATTTAAACAGTTTATGTCCACTGACAGCTGAGATAATGAATATTGCACAAGTTACAACAGAATGCAAGGTATGTGACATTTAGTAGACGATAAGACTGTACGTAAGCATAATATTCACAGTAACACTTCATATTTTCCTAGCAGAAGACATAGCTTAACATTAATTTGGTGGATACAACATCTGTACATCATTTCATCAGTGCCTGAAGTATTCCTGCCTATGATGAACAACTTGTGTGGCAGAGCACAGTTTTGACTGCAATTGCTTTAGTTAAATTTGATATTGTAGTTGTCTGACAGTAAACAAGCATTTGTTACAGAGAAGAAAAAATGTGTTCATTGTGCATCAATATGCATGGAAAGCATGGGAACCAGATTTACACTACATCTCATGCATACACGTATCCAGAATTCAAATTAAAAAGAGATATTGTTTCCCCATGGTTGCGTATTTAGGACCAAATAGCCATATTTGAGCTGCTGTATATCATTCAAATTTTTGCAAATTTACACATACTGAGCGACAATATTTGTTTCCTTGTACAAGATGATTATCTTTCTACTCCATCACCAACCTGTCAGCACATCAAAGCAGGGAGATTACTGCCCTTTAAGGGAGCAAGAGGTACTGATGTAATTCTTTATTAATTAATTACACATGGACAAGAGGCAGTGCTGTACCACATGAATCACAAAAGTTTGGCAATTAATCAGCATTTGCAAGACTCATCTGCAACAGCCAGGTTACTGCAACATCCACGTGTGATAGTGAGAAGCTTCATCCATAACAGTAGTCATACTGGATAAAGATGACCTTGCCCAAGATATTTGGATTTGCTGTACAATAATTCCACCTAATTTCCAAGTGCAAACTGGGTTAGCCGGTCTTCAAGCCACAAAAAAAACAAAACAAAGTACATTCCCATCTCATGGCTGACTGATGTATTGGGGAATTTTTTGTGCCTGTATGACAGCAGATAGATAGCAGGAAACAATACAGAGAGCGATACAAGAAACGTCCCTGGCCCGAAACGAACCAGGTATTTTGGGTTCACAGTCAACGTGTTAACCCCTGATCCACACCCCAACTGTGGCTGATAACCATAGAAACATTGAAGTTTGGCTACTTTGTAGTTCCAGGAAAGGGTAATCTGCTCAGTTGATTTTGTCACCCAGGCAAGCAGAGTGGAGCTTCAGGTGGGCATCTGCAGCACGTGTTGTTGCGAGGTTTCAGCACCCATAGACAGTCTTCAGGTCTATGTGTTTCCAAGTGAGGGATTGCTTTACAAATGGCAAAGTTATTCTTGCATTCCTTTACTTTGACTGTGGATCACCTTCTGGGCAGGGAAGAGATCTGTATTTTGCACATCATGTAACAGTTAGCCCATGGGGACAGTTATAGGTTTTAAAAACTTTAATTTTAACACCAAAACAGTCATTGGTGCACTGTCTGTACCGTCTCTAATTGCCACCTTTACTCCCTGCCATCACCTTCAATCATCAGACAAACTTGGCAGCTTTCATTGGGAAGTGAGGAACACGGAGCTCAAAGGACCAAAGGGTGCTACAGTAAAACATCTGTTGAGATGGTTTGGAGCTATACTTTGTGTCAGGATCATGTCACTGGCAAATACTGTAAATTGCTTTGGCGAAGGTGTACTACTGTGTAATGTCTGATATAAACTAGTTCACTGCAATAGTACTATGACTGTTAACGGCAAAGGCAGTAAACACGGACATGGCACGATCAGCTGCTGATAAGTGACGCCACAGAATTTCAGACAGCAGAGGTGTTTACCATTAACAGACTGTTACCTGACTTTTATTCCACTATGCAGTGCTGCTGGTTTCTAGGCAATTAATTTTCTAAAGATATAACTGCAATACACTTGTCAGATTTTTTTCAAATTAGATACGATCATTAAAAAAAGCAGTTATAACTGAAGCTTTTTCACTATCTCAGAGTTATTTTACAGGTGAATAAGGACTGTTAACTGATTGTAACTGACTGTTTGCTAAACCTAGCAGCGATTGTCCAATCACCTAAGCACAACAGGCCTTTCTCCACATGTTGAAGCCAAGTGGCAACATCAAGAGCTGAAAAATGAAGCCAACATGCCAAAATCTGCACTTCATCGAACGGCCACTTGAGGCTGGCTCCATAAGTGAGTCAGTCCGCATAGAACCCCATGTTAAAATGCTCAACAGAAATAAACATGTTTACAGCTTGGTACATAAAACTGTTTTGGTCTCTAAAGCTATTTCCCCATTTATGACAATTGTATGGGGGAGGGGAAGTGATTCTGTAGAAGGATTGTTGATATTTGAACTCAACTGCCAAACAAATACACTAAAGATTTTGTGAGTTTCTCCAGCATTCTAGCACTGCCCACCTCTCCCCATCACTCCTGTGCACCACGAGCACTAACTGCTTGGCCTGACTGGCTCGAACAACGTTGCATGGCTAGGTCTAAACCACTTTCTTTGTTTTCCATTTACAGAGCCAGGGCTGTGAAGGAAAACCAAATTTCTTTTCAGAGCAAACAGACATATTTAAAAGATTACAATATTCTCATATCAAGGCGAATCAGATGGAATTTGGAAACATTAAAAAGGCAGCTAGAGACGGCGATTTTAACCAACTCACAGAGCTAACATTGGCTTAATTAACTTGCTAGCTATGGTAAAATCTGCCAGCGATAGTTTTAAAATCAACTGCTCCTGGCTAAAGCTGCATCAAATCAAATACCCATTTAAAAAATCCTAAACATTTAAATCAGTGTTAAATCAACCAACATCATCCCTGTAGACTGCATGTGTCATGTGAGGAAGGAAAGCTTGATAGACACAAAGGGGGCAGGGGTTAGCAAATGTAGGGATATGTTTAGTTTTGTTTATTTGCACTTAATGTAAAAATAAATTCATCATCTGAGCTAGAGTGATTGAAAGCAATGCGACGAGTGACAAGATGACCTTATTATGTCCCTGCATGATCTTGATGGATACTTGCTGTCAATTGGTGGAAATACATAGTAGAAGCTGGCACTGCAAATACTTAGCAGGTAATATGACACACATACATATATACTTTCATATGCAAAGATCGTTCCTTAGGAATTTACCTTCTATGGCAACATTCAGAGTCATTTCCTCTCATCTTCTCATTGTGCCATTACTCTATCGACCATGCTTTTATCGGTGCCTCAGCAGCAGGCTCCCCTGCTACTATGACCTCCCAGTTTGCCTCTGCTTGTTCCACAGCACTGCATTAACCAATCCAGTTTGCCACCACGCCTAAATTGGTTTAATTAAATCCAGGGGCCTTAACACCATCATGAATTTCAAATAGTGCAGGGTTGCATGTACGCATATGCCAAAATCCTACACCAGCTTGGTCCTTCCAACTGAACGTTTGATTGTCATTAGTTGATATTCATACAGTGCACACCAGAGGTCCTACTGAATCTCTTTAATATTCCTATATTCATCATCCTGCATATAATCATGGGATTTAAATCATGGGAACTGATTTGTCTCTAAAGGACTGTACAACGTATCTTTATCAGTTTTCTTAATTCCTTTTCTCCTCTCAGGTGCTTAAGCTGACATGAGACTACATAATTAATTCACTTAGTTTATAGAAGACAAGGCAATCAGTCAATGTGAAAGACAGTAAGATTAATTCAAGCTTTTTATATTGATGACTGCTGGCTGAATATTACATACATTAATGAAATTGTTCATAAGCACTGAGAGAGCTATAATATAATAACTGACCATATCATAAGGGGCTGCATATATTATTTCCATAATGTTAGTCTTCAAAACACCAGAGAGGAATAAATATATATGAATACTGTATTGAAATCTAAGCCTCCCTTAATGGTAGAGTGCAAGTAGCTGTGTATTTCTTATGTAATCCTTTGTATGTATTTCTTGGATCTTTCTTGGAAATTTCATCCCTCTTATTCTGAATTGTTGGGAGGGAGAAAGAAAGAAAGAAAGAAAGAAAGAAGGGGTGCATTATTGCTGAGCTGATGCTTAGTGATGCCTAACACTAATTACATTTTTGCTGCTGTTTTAATGGAGCTTACATTAAGTCTTGTGGCAACCATGTGGGGAGAAGATGTACCTTGTTTTCATTAGATTGATCACTGATGCAGAAAGCACCTACGGTATTTTTGTTTATAAAAGTACTGTATTGGGCCAAATTATTCACAATTTCTGCTAATCAGATTCATCAAATTAGGGCAAGAGAGAACGAGCACAGTATATGTTGGTTTTCCAACATGATAAACATTAAAACTTTTATGAAATCCTTTTGCTCCACAGGATGCTAGGTGTGCATATTGGGGTGGGTAGGGGCATAATTATTAGGGGGCAGCTAAGATAAGGTTGATATATGTGATATGCTTGAAGAACCAGCATGTGTCAACCATGTGGTAATTTGAAGCTTCTCTTCTCTTCTCAGAATCCAGAATCTTTGATGTACGGTCTAATTAACCTACCTCTTTGATCAGTAATTTTCATGAAGACCTCATATGTTGTACTTAGTCATCATGTGACTGACAGCCTGTGTTGTAGAAAGTGGGGCCAAGGGCACACTCTCTGTTAGTAGCCTGTTTTGCTTTCCCATTATGCATAAAAGAATTATTGATTTTCTTTGTCATAGCATATTTTACATATCAACTACAGCATAGGCAATATATAAACCTGGCTACCTGGTCAATAATTTTCACTACAAACCAACAACATCAAAGTCAACCAAAGTCACAAATACAACATACTACAGATACAGATTTCAGCTCTAACTAAACACTATTGCAGAGGACTGTCATTTAATTTTTTACAGAGATTCATGGTCTCCAGAGGATGAAGTATATCGTTCCTCTGAGGTTGGTCCACCACATAGGTCTGAAATATCTTCATTTAACAATTGGATGGCTTTGGATGAAATTCAGTACAGACATTCATGTTCCCTCAGAGAACTTTGGTATCCCTTAACTTATCAAGTGCCATCATCAGGTCAAAAACTGAATTTGTCCAACAAGTTATGTCACAGTGTTGGTTTATGACCAAATACCAACAAAACTAATAACATTCCCATCAGCCTCAGCTGTACTTTGATTTTAAGTGCTAATTAACAGATGTTAGCGTGCTAACACATTGAAGTCAGACAGTGACAATGGTTAACATTAAACAAGCTGAACATCAGCATATTAGCATGCTGACATTAGCATTTAGCTCAAAGTACTATGTGTACAAAGGCGCTAGTGTGGCTGCTTAAATCTTGTTCAACTATCTGCTTTAAGGTAGAAACGTCATTAAAACATTAAGTCAAAAGGGTCACTGTCATCAAAATGTATAGTTGATTTAAGTAAAACAACTTATATCAAGATAATAGGGCTAATGTCCCCAGTATCAAATTTATGTCACCATAGGAATGTGGTTCTTCCTAATTCTATTTCTTTTTGTGCGTACTTCTCTCCTCTCCCTCTGTTTTTAATATAGTTAATGATTTTTACATTTTATAAATAGGCGATTTACTTCTATTTATTTTTCCACTTTAAACCTTTCTGCATTAGCAGTAAAAAATCAACAACTTTATGTATAAATGAAGGTTATCACTGGGATAGTAAGACCTTGTTGGCAGAGCAGAGCTGAATTCCTGCATTTCCATATTCATGGATCCACGATTATGGACTTGAGACTTGTATTTTTCATAAGCTAATGCATTTTATGAGAAATAGTAAACTTAAGTCATGTAGATATTCATCTGTTAAAATATTCAACTATGGACATCTGATACATCTTTGAATTGCCTTGAGATTACTAATAGCAGTTTCTTTGAAGTCTGTACCTTTAGGTACTTAATTTTACCAGCTGTCAACTTACTGTAAATAGTAGCTATTTTATATCACTAAAGACGCACTATCAATAAATTTTGGACTTATTCTGTATAACATGTCATTATTACAGATGTGTGTGCTTGCCATTGCTGTTAAACTTCACCTGTGGTATTATGGCTTGAGTTGTTGTGTTCTTGTGTGTTTAAATGGACGATTCAGATGCTATGGACTTGTGTTGGAATATTTTGCACTTAATGTCATTCTGAATCAATGTTTTCAATGCATTCAAAATGTTCATAACTTTTTGGATATAGTTTCCTTGTCAGCTGGGATTTTGTACATTTGGACTGCAAATCTCCACATTTTAAAGGCACAGAACGTGCCAACATTTGTTTGCTGTTGGCTTACTCCTCATTTCAATCGAAATCAAAACACTTGAAGAAAATGTTTCCTTACTGATTTTATCATATCAGAAGAAGAGAACTAATATAAGATTGGATCTCTGATAAACAGTGCAGTTCTCTAATTACAGAGAAGAATAGATTAAGAAGAATTTCAGCTTTTAAATACAATTCAACATTTACATATTGCAACTGATTGTATGTATGATTGTATGAATTAATTATATGGGATGATATGCATACTAATACTAATATTATTACTAATATATATTATTTCTACAAAAATGAATTATATTGCTTTACTCAATGACTAAAAACATATCAGTAATGCAAAGCGACACAGACAGTAATCTTCCATGAAATTCATAAGCACTTCTGTGGGAGGAAGACGGAAGCAAACAAAATTATTCCAGTTCTCCTCTCTCACAATTCAAAGTAAACTATAATCTGCGACCATTCTGATTAGACTTTGACTTATTATTATCACATAGAGCAGCATAGCAGAACGTTACTTTTCAGAGTCAACACTTAGCATGCATCTCTGGAGATTTTTCTATTTACCGATCCTATCAGTGACAAACCCTTGCACAGCCAAGCCCCAGTGACCATGTTTATTAATAGACAGTCGTCTCAACTACTAGCCAATGAACTGCTATTCCCTAAATATGTGATGGGATTTGGCAAGTGAGTGCTGAAAGAGAATGTTGGTTGACCAGACTGCATATTGTTTTGCAGCAGTAGATGGAAACTCAGAGTAGAGACTAAGAAACTCATGAAACTCAGAAAGCTCGCTTGTTCCTTATCTTAAATTTCATTTACCTTGCAAACAAACACAAAGATTCTGACAAAGTGAAGTGGCCGATATTGTCTAATACAGACTATACTGATTTCTGTAACCTTACTACAATCACAGTTTTATACCAGCAACTCTGAATATTGGAATATTAGTATGTCATACACATGTAAGGTGATGAATGTATAATATATGCTTAAGGGCTGCAGTGCATGTGTCCACCCACTGCTGTAATATGTGATATGTGCATCTTGTTTTGTTGTGTACAAAGCATAATGTTGATGTTAGTCATTAATAAAAAAAATGGCACCATCTGCTCCCTGCCTGTGCCAGTTCTCTGTGCAGGATATCTGTCTACTCCAGCACTGTTATGATGGACGTCTATTCAATAATAAGAGCATGCAGACCAGCACCAGAAGGCAGTTTCTCCTACTGTGAGAGGTACAGTGAGGCATTACGCCCGCGCAAGATGTTAGCTGACCCTCATTTAATCAATAGTATCATGTGAGCAGGCCTCCAACGTACACTTCTGGTCTGCTAAGTTTAACTCAAACTTCAATTAATCAATACAGCAGTTAATTGATAAGCCATGATATGCTAAACAGACTGCGTCTGCTGTGACAGTTGTTTAGAAAGGGATTTGGGTATTTGATTAATTTGAAGAATTGACTAAATTGAAGTGCAGCTATCAGCACATATCTTTTCATCAACACAGGCATTGCCACAGTAAATCTCTTGAAATAATCTCATAACTGGTGGCCTTAATCAAGATAAACGTGTTTATCTAAGCTTCAAAATACGGAACTCAGAGAAAAGGCTAAAGGACTAATTTGTCCATACAGTGATATAAAATCATAATCTTTTTTCACAGACGAAAGTGAAAACAGATAAGCTGCAAAATGAACAGCTTTGGTGTATATTTTTAGTGGGTTTTGTTTGCAAGAGCAGACAGTTTTCTTATACTCACTGTACTATTTGTACTGTAGAGTGTATAACGTGCACATGTTATGGGCATTCACTGGCACAGTTAAGATGCATAGTTTGTGGTTGTATGTTATCTTGGGATTAAACTGGATTTATTGCAATTATTGCAAATTGAATGTTTTGTGCAGAGTAAATTGTATATTTTCATTAAAGAGCAACTCAACACCCGCTGAAATCTTGTTTTGGGCTCCACTGGTGTAACTTCTTACCTTACTGCAGCGATGTAGAAATTACAGGCTGTGTCCATGCAATGTAAAAATCAATCAGAATAAACAATAACCCACCTTAAGTGGCTCCCATTTTATTGACATAAAGGGAAACACAAATTGGTATGCCCCCACTAGTAGAAGTGTTTTGGGCTCTAATCACCAGGTGTGAGTTGATGAAATCTTTTCTGTCTTGTTCACTGCTCACTAATGCATTACCGCCTTCTACTGAATAAAAAGATAATGTGATTAATTGTGCACTTAACGTGTGACCTTGTAACACATATGTGTGGTTTACCTGTAGTTTATTGACACCAACATCACTATTGACCATGGGTAGATGGGTAGCATAGGACACCAAGATTAATTTGTTCCAGGGAACTCTGAATGAAATCCATCTTTTGAATCAATCCCATGAATACAAGATCTACTAACACTTTTCTGTTTGTCCAGTGTCTCCAGCTGCAATTACATTCACACCCCCTAGGACATTATAGCAAAGCTATGCTAACTGCAGTTCTGTATATCCTAAGTGCAGATAAGCTACTTCATGTGCACTTGTACTTGCACCTTTTGTGCATCTCGCAGTGTGCACTGTAACTTTTGTTGTGTATTTTTTCAATTTCCCTATGTTGCTTTTATGTTCTATGTAAAGCACTTTGAATTACCTTGTTGTTTAAATGTGCTATACAAATAAACTTGCCTTGTCTTGCCTTTTGGGTATATGGTGAAGGAATTATCACAGAGAATGTTGCGGTGTGATTCATCATGGCTGTATTCATGCACACTGAATCATTCTCAAGAATAATAGCATGACACAGTTGATCAACAGCTGTACTTAAAACCATTTTGAAGACCTAGGTTAATTTAGTTAAGTTAGGGAGTTTAGCATGTTGAAACCTGCAATTATCAGATGATATGAGTTATCTGATGTGTGTGGGCTTGCATTGGAAAATAATGGAGGCTCTTCTGGTGTCTTTTGAATAAATATAATAATAATAATAATCTTTATTTGTAGAGCACTTTTCAAAAACAAGCTACAAAGTGCTTTAACAAGTGTAAAGACAATAATACCCCCAAAACAATACAAAAACAATACAAGATAAAAGCAAGAAAACATTGAAAAGACTAAAATACACGTTTAAGATAAATATAAAATAAGTAAAATAGAATAAAATAAAAGGAATAAAATAAAGTCAAATAAGATCGGGAAAGGCTCTCCTATAAAAGTATGTTTTAAGAAGGGACTTAAAAGAGTTCACTGACTCAGCCGACCTGATTTCCTCAGGCAGGCTGTTCCAGAGCCTCGGGGCCCTGACAGCAAACGCTCTGTCCCCTTTAGTTTTCAGTCGAGACTCTGGAACAGACAACAGACCTCTGCCCGAGGATCTCAAGGTACGTGCTGGTGTCTATGGGACTAAAAGGTCAGAAATATAACAAGGCGAGAGGCCATGAAGGGCTTTAAAAGTGATCAATAAAATTTTAAAGTCAATTCTAAAACATACAGGGAGCCAGTGTAATGAAGCTAAAATAGGAGTAATGTGGTCATATTTCTTTGTTCTGGTTAAAAGCCTGGCAGCTGAGTTCTGGACAGTCTGGAGTCGATCAGTAGATTTTTGGGATAAACAAGTGAAAAGGCTGTTGCAGTAATCCAGGCGTGATGAGATGAAGGCGTGTAAAATGGTCTCGGTGTCCTTAAAAGTTAACATAGATCGAATTTTTGCTGTATTTCTAAGTTGATAAAAACATGATTGAACAAGCTTTGTGGTGTGCTGCTCGAAATTTAAATTACTATCAAACCAGACATCAAGGTTCTTTGCCACAGGCTTAATGTGATTTAATAGGGAACCAGCAGATGGCAGTATTTGCCAGTATTTGCCAACTGCTGGGACCCGATGACCAGGATTTCTGTTTTGTCTGAGTTCAGCTGGAGAAAATTATTTGACATCCATTTTTTAACTTCACTAAGGCAGTCGGTAAGTGAACTCAGCATTCCAGGGTCTGTGGATCTGACGGGCAAGTATATTTGTGTGTCATCAGCATAAATATGAAAAGAAATACCATGTTTATGGATAATGTGTCCAAGGGGAAGCAGATACAAGGAAAACAAAATGGGTCCTAAGACCGACCCCTGAGGCACACCATATTTAACTGGACAGAACGAAGAGACATAGTTGTTTACAGACTGCAAAACTTCCTATTTGACAGGTAGGATGAAAACCATTCTAGGGCAGTACCAGAGATTCCCACCCAGTGCCTCAGTCTGTCTAACATGATGTTGTGATCAGTGGTGTCAAAAGCAGCACTAAGGTCCAGGAGTACCAGGACTGAGCACATACCTTCATCAGCAGACATTAAAAGGACATTGGTGACTTTAAGCAGGGCAGTCTCAGTGCTGTGGTACTTCCTGAAACCAGACTGAAACTTTTCAAATAATTTGTTATTTTCCAAAATTTTGATGGAGGGAGGGATCTAAACCAGGTTACTTTAAAAGTGGGCAAGCCGTTTTAAAATAATCAGGGACACAACCAGTAGATAGGGAGCTGTTAAAAACAGAGATCAAATGGGGCACAACAGAATCCATTACTTTCAGTAAAAACTTTGTAGGTATTACATCAAGTGGGCTGGAGGACACTCTCATTTGTGATACTGTTTTTAAAAGCTCAGACAAGTCGATGGGATAAAACTGGTTAAAACTGTCTTGTTGCTGGTGAGGGACCTCTGAGTAAGAGGCCACAGGGGTAATAGAGGCTCTGATTGACACCACCTTATTGGTAAAAACAATTCACAGTCATCGTTACTTACAGCTGAGGCACAAGGAGGGGTTGGGTTTACCAGCTGATCCACAGTCTTAAACAGAAACCTGGGATTGTGTTTATGTGTAGTAATGAGTTGAGAAAAATAAAAAATATAGGGAAGTAGAGAGTTGTGCTTCACCTCAAGTCTACATGGACTCAGGGGTTAAGAGACGTGTCATGAAATAACCTACACCACTCCTCCATAGATCACTGGTTGGTGCACTTTCCAACTATGCTCAGCCAATAGGGTTTCCATACTAAAACACTGCTGCAAAGAATGAGCTCATCAGATTTAGGCCTGCTTTGCAAGATCATTTCTAAAGAGTATTTTGTTACTTTGATTGGGTGTGTAAAGGGAAACATGATTGCAATGCTACTCCTTAATAGGCCTGCAGCTAGCAATTATTTTCATTGTCGATTAATCTGTCGCTTATTTCCTTTAGTAATCAATTAGTTTGGTCAGAAAATTGTCGATCAGTGTTTCCTGGACCCCAAGATGAAGTCAAATGTCTTGTTTTATCCACAGCACAAATATATTCAGTGTAATAATGTCATAGAGGAATAAAGAAACTAGAAAATATTAAGCACAATTAAGAAGCTTGAATCAAAGAATTACTTAAATTACTCAAACGGTTAACCGTTTATCAAAACGGTGTAGATTAATTTAAACAATTCGATTCAAAAATGAATGGTTACAGCTCTACTCTTGGAAGCAACTTTTTTATAGAAAGTCTGCATTATGAACTGGGGGTATGGAGTTGGATGTGGGAAATGTAGTACTACTAATGATTACAGTCAGGATATCTCAGCCTCTGCTCCATCAATTTTGTTTATGGAAGTACAATACTAAATCGCCTGAGTACCACTGTGTACATCAAATGTTTAGTTTCATAATCAGATGGTAATACTGGTGTCTGTGATGTACTGTCTCAGCATGGGAACTCTACGACAATAACACAAATTCTGTATATTCACGTTACAGTGTTGCATGTGTCGTTCAAGCTAGCAATGACAATAAATCCTTCCTCAGTGGACGCGGTGACTGTTAAAAGGAATGTCAGTACAGGAGCACCGCATAAAATGTTCACATCATCCACGTCTCCATGACAGAATAGAGGAGAGGGAGACTACTTTTTGTCCTCCCTTTAGTGTGGATTCCTCCCTGCAGTCTTTATTTCAGGCTAATGGCACATTGAGGTTAAGGACCATTAGTCCGCTCCCTGGACTATAGCTGCACCTATTATAGTGCTACAGCATAGCTTTTTTCAATGGGCCATCTCTACTTTATCACTGCTTACCCAAGACCTTTCCCTGAAGGTCAGGCTTTTCTAATGACTCGTGACTTGAGTCATGAGGAGGAGAGGAAAAGTGAATGGAGAAAATTGCCTTTATAGAGAAACAGAAGAGACAGAGCAAGAATGAAAAGCAAGGGAGGGAAGAAAAAAAGAAGAGGGTAAGAAAAAGGTTAGTGGTGGTCAAGAAGGATATATCACAGGGACAATAATGGGTATAATGTAGACACTGGTGGATAACTTGGGTTATTAGAAGTAACTGAAAAGGTTCTTGATTTAATTAGGTAAGAATCCATTTTCAATAATCCACTTGAATTTTGAGTTGATCAAGTTAGACACATCCAGATTTCCTGATTACACAACCACTGACTGGATTTTGGTAATCAAACTAAGACTGAACTGTGCGTATTTATTCTCAACCAAGCAAGGATAATTTCAACAGTGGATAAGAGTAATGAGTTGCATTGCGCTGTGAAATTAACCTTTGAAACTGAAAACATTATTATGCCAGAAGGCTCATATTATTAGGGTGGTAAGAATTTCTACTGACTAATTTTCAAACATTGAGGGGTGGATAAAGGGGATTTCTTACAACTTTGGGATAACGTGAGAAATAATTTACAATGAGTAGTAGACATACCACTGTTAGTACACACTAAGCTTCATATTGAAACAGGAATGGCAGCTGGACAATTGAGGAGGTCTTGGCATTTAGATGACACTGTCTATCAAGCAACACGGCCAGCCAATGTAGTTTAGCTTAAGCAGATGCATTGTAAGGCCTGATTTAAGCAGCCAACTTTGGTACAGTAGGTTTTAAAGTTTAAAGGTACCTTAGGTTTGAGAATGGTGATTCAAAGGCAGTTTAGGTCAGGGGTGGAGAATGGGTGACACCTGTCGGAGGGCTCAGTAGACTTAAAACGGCACTGCCGACCCTCAGTCGGGCCTAATTATTTAACATTAATACTGGTATTGCATAGGAATACTTACCCAATTCACTATGTGCATTGTGTTCTTATTGTATTGTTTGGTCAAGGAAATTGTAAAGGACCAAGTTATTATTATTATACCTACAATGCATTATCAGGCCAGGGCAAATGAAAATCTTTATTTGAGACTAAATGAAAATGAGTGGAATCAGTCAAAATACTGATTGATGACTGATGTCGTTAAAGGGGCTATATGTAAGTTTTTGATTTTAATAAATCAAATTTTCATTGCCTTATTGTCAATGGGCTAACACCATGAAACAACCAGCTCACAACAAAACACAGGCTACATGTAAGGATACAAAACAACAATAAAGGTTTATCTGCTGAAGCCCATCAGACCAAACAGGTTCAGAACAAAGTGAGCATTAGTAAAGCTGGAGAAACAGTTAACAAGTCACATTAGCTCGCCGGCTAATGCCGAGCAGTTGCTAATGTTATGTAATATGGAGGAGCTGGAGGATGTGGCTGGAGAGAAGAATGTCTGGGCTTCTCTACTTAGCTTGCTTGCACCATGACAGATAAGCTGTGGAAAATACAATATCTGACACAGAATATGAATAATGCCAGTCAGCTTTCTGGGTGAGCTTATCTACCATAAGGAATTGGACCACAATGTCTCATAACCTCCACATGTGGGTGTACAAGGCACAAATGGTTGAACAAATAGAAGACAGATAAGCAAAGGAAAGGTATATGTGTCATTGTCGGAATATTGCTTTCACAGGTACAGGACACAGTGAGGTGATAACGTCAGACAGTGATTGGAAGGTAATTGCTTTCTAATGAATTTCAGTCTTTCCCTGGAATGGCATCTGTTGGCTTTTTGTTTAAAATAACTGTTGATGTGAAGACCTGCTCTTAATGAAATAATAAAAGCATCAGGCACATCATTTTGACAAATCTTTGGTGTCACGGTAATGCAAACTCTGGCTCAAATTATTTTCCCATATATGCTATGCCCAGTTCTGTGGTTATCATCAAAACTGTCCGTGTGCTTCGGAAAAGTTAAAATAAAATTGTATTTAACAGGCTGACAATGTTGTATCATGTACCAGTCAGGGAAAAGTATACCAACGTTAAGTGAAAGTTCAAACTTAGGAATAGTTAGACATTTTGGGAAATTCGCTCATTCACTTTTTGAGTTATATGACAAGATCAATACCACTCTCATAACTGTCCGTTCAACAAAGTGCTACAGCCCGCAGTTAGCTTAGCTTAGCATTAAAGTTTTATAAAGTAAAACCAAAATAACTGCAACCGGTTTGGGAATTTGTAGGCACAGTATGGCATATAAATCCAACCAAAATGTGTCCAGTAAAATCAGTAAATTTTCTAAACTTTAAATGAGAAAATACTCACTCTTTTTTCCCCAGGGTTTCATAGTTGAAAGCAATTTGCCGATCTTATCCACAAAATATAGGCAAGCTCATTTAAAAGATCTTAGAAGAATCTTGTATATGTGCAGTACTTGGTGTAACTTGAAGGAAGTGGCAAGTGAAGGGCATCCACAGCCATTTGCTTCAATAAAGTCTTCATTCATGTAACATCAACTTAAATTGGCACATATGCTGCTTTCCATAAGCATGGAGCAAGCAAATTTGGATAGTTTATTCATTAACCTTTAATTTTCCAAGTTGCCAACAAGCAAGTAAAATATAACTAAAAGATGTCTATTGTACAGTATATTCAGATTTTTTTTATATATCACTCTTCATTCTCTCCTGACTCATTTCTGACTGGCCCTGCAGGATTGTAGAGAATTCTGTATCTCACAGGGGCACAGCAGTGCAGACGTTATTTTGTTGGTCCAATTCTGGAATTGTTTATTTCTTTACTTCCCTCAGCCAGAGGCCAATGTAATGAACCCAATACTCCACTTCCAGAAACTGATACAAAAACAGTTCTGCAGTCCAAAACATGTGAGGTGCACTGGTGCCTTAAACTACAAAATAAAACCACCAACTCATGAAAGCATCAAATTGAAATGAAAAACTCAATAGGGAAACTTTTGGGACACAATAGCACAACATGAATGTTCACATAGCATCAAAGGAACTCATATTTGGAAAAACTGATAACAGTGAATGATGTTTTTCTATTTAAGAAAACCAAGGAGAAGGACTTTTTCAAAATGGGACAGCATGATGAAAATAACTAAACTTTGGAAGGAAACTGTGTAGCATTAAAAAAAAAACTCAGTCTGTCCTTGTGGAGTGATATTTGCACCAACAAAGATGTTTGTTGCGGTGTGTGTGTGTGTGTGTGTGCGTGCACACATGGGCCGACACACATTATTTGTGAAATGCTTTGGCAGAAAGCTGATTAAAGAGTGAATGAGGAAGTTGATTTCTGCTCCACAGTGGACCAACAATGTACAGGATTAATCAGGCCCGGCTCCTATCCGTGCAGGTTAATTAGGGTTAAATGATAATTAGGACACCATTAAAAAGGCAAACAACCACAGAGGACCCTTAATCCGCACAATGCTGTTCTGCTGCGGGTAGATTTATTTGTTTATGGAGGGGTGTGTGTATATAGAGGAAAGGTGTTTTTGTGCATCCACTATGTATGGACTTTCATAGATGTTTGCGTGATATATCTACATATGAATTTGTCTGTGTGAATTGTGGACTTGGAAGCTTATTTTGAGACACTAAAAGAATGTTGGTTTTTGTGACTTTGCAGAGATGAAAGTCATGGCACATAGTAAGGTTCAGTTTAGGTTTAGCTTTATTGTGGTTTTACTAATACTCAGATACATAGCCTCTCCACCTCTCAGTCACTGTAACTAACATGACCCACATAATATACAACCCAGAGGAAGAGCCATCCACTAACACTAGTTACAGTAAAGTTACTTACTGCAGTCTAACTGTTATAAAGTGTGACACAATCTCACTATAATATTCAATCCAGCTCACTAACCGTTTATCATCGATTATCATCCAATACCTGAAGCTGTGCTGACAGCCTCCGGTGAAAGATACACAGATAGTAAAGATAGTTACTGAAAGCAGCAGGTGAGCTAACGATGTAGCACGTCGGCTAAATGCAGTCACTGTACCATTATCATGTAACGAGCATGGATTAGTTCAACATCAAGCTGATAGAAACATAACTGTAAAGTTGCAGTGGGAGTTTACAATGAGTTTCCACCATGTTGTGTGAAGCTGTCTCCCTTTCTCTCTATAGCCGCTCTCACTCTCACGCCTTTTTTCAAGAGTAACGTTGCTGTGCCAATATGCCGGTGTCTCACTGCACTGAATGAAAGGTACAGCGCCGGTGTTGAGCTGTCTCTGAGACGGGAACGTTGAAGTAACGTAAGTAGAGCCTGAACATGTCTGTGTGGTTGTGTTTCGGATTATGCTCGCTCATGAGTTCAAGCGAGCACGCGTACGAGCACACGCCTGGTTGCAATCTTAAAACCGCACCGCTAGTGGCCCCTGGAAACTCCATAATGCCCCTTTAAATACTGATTAAACATGCATTCAAGTCAAAACTGAAGTTAAAATACATCAATGGTTAATGTTATCATAGAAAAACATCCATATATAACATGGTGTTTTATAACATCCACGCCGCATCATATTAACTGCTGTTGTACTGAGCTGCTCTTGAAAAGTTTACCACAGTGAAAATAGAATTATGACTAATACCCAGAATGCTTTGCACCATTAATGATGGGATGTAAATGTGTCAGGGTTGACCTGGAACATCCTCTTTGTCCTTCCTCAGATACAACAATTTGCCCCCATTTTGTGGTTGCAAATGTGACACCAGTATGTTGCAGTGACAAATTGGAATTGATTGGAGCCTTGGCTAAAATGTCTCAGGTTGTGACCTCTGAAGCTCAAATGCATTTTCCATATTAGTATTCTGCACCTTAAAGCTCCTACCTAGCAGGCAAGGTTTTAGAGCATGAATAGAATCAATCTGCGTTACTGTATCTTTTCAGTTTTCTTTAGTTCATCTTGCTATTTTAGCTAATTGCAATTATTTTTCTATTATTATTATTACTCTGTGATTAGCATTGTTGCTTTACAGCAAGGTCGCAGATTTTCTTTACCCACGTTAATTGATAAATACCATAATGCAGCCCATATTGAAACAAAAAATATTCGAATCCCTTAATAAAAACAGGGCTTTTCATTTTGTGATGGCAGTGTAATTTGTTGTGATTTAGAAGATTTGCAGCCCTCAAATTCCTTGTGTTGCTAAGTTATTGTAGCCTTCTTTGATTCATTCATTGCACTTAATGATGGATATCGCCATCATACAGCCTGTGGCCCTGACAGGGGGTCGTAGTGGTTGTGGTGGTGGTGGTTTGTAATCCTCTTTAGGGTCCCCAAATCTCTAGGGCTGGCACTGCAGCCAGATGTACACTAGGTACATTTATCAGCACAAAACACCCTTGGCTTGCCTGAGTGAAAGCAGGAGCTTAACTCTGATAGTACCGCTGTACAGTATAGTAGCAGTGGGCATTTTATTCCACCTTATTTTCATTTTATTTCTCTCTTGGAAGGTTACATCTGGGCGCCTCCTGTGATCTGACTCTAGCCTGACTGAGTAATTCCTGAGCTGCGATAAGCGCTTGGATAAGCATAATGATGTTTGGAGGTGTGAGGTTTTTGCATCCTTTGAATGGAGATGGTGATTCTTAACCTAAACCTCTGTGCTTTAGAGTCTATGACTATGGCCACGAATTTCAATGGAGGTTTTTATTCACAGGGTTTTCCTGTGTGCATCCACTAGTGAGTGTGTGCATATTTGTGAGTGACCTGCATTATTTCTCAGTTTTACCAGCCAGCAGGTCCAGCTCCCTCCTGATGAGTGTTGAGCAGGCAGCGTGTCATTTCATGCCGGAGCTGAGGGGTAAGTCTTTTTTATCCTTCATTCATGTGCATTTTGTCAAGGGGTGATTTGAGGTATTGGGGTGCAAGTGGTTATCTGTTTTTAGCAATGTGGCACCATTGCTCTTGGGATGGCAAAGTCATTCAGCCTACCAATTGGTCCAGAAATTTTAACTATTAAATGGTTTGACATGAGCGCTGGTACACATATCCATGTTACCCAGAGGATGGATCCTTCTGAATTTGGTGATCCCCCGAATTTTCCTCCAGCGCTACCATGCGGTTGACAATTTTGCCCTTTAGTGAATACCTCACCAATAACTATGGGATGGATTGCCATGACATTTGCTACAGATATCCATGGACCCCTGAGTTTTAAGCTAGTTTCAATTTGTCCAATACCTGGAAACCTAATGCCATTCATTCATCAGCCTCAGCTCTACTTTATGTTTATTGTCAAGTAGCAAATAAAGTATCTAAATGCTAAATATTAGCATGCTTAACAACATCATTTTAGCTTTGTAATTTTAGGCCCTACCTTAGAATCGGCGCAAAATGCCGCACAGCGCAAGTGTCATTGCTAGTTTACGACTGAATGTACTTTTGCCCATGGGAGTGTTCGTCTTAAATTGAGTTGTGGTCAGGTGCATTGCTATCTTGAGTCAGTAGAAAACAATTGTGGGATTGACTAAAAACCCGGTCTAAGAAAGACGCTGTGGCCATTATATTATGATAAATGTCACTGTGCTGTGTTAGGAATGTGCTTTTGTGTTCATGTCTTTCCAGTTTAAGTCCGTTTTTGGTTCTGTGTTTCTCTATGTAGTCTTGTTTAGTTAGTTCTTAGTCCTGTGCTTTAGTTCATGTTTAAGTGTTTTCCTGATCTGTGTACGTCTGCGTTTTATCATTATGGTCTGTTTCCTAGTCCTTAGTGTTATATTTCCATGTTTTAGTGTAGTCTTGTCTCCTGTTTGGTCCCGTCTCTGTCCGTGCCCTGATTTTGCTGTCTTTCCATGTTTTGGTGTTTTACTTTGGTAGATTTGTCCTTGTGTGTTCCTGTGAACTTTACTTCCTGTTTTATTTTGGTAACCCTCTGTACCTGGTGTCCTTGTCTAGCTTTGTTTGATTACCTGATGTATCTCAGCTGCGCTTCCCTCCCTGCTGTTTACCAGTGTATATATTGTCCTCAGTTGTCTTCAGTCTTTGTCATGTCCTTGTGTCTGATGTTCAGTGTTCCGCCTTGTGCGCTGTTCCCTGGGTTTGGATTACCTTTGTTTGTACTTTTGCCCTGAGCTCCATGTAAGCCTGTTTCAGTTTAGTTTTGAGTTAATACATCTTTGTTTGAACTGCATCCTCCTCGCTTTTGGTCTGCATTTGGGTCCACACCTCAGCCTTCACTCAGCCCCCCCCCAACTTGACAGTTCTGTTGTGAACTGGCAGTAGTTTAAATAAAAGTTGAAAGTTGAGAGACTGAATTAAATGACCCTTTTGCTGAAAATATAGTTGGCATTTTCTACCACTAGACATTGATCTAAATAGTCTATAATTTTAGTTGGTTACTTATTTATGCATAAGGTAACTGTGCCAGTCCATCCCTTATTTTAGACTCTTAGACTATAATTAAAATCACTAGCCTAAGATGATAGTAGATCAGACCTGAGGCTTGATAATCATAATGGTCAAGGTAACTTATGAGAAGGCAGACACACACAGCACTACACAGCGGAAATGCATTAGTATCTAGAAAACATCTCAATTACTGCTTGCAATTATTATTTACCTTCTTCATTATTTTGTAAAGGATAAGGCTGGTGATATTCTATACTAAGTATTTCTTGTTGTCAGTCTTTTTTTTTATTCCACTGTACCATAGACCTCCATTGCTTGTCTTGAGTCAATTCCACAACAGCCATACTGCTGCCATAAAATCGTCCCTAGCAAATATTATTTGCACTATTTACATGCCTTAAGCTATGTAATGTTTGCCAACAAAACTATAGTGCTCAGCTAGTTTCAGGAAATGTTTTTTTAAATGAAAGTATATATATATTTGTGACCCAGTTGCATTTTCAGGATTGAGGCAGAGGGTACCAGACAAGTTATCACGGTAAAATATTGAGAGACAAACTAATGCATTGCTGGTTTAAATCTTTTCATGGGATTTGTTGAACAAAAGTATAGAATATTTCTAGCCTTATCCATAAAGGATTTGCCTGAGCCTTTTCCCCCATAGCTGCATTTATGTTGTGCAACGTCCATATTGTCATTTCAGTAAATCATTGCACACTGTGACACACTGCAAAGATCAAAGCCTAATGTGGAGCTTCTTTTTTGCGCTTTCATTTTGTCAATATAAACGCACCAAATTTCATTTTGGAGTATATATTTAGAGCCTACAGGTGGATGCTGGGGTGTTAGTAGGGCTGACTGATGAGTCCTAGAATGATGTGCAGCAGAAGTCAGTGCATTTTACTTTATTATAGGAGTGTGTTTGATCTGTGTTACAGTATGATGACCACACTTACAACAGCACCACAGGTTTGATCTGAATGAAGTTTTTTTTTAATATAATGCATTGTTCTAGGAATGCATATTACCCCTCTCAAAAGTCCTTTTGCAGCGTCAAAACCCTGCCGATGCATTTCATGTTTCTCATTTCAGCCTTGAAGTTGATAAAAACATCTGGAGCAAATTAAAGAAGAACATGAGGGAAGCAATTTTATAGCTGAAGTACAAAGAACAACACAATTACTAGGGGAGGAGAATTGTAGTGCAGCTGAGTGATGTGCATGAGTGAGGATGTTTGGCCCGCCTGCATTGACTGAGGTTGAGGTTGAACCACACAAGACTGATTACCACAACAGAAAATATATTGAATGCCCCTTTCACAGCAAGCAGCTATTATAATTGTCAGCTCCACTTTAGAAGCAAAATCATGCTAAATAGTCCTTGAGCCATTATGCAATTTGACTTACTGTATGTCAGGTTTGTAACAATAAAGTGTATATGTCACTTGGCATTTTGTGGTTTGCACAGTAAGCATCACTGACATTTGAGGTGGGTATGGTGCTCAGTGCTCAAGAGTAGGAAAATAACTCAAAAACACAGTATGAGACAATAAAACATACAATAAAGAAACATGTGAAGATAGTGAATGAATTCACATGAAGGATAAATGGCTGGTTATTGCATCTGCTTAGACATTTCAGTGTATTTTTATTATATTATGAGATACAACTGCACAAATGTTCACTTTGTGATGTTGTAAGTCTTGGGTATTAATACTTAAATTAGTAGTTTAAACATTTAATCCCTCTGTCAGTGCATATGTAGTATGCATATTCAGTTCACTGTACTGCAAACCCAAATCATTTAACAAAATATCAAAGTTGTAATCTCTTTGATGGCTTTGGTTGGACCTTTGGTCAGTTGTCATTCATCCTTGTCAACATTTTGTGTTACATGGCTTGGCAAGTTAATTGGAGTCAGGCGAGGTTCAAAGGGTTGCTGAAAAACATTGTAGCAGCTGACATCAGCTGCCCTCAGTGGATCATGTTCCTCAGCCCTTTCAGGGAAGGACACATAAAATTCTCTACCATCACACACAGAAAATGTCAACTTCCATCTCAGCTGAATTTAATGCAAGATCCAGTTCTAAATCTCTCATATTACTATACGGTAAGTAGGGGGTTACAGTTTTTCCTGGTGTAGATTAGAATGTTCTGGAAACACTATTTTGTGGAAACACTCTCGTCTACATTTTATATTACTTTTTTTGTTTTTGAATATATTGCCATACTTTCTGAGAATAAAACATTCCAGCATTTGCAGGCTTTTCACTAAATTAGACCACAGGCCAAACTGGCTGCGTTTGCTGTCTGAATCGCTTTGCTTTGATTCACCTCATTCAGAGCATCCACTCAGAGAGCATTGAATGCCCTGAAGTATTGATTGAATTAGACAAAGAACCCTCATGAGGAGAACAAAGACTGAATGCAATCATATTCCCATTAGTGCCAGGCTGGATGAGAGAAGCATGTGCCGGCCTTTTCTTCTAGCCTTCCTTATTCAACATTAATTACTGTTCATTTCACACATTTTGTTCTGTCATTCTCCCCACTTTCCTACACTACACACCATTTTTTCATCAGGTTGGTTTCCCCCAACTCATCAACAATTAAACACTGAATAAGGCATTAGTCAATGGTCAGATGATTATTAGGATTTTTGAACCGGTGCTTTAATTTTGAGGGGAAGTCAGAAATTAATTTTATAAGGGTGAGATTAATTTGATGTCTGCTGTGTACATGAATCAAACATTGCAGAGTATTTTAAGAAGACTATGGTGAGAAACACATTGTGTTCCACGAGAGCTTATGTAAAAATAGAGAGAACTGTGTCCTTTTATTCTCCCAATGGCACCTAAAGCTTTTTTCTGTGAGCAATTGTCTAACTGTGTTTTCATCATTGTCACATACCCTACAGATTTCACTTCAGTTTCTGTCTTGACGTGTGCAACTCATATTCCAAATGTTGCTGCAAAACTCTTCTATTTGTTGGTGTAACCTTGATGGAGTGCAGAATAGGGATAGCACAAAAAACTAGGTGGAAAAATGGAAGCCTAAGAGCAAATTGTTGACACGGTCCAGAAATGTGAAAGATGAAGTTTGATGGTGCAACAGTTACTCAAGGTAACTCTTGTATAAAGGGGAACTCCACAGATGTTCACATCAAAGTCTGTTTACAGGTCTTGGGGAATGCTACTGCATATGTGAAAATAGCTGTATAAAGCCTTTTGTGGCTCCAGCTGTGTGAAATCAGATATGTTTGAAATGAAATAAATCTTGGGTTGTGGAGTTAGAAAGACATGAGCTTACCATCTTCTCATTTCTTCTTGAGACTAGCAGCTTGAGGCTACTAGCGTAATACACCCAAAGTTCTGAGTGAACTGTCAGCAGGCAAATTTGTAATTGTAATGTAGGCGCCACGTTGAGATAAGGAAGAAGTTTTTTAAAAAGACAATATCTCTGATGCTGCTGAATTGATTCTGACCATCATTTGTCTGGCATTGTGTCATCATTGAAGTGCTACTTTAAAGGTACCCTGTGGAGTTTTAATTATCAACAACCATGTTTTTCTTGACATCTCTCTCACCAAAACGTATTATGAGATTCCTCAAAGTGAGACACGAGTACCAATAAGTAAATGCAAAAATGTAGTTTAGTTGTAACACAAGTCGAGAAAAGTCATAAAAAGTGACAAGGACGGTTTAGTCAGTTATGCAACTAAATCTGTTTAAAGTTTGCTAATATTAGCCACCATAAACAAGTAAATAAGTACACTAAGGCTGCAGCAGCAAAGTTTTATTTTTTATGTATATCTATATTCAATATTAATTATATTAATATTTCATTTGTAATCCTTTTTCAAATGTTTAGAAACCTGCTTTGTTTTACATCATGTTGTACTCTTTTACAGTCATTAGTAAGTTGTAGAACTCACCAAAACAGTATTCTACTGACTTAAATTTCAATTTGGATGTGTATTTAGCAATTGGGGCAACATTTTGGACCAAGCTGAAGAACCAGCATGGAAAATGATCAGCAAATAAAAACGAAACCCTGTTCTTATCAACTCATTGTGTACACTGTTCCAAAATAAAGACAGCGCTCTCACAGAGGTGAATAAGCTTGAGTTTAAAGTTGTACATGTAAACTTTAGCAGTTGTGTTACTCGGAGGTGAATTGTTAATGACAACAATTTTTGGAATAGATTTATTTTGAAAGTTGACTGCTTAAACTGCATGATTTGCAGTATTGGCTGCATGCTTGGAATGTTAACCTTCAACCAATTGCAGCTTTATTTACTGTAAGCCTGTTCTATAAAACTTAATACTGACCGACAAACCAACATTGCCGTCCCTAGAGAAAAAAAATTGAAATAGTCTTCAGCTACTGGAAGCTTGGCAAGTGCAAGAGCAGCTAATGGATATTTGGCAGGGCTGTTATTTGAGGCTGAAATTCTGTGATCTGTTTTCATCAGTCATTTATCCAATCATGGCGGGGGGGGGTCGTGAGAGAGAGAGAGCAAAAGAGAAAGAGAGAGAGAGGTGATCTATTGAATTGCCTACTTAAACACTCCTCAGGTTTAAGAGACTGGAGATCATATTACATTCCATCTAATCCATTCATTTTATTCAGTTTAGCCCCCAACTTCCTGGTATTCTTTAAACCATTTATTTTTAACAATTTTTCTGGTGTGAAACTTTCTAATGTTTCTGTCTAGAATTTGTATAAGGTAATTAGACACCCCAGGCAGATGAAAGACACTGGAAACAGGAAGAACCACCCATACATACATTTACAAGAATTATGTCGTAAATGATTTTTGTTAGTTTCCACTAAAGCATACATTTGAGCTTTTTCTTTTTTTCACAGAGCATAGATAAGTCACTAATGAAGCGCAATACTCTTACAAGCCACATAGGTTAGAATGACACTAAACCAAAGACACTACCTATCTTCAAAAGCTTCAGCGACTAGGGACACACAAGCAGCAGCCATCAAAATGACTGCGATGCCTGATGTTAGTCATGATAAGGGACTGAAAACCTTCTTCCTGACAGTTTGCAAACACCTGTCTCCTGATAGACCATTTGCTTGTTGTTATGGTGATTTAGCAAGCACTAACCGGCACCTATAACCCCTCCACATAAACTAACCACCTTCAAAATACATTTAGTGTGTGTGTGTGTGTGTTTTTTTTTCTAGGTTTACCTTCATTATCATCGCCATGAGGCTTTCCATCTCGGGAATGAAACATCTGCTGTTTGGACTTTTTGTTCAACTGACAATTATCCACGCAAAGATGTTGTGTACAAACATTTTTCACACTAATCCTTTTCCCCATCATCACACATTTATCATTCCTAGGAGTCTATCGGTGCAATATTTCAGTGTGATGCCAAAAATGTCAGTAGTATAATGCATCTTGCACTCTTCCTCAACTTAAACAGCTCTGATGTTTTGTGTGACAGTTTTAATGGTAAACAACACTATGATTTGTAACAGACTTTAATGACTTAGGGCTCAATAACAGTAAACTGAGACTGAGGCATTTGCAAAGAAGAACAGATCTGCGATTACATCATTAGTTTATGTGGCTCAAGAAATGAGAAAAAAACACTGCAATGTGTCCCATTTTCATTTTATTGTGTGCAAACAGATGCCACTAGTTTTCAGGGGATGTATGTTGCAAAACAGAAACAGTTTCCAAGTATTTTAATGCAGCTGCATAGTTTTGAAGACAAGCTATTTTTATGATCAAGATGTGTCAAATATATTTCATATCACACAAAGAATACAACATGATATATAATATTCTACTCATTAGAAATGAAGAAGAAAATTGTTGCTTGAACCATTGATAGGAAGAGAATGACTTTTCTTTTGTGAATTTGTCAATACTTTGTTGAACACATCTTAGGACCAACGCAGCAGGGTAGCGCTGGGTGGATGCTCTTTGAAGAGGTTTTTACTTAAGAGCTTGCCTCATTGTCTTGCATACTTCAGAAAACCAGGGCTAGCATATTGTAGTGTATTCCATAAAACAAAGTACACTGATGATTAGAGAGGTTTACTCCTTGGAATACTAAAAAGAAAAGAAAAGTAAAAATTAAAACCTCAGAAGCTCATTTTAGAGTGTGTTAGGCGGTTGTTTAGCACAGAACATTTGTGTTTCTATACATTAAACAAATATCTTGAATTCCCTATGAGTAACAAATATTGACAAGCTTTTTACATTTAGAAACACTAAAGAACAATAAAGGTGCAGTCAGAAGATATGAGTTTTCAGTCTGGGCCATGTCCTGATGTTGGAGGAGCAGGTTGCCGCTCAGCGATGTTGGCGATCTTGACGAGTCAAGTTTCAGGTGGTTTGTAGACATCCACTTAGCAATGTCAGCCAGACACATCATACAGTGACAGAAGGAAACATTGAAACTTTTTTTCCCCTTTTCAAACTGTTTCAAACATTTCTCACTGGAATTCCATTGACATGTTGGTTAGCTAGCTTAAACCACTGTCTATCACTGTCTATCAAACACACATGCAAATGTACCTGTAAAAATTAATTTTACTGGTCTCCAACAAATTACTTAAGGTCTAAATGCTGAAAATATTTGGATGTAAACTATGATGATATTGTGACAACATGTGTTCCACCCACTGTTGTTCGTGCATCCTAAATTGTTTGTAAATGGGAAACCTGTCTACATGGACAAGAGGGAGAGATAAGTGAGTCACAGGTTGATGAGAGGTAAGTGGTCGACAGGGCAGGTCACGGCCAAGAAAACGTTATGCATGAGTCACATGTGGATTAATGTGCTACCTAAATGAATTGATATGATTGAAGGTGAGTAAGGTGATAGCTGATGCAAGCTTAATTATAGAAAACATTGCTCCTGTGACGATAACTCTTTAAAGCCCACACTTCACCACAGTCAAAGTCCACCAACACCTACAGTGTTTTCACTTATTTTTCCTGATTAGACCCCGTTCCTCTCAGCACTATGTGTGCGTGCACAGATTGAGTTGGATTGACATCTGTTATGGCAGGGACAATTTCCACCTTTATCACTCTTAGTAGTAGGCCTGCATGGATTTTGGTGACATCACATCATTTCCTGCATACTGTAGCTTCATTCACCTTCAGCCTGAGCAGAGGTCTAATAACTGATGATGATTTGATATGATTTAGTATTTTACTGTCTACATTGAATTTTTGTCATGTTTATCAGACAGTTTACTACGATAGATTATTTTAAATTGTACAGACCTAAAACCCTCACTGTAGACATTACTGTCTTCACCTTGTTTTAAAGATGCCTCGGGTAAAAAGTTCCTCATCTCACTGCACTCTCCTATTCACCCTCCCCTTAGACAAAGTGTCAGAGCTGAAAGCTCTATCAAACCCTGATGGGCCTTATAATGTAATTTCTCACAAGGTAAAAGGCTAATAATGCATCTTCATATTCGCTGTGGTCATTTTAACACAATAGGGTTTTTCATTTGCAACCCTCTCTGTTTGACCTCTTCATAGCATTTGAAACTGCAAACGCCTTATTGAATCATTCTTAATGCACAGGCATTAACTTTGGGTCCCTCTCTTCATTTCAAATGCTGTCTAATCTCATTAAAGGCTATTCACAGATTTTATCCATTTTAATATACAGGCCTCTCAAAGTCACTGGGATTATTATGGAATGCTTTGTTATCGATTGCTATTCACAAGTATGATAACATTGTGATATTAAATGATTTTAATAATGTATCCTGTATGCTGCACCAAACTTTTAGTGGTTTAGTGTTTTTTCTTATTTTTGAAATGTATTGCTCTTAGATCCCTGGATTTGCTCATCATTAAACACATTTCTATTCTTTAAAAACTAAAACTATCCTTGACAAGGATAGTTGTCAAGGATAGTTTTATTGTGTGATAAATCCTATATTTAAATGTTACTAGGCATTAAGGACAAGTGTTTTAGCTACAAAAACACATTAAAACATCCAAAATAAAAGTAAAATTTATCAGAACAAATGTTACAGAAAGAATACTGTATTTCTCATCTAAGCCAAATTTGTGATGCGATGCTTCCGACACATTTTTGTTTCCGTACTGTTATTTTCATCATCCGCCCCGGGTATAAGCCTGTGACAGTGATGGCCGACATTGATGGATTGACATGGACAGATTAAACACTGGCTGTCAGACCGTCTCTTTCCTCTGCAGACGAGCATCTATCCAGCATTCTGCCTTTCTGCCTCAGTCGATTCCACAGGTTAGAAAGAATCAAACCTCTAATTGACTTCAGTTAGTGCAGGGACATGTTCAGACTGTGTTTGATCATTAGAAGGCAGACAAAGCTTTGACACACAGAGACTTACAGTGCAGTAAAATTATTTGAATGGGGTTCAGAAAGAGGTCATTCTCAGGCCCCATGTCGTTAGCTAACAGCTGGCCAGCTGTGACTAGCTGTTCAAAGAGAATAATGTACTCAATTTACCTCTAAAACTTTCCATGGAAAAGTATCGTAAGAATGTTCCAGTAGTATAAAAATGTAGAATGGTGTAGTGTGTGCTTGGCACAAAGCGTTTCTACAGATAGGACACTATTATAATTTAATCCATGACAATATTCACAGGTACGTTTTAAAAAAGAGAATATTTGGGGACTTCCTCCATGCTGAGAGAGGAAAAACAAATGTAATACTCAAAATGGCCAAATGTTTTACCACATCAATGTGATCCACATAATAACAGTTGTCCAAATAACACAAAATGTCACACTGATTTCCTGAAAGAAATTATCAGCTTAGCATGAATTCAATCAGGAAGACTACTCTCACTTTACTCATCTATTCTGACCGTCTCTCTCTCTCTCTCTCTCTCTCTGTTTTCGGATCCTCACATCAACTGATTAAGGCTAGTACTTCTTATAGTAAATCCAACCAGGTCTTGCCACTATCCCTGTCAGCCAATCACATAGTTGCTGCCATACTTTAAATCAGTTCAATGTGAAAACCATGTTTCTGGGTTATACTACATGTTTCCTAGAAACGGTATGCAGCAGGCTTTTAGATTTAGATTTCTTTTCGTTTGGTGGGTGTGTCAGAGGTGTTCAATGCACTACCATTTCTGTTTAAATAAACATTTTGCTATGTTTTATCAGGGTTGATTGCGCCCCTGTTCTCCCCTCTGCTGCTGTCAGTTATCATTTCAGTGTGAATCATCGTGGCCCTCCTCCCCCTCATTCACCTCTAGTTTCATCTCTTCCAGGGCTCGAGTCAAAGCTCACAGAAACCCCCTCTTCTTCTCATCATCCAGATCTCAGCATCATCTCATTAACCACCAACCACCACCAGTGTCTAGACTCCATGGGCGGTAGAGCTAAACACATTTATTTCACACCTTATTGTGCACTTATCAATAAATAATTGTTTGCTCTAATGAAGTATCTCCTGATTGAAATGTATCACTTCATCTTGTGAGCGTGTCTTGAAGGAATAGTGAAACATTTTGGGAAATACAATTTGATTTTGATTTCTTGCCAACAGTGAGTTGAAAAGATCGCTAAAGAGTGGAAATGGGGGAAATTAACCTGGCTCGTTCCAAAGGTAACAAAATCCTCCGACTTGAACCTCTCGGCTTATTATTAACATGCTAGGAATGTTAATAATAGTAATAATAATGCATTACATTTATAAAGCGCTTTATCATGGAAACTCAAAGCGCTTCAGAGTGAAGTGGGTTGGGGGACTCATCTGAACCACCACCAATGTGCCCACCTGGGTGATGTTAACCTTAAGATGGACTGTTTCCTTATGCTTCCAGTCTTACATACCTACATAAGAGTGGTATTGATCTTATCATCCAATCTTAGCAAGAAAGCAAATGCGTTTATTTTCCAAAATGTCAAACTATTCCTATCAGCCTTCAAATTTTAACTCATTGTAAATAAGCAGGTTTCTGAAATAAGAGAATTTGTTTTGATATAATTTGGAACACAGGTCAATGAACAGTTTCTTTCATGGTAGCCTATGAATGTCTTGAATATGCTTTAGCTTTTGAGGCAATTTCCAGTCAACCTAAAGAATACTGAATACTGTCTGCAGTGAAGTACAACATGCCAGCCCACTGGGCAGCAAAATCACAATCTTACACAGAGTAAATAATAATGTATAGCTTTAAGGCAGACCAGAGCAAATTCTGTAGATAATTTGCCGTGCCTGCCAAGCATCAAAACAATATGGCTGGACACTCAGCTAAGCACCAAAATGACAGTGAGCTTTGCAAACAGCCAAACATTATTATATACAGTGGCTTCTAGACAGCTTAAAGCAAGCAATAAGCATTGTCAGCCAGGAGGCAAAGCTGCTGTACAAGTGGCAGTCAAGACAAGTAGCGGTTGATCCTTTTAAGCAGCGAAGTGGTTTGACATGTCATTTTGTTGCCCAGTGCACTGCCCCAGAATGCTTTGCAGCCTGGAAATGTCGTGACCATTATCTGGTATTCTTTTAGCTGTGCAGAAGCTGTCTGCTGTTACACAGGTCTGTGTATGACTGCTAGAGTGACTTTCAGGCATACAGGGATACTAATCGGTTCCAAGGGTGACTTATTATATAAGTTTATATCTGTATATATACAGTATATCTTATATCACTTAAGGTTTACGGCAGATTTATATCATTTTACAACACAGAGTTATATAACGAGAGATTAATGCTATTCGCAAACGTCATATACAAAAATTACAAAGATGGGTGGACAAATAACAAGTCACAGAAATAAAACAATTTTATATGGTGGAGTGCTGAGGATAAATTTAGGAGTCTCACAGCCTGAGGAAAGAAGCTGCTCTAAAGTCTGATGGGACGACAGTGGATACCTCTGAATCTCTTGTTAGATGGCAGTCGGGTGAACAGGCTGTGGCTGGGGTGGGTATTGTCTTTTAGTATCCTTTGGGCTCTGCACAGGCACCTCACCTCACTGGCATCACTGATGCTCAGTAGATAGGTAACAATCTTCTGAGCATTTTTAATCACCTGCTGAAGAGCCCGCCGGTCCTGGGCCGTGCACATCCCATGCCAGTTTGTGATGTTTCCAGTCAGGTTGCTTTCTATTGCTTCTCTGTAAAAGCTGACAAGAACTTGGTGTGGGAATTTGGCCTTCTTAAGCTTCCTCAAGAAATATAGTCGTTTTCTGAGCTTTCTTTACCAGGGTGGATATGTGAGGTGACCATGTCAAGTTCTCTGTGATGTTAATTGCCAGGAACCTAAAACTGTTCACCTGCTCCGCCTCAGCTCCACTGATGTAGACAGGATTGTGCGTCTTTGCCTCCTGATTACTAAAATCAAAAAACGACCAGCTCCTTGGTTTTGCTGACGTTGAGCAGTAGGCTGTTCTCTGTGCACCACTCAGCAAGATTGCTGATTTCTTCCTGATCTCCGAGTTGTCTTGATATTGGGGTGCAGTCCTGTGAACAGGACAGGGCAGAGAACACAGATCTGTGGTTCTCCAGTGTTGAACACTAGAGTGGAGGAGGTGGGACCACCAGTCTGAGTGTGGTACAGAAGTTGTGATGAATGCTGGGCTGAAATCTACAAACAGCATTCTGATGTACAGTAGGTGTTGTTTTTCTCAAGGTGTGTAAAAACTGATTTGATGGCAGTGGACATTGCATCCTCCATGGATGTGATGGTTCTGACAGCAAACTGGTAAGGGTCCATGCTGATGGGGATGTTGTTTGTGCTGGAGAACCAAAGTACTTCAACAGAATGAGGGTGATTGCCACAGGGTCACCACATTTCATAGAAATCGATAAATGGGAGCCCAAAACGTTCTTCAAATTTAAATCATATTGATTTGAAAACCATCTTTAAGTTGGCAGTTTTATTTACAGTACATTTGATGACACCACCAAATTGTAAAACTTTTATTTTGCTTGATGTTCCCAGTCTTGCAGAGATACAAAGTCACAAAAGGCAAAATAATGCCAGGACCACAATTTTTTATTAAAATGATTTGTAATATATTGAGCATTAGTGGGTATTTATATAAAACACCCAAATATGTCTGAGATACCATTAATTCTATTTTTCTGAAGTATGATTGCAACATGTGCTCAGTTAACATAAGCATACTTGAATTAGAGTATGGTAAAACATTAAGCTGGAATATGGACCTTGCATTGTTTCATAATTTTAAAATATGCATAAATGTAATTAATAGTAGTTGTCTACAGATTTGGAAGTAAATGATTTAGCAACAAAAGCAAAGTGAGTAACCTGTGATGAAACATTATATTAGTGGATGGATATACTCCATTAGATGATGAAATGATAAATAATGTACAGTATGGTTCATAATGTATGGACATATTTGTCCGTTGGAAAGTACAGCGACATATATGACTATTCCCCAAAACGCATGTATAAGCGTTGACAAGTACCAATCCAGTGACAGGCCTTAAGTATGTTACGTAAGTCTCTTACTAGTCTTCTTAAGTCACATGGCATTTAATATGTGGCAAACGTTGTAACAAGCTTCTGCATAATCAACCTATATAGCCATTTTTTCTGGTGATGACAGGCTGTAAATAAGTTAAACACAAAGGCTGCAGTTGTTGGTGTCATGATTCTGCCTGTCTTCCCTGTTTTAATTTACCTCTGCCTATTGGTTTAATTAATTATTTAGCCTTTTATCAGTGTTGTTATGGATGGTGACCACCCATGACCGGTTGACCCATGATTTAAAAAGAAAAAAACAGATTCTGGATGTTCCTCTTTTCTAAATGGTTACTAATCTAAAAGGTCAGGTCACTCTCTTTGAATATGTTTCAGTAATGATTCAGGAGTTGACCCTTCTCATGAGTATAAAATATGTTGCTTTGCATTTCTACAAGTGGCTATAAAGCAAAGCTGCACCATTGCAGCGTGTTTAAAATGCTATGTGAATGTTATACCTAACCGACCTTAATGAATCCCCTCCCACATGATTCTAACATGCTGAACATGTTTTACATGTGTACAGCATATGCAGGCAATTTTCTGCACTGCACTAAGCATTAGAATGAATCACAAATCATCTGCATGTTTCATGCATAATATGCAGCCTAGGGGAAAGTAATGTTATAAGAGTTGTTATGCGTGGATCATGATTCAACACAGACACAGACCCTCACATTCATCACATCCAATTCTTTCTAACTCTCTGGTTAAATAAGGAATACATTTTCATTATGTCTGACAAGCAGCAGCATTGATCAAGGAATGTGTGAATATGCGGCTTTTATATTTTACCTTTACATAAAACAAAAAATAAAATATTATTGTTTAGAGCCTTATTTTGAAGTCAGGAGATGCAGAGAAAAGTGTTAATCACAAACGGCACCGAAGCAATGCTGAATGAAATATACTTTTTCTCCACAGAGAGCATATATTGTAGATGGCACTCTTGTGGTTTTATTAGTCCGTGCTGAAAGCGCAGAGACACATTATTGTTCTGTACATGCATGGGAAAGATCTCAGCATGCATGTTTCTGCATACAGAACTAGCTGGAGGAGGACCAACCCCCACCCCACCCCCCTTCCAGTTGCTTTTTCCCCTCACTATTTTTGTCACTGTCTTGCGAAAAATCTGGACTTTTCATGTGCTAAGAAAAACAGCCTTGTTTTCAGCTTTATTTAATAAGAGGGAAACATTCTCAGCCTGTAAAGGAACAATTCATTATTCAGGTTATATGAATAATTCAAAATCACCAAATCTGGAGATACGTGGGTTTACCTGGACAGCTTGGACAACTTTGTTTCTAACAGTCTATTTAAGCCATTTATTACATTGGACCCCTTCTCCATATGAAAAATATGAAACAAGATGGTTGCGAGGCCCCTTAGATTATTTTGAGGATGAGAAAAAGCCTGTTGAAAACAACTACCTGCAAACATACCGTACCTGTACTGTACCTACATTCATACCTACATACAGAACATGTTGCTGGAGCTTATACATAATATTCTACAAGATACATAACCACTGTCCTACTCACAATAGTGGAGATAATGTGCAGTCATTACAGTACATCACCTTTTCCAGCCTTTGCTTTTTTTTAAATTCCATTTGAGCGTAACTGCAGCATATATAGAGATGGCTGATTGGTGATATTACCAGATACCTGTATATTTTAGATGCTGAGTGCCACACTAATATGACTGTAGGAATACTGATTAGCTTGATTCAGGGATGTACGCTTGACACTGATGTTATGCCAATGCAGTGCTACTCTCCTGACTGTGTCCACACACACTGAGTATATTCTGGCAATAGCCGTGAATTTTCATACAATCCACGGGTAAAGGAAACTCATTTTATTCAGAAGAGGACACTAACCATAATTATGTCAAAGTAAATAATAAGCTTATACCTAGTCATCGTTCTCTCTTTGTCTCTTCTTACTCACCCACATAAACATGCACCGGTCCCCCGAAACACATTACAAGCTGTTTTACAAAGAACAACATATGACCTTTGATTTTCTAAACAGAACACAACATAATGCATTATGGATCCAGCTCAGAAATATAAAATATAAATCATCAGCATGCTTAATAAAGCAGTTTAATTTTTAAAGTGCAAAGACAAGATTAAACCAGCCTTCACTGTGGCTGGTAGTGGTAGGTCAATACTGGAGAGACAAACAATTGTAATCAGTGTGACAGAAGCCTCACTGGAGTAACCAAAGTGAGCATCACTGTGATTTTTATTTTAAAAATCAATTTATTTTGCACGCATGAGGCTTCAGTTAAACAAACCCAGCATTTTAGTGGAAGTGACAGCCTGCTGGTTGGGACATGCTGTGTCTTGATATGTCCTGATGGAAGGTGGTGTGTGGTTTTGTCTGAATATTTTTGTGAGTGCGCCTATGCCTGCTAAAGAATAAAAACCCTATTCTGTAAAAATAACATGCACTTTATTTTATTTATACTTTTTTTATGTGATGCAATTGTTTTTAATCTACTTATGGATTAAAAAAATGTGGATTTTCATAAAATACCATAACTAAATATCATTATAATTGAATATCACCTTCCCTTATAATACTGCAGGTATTTAATGTTTCACTTCACTGAAGTTTTACCAGGGGGACATCATTTTGCTTTGAATGTTGAAAAAGTAATCACTTTAGGAAAATATTCATTTGCCCCGTGTACATTTCTTCCTCAGCAAGGTGAGTCTACAACACAAAATACACGAAAAGCAAAAATAAAGGCAGCAGCCTCATGAGAACGTATTGTGAACTATCACACTGATCTGTAAATAAATTGGTGTGTGAATGAATATGTTAATTGGGGTTATCATGGGGTTGTTTTCTGCATTGTGCCATAACAGCAAGTCAGACAGTTTTTAACCAATCTCCTAAGATAAACCATCAAAGTTCTCTCCTCTGGCCATTCCCATCGCACTAATACGCTGAAAGAAGCACGAGATGTGAACATCTTAATTACGGTGCACTCTGAAATAATGATAACGCTTGCATTAGCCTGCTTGAAGGGGGTTTGCAAGCCCACGCACACAAACACACTGGTGAATGGTTGAATGTTAAAGCAAGGTGAAAACAGCTTTTGAGTAAACACCTCTCTGTGCTTTATTCCTGCTATCTTAATAGATTAACACTGACAAGGTACTTTGATGACTGAAGGTTCAACACTTTGTGTTAAATAAAACTTAAGAAATTAGTAGCAAGGTCAAGGTCATCACCACCAGCACCTGATTTTCTCCGCAGATAACCAAGATACGTGATAAGATTATTTGCTGTTGGGACTTTATTGACTTTGTTGACCCCCCCACCTCCAGTCTTTGTGTATGTACCCTGTGCTGTCTTTGTGTATGTACCCTGTTACCTTTAAATTCCCATCAAGTAGAGTGCACACAGCAGAATATATATAAAGTTTACTGTGTGTCAGTTATCTTGTGGTAATTTGAACACAGCTTTATTTAGGGATGTGTGCAACAGTATGTGAGCACAATATGAACTGTATTGCACTGAATTTGCATTACACTTCCAGTTTGGACAGACACATTTGTTAAGCCAGAGAAAGCCTGGCTCTAAATGTTGAAGAGAGGCATTAGTGGAGTTAAATTGAAACACCACATACTATAGCTCTTACAGCTTGGTGAGCATGGCATCTATCAGTATCCATGGTGATGGATGTTTTCTACTTGGATTTAGAAAGGTGTTGTGTGCATCCCACATTGTACCTGTTTATTTATATTCCTCCTTAATGTGGAGAGTCCTCCAGAGCTGTGAGTGTGACTTGTGTAGGGCTGGTGAAGAGCAAGGTAAGGTTTGGGAAAGGGCCTTCGCCATCTTATGTCCCTCAGGATGAAGTCTTTGCTTGTGTAGCAAACCTATTGTACTGGTTAATAAAGTTATGAATAATAATATTATTTCATAAAACTCGTTTTGGGGCACCACCTGAAATTCCGTTCACCTAAGGCCTTCAGGACACCTTATGTATGGTTTTAAATAATTACACAATTATTTACTAGTGATCAGTTAGTTAGTAATTGCTTAAGCATTTTAAATCATAGTCTCATCATCAGTCTCATATCAAAGTCTTGAATCCTCCGTCCAGTGACTTGGATTTAAACAGTACTCACACACAGTTCCTGTGATTAAGGCAAAATTTATTAACTAACTAAAATGAATACACAGTGAGGTTAAATATATTCAAGACATACAACAATAATGATTAAACAACCAGAATGCAATCAATGAGAATAACAGGGTTAAAGGTGAATTTAGTTGTTCTATTGTGGTAAGAGAGAAATAGAACGAATGAATGCAAGTTACGATAATAACTTCAATTTGGCTAGGAGTTTTGGCTAAGGGATTAAAAATAAAAGATTAAAAGCTAATGGACATCAACTGACCACAGAATGTAGTTTGTCTTACTGCTTGTTGGTTTCTCAGCCGCCAGGTCGTATGGACGGCCCCACGCTGGCTCAGTTTCGTACATTCCCGGTTATGACGGCTTGGCACGCCGTCGGCCGGTTGCTTGTGAGCGGCTGCGTCATCGTTTCTAAAGTCCGCCGTTTTGGCTCCGTTTCTAAAGTCCTCCGTCTTCACTAAAATGCCCTCCGGAGTTTTGAAACGCAAAACGGGGTCGGCAGCGGTCTCCGTTTTAATTCAAAAACGCAGTAGTGTGGACGGGGCCTGAGGTAATCTGAAAGAGGAACGTCGTTACCATGGTTACCCTGCCCTTTTGGTGTTGGGAGTGTTTAGAGTTTCCTGACCTCAGTCGGAAGAGGTCCTGATAGCCTAGTTCAGGATGAGGTTAGTGTCTGGACAAGGTTAATTTTGTCACTTTAATAATCATGCACAGGTCAACACGTCTGTTATATCAACTTCACCGGAGGTTGTAGGCTTTATGGCCGGAACTGCCCAAACAGCACTTGGCAGCACTCTGGCAGGGACCTTTCAGATACGACACATGCTCAGCTGGCAGGCCCTGGCAGAGTGCCTGGGAACCGTTATTCTAGTGGCGAGTAAAGTAATTTTGCATCTCTCCTGCAGGGTGCTGAGTGGATCATTTTGTTCAAGTAAAAGAGGAGCATAGACTACATTACTAAATGTTTACCATACACCTATTGGAAACTTAATATCATTCAAATGAATGAAATTTAATGGTAATATAAACTGTGATAATGTACTGTTTGGTAAATGGGGGTATTTGAAATAGCTACATGGTTGAAACAACAATTTGCATGCCTCATATTTTGCTCCTTTGTCAATTTGTTAATTAAGAAGTGCAGTACTTTCAACATACTTCTTTCACATCTATTGCAGTATGTGTAGTTTGGCTAGATTTTGTCTCCCTTGTCATTGAATGAAAAACACCACCAAAAACAAAACGATACGTAAGTTAACAAAATTTATATGTATGTAACACATAAACAAGAATTGAAGCACCATTAGTGAATATGCCTGAAAAGAGACAGGAAGTAGAAAAAGACTTGTTATTTATGTTATTGCGTGGCAACTAATAAGCCATTTGTGTGATTCAACCAATCAATTAATCCAACCAGAAAATAAAGGTGTGAGATGGTGAGCAAAATAATTGCTGTCTTATTTTTATTTTATCATGGGTAAGCACATCATAAAAAGGGTTAACAAGTTGTATGATTTTTCTCACTGGCTCACCAGCTTTTCAGTTCAACAAATGAAAGAGAAAAATATCTTTTGAAACATCCCAAGGGATTCTGTATGCTCCTTGTCCAACATGTTTGTGCCGAAACAGAGTTGAGGTTGCTATCGAGTTAAGTTGTTTGAGGACAAAAAAGTTCATTTTTTTGTTAGATTGTTATGTTTTTCAAAGGCAGCTTTTACAATACTGCTAAGAGGTAAAAAAAAAAAAACAACATTTAACTGATGCTCTCTTCTCATTAAATTGTTGCTTTCTTAGACATCTTTGAAGCAAAGAAACACTAAATAATTGTAACTATATTCATCAGAACAGTTAAAGCACCTAAGACTCCATCAATTATCTCCTGTGTTATTTCCTTATACTTGAATTACACATGTAGAACCCTATTTTATATTCGTATTCTTTCTAATGAAAGAAGTCGCATACAGTATCTGTAGTCCCCATTGGAACCTATTACAACACAGCAGGAAGCCAAGACATTCTTTCAAATTAAAATCAAATGTATTTTTTAGCCGGTGCAAAACAACCTGGAATGCTTCTGTTTCACATAGTAACCCAGGGACAACAAAAATATCAGGAGAGGGCACACATGGGGAAATGCCAGGCTATTTGTTATTCTGCTCCCCAGCTGTGACTGATCTGTTAATTCCATGAGACCTTTCACTCTGCAATCAGGTCCCCTTGGTGGTCAGAGTTGGCCCTCCGTGGAGGAAAGCTCTGCAGGTGTAGTCAGATTGTTGTTGGCATCAATTGTACCACACAAAGCCCAACTATAACACATGACCTCTGAGGTCAGACAGACAGACCCCGCGTACGACGAAAAGCACGACTCAGCTAGACACCTACCTCAAGGTCAGGCCACTGTGGGGCTTTATTATTCTCTTTGAAGTTTTTCTACTGCTCTCTGTCCACAAAAATAACTTCATCTCAGGGTTTGTTTTTTTTACTTGACAGCATATCTAGTTGGATCTCAAAATAGTAAAACATATGGTGCTTCACTGTTTCCTTAAAAATCTTCTTAACCATGATTTTCTATTTGGGGTTCTAGTAATCCCAAGCCCTCCTTAACATATAACAACAAAAAAAACACAATAAAACATACTTATCATTGTTTTATCACCTTGAAACATCTTGACTTCTAATTGTTTAAAAATTGCTTTTAAACAGTTTGTTCATGAGACATCTAATGTTCAGACAGAACCCAAAGCCGATTTCAGAGGTGACGTGATAGTAGATGTAAATTTGCCCTGGGTGCAAGTTGATGCATCTGCGGCAGCTGAAAAGGTGTCAACTTCGGCAAAAAAAAAAAAAAAAAAATGGCACATATCCCAGAGCACTATAAATCTGCTTCATGAATGTACAGAGACAAGAGGAAAAAGGTCTGGAGGGAGATTACAGATTCTGTTTCTGGTTGAGTTCTGAGTTCAGTAAGAGGCTGAGCTAAACACACAGGCACATTCCCACAGATATGGTTGGTGCATCTGTCGTTGGCTAGCTTACAGCTAACATCTGTACAATGGCTGTTTGGGGCAAATGAAAACAGCATAGTGATCAAATTGATGTGACAGACATGAGGCAAACATTTGAGGTATTGTCTGTCTAAACAAACCTTAACAGGGGAAACTCTGTGGGGTCTAATTAACCCCAAACATAATGAATGTCAAAATGTTATTATTCTGTGTTGTGTCACCTTCATTAAATGAGTACCCCCAGTCTGTGGCAAAGAGCTAACATTTCAATACATCAACCAGAAAATGGTTGATACATAAACCAGCAACAACACCTACGGACGGGTTCATTTAGTAAAAGGGAGGAAGACTTTGTTATCATCAAGAAAATCACAGCTTGTTAAGCCACTGCCATTTGCATCACAGTCATGAAGTACCTGCCATTCAAAGAGTGTTTCCACAAGACTCAGCTTTTTTCACCCAACTTCCATCAGCATAACAGGGAGTCATTATTATTGATGGCTTGACAGATAGCAAAAGGTAAACTGGCAGTTATCTGAAGTGCAGTATTTACCACGCTGATGTGTTTGCCAGACAAATGACAGCTAGAGGTGGCAAGGGATGCAAAACAGGAAGCAGTGGACAGAGAAATGCAAAGTTTAAAAGAGACATACAGAAGGAGGGGGCACCCACCTCTTAACTCAAAAACTACGTGGTCTGTCATTGAAAGGAAAGTGAGTGAGTCAGTCCTCAATCCCAGTATGTTCTGTCAAAAGCAGCAACACTACTAAGGGTTTTGCACTCATGCTCCCTTCTTCACTGCCTTTATAATGAGGCTGTCCCCCTTCTAATACACATTGCAGCTGAGAAAATAAGCTCTTATAATTAGATAGCTCCTACCCTGACACGATTAAGGTGTGAATACAAGCGAGGCACACACGAGTGTGCCATCAGAGCAGTTATTTCCCTCTTCAAGGTTAGAAAAAAATTATACTTTTCTGAAATTTTTCATCCCTCCAATTTAATTTGTGTCATAGAGACCTTCCATCGTAACAGCACTTTACTGAAACCGCAATTACTGAATATAGGCTTAAATAACTGTTTCATCCGTCTTACTGAGAAAATGGGGACTGCATTGTATGCAGTAGAGATAAAGCAGCCTTCATATGTTTTTTTCCTCAGGGTGTATCACATAGAATCTGATCGTAGATATATGTATAAAAATATATCATGTTTTCTATATTTTGCTTATCTTTATGTAACCATTTGAACCCAGCAGTGACCTTCACACTGTTTACTTGGGAGAGTGCCTTGGTGGAAGTTCACGTCATTCAGTGAACAAATGAGCATCTACACTTGCACCTTTGTTGCAGCTCTTGAACATTATGCCGCTCAGGGGATCAATTAAGACACCTATACCTCACCTTCCATGTTTTTTTCCAAAGACTCGTGGGAGCTGTATTTATTGAATGCTTAAAAAAATAATTGTTATACCTTTATAAGGTTGGAATTTGAGGATCTTTGTTGCTTCTCCCTTATCATCTATCTAGTGGCACACTAATAAAGGCATAAAACATCCCAAAAAATAATAATGAAAACCCCCCAAAACAAACATAAATGTCTCATGGGACACTAAAGAAAAAGTCAGAGGAAATCATTAGGATACAGCGTGGATAGCATGAATGTCAACAAAATTATTTACCAGTTTAAATTGTATACATTTTGTTTATTCAATATGCACTCAAGGATTTCTGTTCATGTCATGTCACGTGTGCTGTGCAACTGTGCGTTTATTTGTATGAAAACCTATGTGTAACGGTCTGTGCATGTTGTTTTGCCATCTTTGTATGCCTGTGATGTTATTCTGCATGCTTGTATGCAGTGATATCTTTCTGTGTGTTAACATACAGTTCTGACTGTGGCTACGTAATTAAGCAGAAAGTAAAGAAGAAACAGAGATGTCAAGTGTATTACTGTTCGCAGTAGCTGTCAACTTTATCTCTCAAACATACATGATTTCACCTACAATTTGCATCCAGTGGCAACGATCAGAACTTTTTATTCTCCTAAAATAACTGCTATCCAGAAAATGAAAACAGATGCAGTGTAAAGAGGATGTAGTTCAAATAATCAGCTGAGTTCCTAAAACCTTCCTTGGGCTGTTAAAATACATGAATAATTGAATAAAAAAGTACAGCCATTCGTACATTCTTCCACCAGATGCATTATGGGACTTATCCTTGGGGGAAGTGATCATGGTAGGGAAGAAGGCCACAGCTGGGAATTTTGCCACATACCCATCCGACATCTCACCCTGGTTAATGGATTCGTTGATCAGGTAACTGTGACTTGATTTTTTAAGTATTTCATCTTCAGTCAGTGAAAACCTTGCAGGTATTACATTCCAGCTGCTGTACAGCAGAAGTACTGTAGCACATATGTAACAGTCATTTTCCATCAATGTCCATTGCCTTTTGTGTAAGGCAACAGCTTCAATTCCATATGTTTAGGTACAAAAGAATACAACAGATCTAAATAGATATTTGAGGTCACAATGATGCATGTACAGTGAATAATCGGCAGCATTGACTCAAATAAAATTTGTCTTCCAAGAGACAGATGTTTGACATGGCTGAGTCATGTCCATTGAAGACAAAGTGTGCTGAAGACATAGCAAAGCATAGGAGTTGCATGGCTCCACTGCTGGAGCCCCAAAGTCCTATTGCCCAAAAGTACTGTATAGAAATCTATAGAAATCTAATTCAGTAATAGCCAATGTAGCTAATCACATATGATCAGTTCCTCTTGTCCTCTTTAACCCTTTAAAAGCAGCAGTGTAATGAGTAGGACAGTGTCAGTATTAATTTGATCTGATTGTGTATTGTCTAATTCTGTGTGGAACAGCTCGTAAGTTGTCAATTAGATACCCCTGTGTCAGAAGATTCAAATAATTAATGTAGGTAAAATAACGCGCTGTGCATAAAAAAACCTGGACGCACATAATCCCGCTGCTGATGGCTACACGTATCTAAAAATAACTGATATTATAGAAAGGTCTGAATATGTGGCTCAGCCAACAATGCATGAAATTGTTTGCTAGGTTGTATGAGCAGACCAAAATGTTTAATGTGCCCAAAGCTTCAAATAATAAGGGAAACGTATTTAAAAGAAATCCCTTTGAGCCAAAACCTCAGATTTCCCACTGTTCTAAACGTAATGTTTTAAACATATTTTTCTATTCTCGGCTTCATATGACACCATACTGAGCTGGTTGTCCATACATTCACAAGACACGCCAGTCTTTTGAAGTTGAAGTTGTTCAATATGTCACAAAGAAAGTGCTTTTATGCTTGCAGAGGAAAATTAAGCTTGTTGGGTTTACCTAGGGAAGAAAGGGGCAAACAAGATTGGATACGGTTTCTTTTTTCGGGCCAACAACAGTCTAGTAAACATGCTTCATGGTCTTGGCCACACAGAAGACAGTATTTTTTCTTGGGCCCCACCACACCCTTTTTTAAGAGAGCCGGTCAATCTGTCTGTAATGAAAAAACAACAACAAAAAAAACCAATTCAGTCAGCACAACTTTTATGAAAGAAAGTGATATTTGTGCCGCAGTTGTGCCGTCTGTTTGGCAGTATGGCTCTGTTCTGGGATCTCCCTGCTCTTCCATGTGCCTACGTGGAAGGCCTGACAAGGGGAGAGCACCTCCCTGCCCATCCAAGTGCATATACATGGAAAGCCTGAGGCAGAGAGCAGCAGCAAATACCCTCCAGGGGACAGAACAGAGCAGGCATTAATATATAATGACATGATTAATCAGATACACCCTGAAAGGAGGAGCTGGGCTGGCGGCGTGTTACAAGCTGCTTGCAGAGGAAGCAGCAAGGGCAGGCAGGCTATGGCAGCTTAAATAAGTTTTAAGATGGCTGCAATCAGCTGATGAACTGGGATTGTGAGTTGAGCTTGACTTCGTTGCCTGCTTGAGCTAACGCTATACTTGATTCTTGCCCTTTGGTTACCTAGGAGTTCATCCTTATCGAGGCAGCTGCATCAGACAGTTGAGTCAACCTAACAACCGAGAGGAGAGACAGAGTGTGACTCATTGTTTTGGAGAGTCACATGCTCTCACCTTTGGCTTACTATTGCTCCCTGTGCAATATAACCCTTAAAGAAGGAAAACTCCTTGACACCTATTATTTCAATTTGCAACTGCTTTTTCAACAGGATATCACAACTCAAATTGTGCTCTAACACAAGACCACATATAACATACATGTACAATGATATAATTTTTGTTAATATACACAGTTTTCTCAAACACTCACTAGACAGATTATTTGCTCCCGCTGACTGACAGCTTACCTTTGAAAACATTTTCAAGACCCCTGTTGTTACTAAAATGGCATGTCCTCGTGTCAGCAATGCAATCTCATAAAAACTGCAGCATACATGGCACAACTTTTAAACTCTTTGCAGCTCTGTTACATCATCTAGATCAGCAGTGCTGCCCCTGCTGGCCAGGGTACCCACTGACCAGCGCTGCTGCAGCACTCCTGTAGATCCTGACATAGGGTTTAATCTATTTTATACCTACTGTGCGCACATAGTGTGAAACTGGTTGTTCTCAAGTCCAGACCTGTTATGATGCAACCTTGAAGAAAACACCCTATTTTCAGGCAAGTTCTCTTTGTAGCGCTTCCACCTTCTATTGATGTCAGAATAGATCAGTGGAAGTTCTATGATGTGCTGTTTTCTGGTAAAACAGATTTTATATTCATTTCTCTTCAAGATAAGCTTTACTGCTCGTCAACATTTTCAGAACAAATCCACTATGAATTTCATAACTTCACAAGACAAATACATTTACACAATTGGGATTTGTGTGATTAAAAAGAGATTAGAGAAATATCGAAAAGCTTTAACATTTAAAGACTCATTTGATTGTTCATGCAAAAGCAGGACTATTTTGTCTCTTTAATGAAAAAGAATTAAGGATTAATAGATCACTCTCCTGGTACTGTATGTCAGATTATTCGGTGTTGGTAATCGGCCTGTCGATGGGCTTCAACTCAAGTTTGCGTAACGTAGAGGAAGTCTGGGTAGAGCTAAGGTGAGCAGTAACCACAATGGCTGAGACACCTGTCAATCAAGCAAACACGTACCAAAACACACTTTTCTTTATGTTAAATATCTATCTCCCTGGTGAAATATATTTTTTAATTTTCTCCACAACACATTTCTGCTGTGGTACATACTTCAGGTTTCTGGGATCCACTATATCCCAGGACCTAAAGTGGGAGCCCAACACGGACACCATCATCAAGAAGGCCCAGCAGAGGATGCACTTCCTGCGCCAGTTCAGAAAGCTCAATCTGCCAAAGAAGCTGCTGATCCACTTTTAGACAGCCATCATTCAGCCTGTCCTCTGCACATCCAAAAAGGACACGACCAGACTACAACGGACAGTCAGGACTGCAGAAAAAATCATCAGTGCCAATGTGCCCTCCATTCAGGACTTTTACATTTCCGGAGTCAGGAAATGGGCAGGAAACATCCCTGAAGATCCATCTCACCACAGACACAACCTGTTCCAGCTCCTCCCCTCTGGGAGGCGCTACAGAGTACTGTACGCCAAAACCAAGTACAAGAACAGTTTCTTCCCACAAGCCATCACTCTGATGAACAGCTGATTTCTGACCCACAGTGTCAGGAAAAACCCCTGTGCAATAACTCTCTAATCAGCCACCCGTTTACTGGTTACCACTTATTATTTATTTACCATTCTCTGTTTCAGTGCTGTTCATACTGTTATATGTTCATATTGTACTGTATATACATCCTTTGCACTATGCCCCATCGCACTGTGCACATGTGTACATGTATGTAGGTATGTATGTGTATGTGTACTTGTTTATCACATCCACCTCCGACGTACATAATAATGATAATACTTACTCCTTACTTACTTACTTACTCCTGCGTCCTTTGCACTATATTGTTTTTTGTTCATAGTGTGTATATTTGTGTCGTCTACACTGTAGCCTGTGTCTTTATTTATTTTATTTTATTATTGTCTTACTGTATTATTGTATGAATAAGCACATTGTGAGCAATGTACAATCCTGAGTCAAATTCCTCGTATGTGTACACATATCTGGCAATAAAGTTGATTCTGATTGTGATTCTGATTCAGATTCTAACACATTTTTTGTGGCATCTAGCTGCCCTTTATGAACAAAGAAATGCAGAACTACTTTGTGGTGGCAGAATCATACTGTATAACAGATGTCTCTATTATGAGAAACAAAAAACAGTGTGATGAGTAAATGATAAAGTGACACTATAAACATTATTTTACATATAGTATTAAAGATGTACTTAGAATACTTGGTAATATGGTACTTCTATAAAGTTGTCTATAAAGAACTTGAATATATGATAAAGACTATTCAATACTGAAGCAGCAAAGGCCAATATACCCTGATGTTTAGCCCCCAGCAAGGTTCCAAAAACATTGAAAACTACATTTCCCACAATGCCACTCAATGGCATCTTTCTGCACTTCCTGCTTCCTAGATGCCCATTTCTTTCAAACTCTACTCCTCCAGTTTGTAGTGCAGACATTCTCAAGACTCCAGTCAAACCTGAGTTGTGCATGTTTAATTAAACATATTAAAATTTGAATGCCTCAATGCTGACATGGCTCACATGCTGTCTGAGTCGTAGCACTGCATCTCTGTGACTTCTGATATGGAAATATTTTATAACATAAAAATTGACACCATGTATTAGACATTTTTCAAATTATTCTTTTACAGAGCAAACATCTACTAGTTCTTGGTGCCAATCTGTACCCCCTTCTTGGGTGCACTGATCGGTGTGCTGATGTACCATCTAATGATTGGATACCATTGAAATGAGAAGTGCAAGACAAGCAAAAGGAGGAGGAAAGGTTAAAACTTTCCAATATTACAACTAATGAAGATGCATAAGCACCGATGAATTTCTTTTTACAATTATGTTGCAGTAAATAACATTCTTGCCTAACAAGCATATACTTTGCTGTTTAGGAAAATCTTTTTGGTTTTCATATATCGCTTTAATTAGCTTAGTGAATCCCCCATCAGCCCTAGGATCCATAGTGTATGCGCACTAGAGACTTCCACCTGCCCATCTGGCTAACTTCCAGATTAACCCTCTGCTAACTGGAATGAGATAAAATAATTTAATTGTGCGGCTCTTCTAGACTTTCCAAATGTTATCGGACCAAATGCATCAAATTCTTATGGTGAAATGACTCAACTCAAAAAAATGGATACACCGTTTTACAGCTGCTCCTTTTACCATGATTGTGTGCAGGAAAAATTATTTTTGGACCCCTGTTGGACCAGGACGTTGTAATGAGCTATGATGAAAAATATACATTATAGATTTACATTAATAGAACCTAATGCAAAATATCATATAGAAGCATATTATGCATACAGTACTCATTCCTCAGAAGCACATTATGCATACAGTACTCATTCCTCAGAAGCATATTATACATACGTTACAGCATGGGTGGGGCAGCAATTGTATCGGGGGGCCTGACCCACCCTTCGCAGCGCAAGTGTCAAATAAGTGTAGCGGAGTAAAAAGTATATCATTTCTCTCTGGGAAATTTTGTGGAGTAGAAGTATAAAGTAGCATAACACATACAACATACATTATTTTTTACCAAGCTTTTTATCCAGTTTATCTGCCAGTAAGCAATTTATAGGAGGTAGTAATGTTAGGTGTACCATTCACTACCCATGCTAACATTAGCCTTCAAATAGCTTTTAAAACCTTCCCTGTTAACTTTAGTTTAGTTTATGCGACAGTAATTTTCTCTCTCCACAAGTTTTTAAAAGTTCGTAAAAGTTTGTAAAAAGTAGAGGCAAACAGCTCAGCTAATCACAATCAACTGGATATGGACAAATCATTGTTTAATTTCAGGTGACAGCAGAGGAGAGCAGCAGTTCAAATTATACACCATTTTGAAATGTTACCATTTGATATTTTTAAAATCGATATCCCATCCAGCCAAGGACATTGATTGACTATTTTCCATTGGATAATGCTTCAAAATCTTCATGGTGCTCTCACACTCAATTGTGTGTTTCATTTCATTTACACTAAGTGGTGCTCCAAAGACTCTGTGGTAACATCAAATGCTTCAAGAAGTTGAGAAAATAAAATCACTTTATAAACAATGTTTATATTTTAATGTATAGATATATAAATGTGGAGTTAAAAAGGTAGAAGTTAAAATAGCACATTAGCACAACAAAACAGCTAATTCAAAGGGTTAAATGATGATGAACAACAAGCACAATCTTAACATTAATGAGTGTCTGCCAAATGAGTCAAATGTTTATATATATATATATATATATATATATATATATATATATATATATATATATATATATATATATAATATATAAACAGTTGTGATCCTGTGTCATTGATGGAGCAGTCATTCTGTCATAAATATACACATAGCCTGTTCTTTAATTTGTCAGGAATGAAACTGAATAAGTTCAGTGAACAAGCTATAAATGTACAAATCATCCTTTTAAACTGTAATTATTCACTTTTGTCTTTTAAAAAAAAAAGCATAATAACCTGAAGGGTTCCCACTTGTAAATTAAAACATTTTCAGGTAGGTAGGTAGGCAGGCCAAGAGTTAGATGAGAATATTGATACCACTCTTTTAATTGTCTGTTAAATAAAAAGCTGGAGCCAGGAGACTGTTAGGTTAGCTTAGCATAAAGACTGGAAGCAAGGGGGAAACAGCAAGCCTGGCTCTGTCCAAATATAAAGAAAAAAATCTGCCTTCCAGAACAAGTTGTGGTTTTACGAGGGTTATGGGAAGGATTATTTCTTAGCTGGGAGCAATAATTTCCTTGTTGTGTGAGTTTGCCAGATAGTGGAGACTCCAGGATTAAACAAATTAGATGACATTAAGTGTTTCTTTACTTGTAAACAGAGCCAGGCTAGCTGCTCATGTGAGGAAGGTCCACAAAGATACTACAGTGAATAGTGGGATATAATAATGGGTAGGATGTGGGGAGGGGCCCATAGAGAATGCTTATTTACAGGGTCCAGAATGCTTCACCTCTGTGTACCACGTCCTGCCATTAGTACTGTTAATGGGGCAAATTCTACACATAGTGGCCTTTATATAAATTAATCTAAGATTTAAGCAGAAACCTTCAGTGTTCAAATTTATCCCAGCTCAGGCCAAACAAAAGCATTAATCAAAAATTTTGATTTGGAACTTTGGGACTCACCCACCCATATCCAGCACCAGCCACCTTGATACAAAGAACTGAAAAAAACTTAATAACTGCTGCTATATTTGTACTGTGGATACTCACATAGACAGATTTTGCACAGTACTTGCACAATATTTTGCACTGTTGCACTGTGGACCAAGTATTTATATCAGACTGTTAACTGTTGCACTGATTGTAAATAACTGTTGTGAATAATGTGTTCTTAACTGTATGACTTACTTACTAATTACTGTTTTTGATATTTGTTCTGTCTTACATTCACCGTGGGTCATGAGAGAAACGCAATTTCAATCCTCTGTGTGCCTTGTCCATGGTAGAATTGACAATAAAGTTGACTTTGAATTCAGCAGCATACACATCTTCCAAATCTGTCTGCTTGTCTTGGTTCCCAGCTTGCTCTTGCTGCAAAGTTTGCGATTGCTCTCCTGCAACCTATCACTTGCTGGCTATCCGTGGGCCGAATTTGAGATTTGTTTAGCTGACTCCTTGCCCAGGATGTTGTCATCATGTTATCAGCACCTATTTATCTGTGTTTAGCCATTTGTATCATGAATGTATCATTCTCCAAGTAGGCAAGTCCTTACAGATAACATTACCAAAAATAGAAAAAGGTCAATGTATTTCCAAATGAAAAACTAAAAAAGAAATGTTGTTGTATTTGTGTCTTTGGTGAGCAGAAGCTTGGCTTTGATATTCACTGGCATGCAAATAGTGACATTTGCTACACTACAAATGCCCTCCAAACTATGCCCCTTTCGGTTTATAGTGCCTCAGGTGGTTATCACTGTTAGAAATTCGATCTTGGTTTGAAAGGGCACTAAGGGCAACAAAGGTCAGAGGTATTTGCTCAAAATAATACTCCCTCTACTGTTACACAACAAAGCACATACATGCATACACACACACACACACATCAGAAATTCATATTACTAAACCAATGTCACAGATGTCCATCAATGCTCAGTTTACAATTATTAGAAAAGTAAATGTATAATCGGCATCAAAATATCAGTCATGACATTTCTGGAGTCTGGATAAGAATATCAATTCATCAGAACTTACAAAGGCTTTAACTTCAGAGATGGATGTTTGACATTTGGAGTTCCTCTTTGGCATGACCTTTGCAGCAGTTCACCAACTTATCAAGTGTCAATCTAACCATTTGCCTCTGAAATTATATTTTACCTTTCTGTTGACTTGCAGAAGAGCAGCAGAGCAAGCAGCAGGATTTTGCTTTTATAGATGTCACAACAGAACAAAAAGGAGGTTCAACCATTTTTGCAGTAAAAAGGTTCCATTATAAATATGACAAGGTGTGTTGATTTGAAAAAACATAACCACAGAGTGAATCTGAATTCGCTATTCATTTCCTATGCATTGGAGTCAGTCATCTATGGATGCTGGGGCAGAAACACATGGCAGAAATGAAAAATGTTATCTAACTGCAAGAACAATATGAACCCCCTCCATGGTTTACACATTTGTTTGTTGTCTACCAACTTGTTGCAACGTATACAGGGAAGAGCATTAAATATATAAAATATGTATACATTTGGGTAGCAGATTAAACACATAATATGATATACTATGTTCAGCCAAACCTTTATGTGATGCTACACAGGCATTTCAGTGCAGGAAAAGCAATATGAAAGCTGGAGCCACAGCTCCACTATGTGGTGAAGTAAGGAACCTTTAACATTTTGACCACTAAGGAGAATTGTCACAAAGTCACACAGGAAAGATTTGAGTACCTTAGCACACATTTTTCTTTATACCAGTGAAATGTGCAGTAACACTAAACAGATTTTTAGACATGATTTTCCCAGTGAGTTGACCCAATTCCATACCATAAAGTTTACTTCGTGTTCAAGTCAGTTTTTATGACGTGACATGAGTAATAACAGTGTCATGCACATGCCTTCCAAAAAATTGTTACCTTGGACAGATTGTTTCAAAAACATACTGCACAAGTGGACGCATTCATCGAGTAAATGAAATGACATTAATGTAAACCAATACAATTAAAAAGCACCTTGTCTTCATATCCTCATTTCATATGACTTACAGTAATGACTGTATGACTACATTCCTGATGCACTACCCCCTCCACTGACTCGCAATGGAACATGGCTATCATATTGCACACAGTCTGGCAGTAGTACATACGGTACTTTTATTCCAGACTGCAACAACAAGGTCTTGTAATTGAATACCTAAACAAATTACATGCACTAGGAAAGTATGTGCTGCATGTACCGTAGATGAATACCCTGATTACCACCTGCTGTGTGGTTCTGTGTCTGTGTCACATTCATTTGTTCATATTTCCTCAGCTAAGAGAGGCAGGAAGTGTAAATAATACTTGGTTGGAGAGTCCCTCGCTTCAAAAATGTCAAATGACTTGCTTAGCAAGTGTTTTATGAGAATGAATGAGTTCATTTGCTGCCTAATACTATATCCCACCCACTGACAGGTGCTACGGTAACTAGATAAACAGCATTATTCACTTACCCTGTAAGTGTTTATAATGTTATGAAATAACATGTTGCATTGTTGTACATATTTTCAAATTGATTGGTTTTTGATTGTGGAAAATGCATTTGTGAACACCATAGATTACTCACACATCGTCATACACTTTAATAAATCTTTTTTTATAAATCTTATAAATAAACGCAACTCTGGGGATTAACAGGTTTTATTTGGAGGTTTTATACTGGAGTTGAGGGGGAGGTGGATTCCGGGGAAATGCAGGCACGGGGAACCGAGGAGACTGAGACCAGAGAGCTGGGGAACACTGGGGGCCAAGGAAGAGAGGAGGCACGGGAGAACTGGGAGGACGCCATGGGGGGGGGAGTCCGAGGGGAGAGGGCAGGTGAACGAGCCCAGCTGACTTGGCTGAGGACGAGGGTGAGTGAACCGGGGAAGAGACAAACAGAAAAACAGGGTCAGACGCAGAGGAGACAAAGCACAGGGAAATAGAAAAGATGCTGAATATGTGTGAGCTTGAAAGGTGAAGTGGCACCGGGTAAGGAGCAATGACGATCAAGCAGAGGTAGTGTGGAGAACCGGGGTTGAAGTACTGGCAGAGATGGAGTTGATTACTGGCAGGTGTGGCAGGCAGAGGAGGAGGTTGACGAGATGCAGGTGCAGGTCGTTGGCTGGGCTCAGGAGCGGAGGGAGAGTGAGAGAGCACACACACAGGACACAGGGAGGCAGGCAGAGAACAGGGAAAACAGAATCACAGACAAAAAAAACCCCAGCATATTTTTATCGTAAACTTGGGAGTTTTAATGTTGACAGCACTTTTTGAAAATGTTTTATTCTTGTTTTATCAAATCTGTTCTTACTTTCTCGTTGGTCAGTTGGTACAGGTCACACAACCTTAAGAACAGAAGTACATTGCAAAGCATCTTCAAAGTGTGCTGGAAAATTGCAAGCACAAGTCTGGACAACCTCCCGCACTTATATGAGGTTTGGACAGAAGGCCCATTCAATCCTGGCTGATCCTAGCCACCCTCTGTTTGAGAAGTTTAAGTTGCTTCCTTTGGGCTGTAGATACAGGACACCAACATGCAGGACAAACAGACTTTGGAATTAATTTTTCCCAGCTGCCATTGGCCTTTTCAATAATTCACTGTAATTCCATTTTATTGTTTTTACTTTAACGTTGGTCTTACCTCTTTTGTTTTTTTGGCCTTTTTGTACATTATATTGCTTGTTTGTGAGTTGTGACTGTTGATAGTGTGTTGACTACTGTCTGTACAACAAATGGCCCCTCGAGGACAATAAAGATATCCTTGATTTGTTGTTCATGAAACATGCATTGGTCTCTACATAGAAATCCCCTTTTACAAAAGTGCACCGGTGCCAACGTACCTTTTGTCAACATCAACCGACATTCTTTGTTTTAATAAACCCTTGAGACACATAGCCACTGTTTCACATACATCTGAATCTGTAAATCCTTCAGAGCATTGTGCTGTTCCTATACATTTTATGGTACGCTAGTTTTTTGTTTCATAACATTCTTAATATGCTTGAAAATGGCTTTGCTTTGTGGTCTTCTGCACATATACTCCACCCACACATTTCAAAATCGCAGGTATGTATTGTGATAAATTTAATCTTCATTAGATAGCCAAAAGATGAAGACACAATGACAAACTGATTAGTATGGCTTGAGGAGAACACAGAGGGGAAACGCCTGAGACAGGTATGTATGATTGGAACAACACATCCTCATACCTAAACGACAGAATAGTTTGTTTGCCAATGACACCCAAAACAACATATACGATCTGAATGGGCACATTTTATTTTTAGGTACTGCATTTTACCCTTGCATTTCATAACGCATACCCAGAGGCAGAGTGCAGTATCTATATTTTCAACGTACTATGTAGGGTCTATGCAATGATTTTGGGAGGGTAAAATATTCTGCCTAAAAAGGCAAAGAATAAAAGCATTACAACTTCTGTATCTGGTACGCTGTTTTCTGGACAGTCTGAAAACGTTAAACCCCCCTCTCAACTTCATTGCTTCCATAGTTACTGCTCTCTGCCTTTGCAGGATAGTTATGGTGAGGTAAGATGAAATGAACTTTTCTCACTCATCTAAAGATTAAAAGCACAGGATTTTAAAACACCTGCATGCGAACGTTAAAAACTGTACACATGCACAATTGTCTAATTTCTCTTTCTCAGTCTGTACATGACTTTACAAGGCTGTGAACCTTACTCTTGCATACTGTGTGTGATAACTGTGTTGAGCAAACTGAGAGAGTAACCTTTCATATAAGATCCTTGGTTGATTGTGTCAATAATACATTTCTGACTAAATATAACAAAGCACAGGTGGATCTCTGTCAGTTTGCAACTGTCATGCATGTCTATAACATTAGTTCAGTAAGAGCACTGTAAAGCACAGTACGCCACTTTTTTTGAATTACTAGCATTTTTCTTATCTCTTTTATTACTTCAGACACACAGTATATAGACTGTACACTCAGAAACCTCTCATTTTAATCTGACACAGGTTGATTGAATTGGTGCAGCTATTTCTTTAAATGTCTGCTGTGAATAGATGAATCTTTCACACTTTCAGAGATCACAAAAAAAGCTCTGTGCTATGAAGCCAGGTGTGCATGTAACAACTATTTACACCGGTTATATTTTAGTATCACCAATTAAAATATTTACAGTTCATGATCTGTTTTTGCATGATTTAAGTTTTGTCCAACCAATAAACTTGTTTATTACCGGGTCTGTCTTAAGATCTGTAAAACTAGATTCCTGGGTTAGAGTCAGGCAGCTACAGCTTCATTCCTGGAATAAGTAGAGCGCACGTACACATACGCGAAATGCAGATGGAACTATGTTATGAGAAGTTCCATAACAAACACTGAATGCTTCCTTTAACAGTGCTATCTGTTTTGCAGCCGGAAAACTTTAATACCTTCTTTCTCATTCTGTCTCTTTCATTACTTCTGTAATTACTGATCTTTGCCTTGCAGGATGGGTATGTTGACGTAAGATGAAGGAAATGCCTCTATTTAGACATGCCTCTAAATATTAAGAGCATGGGATTTTTAAACACCTGCATGCTAACATTGATAAAGCTGTCCACATGCATAATTATCTGACTTCTCTTTCTCTTCATGTGACAAATCCCAGAAAACTACTCTTCCGAAAGACTGTGTTCCCTAATCACTGTACAAAACATTCATATGTGTATCTTAGTTTTGTAGATGAATATGATGAGCAATCCATTGCATGAAAGATACAATATAGTTTTGAGCTGATAAACTAACTATTTATGCCTATTTACAAAATGGTTCATAAAAGTGCATTAAAGCTGGATTTTGCAGCTTTTGAGAAACCAGCAAAAGACAGCTAGATTTTGAAAGGATCTAACTGAAACAAAAGAAAATCCCATCCTCTTCCTTCAGGCCTCCCTCAAAACACATTTTCATGCACACTGAGTGCACAGCAGAGTGTGCGCAGGTAGGTAGGCAGGTACACTGGTAGAAAGGCAGGTAAGTCAGCCTGTTCATTTGGGCTGAATGACATAATTGCAAGTGTTTATTACAGTTTATGTCTATTTCAATACATAATGCAATGTGGTCCAATATAGTGCATTAAATATTGGAATAATTTGGCACTGGTTTCAGGACAACACATAAAATAACTCAAATGGAGAGAGAAAGATAGAGAGAGAAAATATTCAAGTAATAATAGAATGGAAGTATACCTTGACAATAACTGTGACTGATTTGAAATCTTATATGAAATAATGTGTACATATAGTTTTTAAAAAAGCTAATACTATGTAAAAAAAACTGAAATGAATTGATACTGTTAAAGTAAAAAAAGGTTGTATAACCCTTAAGTTGTACAATTTGTACTAAAGTAATTACAAATGCCAAAACATATTTTTCAATAGGAAATGTGTCATTGACAAAATTGCATCATTACCAAGTACATCATAAATTTACACATCCTTGTCAAATTCCACAAGTATCTCCTCAGAGTTTGATAGCTTTCTGTTCTGTGTTTGCACTGAAAAAAAAGCTGTGTTTGTACACAGCTCTGTAGATGGGAAACAAATTGAAAACAAACTCTCTGCATGCTAGCTTCACAGCAGCAACTGTAGGCACAATTTGCTAATCGACAACTTGGCTAACGTTAGTTACATTACTTGCTGTGTGGAAAAGGAGGAATGATTACAGCAAGAAATACCTGTTTCAATGTTTTTACAGGCACCTAACTATTGTTTTCAGATTTCAGATTAAGTTACATTCAGGTACAGGTTTATTTGTCTCCCTGTGTGATTTAGGTGAGATTGAAACTAGAGAATTATATTCATGTGTAATGCTCATTGTTTAATAATTTTTTAGTAAAATGTCCTTCATTTCCAATTACTTCTTCTGGTCATGAAAACCTTGAGCTGTGTTTTAGAAACTGAACCTTTTTTCGTGGCAGATATTATTTGTAGAGCTTGGGACAGAAGATAAAGTTCTAAGTTATGTTTAGATTGATCTATTTTAGGATGAGGTGTCTGTATTTAATATTATTTTTTATCACATCTGACTTCATTATTTTTGTGTTTTATCACTTTGAAAATAAAGTTTAAACCTAGTCAATGGATAAAGGATACAGCCGCACTGAGCCACCAGTAAAGCAAAATCTTGGTGAAATATTTATCTATTTATCTAATTATTTATTATAATGAGTTTTGAACAATTAAATAAACACATTTCTGAACACTGATCATCCACCTGAGTGAGACTGATCAGTGTTTGATCTCTTACGATATCATCCTCTACAGGGTAAGACTGCTGTGATTTCTTTTTCTTTTTTACTAATGCATAAAAAGAAGAAATCTGCATAATTATTATTATAACCTTTTTTATTATATTATTATTATAATATAATCTCCTGAGGCCGTTATTTTAAAAATGGAAACAAATCCATTTAACCTACCTTCCAACATAATCCACCAATTCGTGCTTGATACTTGATTCCACACACATTTGTAATAAAGACATTCCACATTACCAGAAATGTAATGAATTCATGGTGCATCTTCACTCTTCTTAAAAGTCACACATGTCTTTATGAAAACATCTATGATGATCATACAATTTTGTGATAATCATACAGCTCTCTCAATATTTACATCTTGCTGTAAATGTTCAAACTGATGAAATAGCATATATTGCCTATAATCAAAGGATTGACTGACTGAATTTAAATGTATAATGTACTTCTATAAATGGATGGCATTATTCTAGTTTTGCTTCATCGACTCCAGACGTTCATGAGTAGTTATGTTTGGAGAATTTGCATTTAGCTTATTTTCACTGCAGACACTTAGACATGTGCAATCAAGTGCAATTAATATCATTATGAAAGGCATTCATGTGCCAGTTCCAGGAAGGCCATTGTTAATGCTATTAGTGACACCTGCACTTTTCATGCTGTGAGTGTGATAACACACTGCGTAAGGAATCTACGATAAAATGTTGCTATTTTATATAAATTTGCCGTGAATATCAATCTAGATATCTCACTGTAGAGAATAGAAAAATAAACAAGGAAATAGAATTTGTTAATCTTTTGTGATTGTCATATTTCGTATGCCCGCGACCCTGTGCATAGGATAAGCAGTTGACGATGGATGGATGGATGTTTCATATGATAATGAGTGCACTATTACTAGAAGAAATTCAATTAGTGAATCTGAAGGCTGTCTACGAGTCACGCTCAATACGTGTTGTCTCACTGGAATGATGATCTGAACTGTGATTAATAACTCAGTGAAGAACCCATGTGAGGGATGTTTAATAAACATTCAGATTTAAAAGGATTTATTAGTCTAATATCTTTATTTCATAAGCTAAGCTAACATTAGATTCCACAAAGCAATGTGGCCATCATGCTATGGGTGTGAAATATCAGTCACTTGTAAAGTTTTTACTCAGCAGGCTTTTTTGAATCACATTGAACTGAAGAAGCCAATTCAAGGATGTGATGGTTAAAGGGATTTTGTCAAGCTGTGGTATTAAGGAAATTATTTTCTTTGTACTTTATCATTAGTAAATGTGTGCATAAAAGTACCATCCCTTTACTTTGGCATTTAATCAGCACAGAAAATGTTTTCTAGGGAGTGAATCTTTTCTTGCAATACTGGCCTCAGCTCTTTTACTCAGAGAGAAACAATGCATGAATTTGATGATTTTTAGTTCAGGCCTTTTGAGGGCAACCAGCAACAGATATGTAGCTTCGCAGAATTTTCTGAATAACCTACTGTGTGTTAGCTAACATTATCCGTTAGCTACTAGTCATACCACACCAAATAAAACTGTAGAAGCAAAATTAGCCTCATTTTAAATGAATCAAATTTAATTAATTAAACTAGTTTTTAATGAATTCATTTTCAATTATTTTTGACTAGAGGGCAGAAAAAAAACAAAAACACAAACACACAGCAACAACCCTTTATCAAGTTCACCCCTTAGTAAAATGTCCTACTTAAACATCTAGTAGAAATAGAGCAACTGGAAGTTCTGCTGAGAAAAATGTACTGCTTTCATATCCTCAAATAAAATGTAAAATATTTTGTACTTTGCCATCACTAGAGATAGATTGGCATGTTGTATGAGCTTGTGCAATGTTGGATGACTAAATGCACTGTATATCTGTTTATAGAGATTAGATCTAGTGTGCTGGGTGTGGTTTTATTCCAGAAATCATTGTCTGGAAGCAAAACCATGAGCTGGAATACACATAGACAGCAACCAGAGATTCCTTCCTTGCTGCAGATAGTTGGGGGTTTACCTATTGTTGGCGGGGCTATGGAATTTGTAGTAAAGACATGAATAAACAAGGTTAGGTGCAGAATCTACTAACAAACACTTCTGATGATTCAAAGTGTGTACACTAACAATTAAAATCACAGTTTTTAAAGTTGAAATAATAATCCCACTCTGATAAGACTGTTTGATATGACACAATAGCAACTTTGGAAAACTAGTGATACTGACAAATTACAGGCACAATAACAGAGCAACTGCACCACTCACATCTCAATAAACATGCAACACAGAGAGGAAGTGCCTTGAAAAAAGTTACTTCTTTGGTGACAGAATATTTAAGGCAAGGCAAGTTTATGTGTATAGCACATTTCAACAAAAAGGCAATTCAAAGTGTTTTACAGCAAAAACAAAAGCAACACAGGGAAACTGAAATTGAAATACAATTTTTACAGTCAGTCAGACAGTAAGAGCTACTTTGCAGTGTAAGTTATTAATCTACAGCCTTAAATATGATTTAATTAAAGGCAGTAGTAAAAAGTCTTCAGTCTTAAAATATTAATAAGTTATTAATATTTGCACGGGTACCTTTTCATGGCCAGGCACCGGTGTCCTTGCTCTAGAAGATTTTCACTAGTTTCTAATTACTCTTGACAAGGTTGTTTGACAGTGAATGGGTGCATTTTTATCATGCAGCTGTATTAGTATACAGAAGCAAACTGAATCCGAACAGTTTAATTAGTAAATACCTCTTGCTTGACGATTAAGGAAATCTGACAGGAGTGTGTATGACAAATGTTTGGGAATTACTTGTGTGTGGGGCTAAAACCTGCACAATCTAGTGAATGATGTGTAGGATTGGCAGTAATGTGAAAGTTATGCTACTGGAAATAATTTGAGTCAGTACATATACAGTGATCAGTAGATGATGCAGTCAGTTTGGGACTGCATTACATCCTGCAACACCTCAACTCTCCAGGGACATTTGCAAGGATCCTGTTCGTGGACTTCAGCTTGGCATTCAACACCAAAATCCTCAACACCAAACTCACCAAGCTCACTGTGCCAGCCTCCACCTGTCAGTGGATCACAAACTTCCTGACTGACAGGAGTCAGGTGAGGCTGGGGAACATCACATCCAGCACCCGGACTATTAGAACAACCTTGAGCTTAACACACTTAAAACTGTGGAGATGATTGTGGACTTCAGGAGGAGCCCCCCCCCACTCTGCCCCCCATCACCATACTCAACAGCCCTGTGTCTGTTGTGGAAACCTTCAGGTTTCTGGGTTCCACCATATCCCACGACCTGAAGTGGGAGCCCAACACGGACCACCATTATCAAGAAGGCCCAGCAGAGGATGTACTTCCTGCCCCAGCTCAGAAAGCTCAACCTGCCTAAGGAGCTGCTGATCCACTTTTACACAGCCATCATCCAGTCTGTCCTCTGCACATCCATCACTGTCTGGTTTGGATCTGCCACCAAAAAGGACAGGCGCAGACTACAACGGACAGTCAGGACTGCAGAATAGATCATCGGTGTCAATCTGCCCTCCATTGAGGACTTATACATTTCTGGAGTCAAGAAACGGGCAGGAAACATCCCTGCAGATCCATCTCGCCCCGAACACAACGTGTTCCAGCTCCTCCCCTCTGGTAGGCGTGCAGAGCACTGTACGCCAAAACTGACAGACACAAGAACAGTTTCTTCCCACAAGCCATCACTCTGATGAACAGCTGATTTCTGACTCACATTGTCAGGAACAATTCCTGTGCAATAATCCAGTAACTCTGTCTCTAATCAGCCACCTGTTTACTGGTTATCACTTATTATTTATTCATCAATCTCTATATGACTGGCTGTTCATACTGTGTTCCATCTCACTGTGTACATGTGTACATGTATGCACGAATGTGTATGTGTATGTGTACCTGTATATCACATCCACCTCCGACATGTACATAATAATGATAATATTTTACTCCTGCATCCTTTGCAATTGTCAATCTGTCTATTTTGTTTTTTGTTCATAGTGTGTATATTTGTGTCTACACTGTAGCCTTTGTCTGATTTATTTTATTATTGTCTACTTCAACTCCGCCCAGCTGATGCAACACCAGCGATTGTGTTGAAGTGTTAAAGTTTTGCAATTTAAACATCTTAAAACTTAAGCACAGCCTTGCTCTGTTTTGGACTGTGAGCTGCACTTTATCTGAGCTGCTGAAGTTAACATGTGAATTTGTGGTGAGATTCCTGCCTTAGCAGTAGGGTTTTTGGTTGGTTTCAGTTTCACATGCAGTCCCAAACTGTGTTGGTCTAAAAAGGTCTAAAGAGGATAGTCTATATACCACCGGACAAATAATGTAATGCACAGCAGAGTAGAGGCCAGGTAGACTTAAAAATATTATGAATTCTCATTAAATGATGAAGTTAGTCTCGTAATATTGCAATTTCTTTCTGGACATGTCAGAAACCACTATGGGAAAGATTCTGAATGTGCAGAAAGTTTTGAATATGAGCAGAAAACCTTCTGAAACACAGGAGTGATTAAAGTCCTGGAGTTTACAACTGAATTAAAATTAATTAATTTATTATTGAGGTGAAAAGTTCCCACGTAGGCCTATAAAAAGAGGTTATTTCCCCAAACGTTGACTCAAAATAGAAGGGAAGGCTAAGCATGTGTACGGACTCAGCAGGGATTTTATTAAATTAGAAAAGTGGATCTAAAGGAGAAAACTTATTTAAAAGCAATAGCTGCAGAATGCCTGAAAGCCTGACTACAATGAAAGAAAATAATATCTGGATTGACACACTGTGTGGGGAAACATTCCCAGATAGGGTTTGGTCTCCCAATTTAGGCTATGATGTGGAGGTGACTTGAATTGTGAGTTTGGCTGCTGATTTATTTTAAACAATTCCTGAGGATTGAGAAGTGATGACCCCAACCACTGTGCTGGACTTTTTAGGATTGGACATGAAGGGGGGTTTCAAATCTCACCTAGGGCTCCAACACTGTCAGGGCCGCCCTGGGTCCAAATATAGAGACAATAACACATTGCTATGTGGTTACAGCATGTATGTCATGTGTGATTAGCTGTAATCAGATGAGACAGAACCAAGAGCACACCTCATTACTGCGGAATGATTTCATAATGGAATTCCAGTCATCCATTGCCGAGAAGGAATAACACAACTTTCACCCGTTCATTTGTCTTCCAACATCCATGCCAGGTTTCATTCATACTATTGCTAAATACAATGAACACATGCTGACAAGATGTTCAATGTTTTGATAAGGGCAGTGCCACACCCAAAGAAATCCACTGACCTGAACACACAAGGACTAGCAGACAGATGTCAAAGTCCAATGAAAATCCACTACTGTATGCAATAATTAATTCTGGGAAGAGGAAACGCAATCATCAGAATCAGAATCAGCTTTATTATATATAGGTATACGAGGAATATGACTCTGGATTGTACATTGCTCACGATGTGCTTTCTTATACAATAATACAGTAATAAAATCAAGCACAGGCTACAGTATAGAGAACACGTATAAACACACTATAAACAAAAACAAAACAGATTGAGACAATAGTGCAAGAGTGCCATTAGCAGAGTACAATCATCATTCAACAAGAAATATAATTCCTGATTATGGTATTCATTCTCTATTTCTCCAAGGAAAAGGTTGACTAATCCTCCGAGAGGTGTGATTGAGCAATCTCACTGAGTTCAGTAAGCTGGACTTGATCTACAAGGTCTAACAAAGTATGTGATTGACTAATGAAATAAATTACATTCCAGGTAAATAAAACTAGGACAAAACCTTTTTTCAAATTATCATTTGGTCATACCTCTGTTAAAAAAGACTAAAAAAACTTATGTCTGTTAAAAGAAGTTACATTTTGTTTTCGGTTTAATGAATGGTATCCAAACTCTAGCTGGATAAAATGTTTCATTGTTGTAACAGTGATTTTGGGTTGCCTAAATATACAAATAAAATAAAATAACTAAAACCATAAATATTCAAATAACACTCCCTGTTAAGGCAAATTTCTACTGGATTACTTGTCAGAGTATGCAAGTAAACCGTTTTTGTGAACAAGCTCAAGAGCAGGTTCAACTGGTCTGACGATAGAAATCTCAGCAGGAAGACGTTGGAATAAACACCCCCTTTGTCAGTTGCCCAAATTGTCACACAGATACTAGGGACAGGTGTGTGACTGACGTGACGCGACATCACAACTAGTGTTTCTTACTCTCTTCTACTACACTGGAGGGAACACTAACCTGTACACTGCTGCTTGTTCTCTGATCATCAGGGCAATGACATAATATTATCCATTCTTATTCTCCTAATGGAAACACAGGTAAGGAAATCTATTTCACATAGTATCCAGAAAAGAGTTTTAGAATTTTATTAAACTGACACTTTCATGTACTAGAATTGAAAATTTGGTGCCAGTATTTCCTGTATTATCATATTCACATCATTATATTCATGTGTTTAAAAAGCATTAATAATGCGATAGAAATGAGAAATAGTAAACGATAAAACACATGACAACTAAGCGCAGGTTACATGAGTAACGTGAGGAAGTAACACGAGTTCTAAACTAAAACTGAAATAATTTTCTAATGAAGATACTCTAAGGCTGAGCATATGTATCCTGACATGTTAACTTAATTCATAACAGTATTACATAACGATCAAAGCCATTTTCTAGTCTCACATCAATGGTGCGTTGTTTCAAGGGACAGGACTGACTCCACTGAGGTCACAAGTACAAACTTGAAACTTTGATGTATGGTCAAAAACCTGGATGTGTTTGACAATCATCAGTCAAGATGAACAGTGAGGCATTGTCACCAGAGCATCTCAGGTTTAGTGCTGTGTTTGGTCAAGTAGCGCTTTACGTCATATTTCAGATTTTAAAGTGTGGTCTTGATGATCACTTCAAACTTCATGTTTTCTGTTAATTGTGTTTTTAGGCAAACATGGATATGGCACACAGAGAGAACCAAGAGGAGAGAACCACAGAGCCGGTGGATAAGATCACAGAGAAACAATTCCTTAAAGAGCTCTACCTTTTCATGAAGAAGAGAGATACACCTATAGAGCGAATACCAAATCTGGGCTTCAAACAAAGTACTTATTATTCATTTTATCCAATTTTGTGACGCAGTTTCTGTGTGAGCAAGCTACTGTTTTTAATGCATTTTACTTCTTTTATGCACCAAAAAAGCCCCTCTATTATTTCAGCAACCGCTGCAAAGGCCCTGTTGTATTTCAAGGAATTATTATTAATCTTACGTCCCCCCACATAAATCATATTTTTGAGGGGCTAAAGGTGCTTGAAAACTTACAAATCTTCTCAGATGTCTCACTGCAACAGCTACTGGCAACCGTAAACAACCTTTCTGTGACAATCTTCATTTGATTTACATGAAATTTCTACGGTGTGGTCCACATCTGATATACTGGAATATAACGTATAATTAGTGAGTGTTCTCTAGCGGCAATATTGGACACAGGAAATGACATCTCTGGGTCTTATACTGGTCAGACAAAAAAACACAATTTAAAGACTGGACCGGGAAATCACTACTTTCTGACATTTTATAGAACAAACAATCAATCACTTAATTGAGAAAAAAATCTGCAGATTATTTGATTATGATCAGACATTTTAGTAACCCTACATCCTAATAATGAAGTGAATTTGATCTTCATCTATGTTTTCCCTATTTTTCAGTTGATCTATTTGTGATGTTCCAGACTGTCCAGGACTTGGGTGGCTACCACCAGGTAACCAAATATTTCCAATTTACCATATAGTTGTTTTGTTAATTGAAACAGTATTTTACATTAAGTAAATTACATTTTTGATAACAATACATTATTATTATTATTATTAATTTATTCATTGTTGTTTATTTTTGTTGTCAAAACTGTTTCTAACTCCAATATTACCATAAAATTCTTCTTAATCTTGAAGAAACAAACACTTCAAACCTTATTATATTGATAATGGCCAATCTTCATCATACAAAGGCTAATCTAAGGACTTGCATTGTAAATCGGCCTAGCTATAATTGCTGTGGTATGTGACATAGGTTCATGCTATATATTTGCCCATAAGCAAACACAAAATAAAATATCCTGCACTCTTTCAGGTGACTGCTCAGCAGCTGTGGAAGCAAGTGTACAACAGGCTTGGAGGAAACCCTCGAAGCACAAGTGCTGCAACCTGCACCCGCAGACATTATGAGAAGTGAGTTAAACACGGAGTGTTAATTTGTGAGTTAGAAGGTAGACAGTATGTTTTCATAATGGTTTTATCTTATCAATGTATTATTTGTGCAGGCTACTTCTACCATACGAATGCCATGTGAAAGGTGTAATGATGAATATCTTGCCTCATCATGAGTCAAAGAACTTCCCCTATGCCAACTACAGCAAAGACAAGGATGATGGCCAGAGACCCGCAAAACGCAAACTGTTATCAATACCTCTCCACCAGGTTGGTGTTATTTTATATTCAAACAGACAACGAGATAAGAAAGGCATAGCAAATTGCTCAAATGTTTTGCACTGCTTGTGTCTGCAAAGCAGAGAGTGATTAAATAAATATTCTTCATTAAATGGTATGATACTGTATGATGCATTATCAACATTAAATAACATTTATTTTTCTAAGCAGCGTATTCTTGTGAACAATCTGGTTCTGATGCAACACAAAATCCTCCCACTCACACCTCTCACTATTGATCGTTTGTTAAAACTGTACAAAAAATGACAATTGTAAAAATGACAATTTAACTTCCTGGAGTCTCCATTGGTTGCCTGGCAACCACTCCCAGCCAAGAAATACTCCAGGCTATAGTAGCTGTTTTCCCGTTGAAAGTCTTTATGCTAAGCTAAACTAAGCTGGTACTGGTTGTAGCTTCATATTCAACATACAGCCATGATAGTGGTATCACTGTTCTTCTCTAACTCTTGCAACAAAGCAGATGAGAATATTCCTTAAAATGTGAAACTATTCCTTCAACCTCTGACGCACCACTTATCTTTCCAACAGAACCCTCAGAACCTCCAGCCAGATCCACAAGGGCGGGTCTTCCCTCTGCATCTCCACTACCCTCACTATTATCACCCAAGCCTTGCAATTCTGCCCCCCCCTGTCCCTATATCCTGCCCAGTTTTGACACCACATAGCCCCCCTGCGCCCCAGTCCCCGTTTTCTTTCCAACCATATCGCCTAAACCCATCAGACAGGGTAAAGGAGCCACTGGAGCAGTTGCGCTACCTGGCAGAGCAGTACAAAACCACATCTGGATTGACTGAGCCACTGAACCTTAGTGTTAAAGCATCAAGACAGGAAACCAACAGCAACCCTGCCTCATCATTCACCCCACCTTCACTGAGCAAGAACCCAAAGTTTTTGAATAAAGCATCCCCTCTCTACACTCCTCATGGTCCACAGGTGGTGAGAAATGAAGGATGTGAGACACAAGATGATGAGGCAGGTTTAGGAGACACACAATATTCATTTCCGGGCAAAGCTAGGGAAGCATATGTCGTTGATGTCAACGCTATAACAGCCTCAAGCAGCCCCACATATGACTCTGCTCTGACACTGAGAACAGAGGAAGGCACCACCACTATGACACAAAAACCCAGCTCTCCAAAAGCAGACTTTGCAATCCGGCCAAAAGAAGACAGAAAGGGGAGTCCCGAAGTAAGGGGGTTAACTCTGAGTCATGTACTGCCCAGCCTCCCTCGGGAGAATGGAGGCAAGATGGAAATTGAGATACCGCTGTCTGTGTTTCACAGCTGGCTCAGGCTATATGGGCCCTCAGCCACGAAGCATGATGCACAAGCTAATCAGCTACCAACTCTTCCTGCCCTTGAAGAAAACTCTGGACAAAGGAATTATTCTGACGCAGACATCCTTCCCACCAACCTGACATTTCACATGAATTCCCAACACCAGAGCTCAGCTGCTGAGGATCTAAGGCTAAGGAAGAGGAATTTGCCAAGCCCCACACTAACAACCCAGACCACCCTTAATAACCACATTACAAGCCAAATCCCATTCACCAGCTACAAGGCCCTGCCTTCAAGTGGCATTATAAAAAATGCAGCTAGCCGGGATGTCTATCTGTTTGATCAGCAGGATTTTCATAAGTCATACAGCACCAAATCCCCAAACTGCTGGGATACCTATGACAAAGAGACCCAGGCTCTCCCCATCTATCCATCTAGTCCCATCAGAGTTCAGCAAGACTTTGCAGTCTCTAAATCCTATAATGAAGACACCATCCCAGGTGGGAAGGAGAAGTCAGAGATGGCTCCCTCGGGTGTGCTGATGGTGGATTCCAGCTCCGCTTCTCTGTTGCACCTCACCACTGAAGAGATTATGAAGCTGAAGAAAATCATCTCAAGCTCATCATGAAGATCATTTCAGATGATTACACTGATCCTCCAACACCACATTAAAGCTGACTCATATTACATTACTCTTACACATATTGTATTTTATTGAAGTTCTCTGTTTAGTATAAAAAAATATATATTTGTCAATGGGTCATACTAACAAAATGATGATAATGACCTAATACATTCACATCAGGAGCAGAGCTTGATTGAAGGAGAATATGCACCACTGACCTTTTTTTCTGTACATAAAATATTGTACTTGTACTTGTACTACTGTATAATACATGTAATTCTAACCTAATGACAATGTAAATCTAAATACATTCTAATAAATAACATAGATGTTTCTTGACTCATTTTTCACTGGGTGATCCTGTTGTCTTTACTTCTTCGTCTTGAATGGATTTCTGTAAAACACCTAGTAGTGTACTAGGTGTTTTACAGAAATCCATTCAATCAATCAATTTTCCCTTTTAATACTTAATTGAAAATATTTAGTTTCCTGTGGGATGGGAGCAAACTCTTTTTCTCTCTATGTATATGTATAATAAGCAATGAGACACTCCACTTCTGATTTATTATATTCCAATCTTAAATTACTTAAGGCCTTTATGAAAATTTCATCTGTGGAAAATGGAAATGGAATAATGTTGTAAAGTAAGAATGCTTTCAAAAACAGACATGTTAATAGATTATATTTATCAATTAACAAAATAAAAAGTGAGTGGACAGAAGAAAAATCTAAATCTAATCAATATCAAAACAGCATGAATTCTTCTAGGTACACCTTCACATATTAAGGGATTTTGTAGGCATATTGGCAGGTATATGATTAAATAATTATACCAAATGGGTGCTAATGATCATAAATTCAATATATAGGTTGAAAAACAATCATTAACTGAAAAAGAAACAGTTGTGTAGGAGGAACACAACTGGGTGAGGAACAGCCAAACTCAGCCAACAAGGTGAGATTGCGGAAGATAGTTTACTGTCAAAAGTCATATATCATGGCAAGACTGAACACAGCAACAAGACACAAGGTAGTTGTTCTAGAACAGAAAAGTCTCTCCCACGTAGACATTTCAAGACAGACAGGGGTTTCCACATGCTCTTTTAAAGAAGCACAAAGAAGCAGGCGACACGGAGGACCGCAGTGGTCTGGCAAAGAAACTTACTGGAGCAGATGAAAGACACATTATGCTAACTTCGCTAATCAGAAGGTGTCCAGCAGTGCCATCAGTTAAGAGCTGCAGAAAACAGTGGGACCCTGGTACACCCATCTACTGTCCGGAGAAGTCTGGTCAGAAATGAAAGACATGCAGCGAAAAAGTTATACCTCACAACATGGAAACAGGGCCATGCAACTCAACTATGCATAGAACCACTGAAACTGGGGTGCAGAAAAATGACAGCTGGTACTCCAGACTGATGAGTCAAAATTATAAATATTTTGCTGTAGGCAGTTTGTTCGAAGAAGGGAGCGGTACAGTAATGAGTGTCTGCAGGCAACAATGAATCATGGTGGAGGTTCCAGGTAAGCATTTACTTTACAGCATTTTTCTACACCAGTTTAAGGTTTCTGAACAGTATAGCATATAGACTAAAAAAACACCAGAAGAAAAGTTAAGTCAAAAGAAGATCCTGTATGTAAACTGTGCATTAGTGAGCTATGTTTTTATTTATTTGCATACACCGGTCGCCTGGGGGCCAGTTTTGAGATCTAATGTGAGACCTCTCATTTGCAATTTGTTATAATATTCTAACATAAATGACCCCACCCTTAAAATTAACTGTTTCCATGCTATAAGAATGGTATAGTGTCCTATTATAAGTTTGTAGTGTTCTATATAATTTATAGGATTGTTTCTGTTGTGCTATTTTATTAGATTATTTTTTATTTATTTAGAGTATTCCTATAATATTTCAAGGTACAAGGTACAAGGTTGTTTATTTGTCATTATACAGCACAAGGCTGCATGACGAAACTAAATTTGTAGTTCTTAAGTGCATTAAAATATACCAAGCTCAGTAGTAATAATTAATTAGTATTGCTATACTATATATATATATATATATATACACAGTATATATATATAAACACACTGTAGAACATATAACATCATCATAGTATTACTATAGGCATGGTTGGAATTACAGTGAGGGATTGACCGCGGAGCCCTAGGGGTTGAAAAAACTACGCTAAAGGGAACTCAGGCTGACCGACTTTGTATTTTTTTGACCGTATTGACCGACTGCGGCGCCCCCAGAAAATGTTCCTAGGGATGGCCGGATGGGGCCACTGAAAAACCTGGGGTGGCACACTAAAACCTAAAGCCATAACTGAATTTCAGGAATTCTATTATGCGGTATATAGATTAGTTGAAATTTTATAGTTATAGTAGTTAAAATAGTTAAAATTTGAGTTATAGAGTCACAGACTGATATACTTTGGTTTCTTATTTTACAGTTAATGTTACTAATTGTCTAATGTCCATGGACTAAAACCAGTTCCGTTACCATTTTGAGTTCCATAAAAATCCTGTTTTAATGTGTTATGTATCTGTATGCATTTCAAATACACAAGTTGACCTTTTTCTTAAAAAAACAACTACAGTTTTTATTTGTAAGAGTGCACTGAATGCACTGGGAATAAGCCTACTCAAGATTACAGATATCATGGAGCATAAATATTTTTCTCTCATATTAGACTATATAATAATTTAATTGGAATATATATGTGTCTGTACAGACTTGTGTAATTATTTATTAGTCATACTATTTCATAAAAATGCTTTTCAAAACATAGATGCCAGTGAAACTACAATAATCTCTTGCTACTGTGTTTTTAATGTCAACAAACAGCATGGTTCTACAAAACACTAAATGAGAGAGAGCGAGAGAGAGGAGTGCATTGACACAAGTTACAGTAACACTGTCACAAACCTAAATTAAGAATGCAATATTTAAGCCGACATAACTAAGCTCAGAACAAATGAGCCCTCATAAGCAAAGAGCAGTAAGCTCAGCACCACTGAAGTCAACAACGCATAGACGTTTTAGGGATCCAGACCCTTTCTATAGCCGCTTTCCACAGAGATCCTGAAATCAAAATGGAAAGAACATTCCTGGCTACATGCAGAAGTAGTACAGAGTCAGGATGATAAAAGATGCTTTCACTCACCACAGCTGAGGGCTCACTTGAGGATAAATGCGGCAAGGCGGTCTTGAAACCGCACTTTCCCGCAGTGTGGTTTAACGTTTTCCCACGGAGTTTAATAAATGTTATGATCCAACTGAGTTTGTAGCTGTTTTCCTCCACCTGTTTGTTATGCTGCTCAATTGAGCGCCTGTCAGGCAGTGATGTTTACTCTTCAAAGTAATGTTAAGCCCAGTTTCATTGCATTGTCCAGGTGACTCCCTCTGTTGTCATGTTTTGCACTCCTTTCAGAAAGATGATTAAAACAGGCACAGGATGGTCTCCCTCGAAGCCAAAGGTGTTTATCAGGTCACACATGGCGCTGTCAGTGGGATAGTGTTTGACGTTAGCTTGCTGATAGCGATGGTGCTAACCTGTTGCTATCTAATAGTACAGCTCTCACAAACTTATTATAAACTAGCCAGGATACTGACTGTATGTATATTAATTAAATTACACTTTACAATTAAGCAGCAGGCTGACCCATAACTCCGATCTGCTCTGCCTGTTAGGCCCACCCCTTAACCAATCACAAAAGAAACGTGATAGGCATCTACATAAACGAATCGGAGGCCTCTCTTAACATACACGTCACAGTCACTCACAGCTCAGGGTCAGAGGTTACCCTCTTAAACTGACAGAGCGTGATATGACATCACTTACATGCTGCTAAGCAGAGCCCTTAGACAGAGAATCACGTCAGCGAGGGTCCAAAATGCTTGATTGTCACTTGGCTCATGGAGACCACAGATAGTCCTAGGCGGGCAATTGAAAATGAACGAGCGACTTTTGGTAATTTATACAATAAATGCCTTGATTAAAATATTTGTACAGCACACTGTATGTATGTATGTAGTTAGAAGGACATATATGTTTGATAGTAATGGCTACAATCACCTACTTTGTTGGCATTTTTGGCTAACCTTACATTGAAAACACAATGTTTCAAAATTCAGATCAGATTTAACTTTTTAACGTTCCTTTTAGTAATCCCTTGGAGTTAATTAATCTTAATGACTAATGGGATCTTTATTACTTCCGATAGAAAAGGAAGGTGACTATCAATGATTGTCATGTAGGTTATTAATTTAATAAATCTCCAATAAACCCAGAAAATAGCATGTTAAGTGGTTCGTGCCTGTGTACTGTCTTACAATAGTCTACAGCATGGTTTATTGTGCTGTGTGGGGATGCTGCTGCAGTCGTTCAGAAAAAGGAGTACAAATGTATGGTTTCCCAGCTGACATGGAGAGGAGAAAAAAATGGTTGGCTCAGGTCAATTGCAGATAATCTTCAGGCTCCACTGAATCCCCCCCTCTGATTCTGATTCTTGTGCTGAGAGAGGGAGAACAGGTAAGAGAAAGGGTTAGAAAAACTGTCAGGGACCAAACAGTCAGGGAATGAGGAGAACAGGAGTTTGTGTTGAAAAATAGTTTTTTTTATTTACCCAAAAATACTAAACAATAGAAACCAAAACCTTACAACTAGGCCTATAAAAAAGGTCAACAAAATATAACTATACTCAAAACAAAATATAACAAAACAGGATATGAACTGAACAAACTGATCTAACTGAATGAGACACAAGGGAACAGATATAGTGGCTTGGCCAAACCAATTCACACACAAGGGGAAAACAAAATGGACAACTACAAAGTAAAACAAACTAAACCCAAAATCCCCTTCCAACATGGCAGCACATGGTACGGCTTGATTGGTAGGTCACAGGATTTAACTGTCTTCCACCCTTGGCTGCACCTTTCTTCCACCAGGATAGACCTCTCTCCAACATGGTAACACAATAAACATGATTAATAAACAGAAAATGTTTACTTAACCCTACAATGTGAAAATGTGTGCACTCCATGTAAACAGTGTAAGGCTAAAGCAAATAAATGTATATAATAACTCAAATAAACTGTGTGATCTGTATTTTGAAATCATGAATTGTTTGGGTGTGGCTAACTGTGAAAATAACTTAACCTGTGTACTTATCCTTAACCTGTTTTTATTTTTTTAAAACAGTTCTCACACACAGGAACTTTGATGATGATGTGATATGAATTGTTGTGTTCACCAATATGATGCATTCAGCCACTATGATGTATTAAAGTCCTAGCTGCTGATCAGAGCTATACTTTTAAAAGTAAGACAGGTATGATAAGTATTAACTCTTCAACAGTATTATTTATTATTTTGAAGTGGTAAAACATCATTTTGAATAAATATAAATTTAACAGTGCCATGTCTTCTATTTGCATCAGTTTCAAAGATTGAGGAAAGACGGGATATAGAGACTAAGAGGAGGGAATGTGAGAGTGAAGAAAGAAGGGAAAGAAAATAATAGTAACATTCCTTATAAATAGTATATTATATAGGCATTTATGTGTTGGTGTTTTTTTCTCACCAGTGTCCACTCAGCCCTCCTAACCTTCAGCATCACTGCTCCTCCACTACGCAGAACCTACTGCTCTAATATATTGCTATTATAATATGTTAGTATACTACTTTTAGTGTGGGGTGTACTACAGAAAACACTATAGCAATACTATATAAACATTATGGTATAATAACTTCACTATAAGATCACCATAGCCAACTCTATAGTATTACTATAGTAATTTTCTATAGTGCCCGAAAAACCATAGTAATGCTGCAGGAAACACTACAGTGATTCATTAATAACCGGAGCGGCGCCTATTTTGTTATTATTATTGCTGTAATTATCATTCTCAGAGTCAATGCACTGTTTGTGGAATTACAGATGTGATACTGACATTGAAATAGATCTGACACTCCCATCAGTGTAATTTTAGACACAGACATAGTTACTGCATGCAATTTGTGTTGCTCATTAATGTCACAAAAGTCCTGTAATAACTAGTATGGTTCATTGTCCTGAATATTTTTTTCATATGAATAACAGAGGGAGCCATGTTGAATAAGCCATCCGCTCACAAGCTCATTTTTTTTTCTTGGCTTTGTTTTGTTCACTTGTTCTTTATCACTTGTTCTTTATCGCATGAAATGCGTCACTGAGGTTTCAGAAAGCTAGGGGAAAAATGATAGTGGAGATTGTGATTCAGTATGAACATGTTTAGGCAAGTGTTTTACTGTTGTTTCTCAGCAGGTTATTGATTAACTCAGAAGTGTTTGTCTGTGTAGTGAACTTTTCAAATTCCCAGTGCTATTTGGTTATCAAAAACAAAAAATCCACTACACTATCCCAAAAGCATTATAGTTCCACAGGTCACTGAGAGTGATTCACAGTACTGGGCTCAGTGTAGGCATCAGGTTGCAACAATTCTTTAATATCATTAGACACAGTAAAACCTCAATTGTTGGCTCAGTACAAGGTCAAAATGTATATATATGTAAATTACAATTTTTCTAAGTTCTAAGTTCTAAGTTACATATATTTATAATTTATAATTTATAAATATATATATATATATATATATATATATATATTTAATTTGAGCGTATTACTCAAACAGAGTAAAATTTTAGCCGCACTGTTCCATATGTGTTTATGGAATTATCAGTCATTTTAAACATATAAACAACTACACAGTGTATTTTAACAGTGTTAAATATATCCTTAACCCTTTCTCTATTTTTGGAAATGATTTTATTTATTTGCTTTATGCCATCAGTCTATACAGAGGGCCACTGATAACTTACCCCAAGCTTGCTTGCTACTGGACTAAATCTGAACTTGAGCTGTGTACTGGTGTTTCACTGTTATCTTAGTTAACTAAATATTCAGAAGATTCACACAACCTGAGCACCTTGGTTGAGGATTGACTTTCAGTTGCTTCATCTCACACAGATTGAAGGGAAGTAGCTACGGGTGTGTCAGGTAAATCCCAGGAGGTTATATCTTCCAAATACTGGACTAGTGCAGGTGAAAATTCATCATCAGTATACTGGAACTGCCTATGGGTCAACAGAACACTTATTTGAGGCCACTTGGTAGATGCACTAGTCTCTATTTAAATGCACAAAATATAATACAATACTGCTAGATAATGTAAAATAAAATATAATGTACATTAAAATACATTTAAAATAGCCAGACAGTCTGTTTGTTTTTTACAAATAATGCTGGCTTGGTAAATTTATATGATATTAAGACTAATTTGGATGTTTCCTCTGTGGAGTTTAAAATAGCACCATTTATCATGTCCATGTCCGTTTTCTTGATCAGGCGTGGTAACCACAAATGGATAGAATTAGGACAGGTCCATAACCCTCTAGTGCAACTGTGGCAAGGCCGTCAATAACTAAAAAAGAGAGAGAAACAAATAAATTTGTAGAACAATGTTTAAAAAGATGGTGGTGCTCCATAGCATCAACAAAAACTTTACTTTGTCAGTTCCCACCTATTTCTGTTTAGGGAACTAATGCTCTGTGTGAAATGACCTGCTAGACAGGTATATCGAAATGGAATTTATGTGTGAAACACACACTACAATTAATATCCCTGTCTGAACAAACGATCTACCTTCTTAACAGTTGAAAATAATCATGCACATATCTGGTAAAACCTCGAGCTGTGACTTTGCCAATTTCATATGTGGGCATAGGTTGGTATGAGGATGTTTCATATTCTTCCCAGCACACACACAAAAACTTTGCCAAATCATAATGACAAGGTTATGAGTACATAATGAATGCCTGCATTTGCCTCAGGGCAGAAGGACATTTTACTATTTATCTTTTTACATTTGTTTTTGAATGCATGTCCCAGTACTAAAAATTCTATACAGCAATGCAGTGTCCTGATTACAAGACAGTTTTCTACTACAATGTTTTACTACAGTGTTTTAAATGAAAGTGGCATGATAAGGCTGCTTGTACGTTGAAAAACTTAATAATGAATTTTAAAATGTCTTTGCTATTTTTATTATTTCTGCAGAGTACATGTCAAGCCTTAAATATAAATGTATCCCTGGGTGGCACATTATTTTTATTAGATTCAACAAACAAGATTGAGTCTATACAAATTAGTGACAGTTAGACAGCACTGACTCGCTCAGTTGCCTTCCTTTACAGACATGTAAAATCACAGCTAGGCATCTAATGAACATCTACTGGTGTTTAACCTTTGGCTCCTTACAACGTGGTTATGCATACAATACTGAGAGAGGTCTGACTCACTCCTAGAATACTGGGGGAAAACATTCATACAAATCATTCAAAGTTTCACAAGGGCAGCATTGTAAAAGCATAAAAGCAGGACCCAGTCATCATCTTAGCTTGTTACTTCACATATATCATCTATCAGCATCTCCAGTAAAACCTGTTCTCCAGGATGTCTTTTGACCAATCTATGCCCTTTCTCTGTACACAAACCTTGACACTACTGAACAATATCTGTAGTATTTGACACCCAGGTGCATTATGTGCGGAGTTAAACTTGTAACTTTGATTGTTTGCCATTCAAAGAAGTCAAATTATCTGGAAAACACACACTGTCTGACAACACAGCCCACAGTGTCTAAGAGGACCATTATGTGTTTGAGTTAAAGAGGTATTTATCTTGCTTAGCCGTGACGCCACCTGCTAAGATACACTGCTGACCTTAATTGATGCATGAGACAGTTTATAACCTCTGTTTGTTATTGCTTTTTCCATGATAATCAATAAACCGACAAAACAAAAAAATTGACTCTAATATGTAATTAAAACTTGTTAATAAAGCCTGAATCTCAGCACTCGTACATTATGAAAAAATATAAACCTCCCACACAAATTCCACAGTGATTGTGATATGATTTCACTGAGCACTTAACAGAACTACCAATGTAAAACAGACAATGCAATGCGCAAAGATTTACAAGATATGAAATCTCAATAAACAGATATTACTTAGAATGCATGTGTCACATACCTTTTTCCTTTGTTGACATTATGCCTATTGAAATATTGATAGAAAAAAATGCATGCTTATCTAAATTGTGTAGGCAGGAATTTTCATTCAATTTCAATTGGGTCAAATTCAGACAGACATTTTTGTTTGTCAGTGTTAATTTTCATGCTTCTGAGTCATTAGCGTGTTCTGTTCATCCTTTGCACTTCCTCTAGTTACAATGCAAGCCTTGTTGACTCTTAAAACAAACGTGATTATGTGTGTTATTGTGAGCATTAGGAGAGGATTTTGGTATACACCGGGAGGAAGTAAATTGTATTGGCAAATTCATGCAGAGGTGAAAATGTGAATGGTGGAGGTTATTGAAGAAAGCCTACCTTTCCTTGTAATAGGAAGAGAGCAAAGTGTGGATCTCAACAGATAAATCTGGAACCACAAGACCCTCTCTGGGGGAGATTGGTGTTACTGAAAAACAGAGCAAGAAAAATAGACATTTTCAGATGTTTTAAAAATCTGAAACTCTAGATCACATATCTTCCTTTCTGACTAGAAACATTTCCCGTAAGTTGATAAGTAGTTGATAACAGGGCATTCAGAGAGACATTCTTCTTTACTTTACTGCATTATATTGTTCTCTCTTACTTCTGAGAGATTTTTTCTCACAATATGTATTAAGGTTTGCTGTATATTTTGTGATCAGCATGACTGATGTTTTTGTCAGCAGGTGTTGAAGATAATACACCTATTCACGTAGACAGTGTCTGGCTTGTTGTCCTATGTCATAGTCGGCAGCATTATTTATCTCTTTTAGATCCTGCTATTTACTCAAACCTGTTTGTCTACTTTTAGGCCAGGCGTCACTCGGCACGTTGCAGATGAAGCCAAAACATGTGCAAATGAGGCATAACATTTCACGTCTCATCATAGTGTCAGAATTCTTGACATGGAGGGACAGATGTTGTGGATGATAAAAAGAGGATGATTCAGCCATGGATATATATGTTTTCAGGTATTAGTTCTAACTACAAATTTGTACTGTACATCTTTTGCATGCTATACAGTTTCAGAAGTTTGCATATATTTTTTCCTACTGTTTAAAGCAGCACCTAGTTTCATTTATTTTCCACATGAAATGGAAATCAATTTACAGACTTGTGAAACTTGCTTGAATTGTGTAGTCAATAACAGTGAAGAAGTTGAAAAAAGCTGTTATAGTCATTCTGTTTATACAATGGATCACATAACAACTAAAAAAGGGGTCATTTTCTTTCAGGCTTAAGGAGCTAGCGTATTTCACATAAATTGCTGTGGTTAAAGAAGTGAACATTTGAACCATGACTACCATTTTGAAGCCTTAAGTTTGGCATTTTGGCCTTCGCCATCTTGGGTTTTTTGAACCAGACATGTCTGGACGTGACCATATTTGGACGAGAGGGTGGAACTAGCTAGCCTCATTAGCAAGGTGCATCGATAATTCACGTTAAGTGTGATATTAACTGGGATGCTAATTCTGGCTAGTGAAAAACAGGCAAAATTTACTTAACGTGAAAATGAATAGCCTACTACAAAAAAGCTTTTTCAAAAGCGCTTGTCAAATTTACACAGTGCAGTCGATATGCGTCGCCTCTAGCCTGATTGACAGGTCGTGACTTGTTAATCACAAGACCGAAAGCATACTCTGCATTCTTGTCTATTTTTCTCTAAATGGGACCATAATTTAATAAATGAACATCTTGCTGTATTGAAGAAGGCTTAAAACTAGAAAGTGAGACCATAAACTCATTAGGAAAGTGTTTACTGAAGTAACAAATCAAATGAGAAGTTGGCTCATTTTGCCATTAAGTCCAATGCAATCCAACTTCTTTTTGGAACCAGTGGAGCTGCCCCCATAAGAAAGAATGCCGGTTTAAGGCACTTCCACGTTGGCTTTCTTGCTGTGATGGATTACACAACTCTAGCAGGATTTAAGGATCTGCTAATAGATTTTAATACACTCAGAAGAAAATACATTACAATTACAACACAAATACAATTAACATAAAATGACGAACTGTGATGTAAAGTAAATAACTGGAAGTAAACCAACAAAACCACTAATATGGCCCTTAAAGGCTGAGGCTTGTGATACACTACCTATTTCATGGTAGAGTGATCCCTGCTTCACTGTAATGGGTTTCCTGGTGTTCGGGATTACAATCTTCATGACGTGATCACAACACTGCTTCCACTGGCCTGTAACAAATAGTTTAAGCAGGGATTTTCAAACCACATGAATAGAAAATATTTTATTAATTTCTAGTCAGCTTCTGTCTCTCTGCAAATAAGCGGCAAAAACAAATAATTGCGTTTGCTGGCAGTATCTCAAAACATTTTGTCACCCAGAGAATCTGTGACAATACAGTATTCATAGTTTTCACGTGACGTTACATTCCAAAGAAAACACTCCCTTGGAGGGCAAAACAGACGTTGGCTGTGTTCGAAACAGAAAGCAGTTGCCTCGCTGCCTTAATACCGTGATAGACAGCTGCCTCAGAAGACATCACTTTCAAGTGAAAGGCATCTCTGTTAACACTGGTTTCTAACAGCCTTCTAGGTCAGCACTTACGGCAAGGCGTGACGTCAGCACGCCGTCTTGCGTCTCTTCTGTTTGTCAGAAGAGAGACGCTAGCCTTAGCATCAGCTCATTAGCTACTGAAAAGCCAAATGGCTAACAGATGCCTCAGAAATCATTCTGGACAAACTTGGTTGGTTATAGTCGGGGGCTAATATTCTTTATTGTTTGTCGTCATCTTGACCAGTTTTCAAAATCTACGGTGGCCGCAGCCACAGCCGCAGCCACAGCCACAGCCGCACTGTTTTATGGGTAATAGACAGCATTGAGTCAACATCGATGCTGCCTTCAAAGCTGGCCGTTACTGGGGCAGTTTGAAGGCATCTTATGCATCAGGAAGAGATCGTTCAAGCCGTTTCAAACAGCACTCGATGCCTTGCTGTCCTGTTAGACACCTTCTGAAACAGCAGTTTAGCCCGTTTTGAACACAGCCGTTATTTTCCGTTGCCTGCCCAACTGGAATAACAAACTCAAAAAAACAGTGTTTCACTTGCGAAACACTATTATTTTGAGTTTGTTACTATTGCGTTGCCAAAATGCTGGATGGTAGTTGTGCTTTCGGATGCACTAATCAAGGAGGAGACAAGCCTGGGCTGTGTTAGGTTAGGGATTCCCTACAAGGTAAACATTACTGCAGTTGAGCGGTGGCAGGGACCTGGCGGTCTTTAACGGTAGAAATGTGGCAGCCGATGCTATAATGTTATATGGATCAGATATGTCCTACACTTACAGTTTGTGTTCATATCTTTCTTTTTCTTAAGTTGAAAGGTAAATTTGACTGCTTTTGTGGCGTCTCTACGGGGGAGTTGCGGTGTGAGCTGCTATGTTGGTCTGTTCTTTTGCCCTCCAGATCACTACGCATGTCACATGACTGAAAACTATGCTGTACCACATGGTAGAAAGATCTACATGTTGGAACAATACCTTTCATTGTGTGTGTGTGTGTGTGTGTGTGTGTGTGTGTGTGTGTGTGTGTTCGCAGAAAGATTCCCTGGTTTTATCCAGGGAATCCACAACATTAAACATAGTTAGTTGTGAATTTAGAATATGTCATTATTGGCACAATTGTTTGGCAAGAAAATTAATGAATGTCCAACAACATGAATACTGAATGTCCAAAAACAAATAATTTTTGCTGTCTTGCCAAAGCTAATTCCAATTTTTTACTCCACTACTTCCAGCGTTCACATACATCATCACACTTTTATTTTGATTTCACTGTATCTTGCATGGTTGTGATGCTATTGAGCTAATAAAATCTGTCCGCAGACAGATATGTAAAGTACTCAAATCTGCTTCTGTGGTAGTTCACGCTACAGTAGGTGTCTCCAGTACCCCATTTTTCCATGATCACACACACACACACACACACACACGCACACACACACACACACATAGAGACTGCCCAGGAAACAACACAAGCCTGGGGCGGGCTCACCTGTAGGCATATCAAATAAGCTTGTATCGAAAGTGTTTGTGTAATTACTCTGACTGCCAAAACCCCGTTTTAGACAAAGGTGTGTGTGCAATAAAAACTAATTACATACCTGTCTTTTGGATTAACACAGTTGACATGGTCAATTATATTTGCTTGTTTAACTAAACTGAAATTAATTTTAAACAAATCTTAATATTATCTGCAGGACCTTTGCAAGTTCCTGAAAGGAGGACATGCAAAGCGATAGAACTTTGCCTCTATACCCCACATGGGAACACCACTGCAGCCATTGCAGGTTCAAGACTTCTCTTAAGTATGCCTGCCAAATCCCTGAGGAACCAGTTTATTCATACAGGTTGTAAAGACGGAGTTCCAACAACTGGTAGTGTTCATGTGTGGGAAGCCAGCGAGTGATTATATGAATTACATGCAGATCAAGAAATTATGCTAGAAGTTATTTGGCAAAATATTTAACTTGCTGCTCTGCAAAATTTAGTGTAAGTTGAATCATGTTAGTAGAAAAAGTAAAACTGGAATGAAACTACACATTGTCTAATGATGGTGCTATGGTGCTGTGGTATTTAATGTACATGAGAAAACTACCAAATCATTGGCTGCATGACTCGAAGTGGCCCTGTTACTTTCTGCATCGTTATAATACACAAAAACAGAAGACTCTGGAATGTCTCATTGTCGTAATACAAAGCTGTACAAAACTAGTCCTGGCTGGAACATCAAGATAATTTTTGGGTGTCACCATAATCAAAGATGGGACTTTCTTTCCTTTCTTTGACTCCTTCCTAGTGTACTATATATAGAACAGATAGATAGATAGATAGATAGATAGATAGATAGATAGATAGATAGATAGATAGATAGATAGATAGATAGATAGATAGATAGATAGATAGATAGATAGATAGATAGATAGATAGATAGATAGATAGATAGATAGATAAACCTCAGTCTCATTCAGACACAAGACAAACATTTTCTTTGGCACAGACTACTCACTGATCTGGTCTCACTGATGTCACAAACATGTCATTAAAGAATGCCGTCTTGCAGGTATCAGCAGGTATATTTTGTCTCCTTTTAAAATAGAAACAAAGCCTGATAATCATTGCCTCAAACCACTCCAAACTTGGCTAAATTTTGAGTTGAGTTGCAAAAACAGCCGGCCATTTAAAAGAAAAATGGAGATGGTGCATTTTGTTACTTTCATGTAACAGTATTACTTGCAGTTTGGTACTGTCAAAGTGTGTGTGTAAGATTCAAGACTAAGACAAATATAGTTAAGATGTACAGTATGCAACTGCTCCAGTTGACATTGGAAAGTTAAAGCCTCTTGTAAAAACTTGGCACAAGGTAAGAATGTCTGCACGTTTGATGAGGAAACAATAAAAATACTCCCGATGCTTGAAGATCACAGTGGATCAATGTATCAGTGTATGTGGAATATAAGATAAGATTGTTGTCATTTCTTCAGAATAGGCAACTCTGAACAGTATAGATCTCCATTAACATTTAAAAGCTAGTGTTTTGCTATGAAAAAGTCATCACAGAGAGTGTTAAGGTAGTCTGTTAATCCACAACACATTTTATCTCATGAAAGGTGAGGAATCTCTGCTGGTTGTCTGGCAAGACAAGGAGATGACAAGTCTCCAGGAAATCACTGCTTCTGGACCGGTCTGGCATAGGACTGGAGCTTGTGTTTTTTTAGCTGTTTGTTTTTCTTCTTTCTGTTTGTTTGTTCCTCTGCCACATAGCTTGAAAAACGTTTTTACAGATTTGAGAAACTTGGTAGAAAATCAGGCCATAAACCAAGAAGAGAACAAGTTGTTCTGTGTGCAGATGTAGATCAAGGCGGGTTTCCGTGATCTCATAAATGACTGTACTGTACCTTGCATGTGTGTTTTGCATTTAGATGTTTATGCAACCTTCGCAGAAGCATTAACTCTCAGATTGCTTTCTAGCATTTAAAAAGTGTTGGGTGTGTGCATCCCATCAGTGCAACTCAGATTAGGATTGGCCAAATTACTGTATAATTTATGGTAACAATAATAGTAATCACTCCTTCATGGCCATGGCACACATCAGTTAATTGAAAGAAACATAGGGCAAACAAAACACCCTCACAATGTGTCACTCAAACCTGTCTTCCTACACTGCTAAAATATAGTCTCAGCAGCTTTGCTAGTAGCTAGTGGCAGCAACAGGACTGTGTAAGTGCTCTTGGGGTTAAAATATTAATTTAGTTCATCCAGGCCTCACTCATGTTATAGATGTGCTGCCAGAGGGCCTCAGTCCAGCGCTGTATATCTTCAGGTGTGTGCGTGGACAGCATGTAGATTACATCCTCTCCTTGATGCTGTGTACTGATGTAAATACTCTGGCACTGGACAGGATCTTTCTCTGACACATAGACAATGGAATCCTGACAGGAAAACACACACATAATCATTTTCTCATCTCATTATTCAGGTAATCATTTTGGATTTCTGCTTGAATACACATGGCAAAGTACCAAGGGAGTGTTTTTCAAGATGTAGCAACAATGCACAGTAGACATACTGAGATATTAATAACCCATATGCATCTTGCCAAAATAATTCAAAGGCTTTAACCTAAGAAAAAAAACATCCTTATATAATATAATCAGCTGACTTTGAACATGACTACAATCCAGACCATTTTACTTTCTAACTTATTTTTAAATTTAGCTACGTCAAATGCCATAATGTAATTTAATCTAATGGTTCTTAATTTAGGGGCTTGGCCCCCACAAGATAAGCCTGGGCCATTTGTCAAGACTTAGCTTTTTTTGTGAAATATTAGAAAATTCTTTCCAGGGGGAAATCACTGATACCACCTCATAAACATCTAAAACATTTGAAAACTGGAGGCACTAAGTAGATACTGTCTACCAAGGGGACACAAGCCACAGATTGGGAACCTCAATATATAATGTGTGGACTTTATAAGGTTGTCCTGCGTTTTTTATTTTATATTTTGCTTTTGAAGACTATAGCTGTCAGATAATGGAAGATATAGGTATAAAGTAGATGGAAATTATAATACTCTAATAAAGTTCAAGTACCTCAGAAGCAGCAGCAATTCTTAATAAATGTACTTACTTGCCACAACTATTCTTTTGTTTTGTGCATTTAGGTGTAAGTCTAAAACATTTCGCAAATGCAGTAGTGTACTATGTAGTTTGGGATTAACAGACATTTTTAAATTATAGATGATAAAATGTCTAACAGAGTGATGGAAATTAGTTTAAAAAAAACTGGTTAAAAGGGCATAAAAGATTCCAATCTTCAGATTCTCACTATTACAAGGGTGTTCCTCTCCAAGGACAGTTTTTATTAATTCACCAGTGCACTCTGGTAGCCTTGGCATGTTATCATAATCAACATGGACAGAACCATTAATGAATTCATTTCATTATTCATGAGCCTTTGGTCATTTAGTACAAACCTTTTTTGTGGGGATTACAAGTAGTGGCTTGTCCTCAGACTCCAGGTCTTCTTGACTCTGATAGCAGAGGAGATGTTGCCCCCTGAGGATGCCATAGACATTTTCCCAGTAATTATCGTCCTCTCCAAGCTGAATGAGAGCAGGAAGTAAAGTGTTATTAAAGTGAATTATTATGTGATGCAATATTTTTTTAAATCACAAGGCAGCATATATGAAAATCTAGTCACCTTAACTTTGAGTTGGCCACTAATGACTGGCTGAATCATACACAGAGGCTGAGCAACTAGGCGGCAACACATATTGCCATACAGAGGCAACCAGAATGGACAATCCTCTGGAAAAATAAAGAGATTAGGGATTTATTTTCAGGAGGAGAGCAGATGAGAGGAGACAACGAGAGGAGAAATTGAGAATTTGAATTGAAGAAGACAAGATTAGGAGAGGACTTGTAAATCACCTGTTGCTACTAGTGACAAATCATGTGTCTTGAAACCTTCCTGGATGTGTCCGATAATCAGTGTTGTGTGAGCCAGCAGGTTATACTTAGGTCCCCTTCAGACAGAAAGCATTGGGCAAAATCAATCTTCATTTTTCCAGGTGACACTCGGTTATACAATATTACCCTTTAGTGTGTGTTTCAGAGTGAATTGTCATCCTCACAGTGCAGACAGGTCAGGAGATAAAGGCGGTACATCTCCTCCACTGGAAATGGATCCACAAACAGCAGCAGACTCAAACACAGCACGAATCTTTTTCCCTGAAGAGCATCCCAGAGAGCCCCCCAGACGGCTCACTCTCCTGGGTCCTAGAGCGCTCAGGGAGAAATCCTCAACCACACAACTGCTGTACAGCTCAACACGAAGCTGGAACCCTGGATCTACCTCGTTGCTGCTTACACACACACAGACACATTTATCCAATGATGTTTAAAATGACAAATTTTACCTCTAAAAAAACAACTCAAAACAGGTGACTTACAATATGATAGTGTCTTCAAAACAGATGTCAGTTAAAGTCCTGTCTACCATCACCAGACCAGTGTCATGGATCTCTGTGCCACACTGAAGCAGGCAGAACACAGCACAGGAATGTAGCTCTGCGAGTTCAAAGAATAGAGTAAAAACTGCAATTGATAAGAAAGCTCTTTCTATATATTTGTTTATTACCTGTGATGAAATACACTCAGGCAAGGCAGGTGACAGAGGCTGGGCAATCATTTCTCTCTTTTCAGTGCCCTTTTATAACCTTCACCATAATGACAGCTGGCAAAAGAACTAGATATTGTGAGGTTAACAAGGTTCCAGTGCAATTTTTAAATTGTTTTTCTATTTCAATCCATAGCCTATAATCTCAATTGAGACATTCACATTGGTGCAATCAGTTCCCTTGATCACATCATTCTGACTCACCCCCTTTGTTTTTGAAGTACTCTGAGTCTTTCCACATCAGTGGGATTCGCAGGTCTGCAGATTATAAAGTTAGGAACATAAATGCCTGGTTCATGTATTTTTTTTGAATCTGTGATATTTTGTTAACACTCACCTGAAAGGGCTATCTTTCCTAAACATGGCACTTTATCTTCAGATGGCCTGCAGTAACAGACACAGATCATCTGTCTAACTATTCATACATACAGTACGGTACAGTCCATACCGTACAAGAAAGAATGCACACAGGATGGATAACATAACAGGAACACTAATGCCATCCGGTATAACAGCACAAATTACAGCCTCAAGAAGAATAACATAGAGTTGAATCAACACATCTGTTACACACTCTCAAAAAAATCATTTAATGTTTCACAAAGATAATATTTGTATTCTACTGTACCATATTGTATTTCATCAAAATGTTCACAATGTCCACCATTACACCATTAATGAAATGTATGAAATGAATTGTCCTTATGTACTTTATATGTAGCTTTGGCAATATTATTGCTATACATTCATGCCAATAAAGCTAATTTGAATTTGAATTTGAAAAGGTTAGCTTGTTTGACCTCTAGTGGCTGACAATGGCAACAAACTTGCTTCTGCTCTGCATTACAACTATATAACATTCATTTATATCCCTCTCCACAGACAATAGATCTGTTATCTGGCTATTTACACATACATACAGTATATCCTTGCACTCCATCTAACCTGTGTCCCACTCTCTGAAGGATTTGAGCTTTCCTCATCTTCTGTAGTTGGCTGAGCAAGGCCAGAATGCGGGCATTACAGGTTAGCAGGCTCTTGGAGGCCTCCAGGGCCTGATCTCTCCTGGAACAAGCTGCTAGTAGCTTACTGGCCCCTTCCCGCATTCGCACCTCTCTCTCAATCTGCTTCAGCACCTCATCGTCCTGTCCGAGATTCATTGAAAAAAGAACCTTCTTTTTATCATACATCATATACTTTTGCTGAAAAAGAAAGAGAGACAAATAGCTTAGAGTGCTGGGGGGCTGGTACTGAGAATTATCTGACTTCCAGGAATCAAAAAGTCAAACAGTCAAAGTATTAGTACAATGCATTGTAATAATGGTGCATTAGACACCCTGGCAGCAACGTTGGTCTGTCAGTTGGTCCACCATTTCAATCCAAAATGAGATATCTCTACATCTATTGGATGGTTGGTGCAGATATCCATGGTTACCAGAGGATGAATCCTTATTACTTTAGTGATCTACTCACCTTTCATCTAGCACAACCAGCAGATGTCAGATGTTTCAGTTATCCAGTGAAACAGCTCAACATCTATCCAGATGGATTAGCACAATACTTTGCATGTGCTTTCCAGACATTTTACCCAGTAACAAGATTGACCCCCAGACATTTACACGAAATGTCTTGACAACTATTGGATGTACTGGATGGATTGCCATGAAATTTGGTACATGTTCCATGTTAGCATTCTCCCTGTGAGGACATGTTAGTATGCTGACGTTACCATTTAGCCCAAAGAACCACTTAACCAAAGTACAGCCTCATGGAGCTGCTAGCACACTGTAGACTGTTTAGTGTTGTTATTTGATGTGTCATGTGAAGGAATGTGATTAGTAATTCAATCTTCCAGTTGCTGTTCATGATATACAAATATATTACTTCAGGTGGCAGTGGCAGTTCTTATCAGAAGAAGATATACTTTATTAATCCCGCAAGGGGAAACTCAATTTTCAGTTTTCACTCTGTAATTATTATGTTATTATTTACACAGAGGTCCAAAAGACACACATGCACAAACAGGACCCATAGCAACACACAGAGAGATGTCAGAGTGAGGGAGCTGCCACTCAGTGCGGCACCCCAAGCAGTTGGAGGCTCAGGGGCTTACTCAAGGCGTCCTTCAGCAGGAGGTGAACTGGCACCTCTACCAGTCCACCCTCTGCAACTCTGGTCCGAGCTGGATTCAAACCGGCGGCCCTCCGGTTCCCAGCCTAATCCTTGCAAACTGTGCTACTCTGCAGATCCTTCTGGCAACAGGCTTCAAACAAACTGATCCAGACCTGTTACATAAGTGCCTCATGGGGTGACGGTGTTAAATTAGTACATCACGTTAATCCCTGGATATACTACAGTTGTCAGAGCCCCAAGACTCAAATGATTTCAGGTGAGTTGGTTAGATCACAAAGCAATGACAAGGTTTATGTTGTTTGAATTTACTTTCCCACATCTGATCATTTTACCATTGTCTTTGTTTGGAACAACATTTTTTTGTTATTCTTTGATAGGTAGAAAAACAAAACTTTTCCAAAGTCCACTTGCAGTAGATGGAAATCCTTGATGGAATTCTTTACTCATAATCTACTTAGTGGCATGCTTCTTAATGAGCTTTGTATATGAGTATGTCTCTAGTTGAGGTTGCTGTGTATTTATTATTTCATTATGTGTACATGACAATGTATTGTAATGTTGAAAAATATTTTTTTTTGTCTTCTTACACACTAAAAACTGTAAAAATAGACATGTATGTGTGATTTTTATTGCATATCTATTATTAGACTTGAGTACATGGCGATCCTCTGAATGATACATTTCTGTTCATATTCTATGACAACATTTGATTTTCCCATCATTAATAAAATAAACACAGCCTTTACATTAATGTTTTTTCACTGTGTTGACTAAAGATTTTTAGACTTGTTTAACAATGGACATCATTGTGAGTGTAGTCTTTTGAGGTTTACAATGCAAGCCATACGTATTCAGCTTTAGGGATCAGAATGTTGTTACATGATTCAGTCATGTTTTTTTGAGCCTAAGCCGTTTTGAAATGTTGTGTTTTTTTCTGAATAGATACCAAATAAGTGCATAACCTGTAGTTCACTGAACTGGTTTAGCAACAACTTTAAATGGTTAATTTGTGCCATATTACAATACCTTTCAAATAGTATTAAGGGAACACAGGCAACTTATGATAACTCAGATGTGATCAACTGTTAAATTAAATGTTAAATTAAAAATCACTCAAGATTTTCAATCAGCGATACCTTTTGCTTCCGTGTAAAAGGACAGTTACCTATAATTTTCTTGTTGTATTTTTCACCTACGTTAACAAAAGACAAAACATTACCATTCACCCTTTTCTGTTCTGAACCCCAATATGAGCACCTGTAAGGAATTTTTCAGAAATGCAAATAAATAAATAAATAAATTTACTCTTTCACTAACCTCAATGTTATCATTCATGTTCCTTGTCTGTAGGGCCTCAGAGGTGTGCTCCAGTCTCTGTGTACTCAGCAGGCAGGGCAGTTAGTGGACTGACTAATCTCACAGCTGACTGAAGAGTGTTAGTAGAGGTGCAGACAGAGTTAGTTGCTCAACAGAGAGAGCAAAACAGTCTTAAGCCTCACTACAAGAAGCTGTAGCATGAGGGATTACTCAAACCTTATAGTCTTTTATTCTGTCAGCTCCAGCACATGCAACAGTGAATGCCTAAATATACAGTGGTTCATAAGAGTAGCCTATTATATCTACTGAATAGTTACAGTATCTTAACACACAGATTAATTTAAAGCAGACATTTGTTTAGGCTTAGAAGCACAATAATGTGAGGGCAGTTGCTCTAAACCAGCTCCTCTTAAATATAAAGGGTAATGTATTAACTTATTTAATTTTTTGATTTCTGTACAAAAATGGATAGCACATGAATTGCTTCAAAATCATTTTAGTTTGTAAGTAAAGTAAGTAAAGGGGGTTTATTATAATAAACAAAACAAACTGGATCCTTAAACAGAGTTACTACCAGCAAGCAGCTTATGACTGTCAGTCACACACTGGTACAGTGAATCATTACTTGCATTATTGTATGATGTAATATTTTGTCCTTTTACTGTGCCTCAAAATGTAACTTCCTTCTGTGGTGACGTAACATTCAAAGCAGTTTGTCACGTGCTGTTCGTCAAGGAACATATGTTCTGTCAGAAAAAAATCGACTTCATAGGGTGCTTCTCAATTCTCTTCATCCACTTGCGTGTTTTCCCTGCGTCTTAGTCCCGCCCACCTGGGCAACGAAAGCAAGCGGGGAGAGAAGGAACGACTAAATAATGTTTTTAGAGAAATGAGACGCCATTTCCTTCAGAGTCACGTGAAGCAATATCCGTTTCTTCGGGGTTCAGAAAGAGGTCTAGATTTATTGTTTCTTTGAATAGATCTTATTTATGATAATTCATACCAAAATTACACCTGAACACAATCTTCCACTACAGTCACACAAACAAAGAGTCTAATGATGTTACCTAAATACAAAGGGACCTACTACCTAAGATCATGGTCTTTCTCCCCATTTTTTGGCTCACTAAAATTGCATTAAATTAGGCCTACAGACTGGCAAGTTATGATCATGTGATGCAAATGCGACAGGGAAATTTTGGTACACTAATCTTCACATGCATTAGGGTAAATGTATCTCAAATGAAGCACTCCACTGTCATCACAGAACTATACTGTTCGAATAACGTGCAGACTACTTATATATAAGAGAACGGGAACTACAGCAGATCAGTGCTGAATGCTCTGGTTTATAGGTAGGCTATACAGACTAACAATATGACGCCAGCAGCTGACTGCACTGGCATAAGTCATCCACCCGCCTCCCACCCAACTAATGATTTTCTCAGATTTAGTGACCCACATCCCGTTTATTTTACTCACCTCTACCTGTCCCTATAGCTCAGGTGGTTTCTTTATTGTGACAGAGAGACTTTCAGACTCTCTCTGACTTTAATTGTCTCCATAATAAAATATAATAAATAATAATTTATTAATATAAAATGTATTAATTTATTAGGAATATTATAAATAAATGAATAAGTCTTGTGTGGTGCTTTTGTTATTCAGACCTACAGTGAAAACAGATTTTAACAAGACATTGAATCATAAAACAAATAAAATTTTAAACTGCAGTGAGGTTGTGATGTTTCAGAAAATCTAAATCAAACTAATATTTGGTGCAACCACCCAAACTTCTGCACAGTAAGTCTGATAAAGACATAGCCCCGTGTAACGTAGGAGGATAAACCTTTATAATTAAAATGTTTTGTTTCGTCTGAAGACATCAAATACGTCTCAACATAAAAAAGAAAGAATCTAACTAACAAAGTGGTTTCAGAAACTATTCAGGTCCCTTCACTTTTTGCACACTTTGTGTTGGAGATTTAATTTTAAATGGATTATCAATCTACCCTCAATAACCCATGCCAACAGAAAACATGTTTTTAGAAATGTTTGCAAATGTATTAAAAACTTAAATCTCTCCTTTACAGAAGTATTCAGACCCTTTGCTGCGGCACGTGCTTCCTGTTTGCTTTAATTATCACTGAGATCTGTCTAGCGGCAAAATTCAATTAATTGGACATGGTTTAGAAATGCACACACCTGTGTAGCCTATAGGTCTCACAATACATACAGTAGATTAGGGCAAGGGTATGAAACCATTGCTAACAGTACGAGTGTTCCACATTGGTCTCAATAATTCTGAAATAAAATAAGTTTGGAACCTTCACGCCTCTTAAGAATCAGCTGTCTGGCCAAACTGAATATCTGCAACAAGAGCCTTGTGAGGGAGGTGACTGAGAACAGTCCCTCTATAGAGAGCTTCATCAGTGCAGAGATGCGAGAAGAAGGACCAGAAGGACGACCATCTCAGCAGCACACCATCAATTGGGCCTTAGCGTGGCTACATGGAAGCCACTCTTGAGTAAAAGGTATATGACAGCCCTTATGGAGTTTGCAAACCAGTATTTGAAGGTTCTGAGAAGATGAGGAAAAAGATTATCTGGTCTTTGAGGAGAACTCCAAGCACCACGTCTGGAAACCACCAGGCACTACTCATCACCTTGTTAATACCACCCCTACGCTGAAGCATGGTGGTGGCAACATAATGCAATGGGTGTGCTTCTCAGTGGCAGGAACACAGAGACTGGTCAGAATTGAGGAATGAATTCAGAAAAACCTGTTCCAGTGTGCACATGACATCAGGATGGGGCAGAGGTTTACATTTCTGCATACAGCCAAGACAATGCTGTTATGGCTTTGGGACTGTCCTTAAGTGGCCCAGCCAAATGCCAGACTAAGCCCCATATAACATCTGTGGAGAGAGCTGAAAATGGCAGTTCAAACGATTCCCATCCAATCTGAAGAAGCTTGAGAGGATACGCCAAGAATCAGATAAACTTTGCAAATCTAGGTAAAGCTTTATATACTTACCCAAGACATGAAGCTGTAATTGCTGTGAAATGGGCAAAAACGTCATCACAATGTAGTGAAGGAGTTTGAACACCACCATAGATGAAAAATCATATCATAATCACATAATCATATTATGATGGAAGAATACATTTTATTCAGATCTTACATATTTCCACATTTTACCTTTAATTAAGTAATGAAACATTTAAGGTACATAACACATGATGTGTTATTTCAAGTATCAAACATAATCTGAATGCTGAATATCTTTACAAGGACCTCTTAACGTTCAACTGATCTACACTATTTACAGTATATAAAAATGTCCTATGCTAGTTTGTCGAAAATAAAATACTCTAAACTACCTCTGCTCTGTATGGGGTGAAATTGCAGAATATAATGATGTCGTTTTTACTAAATGAAATTCTGTTTGATGTCTTGTTTTCTAGAAGGAAAGGCCATTTTTTAGGACATCCTTCTTTGTCAAATGCAAACAAAAATTTGTTTCAGATTAGAAGGGATAATTTAAAAACGAGCACAAAAACACACAGAAGAGGCATTAAAAAGGGTACAGTAAATCTAAAGGTAGAACTGTACATGATGTCAAGTAATCTGGTTATGTTTTTCTACCTGAGACCAATGTTTGACAACAGTCTGTGTTAAAACTTAACAGACATGAGAAGAAAAAAAAAAAAAAATAATAATCAATTAACAGTTTGCCATTGTACAATATTTACATTTTCATAGGTACTTAACCAAATTAGGGAATCAGAGGCTTGAAACAGAATAATTAATTATTGGGAAAGCCTGCTTGAGTCAAACTAGCAATTTAACAGCGTTTCAGTTATTAATGTGTATGGTTTAATACTTATTTGAACCAATGGCCTTTAAAAAAAAAGGCATTTCAGTAAATTCAAACTACTGTACACACTCAAAGTGCTTGAATGAAATGTATTTGTCAGTGTAGTAAATTTAGCTTCACGTCATTACAACTGACTGCAACCCCCCCCCCCAATATTTTAGTTATAAATTAACCTTTACAAACATACAAAACAAAAACATTTAAAATAAAAGGCAAGACACCAACACGTTCCTCCTTTCACTCTCTATGGCTTTTATCCTTCTTCCACTTCTGTAAAAATGTCACTTAAGAAGTACTGAGACACACTGGTGGGCTCCTCCTCTTCTATATAGCTGCTCTCTACAACATCACTTACCTGGGAACCCTGCAACAAAGAACACAGGATCAGCTGTAATCGATTCCATGTGGGTGTGTAAAAATTCCACTGAATTAAAATGACCCCCCACCAACCTCTGTAGCATCTGCACCCTCCTTACCTCAGCTGTACATTGAGAAGTGCTGTAAGTTGGATCTGAGCATAGTTGACTGTGCTCAGAAGTCTGTTTGATGTCCATTTCTGTCTGTGTTGGTGATGTGGGAGGCAATATTAAGTGGGTTTCCTCTTGCGGCAGTGTTGGACTGGGTGTGGGAGTGACATCATATGTTGACGCTACAGGAGCTTGGGTAGATCGTTTTCCTGCTGCGCGTGGAGTTTTGACCTTACGGCCCTTGGAAGATGCTTTACCAGGTGGAGAATCGCTCGAAGGGGCAGTCTTCTTTGTCTCAGAAGGGAAAGCAGGTAAGACTTCGGGTTTTCTGTCAGGAAAATAAAAATTATTTGGGATTTGCAGCAATACAACAATAAATAAGACACCAAGATTAAATCTGGGAAAACTATTCAGGAGTTTTTCCCCTCACCTATTCCTACTACTAGTTCGCCTAGTCTGTGCAGTTTGTGCTCCTGAGCTGCTATTTTCATGGTCTTTCCCATCTATTAGAGTCTCCTTCTCAATGTCTGTATGCTCACAACTTCTTTTCTGTGGCTCAGTGATGAGCTCATTAATGGCTTTTGGCTGCACAGAAGGCCCAGGAAGCTCTGAGTCCTGGGTGGTGTTTGCTTGGACTGGAATTGACTCCTTTGCAGCGAGGGTCTTGCTGGCTCGCATCCTCGTTGTAGTATTGGGCGTAACCTGCAGTTTGGCTGATTCAGAGAAACAGGTACATGATGAAAAAGATGTGTCCAATTTGCAGAGAATGCATGTGATGACTAAGTATTCATCTACTGCATACCTCCTCTTCTAGTGCCCATTAGTCTCTGCGTTGTAGGGGGAATTTCACTCTCATCAATATTCTCTACAGTCTCTGGAAATTCGGATGACTGAACTGTAGTCCTCTCTGTGCCATAAACACAAACAATCCATGTTACCATTTCTAACACAACATTAATCATTAATAACATTAAATAAATGACAATAATGCAATCACTACCATGTGGATCCACTGGATTCTCCATCAAACTCTGGCGTGGGTAAGAAAAAAAAACAAGAAAGAATTTAACAAATGTAAACATTTTTGCAGCAACAAGTGGTTCCTTGCAATTCACTTACTTTATATGCAGCTGGATCCGGCCCAAAATCTATTACATTGATGAGGCCTGTCTCACCACTTTCCTCCATGGACACAGGCACAGCTACATTAGAGAGAGACCCATGTCCAGCTGCTGCCAAACTCTCTCCCAGAACACTGCAGAGGGGTGAAGAAAGTTGCAGAATCAGACACCAAACAAACCCACCGCCTGCATCATCGGGATGACCAACTGATAAAAGGCAGGCACTAACCTCTGTTGCTGTATTGATGTATCTGTTACAGGAAGATAAGGGAAGGGTTCACACACACTGTCCACCACCTCCCCTGATGAGCAGACTGGGATCTCAGTCAGAGAGAGGATGAAAAACGGTTCATCTGGATCTGAAGGCACCTGCTCCGACAGCACTGAGAGTGACAGAGGTTTCAGAAACCAAAATCTTGGTACATGTGCTATATATAATTCACAGTATAAAATCAACTGATGGTGAGTGAGTGGAAAGTGATCTATAATTGACTTACAGTCGGGAAATATTGTGAGACTTTGGGTCTCTCCTGTAATTGATGTTGATGCATCCTGGGATTGTAAAGAAAATCAGTGACACATTTGAGGATTTATTCGTAAATGTAGTACGAGCTTCTTAAGGCCTGCGTTTGTACTACTTTGAGTCGCTTAAGTGTGACGTTTCAGCTCTTTATTCATTACTTTTAAACTAGTTGAGTTATTTTACAATCTTTTCACGTACCCACTGACAAGTACCACCTGGTTGGGAATCACTGCTATACAATATAAAATTGGAGGTTTGCTAACACATGATAGAAGAATATTGGTCTGTGTTATTAGCATGTTGTTAAATATCTGGTCATGGACACAATAAACAAGCTTAACAGAAATTCCAACACAAAAAGACAATGCAATCACACAATATTTATTGATTAATATCTTACCTGAGTAGAATTGTCAGGTGCTTGTGTCAAACAGCCAATAGAGGACCCAGCATCATTTGGGTGGGGATTTTGAATACTTTGTTGTTCAATAGGTCCCTCTACTGGTTGTTGAAAGTCAGGTCGGAGCTCAGACACAGATTTGTGGGAAACCGAAGCATCCACACCTTCTGAGTGAGTACCAGAATCTGTGGAAACAAATAACAATTAGTGACTGACAAAGGTACTGCATGGTGATGAATGGCAGTGATCCTGAATATCTGCTCGCCATTACGTAAAGTAAGGGAACTTTAATTTTAAAAAGATGTCAGACCTGCTCCTGCTTTTTTTGTATTCCGGACTTGTTGGGGTTTTGGAGGTCGGCTGCTGGGTGCCAGGTTGGGTTTGGGTTTAACTAGCCGGCCTCTACGAGTCTGAGGAGCTTTTCTTGAGGACTTGGAAGAGTCGGTTTTCTCTGACTGATTATCATCACTGCTTTAAGTGGAAAACAAACTAATTAATCTCACTAATATTAATTTTAAAACATGAGGCTGTTAATAAAGTTATTTTTAAAACATAGTTATGATTCATGACTTACCTTTGGGCAGATGTTTGATTAGTTTTAGTGGTTTCAGAACATTGTTGGACTGCATCTTGACTTTGAACCTCTGAGTCATTCTCTGAACGTGGCTGCTGAGTGCTTTCTTTTGCATCTGGTTTGGACTGTGTGTAAGTAGGGAGTATAGATTTAATTTTTGACACAGTTGAACCATCTTCTGAAGACTGGACATTTGAAACTGCAGTTGGATCATCTGTTAGTTGGGTATTTGTCGCTGTAACTCTAATGGACAAGTCCTGTTTGCAGTCCCATTGAGAACCCGGTCCAGCCTCCACCTTGTCATTATTTGACATTGTATCCCCTATGGATTCCTCTTCAAATGTAGGTGTTTCACTACCCCTATGTTCAAGAACTGAGTCTGTCAACATAGACTGATTCTCAGCAACCCAGGATGTTGCTATAGTGATACAATCAGAGGAAGTACGCTCATCATTTGTGCTGTCTAGTGACTCTGAGGGTCCTAAATTTGTTGAGCTGAGAAGTTCTGAATGTAATGAACAATGTGTTGATGTCAAGTGCTTGCTGTTTTTCTCTGCGAGTTTCAGTTCTGTATGTGCATCGTTCTTGTCCACAGAAAGTTGTTCTGAGGTTACATTTGAAGATGTGTCCATATGGTACTGTTCTGAGGGTTTACTAGTGTAATTTAAGTGAAGTTTTGCTTGGGTAGTTCTAGTGGATGATCCTAAATTGGGTTTGACCTTGGGAAAGCGTTGCCTTCTTTGAGGTGCATTTTGTTCTGAGCCCTCTGAGTTTAAGTCTAGTGCACTACTAACATTTGTCTTTTGGGCCTCAGTTGAATGAAATTCCTCTGTGGATTTGTGAGTTGAGTCTAATTCCAACAATGGTACCAAAACTGAATCAGTGGTAGTACTTTTAATTTGGCCTGGTTTTTCAGGAGGGGTGCTACTGCATGTTGGCTGTGCTTCTCCCTCTGTTATTGTGTTGTCAGTGGATTCAGGTCTGGAAGGTGGATTTGAGGGTTTCTCTACAAGCATGTATGTAACAGGGTCTTTTGTAGTTTGAGGTTTAGACCACACAGTTCTTGATATCTGTGATAACTTGGGTTTGACTTTTTGTAATCGACCTCTCCTAGTCTGGCAAGTAGATGCGGTATCCATCCCTTCTTTCTGACTGACAAGTACCTCTTCTACAGGTATATCACATGGAGCAGGATGTTCGCTGCTTTCCTGGACAGGGGCTGACTCTATGTTTGAGTCTTTTCCAACTTGTGATCCTGTTGCTGAGCAAGATGTAAGTGGATTACTACAAGTACTCTCAGTTGTACCAGCTTGGGACATCGGTTTTTCATCTGTGGATGTTGGCCTTGTGTTTCTGGTGTCCTGTTTGACACTAGATTCAAATTGAGCATAAGAGAAGTTCTGGTTTTCCAAGACACTCTGATCTGATGTTGCTGCATCTGATTCTACTTGAACAATATCTCGTGTACATAGTTCCTCTGTGGGTGTAAGATTAGAGCCTAAATCCAATGATGGTAAGAGATCTGAGGCAGGACCAGTGCTTTGACTTGGTTTTTCAGGAGAGGCGGTGAAAGTTGGTTCTGCTTCAAGCTCTACTGTTGCTTTTTCATGTAATTTGGGGTTTAGAGTTGGGTTGGAGTCTTTATCTAAAGTGTCTTTTGTAGTTTGAGGTTTGGAATGTACGGTTCTTGATGTCCGTACTAGGTTGGGTTTGGGTTTGACTTTCTGGAATCGACTCTTCCTGGTCTGGCGAGTTGGTGCGATATCCATCACTTCTTCCTGACTGACAGGTAACCCTTCTATCGGTGTAACACGTGGAGCAGGATGGTCACTACTTTCTTGGACAAGGGCTGACTCTATGTTTGAGTCTTGTCCAACTTGTGATCCTGTGGCTGAGTCGGATGTCAGTGGATTACTACAACTACTCTCAGTTGTACCAGCATGGGACATTGTTTTTTCATCTGTGGATGTTGGCCTTGCATCTCTGTTCTGTTCCACACTAGATTCAAACTTGGAATCAAAAAAGTTCCGGTTTTCTGAGGCACTATGATCTGATGTTGCTGCATCTGATTCTACTTGAACAATATCTCTTGCACATAGTTCCTCTGTGGGTGTAAGATTAGAGCCTAAATCCAATGATGGTAAGAGATCTGAGGCAGGACCAGTGCTTTGACTTGGTTTTTCAGGAGAGGCGGTGCAAGTTGGTTCTGCTTCAAGCTCTACTGTTGCTTTTTCATGTAATTTGGGGTTTAGAGTTGGGTTGGAGTCTTTATCTAAAGTGTCTTTTGTAGTTTGAGGTTTGGAATGTACGGTTCTTGATGTCCGTACTAGGTTGGGTTTGGGTTTGACTTTCTGGAATCGACTCTTCCTGGTCTGGCGAGTTGGTGCGATATCCATCACTTCTTCCTGACTGACAGGTAACCCTTCTATCGGTGTAACACGTGGAGCAGGATGGTCGCTACTTTCTTGGACAAGGGCTGACTCTGTGTTTGAGTCTTGTCCAACTTGTGATCCTGTGGCTGAGTCGGATGTCAGTGGATTACTACAACTACTCTCAGTTGTACCAGCATGGGACATTGTTTTTTCATCTGTGGATGTTGGCCTTGCATCTCTGTTCTGTTCCACACTAGATTCAAACTTGGAATCAAAAAAGTTCCGGTTTTCTGAGGCACTATGATCTGATGTTGCTGCATCTGATTCTACTTGAACAATATCTCTTGCACATAGTTCCTCTGTGGGTGTAAGATTAGAGCCTAAATCCAATGATGGTATGAGATCTGAGGCAGGACCAGTGCTTTGACTTGGTTTTTCAGGAGAGGCGGTGCAAGTTGGTTCTGCTTCAAGCTCTACTGTTGCTACTGTTGTTTCATGTAATTTGGGGTTTAGAGTTGGGTTGGAGTCTTTATCTAAAGTGTCTTTTGTAGTTTGAGGTTTGGAATGTACGGTTCTTGATGTCCGTACTAGGTTGGGTTTGGGTTTGACTTTCTGGAATCGACTCTTCCTGGTCTGGCGAGTTGGTGCGATATCCATCACTTCTTCCTGACTGACAGGTAACCCTTCTATCGGTGTAACACGTGGAGCAGGATGGTCGCTACTTTCTTGGACAAGGGCTGACTCTATGTTTGAGTCTTGTCCAACTTGTGATCCTGTGGCTGAGTCGGATGTCAGTGGATTACTACAACTACTCTCAGTTGTACCAGCATGGGACATTGTTTTTTCATCTGTGGATGTTGGCCTTGCATCTCTGTTCTGTTCCACACTAGATTCAAACTTGGAATCAAAAAAGTACCGGTTTTCTGAGGCACTATGATCTGATGTTGCTGCATCTGATTCTACTTGAACAATATCTCTTGCACATAGTTCCTCTGTGGGTGTAAGATTAGAGCCTAAATCCAATGATGGTATGAGATCTGAGGCAGGACCAGTGCTTTGACTTGGTTTTTCAGGAGAGGCGGTGCAAGTTGGTTCTGCTTCAAGCTCTACTGTTGCTACTGTTGTTTCATGTAATTTGGGGTTTAGAGTTTGGTTGGAGTCTTTATCTGAAGTGTCTTTTGTAGTTTGAGGTTTGGAATGTACGGTTCTTGATGTCGGTGTTAGGTTGGGTTTGGGTTTGACTTTCTGGAATCGACTCTTCCTGGTCTGGCGAGTTGGTGTTTCCTCACTCTCTTCTTTCTGACTGACAGGTAAATCTTCCGCAGGTGTAACACATGAAGCAGGATGGTCGCTGCTCTCTTGGACTGGGGCTGAGTCTATATTAGTCCCTTGTCCAATATGCGATTCTGTGACCACTGGGTCAAATGTCACCAGGTTATAACTACTCTTAGTTGTCCCAACATTTGACATCAGTATATCATGCTTGGACTCAGATGTTGACCTTGAGTGTCTGGTGGCCTGTTCCAAAATGGGTTCCAATTGGGTGCTAGATGGTTCTTTTGTAAGTTTGATTTCATCTTTTAACAATTGTTGACTACAATCTGCTATCTTAGGGGATACTTTGGCAGCTGTCTCAGTGGCTTGAGAAAGTTGAGGGGCAATTGTGTGGCTCTCTTCAGCTGTCCTTACTGTTGATGTCTCTGGTTGGAATTTTGACTGAGCAGTCTTTGAGGCTTGGTCTAGGTTAGGTTTTGGTTTCACCTTGGAAACGCGTCCTCTCCTGGTTTTTGGAGAATTTTTCTTTGAGCTCTCTGGACTTGACTGCAGTTGAGGTTTAGGGTCCATATCAGAATCTGTCCAGAGGACACTAGTTTCACCATCGTCTTTTGTTCTGTTTTGTAGCTCCACAGTGGCAATGGTTTCGGATGTTTCTGTGACTCCATGACCAGGAGTTGCAGCCATATGAGGAACAGCACTGTTTTCCTCTTGTGCAGCAGGCTTTGATAAAATCTCTTCTTCTCGGTGTTGGCTGGTTTCTTTCACACTGACTGACGTTGTACCTAAAATTAAACATAAAGGTACATTTTTAATTTATTGTCATTTGTTCTAAAACAAATGAAATCTAATTCCAATACACAGAATTGTGTGTCTCTAACCGGATATGTGATCTTGTGTGGCTATTTGATTCTGTGCTGATTGAGAGAGGTGAGCCAGGTTGCCGATAGTCAACAGGGTTTGAGCAGCCTCATTGTAGCTCTCATCCTCAGATGCTAAACAAAAAGAGCCCCACAGAATTAATACTTCAATATAAAACACACACACACACACACACACACACACACGTATTCCACTGGGAGCAACAACATACCTTCTGTGTGTTCTGAAGAAAGAAAGTCTATAACATCCTGCAAGGGAAACAATGTATTGAAAGTCACATCAAAAACTTGTCAAGGGATGTAATGTATGGAAAAAACATAGCCCCAGTTACACTTCTTTGTCATTTTCTTTCTATGTCTTTGTCAGTTGATTACATATGGACATAAAAAGGTTGCTATGAGTTCATCCAAGTCAACAAAATATTAATACATTTTAATTAATAAAAATACAAATAGCAAGACTGCATACATCATTGTTCAAATTCTAAATTTTCTTAATTTAAAGTGTGCAAAAACTAAAACTAAATTATTTTAAGTCACAAGATAACTGAATGATCCATGCGCAAACCAAATATATGCACTAAAACTGAAAAGAGGGAGACATCTGCATATTAAAATAAAGGGTAACTGGGGATAATGCGTTAATTTCACTGGTATTACATTTTAGACATAGGGCACTTACAACCAGCAGGTCCAACTGATGTTCACATGGTTCAGTGTCATTTTGTGCCAGCTCAAAAGAGGCATCAGGGCACAGTGCATCTTGGGAGATGCCCAACACATCAGGTATATTGGCCAAGATATCAAGCTATGTGTGGGATGAGGGGAGCCACAGTGGAGGGTTTGAATTATGGAATGTAAAACCATGCACAAAGAAAAACGAATGCAAACACAAAAATGCTTGTTATAAGAATTTAGCAAAAATAAAAATAATGGATGGTGTGTCTCACCACAACATGATGGGAAATTGTTTCTCATACCTCCTCCATAGTCTCTTCCACTTCTGATATTACAGGATGTGGGGAACGCAGGCTGACAGGCACAAAAACAGGGGCAATGCTGTCCTTACTGGAGCTACATGCAGGGTGCTGCTCCTCCTCCATCTCTTCTTCGTCCCACTGGTTTTCATTCTCCTCATCACTGTATTCTGACTGCGAAGCTCTGAGGGTGACTAGTTTGGGCTTTTTGGACTCTTGGGATGATTGTGACTTTGATAATCTTCCCCTCTTGGCTGTGCATTTGTGTTTAGGCCTGGGAGCAGAAACTCCTGGTGAGGCAGGAGTGGTTTCAGACGAAGAGGAGTGTGCACTCTCTTTGGCAGGGTAAGTCAAGGGCTTGGTGGGTTTGGGCACTCTCCCATACCTACAAAACACAATCACACAGCGGTGATCTCATGATCTATTTTAATATATCCAAAGTATTGTGTGGTAATTGGGAATAGGAATGTTTCTGGATCCAATGGGAGCCATGAAATATGGGTTAACATGAAACACTGTACCTGGTAGGTCTTGGAGGTTGAACTGTGGCATCCTCTTCTTCAGAAGAAATGTCATCAGCTGACCTCTTAGTGGCTTGCCTTAAAGGTGATGTATCATTATCTACCTATAAGGTTAGCATAACTTTCAGTAAGGCAATAAACAATGTGTAGAAAGATCTGTTGACTCCAAACTAAAACTGAAATAATTACCTGCTTTTTAGAGGCTTCATCACTCACACTCTCGTCCCCTTTATCTGGCGCAGTATCTTTGGCCTTTGTAGAGGGTGGTGGAGGCTTTTTACCCCACTTCCGGCCCAAAGGCAGTACTGGCTTAGGTGCTCTTCCTCGTGAGAGTTTAGCTGGCTTGATTGCGGTGTCCTTGGCTGAATTCATAGACTCAGTCTTATCAGATCTGCATATTAGACAAATAAGAGAATTTTAATGCCAACTAAAGATGCACACAAAATACATGGTTTTAAACAACATTTTTAAAGTTTCATTACATGTCGAAATTAGTACAGTCTTCAGGAAGTGCTGCTTCAGCGTCTTCGGGTGTGTAGGCGTCATCTAATCATATAAAAGGAAAACAAAATTACCGCCAGCAACAATCAACAAGGGCCAAGAAAGGAACAAGAAAGTAATTTAAATTTAGAATTTTAAATATTGCTTGCTTTAGGACCATATGCATACATTTTCTAGAATTTTTTTGTTAAACCAGTTAGATGGAGCAAAATGGCAGCGCCCATAGACCTACATTACAATGCCTGTGCACACATATATACATTATTTAAAACTACAAAGCTTTGTAAAATGTGCATATTTTTTTAAATAACTGAATGATCATTTACCTTGTTCATTGCTTTTTTCACCCGTTTTGTTTTTCTTGTCATTTGGTTCCTCAGTCAAGGCCTCCTGTCTATTATTTCTTTTGCGTTTCTTCTTAGGCTTAGAAACAGGTGTTCCACCCTCATTACAGAGGTCCTCATTCTCTTTCTCTCCCTCCTCCTCCAAGTCAGGAATTTTATTCTCCACTTCCTCATTTTCCTCCTCCACGTCACTCAGCTTCTTTGCAGCTTTGCCTTTAGATGGGATGAGAACACACAATGATTGTGGAATTGAAAAATGCAGGGAGAATAGTCTTTTAATCTGTACCCAAAAATAACATTGTTATAATATGGTAACATTGTATAATAATGGTCAACTCAGAGTATAAAACATGATAAAACGCATGGAGAGACAGTTACCCTTTGCCTTTCTCTTGTGCTTCTTGGGGGAGTTCTTCTCTGCAAGTGACTTGAGTTTCTTCCTATTTTTCTGAACTTCCATAATCTTATCCAGCAGCTTAGAAAAATACTCTATGTCCAGTTTGCGCCTCTCTCCTACAAAACAATGGTCAATAAATGTTGCATCAAAATCCACAGAGGGATTGCATGGGAACATTAACCAATTCATGTTATATTCAACCAGCTAAACATAGTGTCCAACAGAATACTTACTGAAAGCTTTGTCAATCCTCCAGGCATTCTCTCGCTCTTCTTTTTTGAATTTGTTCTGAAAGTTTAAATCAATTAAATTAACAATCATAAACTTTTCATTGTGATTTTACTGAAGCAGTGTGTTGATTCATCATATCATGTTCTATAAATCTATGTATAGCTGTATTGATCACTGACCTTTATCTCTGATCGTGCTCTGTGAGGAAACAGTTGACAAATCATGGAAAAGTCTGTTCCCACCATGCTAACTGCCAGGAAGAACATGTCTGTCTCTGATGGAAAACAACAAACAATCATGATGTGAAAAATCTATATGAACAAGGCCTCAGAGAGATGTTATAATTCTGGTATCTATATCTATTATCCACATCCGTTTAACCTTCACTGGACCAGGGTTTCGAATGGGTCCCTTTCCTGAAGCTTGAGTAAGTTGTAGTAGAGCCACGCTCAAAGATAGGGTCTCGTTCCTGTGCTGGGTTTGGCCCTTTTGCTCGCTGGACTTCCACTGTCAGGCTAAGACACAGGTTGAGAGGATATGACTAAGCGGACAATCAGTTCCAGTATCTCCAATATCACAATAATGTAGCAATGTTTATATTAAATCACATCTCTGTAGGATGTTCTAGATGCATTTGTAGACATTGTCAGTTTCTAACAAGCTAATGAAAAACTCAATAACTGAGTGAGGGGAAACTGATGAACATGAAAGAATGCATTTCATAGCCTAGAGAAGGCCACTGACCTCTCTTCGTCAATGATCAGTGAGCCATCCTCTGCTACTTTGACTTGAGGAACCATGAGAGCTTCTTCCTGTTCTTCCTCTGCCTCCTCCTCTTCCTCCTCCCTCGGACTTGCAATTTTAGGGTGGACTTCAAGTTCCTGCGCTCTCTCTGGTGACCTGCAGGGATTCAATTGCAAATATCAGGCAGAAGAAATGGAGTTGGTAAACAAGTAACATCTATATCTCATTATGCAAACTACAGCTCCATGATGGCTGACTTTTAGTTAAAAGTGTAGTGCATTATGCAGATTATTTCCAAGTGGCCATGAGGCTTGACAATGTCTGGGTGGGTCTCTTCTGGGTGCTCCAGTTACCTCCCACAGTCCAAGGACATGCAGGACCATGGTTAATTTGAAACTCTAAACTGGTGTGAATGCCAGTGTGTTGTCCATCTCTACTTGTCAGCCTGTGATTGACTGGTGACTTTTCCAGATTATACCCCTGCCATATCAGATAGCACTGGCCCTTAAGGATTAACAGATATAGCTAATGGATGGATGGAGCTCTCTATATCAGATGTGCAGTAACTTTATACAACTTGAAATGTATTCAACCTGTATACCAATATCAATAAATATCTGTTTTAATAGTACTTTTTTTCAGTTTGTTTTTTGTGTGAAGAAAATACATTACACAACAATTTAAACAACATTACAACTTGACATAAAAATATCACATCCTTTTCACTACTGATGTATGGATGCAAATAAACAAAGTCAGAATGAAGCTAATACGGCATGTTTCATTTTGTTCCCAAACATCAATAAAACTAAAAGGGAAAAGTATTGGGAAAGATGATGAGGTAAACTTACACTTCTCTTCCTGGAGAAGGTGGGACCACCGTCTCATTCTCCTGAGCAGAGTCTTCTAAACTAGATCTGGAGAATTTGCAAATTATAGTCACGAAAGACAATACACACAAAAAAGACTTCTTTTCAAATAAGACCCAGCATTATCAATAGAGAAAACATCATCTCTGGAGGGAAGGATCAAATGTTACACATGCTTGACTAAGTTACAGAGGAGACTCTTACGTCATGGGGTTAGACACTGGTAGATAACGGATGAGGTCCCTCATGGTCATTTTTGCAGGATCTAAAGTAAATTCTTTTGCACGTGCCTTTGTTTTCTTGATTTTCTGCAACATCAAAGTATAACACTCTTAATATAATGCAGCAAGATATATCCAACATCATATATCAAATTATTAAGTCATTATACCTAGAATGTGAACAGACTTTACCTTCTCTTTGTGCATCTCCTGTCTGAGCAACTCTCTGAGCTTTTGGGCCTTTGCAAGCCTCTGTAAGTCTGATGGGTCATTCAGGAGTCTGCTCAAGGAGAACGCTGGTGGTGACAGTGAAAGCCCACTCTTAGATGACACTAGAGTCTTGGCTTTCTCTGATATCTCAATATGTTCTTTGTCTGGTAAAGATGGGGGGGCTTTCTCTTTTAGTCTGGGGGGAACTTCTTTAACTTGACTATTTGACGTGATTTCTAATTGTTTGCCGCTGTCTGCTGGCAGGTGGATTTGTTCTAGCGAGTCTTCAGCTGGAGATACAGCTAAAGGTCCCGAATTGTCAGATGAGATGAGGGTGGGTTTAGGTTGCTCTGTGGGCTGCTTGCTCTCTTCTGAAGGCCTCCGTCGCCTTGGGGACTTGAGTCCCTGAGGGGCTGCTGTAGTCCCAGTTTGGCTGGACGTTGTTGACTTGTCAAGTTCTGAGCAAGGGACTTCAACAGGAGTTTCAGAGACTGCCTTGACCGGTGACTTTGGTGTCCGAGCAAGGCTGGAGGGGCGGCCTGGAGCCACTTTGGGCTTGATAGAAAACCGCTTCCTTCTCTGGACTGCAGCTGAGGAGCTGGTGCCTTCCCCATTTTGGTCATTACCATCCCTAAGAAAAGTTATTTTTGTTATACATAACAAAAGTAGGAATCATTCTAAAATACATTTTAGAAGCCATTTAATGCTTGTTTCTCACCCTGGGGCAGTAGGTTTTTCTGATGGGGTCACAACAGACTTGTTATCTGTCACAGCAGTAGCAGTGCTGCTCTCACTGACGCTTTGGGGGTTCTCACTGGCTTCCTGATTTACTGAAGTGGCATCCTGAGTTGTTGCTGGTGTTCTCCCTGCCGTACCGACGTTGGGTCGAATACTAAATCTTGACCGACGAAACATTTTGACCTGAAAACATACATGAAGTCAAACAAGCATCATTTTCCAACAGTAACACCTGACATCCAGCTGAAAGTAAATCATCACCAAAGAAAATGACTCAGAGATCGTGAACCAGAGGTGCTGTAGAGAACTGTGATCTTTACATAGAACAACAGACAGATTTTACTGCATCAATAATTTTATATTTTTTCTTCAATTCCAACCATTGCCAAACCTACAACAACACAAAAATCTTCTCCCCAGATGCGGTTCACAGTGGATTTGAAATTTGTTAATTTCAAAAAATAGCCTAACAAAAATACTCCTGATATACATTGCTTACCCTAGCTTGTCCTTAACATGCAAAGTGCAAAACACTGAAGAGAATGCTGAATCCTTAGAATACCAACACTGCATATCAAATATCACTGCTCATTACAAAGCATTCAGACCACTGAACCAATGCAACACATTACTATATAAATGAAAATAAACTAAATAAAATTTAGTGTTTATTATTTAGTGTTTGCAGACTTTTCTCCTCATTTTATCATCAATACCCTGTTGGGCAGCATTGCCCCATTATTGCTTATCACCTCACCACTACAGCATTACATTTCAAATGTATGGCAGTGGATGCAACTTATAATGTATTGCCTGCTCTGTCACTTTGGAAACTGAAACTCTAAACAAAAACGCATTTCTTTTATATACGGTTTTCTCTCTGCAAGTGTAAAGTTACCCACCCCATTAACGTTAGCTAAACAGCAGCATCGCAGCAAGCCAGCACTTATAGCTGTACAACTAACGTTAGCAAGGAAGGGTTTTTTTATGTAACATACAACATGCAAACCTCAGCAATTCGTTTAACTGACTAGCGACGTTGACAGCTGACAAACCGTCAAGTCTCGCCGTAAAGAAAATCTCATTGGAAGGACCACACCTTGTTCGAACAAATGCAAGGACATGGAAATAACGCGACAATAATGTTAAAAAAAAACAAGCCGAAAAGTGCACAAAGGGCTCAAACTCGCACAACAACACTTTTAGTATGGAGTCTTACTGACTTGGACCGTCCTACTGTTGATGTTTAAAAGCTGAGGCAGCTACATTTATAATTTTAATGCGTCTACATGTGTTATTTTGCTTGTAACAACTTACCTCTTCAAGAATATGTCGTTTGCTGGAAGAATTAAGCTTTCTTTAATTGACGTCGAGTGGCAGGTAGCGGACTCCATGCACACACACTAATCCACCATGTTTTTCGTGACGCAATATTTCCGTCATTGAAAGGGGCTGTGGGAAATGTAGTCAGAGCCTCGTAAAGAGCTGGATGAGGCAAGATCATACAGTCTATGGGCAAGACTGGCCTTTTTTTCTCAAGAATTCTGACCATTATATTGGTATGTGATGGGAACAGTATTGAGGTGTTTTAAGTAAAGGTAACAATACACCAATCTAAAAAACTCAATCAAAAGTAAAGCATTCATAATTTTAGGTAAGTAGAAATACAGAAGCATTATCAAGAACATTTATTTAAAACATCATTCTATTGGATGATTAATACTTGTAAGCAGTGTTTTGATGTTGTAGTTGGTCTAGGTGAAGCTAATTTTGGTTATAGAAGTATCAAGTAGCAGAAAATAGAAATACTCACGCACGTTTTTGTTTAGGTTATATATAATAACTGTCAGTCAAGTACTGTTAAAGTACTGCAATTTTGAAATAACTTGACACATATAGCTAGTTTGTAGATTCAAATTGTACATATCAATGATGACCTTATTAAATACAATGCATTTCTCTAATTAAACTACCCAACTTACATAAAGTAGATAAAATTAACTCCATCTCAATAAACTCTAAAAGTGGTTGCACATTAATTTATCAGTAATAAGTTTTTACACTGTGGGATTGTCTCTCACAATCTGTATACTTACATAACTATAAGAACTGTTTTTATATTGTTTTACTGGAATTTTTTTCCCAACTGGGGGTTGTTGTAATGTCATCCACTTGAGTTACTAGATAGAGAGGCTCCATGTGATTTTTCCTGTTGATGTCAGAAAGATTTCAGAAGAAATCCTTAAAGGCCAACTAATGCAGATTTGAATGACAACTTGTACATGTCCACCAGCGGTTCGCCCATGTTCTTCTTTCGTACCAGCTAACACTGTATGTGTCCAAAATTGTATGACACACAATAAAAAGACATACTGTATAGAAACATTGTAGTTACAGAACAAAGACGTACACCATCAGTGTTTGGGCACGAAGACATAACTTAACTTTGCATTTCTTGAATCATACAGTATATGTGTTTGACTCTTGAACCTCCAGTGGGCTGCAAATTGTTGATTCGTTATCTCAGTCTGTGGAAAACAATGGACTAGTCAACACCTTTTGTTATTATGATTGAATTTTTTTATTTGTTTAACACAGACAATATCAGCAGTGAACCTCTTTGGACATGCCTTTTCTCACACACCACATTCTTTCTTCAGCAGATCATGACATAACATTTACTTCGTAGATCAGTGGTCTTTAATAATAAAGGAACTACTGATTGGACAGGAAAAAACACCAGAGGCAGAGGTGTACAAAAAAAAAAAAAAGGGGCGGGTCATGGACAAGAGTTCATCATTTGGATTGTCTTTCGCATGTTGTAGCATCTTGTCCCAAAGATGATTTTTGCTCCATTCACTCCATTCCAGCTGTGAGGGGATACAGAAGAGGAAAAAAGTGAAAAGAGTGTTTATCCTGTACAGATGGATTCAGTTAAGGAATAAACTTAAAATGGAAACATACTTACTTATGGACAAAGTAATCGTCAAGCAAAGGGATTTCCAAAAGGCTCCCCAAAAGCAGTTGTCTGACCAACAGTAGCAGTCTGCTGTAAGATTGAGAAAAAATATAAATTATTACTGTGACACTTGTTGTGGTGTAAATATGTGTCTGTGGGAATCTCTGTACCATAACTACAGGTGGCGCTCCAAATGGACTGGAATTTGGGGCCCCAAATGCTTTATCGAACATGTCCTGATTGTTTGGTATGGGAGCAGAAGAGAGGGTGGCATCGAGGAGGCCAGGGTTAAAGCTTTGAGCTGGGGCTGCAGCTGGGGCAGGAGCTGGTTTAGGAAAATCTAAACACATTACAGGACACAATTAGTGACAAATCTTACAGTCATACATGTCAACTTGCAAAATTTTGACTACATGCACCACAGTGCTTTACTACAGCTGATTTACCCTTAACAACTGTTGACATCTGATTGATATCAAAGTCATCATGATCTGCAGTATCCTGAGCCAGGCCCACTTTACTGGAAAAGTACTTATCAAAAGAGCTGGCTTCGTTGCTGCTTGGGGCTGGAGCAGAGTTGGACCCGAGCTCCCCTTTCCTCGCTGGGATGGCAGGGGGTTTGGCAAGCTGGAAGTCCTTGAACATGTCCTTTCCAGTCTTCTTCTCTTTATCTCCAAGGGGGTCCAAAGCTGTAAACGCACTGTTCTCTACCTTTGGAGGGGCCTCCTTAACAGGTGGCCTAGGAGGAGGGCGTGACGGACCTTGTGGGTCACCCATTGCATGGAACGGGCTGGGCTGGAAAGGATTGGTCATGGCGGGCTGCCCCCAAGCTGGAGCACCAAGAGGCACCGCTGGGGGAGGCTGGCCCCAGGCATGGGGTGGGGATAAAGGTGGGGCACCAAATTGAGATGGCACCTGCTGGCCCCAGACTGCGGGTGATACAGGTAGCCCACCAAAGGGAGATGGCTGTGGGAAGGTTGGTCCAGGGCCTGGAGCTGTCACTCCTGGCATGGGGAACATGGAGGGTGCAGAGGTGGAGGCTCCCCACATGCCTGCAGCAGGGATACTTGTGGTAGCTGGAAAACCTAACTGAAGATTCCCTGAATATAAAAAAAAATGAATATGAAAGATTAAAGTGAGGGAAATGTAAAGCAGAATTAACATCTTAATATTTGAATAAGACACAACGTTCCCCTCTTGTGTATTACCCAGAGCAGCTAATGAGGAGGGAGTGGAGTTTGCAGGTATACTGTTGAAAAGGTCACTTGAAGCAGATAACCCTTCAGAATGACCAGGATCAGCAAACAGGTCTGCTCCAAACAGATCACTTGCTGTGGACTATTCACAGAAAATAAAACATAAATATGAAATACTATTGCGCCACATTAACATAACTGTGTACCCAATAACCCATAAACTATGCTGTATTTAGAAAGTAAGATTAAACCAACCTTCTACAGCAGCAATAGATTATTTACTAGAATTATGTAGTCTGAAATAAATACTAAAGTATTTACCTGAACATCAATTAATATGCATGCCTTGCCACTTACCAGTGCTTTTATCACTGAAGCATGAATGTTAGAAAATAGATTAAGATCAGAGATGACAAAGGGTACAGTTAATTGTTTAGCAGCACAGTCATTTACTCAAGCCAGTTATAGAAGCATGTAGCCACCAGTGCATGCATGAAGACAGAACAGATCCAAACCACCCTTAACTGCAATCCTGAATTATAGGCCTTGCATCCTATCTTAACCAAATGCATCCTCCGGCATATGCTGTCAGGCACCAGTGCATAACCCAAATGCTCAGAAAGGGAGATGTTAGCAAACTAATTATACTCTGATAAATGTGCATAAACCCCATTTTAGGCATCACACATGCAACTCTATTATGATTCATCTAGCTATAGAATTTCACCTTTGCACTTCTTCGACCTCGTCCAGCCTTAGAGCTCTGTGGAGGCGGGTTTATGACTACTGAATCCTTGCTATGAGTCACTGGGGGTTGTGGGTGTTGAATTATGCCATTAGAGACAGGGGTGGGTTTCAAAGAGGGGTCAATAAATGGGTTTTTGGTTGAGAGAACTGGTCCAGATTCATTCGCGTCCATCATGGTTATTGTGTTGCCCTGACTTATTTTGCCCCCTAGTGGCCACTGTCCATTACTGAGAGCGAGGATCATTGTCTTACTGGATAATCCATTTATCTGCTGACTGAGGTGTTCAGAGTCTTCATTCAAACCGCTAATAATTGTCTTACTGGTGTTGCCAGCATTGTTGTTTTGGTTATTAGTGGTGGGGAGGGAGATGTGTGATTTATTGGGTTCCAAGCTAGAGGATGATTTAGAAAGGGGGTCATCTCTGAAAGGGTCAGTGTCTGGGGTTGGAAAGTAGCCAAATGTCGAGGAAAAGGGATTCACTGTCTGGGGAGATGATCTATGGTCAGGGGCATGGGAAGTTACAAAGGAGTTTCCCTTTATGCAATTCTGATTGCTGTCAACTTCAGCAGAAAAGTCCAGCAAGAGAATATCTTTATAGTCCTGGTTAACATGAGAGGGACAGTGGGAGAGAAAAAAAGATTTATGAATCAGTTCTGCAGAAGAAGACAAACATACGTGTTGACAAAATGAAAAATGAATCATATGGCATGAAAACACATGACAATTTAAAGCTGCTATCTGTAGAATATTTACCTCAAAAGGTGTCATATTAAATTTAATGACGAATCACAGTGTATAATCCATTTTCCAACTTGAAAAATTTAGTTATTAAATTCTTACTTGCCTAGGACAGCAGCAAACTATATAGATATGCGAAAATCAGCAGTAGGTGGTTGATCTGAAACTCAGCTAGTGAACTGGCCCAGAAACACTACCGGTACATGACTCCAGGTGTCACCAAAGTCAACAGAAATGTCTCATTCATCAATTCTACATGTAGCAGCTTTAAAAGGTTTGATGAACAACAATGAGATTGTTGACGCAAAGCATAAACTCAATTCTTAAAAGATCCTTTTGACTGACTAAAATCTACAATTAATAAAATATGATACACGCACAACCAATAATTAAAACACAAAAATAGTTAGAAGTGATTTCGCACACAGGAATGATCTGAGAGGAGCTGAGATTATTCAGTGGAGCTGGATTTTTTTTAACGATCTTAAAGCATGCATGTAATAATAATAATAATAATAATAATCATCATCTTTATTTGTAGAGCACTTTTCAAAAACAAGTTACAAAGTGCTTTAACAAGTGTAAAGACAATAATACCCAAGAGACAATAATACAAAAACATGTAGCAAACTATACTGCTATGATTGCACTTATTAGATATAAGATACAAGTCTTCTACAGCCTACTGTAATTATTAAGATGTGTAAAAAGTATACATTGCAAGTATAATACTGTAAACATCCACCTACACTTTACTGACTAAATAAAATTCCACAATTTTTCACAGATAAAGGGAACATTTTACACTATGGCACCACACTTACATTTGGAGCCTGGATGTCTGGAGGGGTCGACATGGCTCCAAATAGGTCAAGCTGCTCCACTGGCTGGATGTCAGAATACAGAAACATAGCGTGTTTGTTACTATAAATAAATCGTATTTTATTTAATGTTAAGCTGCAAAGACAACAGAGCAGACATTCTTACTTGGGCAGTTTTTGCTGCACCATCCACACTTGGCAAGGCATCACTTCCATTCTGAAAACAAAACAGAAAAAAAGCAGACAGTTAAGGAAGGGAGTCAGAGAAATTATTTGAAGAAAACAAGTGATTTCAGTTGCTTACCTCAACATTGCTACCATTCTCACCCTGTAAACAGAAACAGATTGTTAATGGTTATACTTATTTCTTAAATTTACTGAGGCATGTGTCATTTCAGTGGAATGTCTGAAGATGTGATTCATTGAAAGAACACAGAGAGGCAGTGTTGACTTCTAGGAGGTACATACAGTGTGCACCTTGTCGACGCTCCCAGATGACCACACCTAAATGCTTTTCTTTCGGAAAGAAAATGTTCTCACCATCCATACTTGGAAAAGAAAACTTTTTCCGGTTTAAAGTCAAATGCTTCTCAAACAGTTACCTTCTGTGAGGCCTCTGCCTCTTTCTTCTTCATGTTGAAGATGACCTGGAAGAGATCTTTCAGATCAATGACCAGGGGCTCTGCCTGTATAGTGACAAAAACACAGTACATTTGATTGTATTTGTTGTTGATGCAGTTTTTGTTGTTTACTGTATGTACTTCTGTGTGAGACTGTGTATGCGTGTTTATCTGTGAGTGAGTGTTACCTGTTGTGCAGTCTTTATGGCGAAGAACTGATGCTGCCCTTCTGCACCGCACACATATCCAAACGCCCTGTTATCTGTTACATCTCTGGCAATGAAGGAGATCTTATTCACCACATGCTCATGTTCAATCACCTGAGATATAAGGACAAAGATTTTATTAGCAGGCTGTGAACTTCACAGTGTGACGTGACAGTAATGGAAGGAAATGGCAGAACTCACTCCTGATTTCTCATCAATGATCTTGATGCCCGACATGGAAATGTTGACCCAGATCCTCTGTTTGTGTTTGCCTTGGGACCGAGCAGCTACTGCCATACCCTGATGTAAAATACATACGATGCTGTTTTTCTTTTGTGAGTAAACAAAACAAGACCTGTGCCATGACTTGATTTAAATAATATCTAATATCTGTAAAGTTTATGACACTGGAATGCAGTGAGGACACTTCAGCAAATATGGTGTTCTCGTGGAGGGTTGCTTTTGACTACTGCAGAATTTGGAAAAAAGTGCTTAAAAAGCTAAGGCACACATTTTTTAATTGCAGATACCCATGTGATACCCACCGCACAGATGATTTATTAATTGGAAAGCATTAATTGGAGATACCAGCTTTAAAATACTATTCCCTTAATATTGTTCATGACTTAAAAAGACAGCAGAATAGTCCATGGTCCCATGCTGCACCTTAAGTTTCATCATGGAGTCCTGGCTCATCTTGTCTCCTCTGGCCTCTGGGACATCATCAATTCCAATCAACTTGGCCTTGTACCTTACGCCATCCCCTTGAAACCTGCCCAGCAGGTACTCATCTGTCTTTTCTGCGACTGTTAAAATAAATAAATAAATAAACACAACTATGATTTCTACAAGATCAGATAGGATAACCTTGCAACTAAATAGTCAATCTGATGATCATGGCATGATTATTCATAATCATTATAACTGTGTCTTCCGTCACTCACTTTTCTTCTTCTCTTTCTTGAATGGGACCTTGGATGTGGTTGTTGCAGGCGAGGCTGGAGGGGTGTTGGAGGTCGAGGCGGTAGACGGGGATGCAATGCTGGTATCGGCAGGGGCGGGACTGCTGTTCTCCACCACTGCAGACATGGTGTGGAGCCTCACTGGACAAGTGGACAGTCAGGGGTAAAGCAGATGGCAACTCCGTGTTCAGGGGCAGCGAGGTCAACAGATGACTCTTAACACCCACACATGCTTTTAATGTTATGTGTCTGGAGCAGAAAAAGTGAAGTGGGACAGTGCGTCTGAGTGAGAAAAAAGGAGAAGGAGACAAAATGTTAATACACACTCTTTTCAAGTGAAACTGCAAACAAGATATTGGAACGTTAAGGGCTACATTTAAAATACTTAGTTACTGCTAGAAAGGTTTTTTAAGTAGCTGCTGAAAAGATTTTTGCACATCACAAACAATCATATTCTTTTAACAATCCACAGTAAATATTAACAAGCACCGAAACACCCTTCAGAGAGCGAAGAATAACAGGACATATGCCCCATAAAATATCATGGTCTCATAAGGATGAGAATACAGAAAACACACACTTTAACACCCAGTTTAACACATGCTGTGTCAGTTGGATAGCCCTGTTAAAGAGTAAAGTATCCCAAAGATAAAGACGGACCTGCACACAGTCACCTCTTGTGTCTTGTTCTCCTGGAACTTCATGTTTATTTCGGGAGGTTGACTCAAGATGAATAACTAGCTACCACTCTAACTGCACAGATAGACAATGTTGAACACATTTTGTAATCATACTGTCACATCATGTGATTTATCAGACCCATAAAAAGCCAGTCCAGCTGTGGCTCAGAAACAACATGCTAATCATATGTATCTGCACATCAACAATAACGTCATCAATAATTTGTCTGCCAACATACTGGACATCCGTCATGAATATACCTGCATTTACTGTGCATGAAACACAAGGCAGTGTCACATGAAACAAAAGCAACATCACAATGGTTTATAGCAGAAGCCACAGCAGATGAGATTCACATCTCCTCAACAACGTTAGGTGTAACAAACTTATTTCTTGTGGAACAAAATTTAGTCACTCTAAACAACAAAGTATCGACAAACAAATGCATAAAGCCAGCCACAAAAGCAATAAAGGACTCTTGCTTTGCACAGCCAGTGGAATACAACCAATGCAAACATGACTCTGTGTGGGGCATACATACCTTTAGGACCAGTTCCAGAGGCTACACTGGCTAAAATACCAGTGTAGTGAGGCTGTGAATACCCGAGGACAGACCAAAGGTTGGAAGTGGGCAAAGGTTGAGCAATTACCTGAGGTTAATCTTACGCTAGCAGAGCAAAAGATCTCGTGATGCTGAGCTAAGCAACAACAAATAAGAAATTGAAGCCTTTGGAATGATCATTCACCCGTAATATTCTCATTTCAAGCTGTCTATAAAACTAACACTTACTGGTGGTGTGAAATCAGGGTAAAAAAAAAAGCTGAAAGGAAAACAATCCAAATTCACCTGTGTGATCATGAAAATTCAAGAACACAGTCCAGTACAGAGGTATTGTTTATGATGAAATCCATCAGACACTTAATTTTGTTTTGTAAAGGAAATGAGTCATGCAAATAGAGATAACAGCTGGGAACTTTAAAGGGCACTGAGTGCATTCCAGGTTTGTGCTAACTGATACCTCTCTGTGAATCAAATCTCAGACTGACTTAGGTATACAGAGATTCTGTAAATGAACACCTATACAAAACAGAGAGTGCGAAGTAAAGTTAAATTGTGCATGTTTTCTCATAATGAAATTATTTCAATTGCAATGAGGGCTACATCACAAAAGATAGAGTAATTTGGCAAAGCATTTATGATTTTAAGTTAAATTAACTTGTTAACTTAGTTGTTAACTATTTAGTATATTGAACTTAAAACAATGATTCCAGCCCTTGAAGCATTTAAGTTAAATTCACTCATGTTTTTATTACCCATTGCTTAATATTTTTGAGGCAACCGGTTTCCTCAAAATTTGTAAGTAAATTCAGCTTACTGGGGAATGAAGTGTACAGCTGTAAAACAATAAAAACTTAATTTTATCCACTAGAACCAATTTTGAAGTCATGAAAACAAGCACGTTAAGCCCTTGTATGTTTTGTTCCCCATGGTGACACATCAGTTCCTGCAAGACACACACACACTAGCTGTTTTTTGTTGCTGTGCAAGGAAGTGTAGAAAAACAAGACATAACCCTCAACACTTGTTGATGCTTCATTTACACAAGCGTGACACTTTACTGCACTCGTCCGGTAACTCCAGCGGTGTCAGAGTCCCACTAGCAAAGGAAAGGCTAATAAAAAGGGTGAAATCTCAGCTGCTCATTGGTGATTTGAGTTAAAGGATTACATTTTAATAACTAGCTGAAAAGGTAGTTGCTACTACCTGATGAAGGATGAGAAGAAAAATCTGGAGCTTTTCACAGCACCCACCAGTGTCACAACACTAATTCAGAGAACACAAGTGTAAATTCATATTTGTCAGCAGAATAACTGCAGTGCAAGGGAAGAAATGTCACAATCCTGGGCCGTCAGGAAACGTAAACTAGTGCACATCTGGAGGAGATCAGGGAATGACTCAGTCTGCAAGTGAATTGAGATGGTGAAATACCACAGGCCCACTCTGAACACAAAGGGCATGCAAACACTTTCATAAAAAATGAATGTTGTTTTGCACTAAAACTAGGACATAGGTATAGGTAGGGTATGTGGACAGGAGATGCAACATAAAACTTATTGAAAATCATATATTAAACAGATTAAAAATATGTTTGTTGTTGGGGTTGCAGCTGGCAGAGAGTGAAAGGGATATTGGTTGTTATTCCAACAGTTGAGACAGAAAAGGACCACGAATGAGTCACATGGCAACCATGATTAATGTTTTACCTGCTAAAGTTATGTGCCTTTCCTACAGTTAATGGAAACATTTTTAGTCTGTTCCAGATTTAGAAGCAACACGCACAAGCTACTTGTAGTTATGAGTATGGCTTTTGGGCGAACTTAAAAAACAACATTTTTGTAACTACTTTGACAGGGCTACCTGCAGACCATAGGTAGATCCTTAATTAGCCTAATGCATGGATGGAAAATGTTCAAAACACAGTAACCTACCTGTTTGAAAGTGCGCAGGAAGATGTTGAATTCCTGTTGTAGAAACAGGGATTTTTGTTCCCGTGATGCCTCCGCGGCTCCGGCGAAAAATGAGTAAAAACAATTCACAGCTTCGGAAAAACGAGCAGCAGTCAGATGTTTTCCGCTAAATGCCGTGGACAGAAAGTAGAGTCTGCTGCAAACTCCCAGTTTAACCCTTCACTGGCTGACAGACCAAACACACTGCAGATTTCAGCTGGGAGATGGGCGGTCTCTTCACGTGAAAGAAATGATCAGAATTGGTCATATTGGTCTACTCTACATGAACAGTAAGTGGGTCATGAAAAGTGTTCCGTCCATGGTGTTGTATCATAAGAGGGTGCATTCATTTCCTACAATACAATGAGAAACATGTTGGCCTGTTGGCATCCCCGCTCTGCTTGACTACGTTTGCACTTTAATTAATGAATTAGTAGACAGGGTGGTCTAATTATAAATAAAAGAGATGTTAAAGAGATTTTACAGCATAGGCATTTGTGCTTTCCAGCAGCATCAGCAGCAGAAAGCTGTTGTGCCTGGCATCAAAACATCAGTTAGACAAACGTTATAGCTGCCAGTGAACATGGTGGAGCATTTAGCTGCTTAAAGGCCAGACATTTCCCTCAGGAGTTGGTGGAGACCAAAAACAGTTAAGTTAGTTAAAACTTTACGGGAGAGTGAATATTGGACTTACATTCTGGTGGCCAAAAACATGACTCCATATGAATCCTAATATTGCTCCCAAGCCTTTAAGTAATGTCGAAAAATAGGCAGTTACCAGCTTTTTCATTGTAATTGTTATTCAAAACAGCATGTATTTCAGTATAACTCTTGTTTTAAACAAAATATAAAACGTGATGTGAAATATGATTATGGTTTTCTTTTGTTTCTATTGAGTAAGGGGGAAGAGTGGCCAAAAAACTGCAACGGCTTGGCTGAGATGAAGCAAGGATTTCTTGTTGCTCAGCATTTGTGGCAGAAATTACTTCTAACACTGGTAACTGGATAACCACAAATATATACACCATCCTCTGCCAACACTGTGGGTCCTCAGCATTGGATAACTTTCAAATTAAAAAGCTCATTCATATCATCTAAACGTTATGCATACTGAGTATCATATCATAAAATGTAAAAGGATTGAGGGGAAAGACGAGTCCAAACCAGAGAGGAAAGCTCTAATGTTGCTTACACAGCACAATTTTTTGAAAGACCAGGCACTACGTTTCCTTTGCCATGCATTAGTGTTAAACTGATGGCTGAAAACGGGTCATCAGCTTCCTCAGTATAAATGTCTATTTTGTGCTTGAGACCATGTAGGGATTTAGCAAAGTAATGACAGTTTTTATATTTGCTCTTCTAAGCCCTAAGTGCCAGTTATGATATTCCCAGGAAGAAAATCCTCAAGCCACACAGGAAGTGTTTTGTTTCATGTTTGCAGAGGCATCAATAGATGTTTGTTTGGGATAATTAAGAGAAGAATGTGGTAGTTAGTATAAGCAGGGCTAGCCACAATTAAAAAGACAAATAACTCTATCTTCAAAGGAAAAACCAAATAATAGAGTAAAGATCAAAACAAATGATTGGGAATGGAAATTAACCATTTGTGCAGCTACAAAACTGGAGAAAACATCAACATTGAGATCTGCACTTACATGAGGAGTGACGTCAATGTGGCCTTTTACTGTGGACTGGTAGGTCTTACCTCTGTAAATGTGTCTTTTTATTGCTATGAATTTTAATAAACATGTCAGACAACATTTAAATGACTGATAGGTACTTAAATAACAGATAAACATCCCACTGCTGATACTTTGGCGTAACAGCACTGTAGGTTTGTGATGATGTTATTGTTGGCAGTGCGCTAGAGCTTATAGGTTGAAAAACAAAAACTGTTTCCTATATGAGGTTTCTCTAAATTCCAATCCATTGGTTTGTATGGGAAGTGGTGTTGGAGCAGCATGTGCACAGCCAGATACATCTTTACATTCCATAAGAAATCTCAACATTTAACACACAATTAAAATGATTAGCATGGTCAGACACTAGTAGAGGTGACTGAGATTGACTAAAAGACCTTTTAGGCTGTTAAATATATATAATTAATATCATAAAGAGCAACGAAATCCTTCAAAACACAAAAAGCAAGGCATTAGAGTTACTGCTCAAATTATTTTTGAAAAGATAATTGGGAGAGTAATACATATTTTTTAGAGACGAATACAATGTGGCTTTCTAAAGTAAGGACATCTGAAACTAATAACAAATTAGGGAGGAGGGATCCTGCAGGCTGATGGAGATTACAATTTTCAAGGAATAAGATTAAATTGCTCACATGATCAAGCATTTTTTTTAAATTCAGATTGCCACCTTTTGTAAACCTGTTATTCCTATAACAACTCAAACCTTCACAGAGCCAAGCAACTGTCATCTAAGAGCAGCCACATGTTATACTCCCATCTGCACCTATTATTTCAACCAAGCTCCTATAGTCACAAGTATAGTTGGTGATTTTTTTTTTGGCAAACAAAAACAAATTGTGTTGTCTGATGTTAAAGTGGGTACACTGTACAGCATACTGTATGTTGCAGGAGAGCAGAGAAATGATAAAGAAGGGGACAGAGGAAGGACATCCTTCCTGCCTTTGTATCCTGTGTTCTGCTGACCAAGGCTGGTTTGTGGGAGATGCGCCCCTCAGAAGCCAGATTATTGACTAGCTGAGTCTGCTTTCCTCTTCAGTCACAAACCACTGAAATGATCTTTCTCATAACATCTTATTAAACATTTAAAATCATTAGACTGAATTTCAGAACCCGACAATGAAATGCATGTATCTGTCCAGCATAGACAGAATTTAAGAGTTGCTGTGGCATCACATCTGGAATATAACATTTGCAATTTATATTGTGCTTTATACCATTTCATTTTCTCATATGTATCAATGCAAAAATATTCATATATTGAGCATCATAAAATCAGAGATAGCAAAATATGTTATAAGATTTTGAGGCCATTAACCTTTTCCCTTCAATGACGTGTCTCTCTTCACTAGCATCACTGTCTGATGACGTTGGGTTAAAGTTATGGTTCCCTGTTCTTCTGAATGTGATTCATTGTCTGTTTGGATCAGTGGCCCACCCAGTGCAACCGCACACACACATACAGGAGGACATGTTGGATGATATTTACTTGTGTAAAACTTTCGGGAGACTCTGGTACAAAAAATAAAATATGGGACACCCTTTTCTAGAAACAGACTACAGATGGCACAAGTCAGCACATACACATTAGAGGATTTATTTTTATTATAGAATGCTGACAGACACAATCTGATGGGAAGTGTCCTTTCCAGTTTATGACAGGAAGGCCACAATCAAAACATCAAGCATTTAGGGCGTGAATCTTGGAACCGGCTGCCACCACAACCAGAACTTAAGATAGCCACTTATCTCCAGTCCATAATTGAGGTAGTCTCAGATCCTCCAAATCCTCTCTGTCCCTCTCTATTTTTTAACTCTTAGCTGCCTTTGCTGTTTGACCATTTCAGTCTAAATACAGCATAAAGCAGTAGGGTAAGTGACAATGCAGGAAGCAATGTCATCATATTCTGTTGCGCTGATGACAAATTCTATAGGATGTAGTGTGTAAATTACAGTAATAGGCTTTTCCACAAGTGTTTCCACAATCCACACAGTTCCAGCCTCCCCCACGAAAAAACAGGAAGTCTTTCTAGTTAGGAGAAATATTGTCCAAGCACCTTACGTACCCTCTGGTTTCCTGAGAAATCTGGGAGGAAACTGCCGAACCTCATAAAAGTGGTGACCTAAGCACATATTTGTGCCTCTCCAACGGGCCATGACCACATAGGCCCTAGACTACCCCAGCTCTGCTCGCATATACAAGGAATGAACCAGGACAGGGTTGCCCTCAGATTGACTTTGGAGACATTAGGGAATGATAGTCTGATTTTGTTTATTTAAGTTAGCAGAAAAAACTTGTCAGCATGCTGAATACTATAGTGTTTAACATCAGTTTTTCTCTCAGATGGATTAAAACAGATGGTTTGTCAGCCTCTGACAAACCATCTGTGTCCTTGATTCACCTGATCACGAACATTTAGCTAATTTGATCATAATCCTAGTCCTCTTTTAATTTCACTACTGAATATACTGTATACTGTGTAGGCTGCCTTCCATCCCTCTCTCTCTGTCTCTCTGCCCCCCCCTCTCAATTCAAATTCAATTCAAATTAGCTTTATTGGCATCTCTCTCTGTTCCTCTCTTGTCCTCTCTCTCTCTCTTTGTCTGTCTCTCTATCTCTCTCCTTCACCCCCAACCGGTCAGATGGCCGCCCACCCTGAGCCATGGTTCTGCTCGAGGTTTCTGCCTCTTAAAAGGAAGTTTTTCCTTACCTTTGTCGCCTAGTGTTTGCTCTTGGTGGGAATTGTTGGGCTTCTGTAAATAACATCACAGAGTATGGTCTAGACCTGCTCTTTTATGAAAAGCACTGTGAGATAACTGTTGTGATTTGGTGCTATATAAATAAAATTGAATTGAATTGATCTCATTTCTCTATGCTGAGTGTTCTGTATTCATTTTTTGTCATTTCTACACACTGCACTCCCTCCATTTGAAGAACAAAGTACTGCAGACTCAGCAAAAGCCACACAGATCACATGACAGATCATTAGGAGCAACAGTTTAAAACTTCCTGTGCATTGTGCAAGGCTTGGTTTAATATATTTATTTTAAAAAAACTGTGACTTTTCAGAGATGGAAAGAAGTGCAAGTGTATGCATATAAACTGTTTTGGTGGGTTACCTCACCCTACACAAAAACAGTGTATGAATGCAAGACATGGACACGTCTAATGATTCATACTGCTGTTATCTGTTCCATGTTGCCATCTTGTGGACAAAGACTTAAACACAACCTACCACGACACATGACAGTTTTCCAAATATCTTCGATGTTGGCAGTTACAGCCGGTGTGTGCGTGGTTGACTTGATGATAGTCTTGCCATTCAGTTTCCCAATCTCAGAGCGTGACCTAAATGTACCATGGACGTTTCTTGTAAATGTGTTACAACAGTCAAAACCTGCCTCTTTAAATATTTGCTCTGCTTTGCTGAAAAACTGCCTGAATGATTGCATAATCCTGGAAACACAGAAGTTAACATTTTGTCTCCAAATAATACAAGAATTCTTAAAATACAAACAAAGCACAATAAATTACATTTAGCCTTGTGTGTAAATAGTGTGTATGGTCAAAAAAGGCCAAATTTTACAGTGGTTTGTCAACTTTTGTGTGCTGGCCCCAAGTGCCTCCTTGTTTCCAGCTTCTTATGACTCTGAGAGGACTGAATGATTACACAACAAATTTCTATAAAAACATATTACAATAATAAGTACTGCCATATATTGCAATGACCATGATTCACTATTTGTGTTGTACATTAAAGTCTTTTTTATCACATGCTTTTGGCCCCTGAATCACTAGTTCAAATCCTTTACTTTTGCACATTTTATTTTTATTAATTTCTTTATTTATTCCTTCCACCTTTCATTTAAAAATCAAACTAGGTGTAAATAAGAAATACTTAGCCCCACAGGATGCAGTGATTTATAATTACGTGTCCCATGACTTCCACAGGAAATCACATTTGACTTTTGTGGAATTAGTGAATTTGTTTCTAAGTAGTTTGATTAGTTTCCTGTTGTATTTTTTTGTCAGTAAGTGCAGTAAGTAATTGGGAAGAACAAATGTAGACTATTTTAGGTGAGTGTGAATTTATTTGTATTATCAGTAAATCAGGGTGTTGTTTCAACAAATGATTAAGGACATAACAAAAACAACAGTTGACAGATTAATGTAACATTTAAAACAGCAGTTATATAACAGTTTTGCAGAGAATGTGAATCATCACTTTCACCTATTATAATGTTTTTGGACAGGCTTTGATCACAAAATATGCTGACTGGATGAGTGTGTGTTCTGTTTTGGGAGATTCCAAGCACTAGATCAATATTGCTGCACCTGAAATCCACACTATTGACTTTGACAACAACAGTGTGATCCTTTTGCAGTTGGATAATCATTGACTGAGATATAGCTTAAAAGACTAAATAGAGGCAAAAACACCATTTGTCTTTTCAAAGGTTCACCATGAGGACTAGGGTCGCTCTCCAGCTGGGCTTCTGTGGCCTGTGCCTAACTGTGGCGTTTCTTGGAGAAGGAATGTATGTATTTTTCCCATTTCACTTACACAACAGCAAGTATGTTGACTGTATTCACTTACTAAGGATTTGGTGTTTAGACAAAGATTTGCATCGCTTAATATGTCTATTTCAGTGGAGTGGAGCTTCCTGATCCACCAGCAGTAAACTGTGCTTGGAGCCACTGGTCACAGTGGAGTTCTTGTGATCCTTGCATAAAAACCAGAGTGAGTCCATTAAAATTGTAGCCAATGCCAGTGACCACAAACTTTCTACTTAGTCTAATCACAATATAGTACTAGCTTGTGACACACTGTAATGCCCTGCAGAAGCCAAAACGCACAACTGCGTAGTTTGTCAAAATTGAGTTTCGAGCAGAATCTGACCTCCTGACATCTGTGTTACCAAAAAGTATTATGTGATTATCAGTTTTTATGCTCCAAGAAATTAGTAATTGAGTTTGTTATACCACATAAACAAGGCAGTACCTAAATCTAATCTAAATGTAGAAAAAATGAACACCAGATCCTGGGGTAGCAAGCTTTAACATAGTAGAATATCAGTAACTGCCGTCTCTGCTGCCTGACTCTCCTGGATATGGTTAAGCTTAAATCTTAATTATATTATTTTTTAATTGAAAATGAATTAACTAGTTAATCACTTCAAATGGACAGAAAAGCTGAAGAAGAAACAAGAACACATTTTGATTGTAGATGCTACATTTTCCCTGTGACCTTTCTGTAGATTGTCAAAAGTGCAGTATGATATTTTAAGGTTTTATATAACATGTATGACAAAACCTTTTTCTTAACTTCATTGTTTCTGTAGTTACCACTCTCTAACTTTGTAAGAAAGTGTAGATTCCTAACAAAGAGTGTTGTCATTTGTGATCCTCAGAGGCGCTCTCGAGGTATTGAAGTGTTCGGCCAGTTTGGTGGCGAGTCCTGCCAGGGATCACTAGGGGAGAGGGAGTTCTGTGTAACAGATGCGAAATGTGAACTACCGCCTCCCCCTGTGTGCTCCGATTTAGATTTCCAGTGCGAGTCAGGTATTTCAGCTTATTTTTAGTATGTTTCTCTTTATTTTTTTTTATTTAGTTGAACATCCATCTTTTCACAGGTTTTTGCATTAAGAAGAGATTAATGTGCAATGGGGACTATGACTGTGAGGATGGATCAGATGAGGACTGTGACCCTGGACGTAAACCCTGTGGTTCGTCAGTCCTGGAAAGCAATGAGCAAGGCAGGACAGCAGGATACGGGTAAGAGTGAGTTATTAAATAGCTAATACAGCTGGAATCATACAACCGATATACAGAAGAAAAATGGAGGCTTTTTCACCACAGTGGGGAGGACTTACAATAGGACAGAACATTTTCCCATTCATGGTGACCAGACAGACACTTTCCTATTTTCTCAGAATTGTTTTTAACAAGAATGCTGTATAAAAAAAATTAGAACGTCAATACCATTCTTATATCTGTATAAAATAAATAAAGTATTAGCATCAAGCAGAAAGACAGTGTCAGCCTGGCACTGTCCAAAGATAAAAAAAAAACAACCTACCAGCACTTCTCATTTTTACTAATAACTCATTAATATCTCAATTCTTTTCCCTTGAAAGAGCCAGGCAAGCTGTGACCCCTTGCTTCCAGGCTTAATGCTAAGCTAAGCTAACAATGTGCTGGCTTTAACTTAATATTTAACAGACATAAATGAGTTGGAACAATCTTCTCATCTAACTCACTTCAATGGAGAGAATGAACGCAACTAGTCCTTCAAGTAGGCTACAAGTAATAGTACCAGTACATGAGTAGTATACTTGAGTACTCTTAAAACTTTTGAATTTCACCTATGTAGGCACAATACTGTATGTAATCTTAAAAGTGGCCTCTGTGTTCATGCACCAGAATCAACATCCTGGGTGCAGATCCTCGAATTAATCCCTTCAACAATGACTACTTCAATGGGCGGTGTGATCGAGTGAGGAATCCAAACACTGGGAGGTTTGACAGGCTCCCCTGGAATATTGGTGTGCTTAACTATCAGGTTGGCCAGAACCATTTATCCTATTTAATATCGAGGCTGCATTCACCTTATGCATGTGCAATTGTGTGTGTAAAATGATGATGAATATGTCAGTGAGGATTCTGAAAGTAACAAAAAGTACTTTGGGTCCCTATCTTTCCAGACTCTAGTAGAAGAAACCGTTTCTAGAGAAATCTATGAGGACACACACAGCCTACTGAGGGAACTGCTGAAAGAGATGAGTGTTAAAGTTGACACTGGACTTTCCTTCAAATTCAAACCATCTGAGCCGTCCTTGTCCAATTCTTCTATAAAATTGGGTTTTGAGAATCAATATGAGAAGAAAACCATGATTAAGGAGGTCTCAGAGTTCTCCACCATTAAGGTAAATGTCAGCCAGCACAGTAGTTCATGGCACATATAACAATATTAACTAAACTTAGAAAAAAAAAAATTGTGTAACCAAGACCATCTCAAACAATACACACCATGTGCATCTATATTACTAATACTTCTCTCCTGCACACTCAGAATAATAGCTTTATGCGGGTGAAGGGCACAGTACAGCTGAGTACCTACAGGCTGCGCTCCCGTGAGCTTCAAGTGGCCGATGAATTCCTGGAGCATGTGAGATCTTTGCCGTTGCAGTATGACAAGGGTATTTATTTTGCCTTCCTGGAGGACTATGGAACTCACTACACCAAAAACGGGAAATCTGGTGGCGAATATGAGTTGGTCTATGTTCTCAACCAGGACACCATCAAGGAAAAAAGTATGTGTACCCTAGCAAGCTTAATAAGCTAATTTTTCCTTCATAAGATTTCTCATGTCACAATGTTGACTAAAAGTGATAAGCACTCATATCTGTACTTGACTACATGATTCTTCTTCCAGATCTGACAGAGAGAAGTGTTCAAAACTGCGTCAAAATAGGCATCACAGCAGAATTTGATGGCACGGCTTTGACTGATGCAAAAGCACACGCAAAACGTGACGGGTGTGATAATGTAACAACCAAAGGCACAGGTCTGCTTCCCCTGTTTTATCCCATCACACTGATTAGTAAAGCTTATAAAGTTCATATTTAAATGAAAGGTGCAGATTTTTAAAGTCTATCTTCATAGAATACTCACATGCCACATTTACACTGAAAGAGTTATTTGTTGCTGTGTAATCATTGCCAATTCCCCTGCTGGCTATGCCTCCGCAAATATACTGCAAGACATTGGGGACAAGATCCATGCAAATAGCTTTATTATAATGTTCAGTCATGGCTAATATGACGTTTCAGCAGTGTGTCCTGGTAGTCACATGTAGGTTTAGTACCAGTGTTTTATCCAGGCAATTCAACTACCAATATGTACTGTGTGCGTCCACCACAGTTCAGCAAGGACAAGCGGTTTAGGGAAACAAAAGGAGGAATTTTTTGAAAAAGACCATATATTTGGAAGATTGTATTGTAAAAATCCGAACCTAACCTCTCTTTTCTTATGTAGACAAAGATACTGTGATGAGTTTGAATAAGTCACTAACAGTTGGTTTCCTGTTGATGCACAGCTGATATTCATGGAAAAGCAGTGGTGGACAAGGTGATGACTTCAGTGAAAGGAGGTACTCTACAAAGTGCTGTTACTATGAGGGCTAAGTTGAACAGGGAAGGGGTGATGGACATTACTACGTACCAGGACTGGGCCAGGTCCATCGCTGAGGCACCTGCCCTGATTTACAGTGAGGTAGGAATAATAGATTGGCAAAGTAAAGCTGCTGCAACATCATTATAGACATCACACTATGATGACAATGTTTTTTTTTAAGAATGCTAGCAGCATGGCAATGTCAACTATTAGATGGATTACTATGAAATTACACACATTCACGGTGTCCAGAGGATGAATCCTAATGACTAGTGATCCTCTGAGTTTTATTCTCTACCACAACCAGGTTGACATTTGATGTTGCTAGGGAAATGTATCAACAACTATTGGATGTACCATGAAATTTGGTACAGACATTCATATCCCTCACAGGATGATTTGTAATAACTTTGATGATCCCCTGACATTTCATCTAGTGCCATCATTACATTGAAAAATTTTAATTGGTCCTATGCTTTGGTGTATGACCAAATAGGCAACCTGCAAAACAGATGACATTCTCATCACACTCACCGGTTTGTATTTACTGCTAATTCTAAAATGTTAGAATGCTAACATGCTAAATAATGAGTGGAACATGGTACAAATTAGACTTTAGCATATTAGCATTATCATTGTGAGCATTTAGCTCAAAACACTGCTGCGCCTAATTATAGCCTCACAGAGCAGCTAGCATGACTGTAGACTTTTTGTCTTGTTATAAGCCATGAGGCACATGAAAGATGAAGTAATACATTTTGCACTTATTTTGTTATTTCTGACAGCCAGAGCCCATCTATATGTTAATTCCACTGGATATGCCAGACGCTAATTCCAGGATATCCAACCTGAAGCAGGCCACAGCAGACTATGTAGCTGAGTATAACGTGTGCAAGTGTAAGCCTTGTCATAACGGAGGCACTCTGGCTCTGCTGGATGGGAAGTGTATGTGTCTGTGCCCTCACCTCTTTGAAGGCCTGGCCTGCCAGAATTTCAAGGTTGATAAATCCAAAACACGGGGTAAGAGTAATAAGTGGGATATAAAATAAATCAAAACAAGCAGTATTCTAACATATGAACAAGGCCATTCATTTCTCTTTAGGTCATTTCTGAAATATGTGTTAATTTGGACAATATTTTGCAGGTACAAGACCTACTGTTAATCAGGAAGGTAACTGGTCGTGCTGGTCTAGCTGGTCCATCTGTAGCGGAGCGAAACGCACCAGGACACGCAGCTGTAACACAGCCGGGCTTCCTGGAGCTGTGTGCAGAGGAGACACCAAAAGTGAAGAACACTGCTAAAGTGATGATAAATGATCATTTAACAGTGTCTCCCTCTCTCTGACACAAACACTGTACACACACAACCTATATTTAAAAGATAAAAATCTAATCATTTAAAGTCATGAGTCGAGTCATTTTTGTCTTTACATGTTTCATTAGGAGAACAGAACCATCTTAAGGTTGGTAATGGATTATGTGGACAGATTATTTGTTTATTTGTTGTGATTTAAATATGTGGAGTTTGAGTACACGGTATTAGTTGTAAATATGTACTCATTAGGTGAAGATGATCTCTGTGTAGGTTATTTTTCAAATGAAACAAATTTTAACAGCTACAAAACAAGTATGAAGCATAACATGTCTATAAGTTTAATAAAGATGTATCGCCACATTCTACCACTCTGTACACTTGTACTATTGTTGGTTTTACTGAACCCTGTAAGTTATTTTCATTTCGGTCTTTTTCGCAACTTAATGTTGCTACATTGTGATAAATCAAAAGCATCTTCTCAAAACTACTTAATTCAAATGCCTGTGCACAGCCCAGCACCCTGGACAGAAAAAAGAGCACATATTTAATCATTAATCAGTCTTTTTTAGAACCAAAAGAACTTTGGCTTTTTGACTACAAACAACACCATCTTTGCACTTTAGTTCCCTTAAAATAGTGTGTGGCAGAAGTATATATATTAATGGACAAATAATTCATCTTTAAAAGCATGGACACATTCCAACTGTCTGTGCTCACAAATGAGAACCAGCTAAGTTGAAGCAGGACAAAGAGAGAACTGACACAGAGGACAACTAGAGATTAAAATGTTGGACATAAACACAGCATAAAGGAAGACATTATGTGTGCATTCTATTTTTCTCAGTCTTCATTTGCAGATAAAGAAAGAAACCTCTTTCACACATGTTCATTAACCCATAAATGTCAAGCTCCAAAGTTCCAAATGATCAAAACACAGCACATATTTGAATTGTATTTATGCCTTGGCTTTTCATGGAAAGACATCAGCAAATAATAGGCCATTTGCTCTCACAATGGGCAAAAAGGATGGCTGTCATATTTGCTTAGCTTAACAGCCTTTGATTTCCATGTTTGCTCATGGATTTAAACTCAGTCATTTAGCACCAACACTGCAGGCATGACTGGAGATCCTCGTGTCAGTGAAGACCTTGTTAAGCAAACAGCAGTGAGTGTACTGCTACAGCCTTGCACAATATTTAGTAATATGCACAGACTTCTAAAAGGGACATTTGCTTACAGTTAGTATTTCTTTTCTGAGTATTTTGGAGTAGATATTTTTTAAGGATTCTTTGGTGAATCATGTAGGTGATGGTTAAACATGTAAAACACTGGCAGATAATATTGTGCCCTAAATGTAATCAAAACCCTTTACAGATTTAAATTAATTTCTCCTGAAAGCAACCCACATTTTTTTTACATTTGAATTATTTAAAGTGTTGGTTTTCTTCTTTTGTGAATTTGTTTAAAATGACCTGAGGAACTTCTCCTCTTTCTGATCTCACATTATTTATTACTTCTTCTTTCTATTTCAGTAGGCTTTCTGTAAATATTGCCCCTGTCACCACTTAATGAAACAATCTTTAGGACTTTAACTCCTCTCTGGGAGTTAAAGTCCTAAAGATTGTGTGTGTGTGTGTGTGTGTGTGTGTGTGTGTGTGTGTGTGTGTGTGTGTAGTGGGAGGTGATGAATGCATACTTGAGAAGTAACCAATGGGGGTGGTACCCCCTGGCCTTTAGGATGTCAGCATAATGGAGTAAAACTTTGGGACCTTATTGAGCTCCAGGGAGACCCCATTCACTCTGGACAGCAACCCAGCCTCAAGCCATTATCTTAGTCTAAAATGTTTTGTTCTTTCTTCAGTCTTCAAAAGAACAGTTAGCGCAGAATAATGAACCCCTCTTCACTGATGGACTGCACAATTCTCTTTTTACTAATATTTACTCATACTACAAACTGAATAACAAGTCAACATTTAAAGCTTATTCAAGGACTTTCAAAACATGTGACTTATGATATGGTGTTACATAGGTTATATTTCCAACATACTCCATTAGGTGGGAAAAATACATTTGCCATTTTAAACAAATTCTGTGTCAGAGTTATTTAGAGGAACTGTGGAACAGAGAGAGGATAACTTCTAGCAGGAACATATTGCACTTAATTGTCGTAGCCAAATGCAAAATGTACATCTCTGGGTCCAATTAAAAATGTTGCTAAACAGAGAACATGAAGTTAATTTTACTTCATAAAAACCTTCATGAAATCCTAGAATTCTTCACTTTGCCATTTGTTGCCTACAAGCCAGAAAATAAATTCTAAGCTTGCTTTCAAAATTTGAGCCATTGTTGTCTCATCTCATAAACATATCTATCATCCTTCCTTTCAGTGAAAAAGATATATAAGGATATTTTTTTTGCAAACCTCCAGGAAGGGTGTGTAAGGGCCCCTTAACACTCTTAAATGCCTGGACACAGTTGGAGTTGCCCCCTCCCCACTTCCCTGGGTCACTAAAGGCATTGAAGTTTTAGAGGGCTGCTACGGCAGATTACTCCACACAGCTGTCTCAGCACCGTGGAAATGAAGTTATGCCCCTTGTCAGCTATGTTTTGTGTTCCCCACTCCTCCTGTTCTTCTCTCACTCCTTAAAACTTTGCGCCACTGCTCTTTATCTGGGCTGCAGGAGAGAATCAGGGGAGGGAACTAAAGGACAATTACTATATAGCCGTAACAGAAAGAGAAAACCTGATTGGTTGATTATATATTCCCTTTTAGCACCATTATTCAGAGAGGCTTGAAATCCCTGACATTCAACCCTGCACAGCCCCTCTCCCACACCAGACCCTTCCCCCATTAACCCTCAATCATAAATCAACCCCTCCTCCAACTCTCCCACCTCTCTTAAAACCCAGGGTACTCCCTTCCTCAAGTCCATCCCCCAATCTCCAATTATTGTGGGTCACTCGTGTGTTTTTTTTTTACTTTTCTTGTGCTTGTTTACTTGATGAACTGTAACACAAATTTAAGCAACAAGTTTAAAATGAGAGTATGTAACTTTAGCAAAAAAGACACCTCCTCCTCCTGGATTCACATTCACCCAACTCACCCTTGCTGAATCTATTCAATATTCCAGTTTTTCCAGCCTCCCTTGGTCTGGTATCACCAGTAGCTTGTGGTGGCTAATGTGAACTAACTTTATTTATTGCTTTACATTTCTAAATCATCTTGCTTGCTTCAGGACAACTCCCTCACAGATGGAAATTCAATATCACTATATCTTGTGGCCACAGTGGTAGCTGTTCAACAAACTTTACACAGTCTGCCTTTCAGACATTTAGTATTAAAGTGTATTACAGTAGCCAAATATAAGGGAGTGTGGTTTTTTTCTTTCACAGATTGGTCTATTTTAGACCCTGTAGAGCTGCGACAATTGATTATGTCTATAAAATACAAATATAGAGAGAAAAATTCTTTAAAAAGGTTTAGTTGGCCTAACATCATCAAATTGTTTGTTTTGTCTGACCAACAGTCCAAATCCCACAAGTATTAAATTTACAGTGTAAAAGGAAAACAGAAAGATCCTCACATTTGATCTCTTTAATAAATATTTCAAATTAATAACCTATAATCAAAACTGTCTGTGGACTAATCGACGAATCAACTAACTCTTCCAGCAACTTGTGAAAGTATCCAAAGCTAAGATCATTTGTCACAACATCTGCAATATTCATTATTTACTCTGCATTTTGCATGAAAGTACATTTTGTAGCTATAACTGACCAAGTAAGACACCTCACTCAGCCATGTGCCAGTTTCTACTGGTTCAATGAATAGGGGAGGGAGAGATGATTACCTATAGATTTGTAGAGAACTAAATATCACTTTTCAGTGTGAAGTCTTACCCTATTTTTCTGTTTAAAATTTTTTCACCCCATCTGACTTTGGCTTTACATGAGGCATAAACGAGTACAACTGAATGAGCAGTTAGAAGCAGTTCTCTTTATTCCAGGACTAGGACCTTCAAAATAGGCTCAGTGGGGAAAAAACTCAGTCTGGCAGCTGAGCAGTTTTTAAAATGTTTTGCAAAGTTCCACTGGGACTTTAAGAGGGAGTTATTTCATTGCCAATGAGTTACCCTAACTGAGGAACAGTGTCTGACATAAAACTGATTTGCAAAATAGGCCTTTCCTTCCAAAAGCTCACGTTGTTGACATTCATCCATCCATCCATTGTCAACTTATCCTGCGTACAGGGTCACGGGGGGCTGGAGCCTATCCCAGCTGACATCGGGCGAAATGCGGGGTACACCCTGGACAGGTCACCAGTCCATCGCAGCACGTTGTTGACATATTTGGGGAAAATTATGAATACTATACACATTACATCAGTAGCACAGTTCCAATGCAGAACAAAGGCGCCAGTTTGCTTTTCCTTAGTGTAGCCTAGAGGATGAAGTGTTCGGGGCGGGGCAGAGGGAAGGTTGGACAAGCAACAGTATGAGTTATGATAAGGCAATTTTAATGATGTTCTGGTCCCTGCACCAAAAGCCCCAGTTGACTGTTTTCTGTTTCAGCAAGAGAAAAAAAAAACAACATTCCTTTTTTCTCTGGTGCCAAAAGTTAATTGAAAACATTTCAGGGCAAAGTATGGTCTGGGGCCCCCATATGATTCTCATCCAGTCATTATCCTCAACAATAATAAAAAGGCATTACAATTATTAATGGTTAGCGTAGAGGCCTGCTCTCTTAAAGTGACAGTGACATGCTTTTGCTTCTCACAACAAAGGCCCACAAATGATTCCACCACATCACTTTGTGAGTGTTTTTTAACAATCGCTGCCATTGTAGGATTTATTATTTGGGTTTTTCTTTTTATGACTTTTATGTCTAAAGCCCAATGAAAGTGTATGTTTTTCAGAGGTATGTATAAAAAAGAGGGGCAAACTCACAGCCTCATAGAGAAGTTGGAGGAGACCACATCTAATTGAAAGAGAACTAACTGTCGCTCGAATAAATGTTGAACTTTGGACAGAGTCTCAGCAGGAGTTAGACCAAGCAGTAAAGCTGAACTTTCTCACATAACTTCTCTGTCTTCCTCTGGGATCATACTCCCCCACTCCCTGGAAAGGGTGACAGAGTAAAAGAGTGAATGAAGTGCCCCCGCATTGTGCTGTTACACCATTGTGTATTTGGCATCTCCATAATAGAGGTGCCACTCGACTTCTCTTCCAATCAATGGGCTGGAGGGCCTATCTCTTTTCCTTGAAAAGCAACATGGCTGCCATCAATGGTTTCAAGACCTATTATCACAAGTGAAGGAGGGGACACTGACTTTTTTGTAAGTACAGAGAGCTGACTGACTCATAACATGAATCACAAACAGACACATGTACCATGCACCATCACTGCTGCTCTAAAATTTGAAATGCTAAAAATCTGATTTTTACATATTTCTTTGTAATGACTTTCTGTCACCACTACTTGAGAATTTTACTGAATATTAGAACAACTGTATTGATTAAAAACAATTACGGTGAGCCTACTGATATTTCAAACTGTTACTGATTTACAAAGCAAAATGTCACTTGTTTTACAAATACTTTAAAGCAGAAAACACTTTATTTTGAATAGTTGTAATGCCTATAACCTGTTCTGAGCAGTACTGACATTACTTTCACTATTACTTAAATAATGCATCTTGTGTATTGTTAGAGTAAATACCAAGAACACCAGAAGAATTATGACTGAAATGTAATTGTTTTGATTAAGGACCCTTTTCAAATTTTTTACATGCATGATGGCACATCAGGTGCAAAAATAAGTAAGGCCTCTATATGGACCATGTTTCTAAATAATTGTACTTTCAGTGACACCTGCTTAAATGTGTTTAATGCCTTCAGAAACGAGAGAAAAAAGTCTCAGAGCCACTTGGTGATTACACCAAAAGTCTTCTTTTTTCAAAAGAACATAACAGTTGCAATCATGGGGAAAAGATTGGATTTTAACTTTTTCAAATGATTCTGAGGAAGCTCACACAAGTATTTAAATTAAACAAAACAAGAACAGAGATTACGGAAAATGATCCAACATTGCCTTGCAGTTCTTTTAAAAAATATGTGAAGTCTGAAGCCTTTAAATAAAAATTGATCATTTGAAAACTCTATAAATGTTTATTTATTTATTTAATGTGCATGTACACTCAGAGGATTATGTTCATAATGGACACTTAATATCTCCAGTCACCCAAACACACTTTGTGAAGAATTCTAAAAAACACATGGGGTGAGGATAAACAAACTGACCAAACGCTACTTGGCTCTGTTTATGCTGCAAATCCCCTAAGAGGAGGAGTTTACCTTTCTCTCATCTGTTTGAACAGTTTTCAAGAATTAACACTTTATAACAAACACCAGTTTGACACTTACAAGGTCAAGTGTATCACTTGTTTTGCATTATCTGCTCTAGGATTAAGACACATTTCAGTGGCTTTCATCAACTTTGGTTTGTAATGAAGGGGTTGTGGAGAAAAAGTCTCTGAACAGCTGGTGAAAGAAAACTGCTGCGTGTTCACAGCATGCCTCTGATATGATCACATCATGGCCATTAAAACCAGTATAAAGACTTTTAGGCACTTTCAGACAAAACATTTTTTCCTTTCTCCATGGTTATAATGCAGTAAAAGTGTGTGACTCACCTATTCATACAGTGCAAATCTCTTGTCACTCATAAACAAATATTTTGACAAAAACAAGTTTATACAATATACTCTTTATATAGCTGATTTACAAAAATAGGCTCCTTCAGAATTATCAGGACATTTTTGAATGTGTAACTGAAATATAACTAGGCTACAAATGCTATTGATCTGATCCATAAACCCTCATCTGCATGCTTTTGACATGAGTGATACACAAAAAGAAAATTATCTTAATTGTATGCATTTGCAAAGATCTGTAGCAGAAACTTTAGGGTTGAATTTAAAAGCCCCTGATGTTTGTTGTTGATTCACAGTGAGCAAGACTACTGACTTTCTAGTCACTCTTGAAGCAGCTGTTCAGATTAATTTGGATAAAACCAAAATGGTGGTGAAGACATTTAGCACAGCCTGACAAGGTGGGGAGTCACTCGAGTTTTCCACGTATTGATATTCGTCCTGGTCGAAATAATCATCATCAGAATCTTCCTCCGAGTCTGAGAGGCCGCTTCCCGCGAACCTATCACTAGAATCAGAGCAGAACGTTTTCATGCTGACTTTTATGTACTCGCATATGTTCCTCTCCGTGCCATCGCACACACAAGTGTCTAGCTGTTGCGCTTTCGGTATGGAGCGCATGTTGGCTATTACTCTGCGGCACCCATCCGAGCACCTTTCCCCTCCGAAAAGTTTTCGGCAGTGAAATAAATAATCCCTCATAGCAGAGCTACACGACATGTCCATCTCACACTGCCGCCGGGCCTCGGTGCAGCCCATGGTGCTGGTCCGCGGCAGGCATGGCTCGATGGCTTGTTTGGTGCTCCTACAGACCGGATCCAGGGCGCAGTCGCAGTCCTCCAGAGCCGGACCGCTTTGGGTTAGATTGAGCTGAATGAGAGAGGATATGCAGTGACTGGGACACTTCTTACGTTCCCCATTGATGACAGATGCGCAGGCATAAATGTACTGGTCATAAGCGTAATGGCACTCCGGCTCTCCGTGGCACTTCAGGATGGCTTTCCAGCAGACAAGCCGACGGCTGTGGTTAGGAGATCCGACACATATACTGATGATCAATAGAGTGCATATCAAAACCGCAGTCCGCGCCATCAATATGGCACGGCTTGCCATTTCCAGGAAGAATGAATCTTAACAATATTAGACTTCATTAGGGCTTCTGTAATTTCATCACGCTGCGTCAAAACAAGTTTACTCTTCAGCGGTTTCATATCATGTCACAGATGGTGACTTCTATGTTCAGCGAAGCGCCGCAAAGATAACTCTCGTCGAGGATGTCCATAATAAGCCAATCATGTTAAGATCTAAAAACTTTCAATGTTGATATAAAGTTTCCAGTTTTCGCCAGTCCAAGACAGTTTTGGGGGGCTTCACATGCGCATGTAGCCTCTCTGTTGTTCAGCACACACAGAGACGGGTTAAAGTTTTGATCAACTTCAGCACCCGCATAGAAAATTATAAAAAAAGTATTTCCCAAACTGTTCCGCGATATATCCTTGTTGCTAAAGTCACTCATCCGCTTCCACATCCAGCCCGCATACTCCCGACCTGCAGCAGCTTTGTGATGAGGTCTCTGCAGTGATGGGCTGATTAGGTTACTGCAATAAGCACGTCCGATTGGTCCGATAAACTGTTGGGATTATTTCGTCACAAGCGGGCAGTGACGCAAGCTACTGTTTTTAAACTGAAGAAAAAAGAAACTTTGAAACTTTCTACAAAGGTACATTTTATTATCTTATAATGAAAAAGCCTTGTAATTTCAAGATTATTAAAATATTGAATATTTGTGTTTCATGAGATCACACATTACAGTTATTATTTGTAGCCTATGAGGAATTGTTTTTCACAGTAGACAGACAGACAGACAGACAGACAGATAGATAGATAGATAGATAGATAGATAGATAGATAGATAGATAGACTTTTTATTAAATTGAAGACTCTAAAATCCAGACTGTTTAATTAGGCTACAACCTGAAAGTATCAAAAAGTTGTTTAACATCAGAAAGGGCCAACATGATTTGAGTTCAACACTGATGTAAAAATCATTGTAGTTCTCTTAAGCGGGTGAATCTGTTAAAGAGTTGTAACAAGTGAAAATATATTATGATCAGAATAGCATGTTGCATTAGTATGGTATGGTGAAACACTTTGATAGCTTTCTCCTGGGAGTAATTGTAATTTTTTGTTGTTTGCTTTTTCTGTTCTTTCATAAATAGATAGATAGAAAGACCGTGTATGTTTGCTTTAGTCTATCCATGCATCTCTTACATAATATTCCAACACTTGGATTTCAAATTATGTATAGTTCAACGCCTGTGGTCTGTTGTATGAATAAGTGCTCATCCCTGCAATGAGACCCAAATGTAACGAGGCACAGTTTCGTTGGAAAACACTGGGATTGGGTTGCCTTCCTGCAGAGAGAAACAACAGCTGTTATAACACATGCACAGCTCCTGTCTTACACTTTCCTCCACGAAACATAACAAGCCTTGATCACATAGCTATGAGACAGCATACCCGTGAACACCGCACTGACACATTTGCACACACCAATAAAGACATGACAGCGTAGAGGTTTAAGAACTATGGTTACCAGATATGGAGCTGGGAAAGTACCAGAGGCCTTCACATGAGAAAAGTAAAAGAAAAAACACATTTGGCTGTTTTTTACTGCTCATTCTGTGCAAGTGTAAGCAAGCAACGGTGTGAAATCCTGATGATCAAGTACTTCACCTTTTGGTAAAGGGTATTTCCCATTTCCTAACAATAATATTTGACAAGAGAGTGTGAAGAGGAAAAACTACTGCAGTCACACACCATGTAAACAAACATCAAGCATGACGCCACTATGAATGAAAACAGAATGGGCCTGTTGGGGCCTTGAGACAAACAGAACAAAGTGTAGAAAAGAAAACCACTCAGTCATTAGGATAACTCTGTTTTTCTGACCCTGTCACATCACCACACTATGACCACAAAGATCTGACAGCTCTCAGGGGACCCTCAGACCCCCAGTTCCAATTAGAGAGATTAGACCGGAGTCAAGTCAAGAGCAGAAGAGTTTCTTAGCCAAACAACCCAAGCACCCTGCTCCACCTCATCCAGCTGGCGTACCAGAGCAACAGGAGGACTGCAGACTCAATTTAAAGCAACATCAAAGGAAGGAGTTAGAAAAAGCCCAAATGGTGAACTGCTCAAGGGTCTGCATTAACTACAAGGAACCTGACGTCACCCCAGACCGCTAAAGCCAAAGATGGCACTTAACAGAGATATGGGTGCTGAGTCAATGCTGAGGACGTGACTATTCAACATGTTTTTTACCTTATGTGCAAAGTTTGGCTACCTCAAATTTTTTGTAGAGCCACACACTCCGATGTAGAAGGCCTGTACAAAGCTTTCTTTTCAACAACTGGGAACAAACTAAAGAACACACCCTGACCACACTTGCAATTCACTTTTAAGGAGTTCATAATGCATTGCAGAACCCAAATCCCATCAGTGTTGGGTAGCAGCCAGATAAGAACAACGGCCAGATTCAGTCAAGCCATCAGTTCTGTATGATGGGGCAGGCAGCTGCTCTCCCCCAAACTGTACCTCTTGGATTACTTTAATGCTTCACTTAGATTCTTTACTTTTATACCAAACTTCTCAGATTGTTCTAAGGGAAATATTTCCTTTGCAGTCTTGTCCTCCATTTATTTCAAACCAGTACCTCCGGATATGTATCTGTGGTCGTTCATGGCGACTTGCATATAATAGTGTTTCCAGAATAGGAATGCGGTTCCCAAGAGTAGATTTGTAAATACTCATGCAGAGACAGACATGCTCTTCTGTTTGTCTCCACTGCTGTCAGAAGTCATTACACACAAGCTGCTATGCCAGAACAATTCACTGAACTTTGTATTCAAGTGCTTCCAAGCCCAGAGAGAGGGGATAGAGGGGAGGGAGGAAAAGGAGTCAATATTAAAAAGCTGCCAAGTGTTTTTCGGCCTGCATTTTTTGATTTTTGTGTGGCTCATGGAAACTTCTCAGATTTCTGTCTTAAATACTATGTTTTCTTCATTCTTTTCACACGAAAGAGAGAAATTCATATGCCTTTGGTGAAAACAAGAAACATAGAATATACAGTAAGGAGAACAACACAGCGCCAGAGTATTAGGAGGGATCAAATCACTTTGAACAAAGTGCTTGTTGGTCTGTTAGTCAACAACTATTAAATGGATTGTTGTGAAATTCTTCACGGATATCTATGATCCACAGAGGATGAATCCTAATGATTCTGGCGTGTGAATCAACAATTATTGGAAGGAAAGTTAATACAGATAACCATTGTGCCCAGAGGATGAATCCTGCTGAGTTTAGTAAACCCCTGACTTTTCATTTAAAAGTTAAAACTAATCCAGTGAAATATCTCAATATCTTCAAGATGGGTTACTACAAATCTCATAAAGACATTATTAGAGAGATCTTCTCTCTCCCATCTATTCTATGGATTGCCATGAAATTAGATGCAGACATTCATGTGCCCCGAGCAGGTCAACATTTTAATTTACCCAATACTTTGTTTAACCAAATGCAAAATTAATGAAATTCACATCAGCCATAGCTATGTTTTGTGTTTAGTGCACATTAGCATGAGCTTTTAGCTCACCAGCATTATTATCTCTCCATATGCTATCTTACCAGACCTCAGCACGCCCCATACTTTAATCACACCAGAGATGTTTTAGGATGATACCACATGTTCTGAGACTAAGTGCATCCCTTTGGGGGAAGCCACACATCATGGCAGGAAAAGGATTTGATTTTGGACTCACAGAAGAGAACAGAGCCACAAGTTCAAACATGGGTCATTCTGGCTGTAAAGTAGCCAAAAGCACTCAAAGTTATAATTGTCAAAGCCAAACATTTGGAACACAGTATGATGTGAAGATGAACAGATAGACAATTGTTTTGTTTTATTGGTTTCCCGTCAGCAAAACCTTCAGAGTCCTTTAGGTTGTTTCGTGGAACAGATTTATTCCATGACAGGCAGTAAAACTGAACAACGTTACAAAATATTCATGTTCTGTTTGTTGTTGTTTCACTTAAGGATTTTGCAGGAAAGCAGATGGGGCTGTTAAATAGATCAGAAAAGATAGTTAACCTCCAGACAGAGTGGTAGATGCTGGTTTTGCCATCACAAAGAAGGGTAATTGATAGTGGGTGCTGTAGTAGATTACTTAAACATGTAGTACAATCTGTAGTACAAATAAGGAACAATAGAAACCCTCCAGGTTGTTTTGGCTTGCAGTATAGAGATACTCTGTGACACTGGTCAGGTAATAATAAGATAAAAGAGTGAATTCTCTTCAGTACAAAGAGGGGAAGAAAATAAAGCCATACACATTTCCCCAAATGTAATACCACTGTGGGTACCTGTGTCTAAAAAAGAGGTGTGTAGCCATTACAGAAGAAAAAGAAACGCTTAGGCAGACAGGTGTTTTAGCTTTTATTCAAAACATGACCTGTAACTCCGATCACGTTCCTCTTCAAGAGGAAATAATTCCTCAGGGACAGATATGCCACCCTGACCTCAACACAGAGACGTCATTGTACACTAGATCAAGGCCTTCACAAGAAACCTGAAAGGAAGAAAATGACTACCCATCCACATTACAAGAGCTGAAAAGAAAAAAATGAAAAATTCAGGAGGTTTCTTCATCGATTCCTGCAAATAAGCTTTGATTCAAGCTACAATCTGTTGATGAGCAAGAACACAGACAGTTTGATCAGGCGCAATACTGTGGCCCAATGAATCTTCATGTGACGGTGTAAACACTACTCATGCTAACCATAATGTTTAGTTTTAGAGATTGCTAGGGTTGCTGTGTGTGGGAATGAATTTGGTTGTCATATGTGCACAGTCCTCTCAATAGCTTAGCCATTTGTAGGCCTCTGTGACACCCAAACCTGAATGTAATTTTTTTGACTATTCTTTCATGAAATCTGTCATTTGCCTGAAGCAAAAGTTTGGTATTTTTTCAGAAATACTTCAATTCAGTTTCTGGATGGTCAATGCTATTCTCATATATATTAAATATAAGGCTACAGTTAGCAGCTGGTTTGCTTAGTCAATTCAATTCACTTTTATTTATATGGCGCCAAATCACAATAACAGTTATTTCAGAGCGCTTTTCATAAAAGAGCAGGTCTAGACCATACTTTGTGATGTTACTTACAGAAGCCCAAAAATTCCCACCAAGAGCAAGCACTAGGCGACAGAGGCAAGGAAAAACTTTCTTTTAAGAGGCAGAAACCTCGAGCAGAACCATGGCTCAGGGTGGGCGGCTATCTGCCTCGACGGGTTGGGGGTGAGAAAGAGAGAGAGAGGGAGGGGGCCAGAGAGAGAGGGAGGGAGGGAGAGAGGGGGGAGGGAGGCAGCCTACACAATATACACACAGAGGTACAGACAGTAAAGGTAGTGTAGGTACAGACTGAATGAATGATGGTACAGATATTTAGAGTAGTGTTAATGATAATAATCATAATGTTGATTATAATAACAATAGGACTAGTAACAATAATTGTAGCAGAGGGTGTCGAGCAGGAACACGGGGCGAGCAGGTGACTCGCAACCACAGATCCAGACTCCACAGCTCCAGAGCCAGAAACACCTGCAGGAAGTGATAAGAGGAGAGAGGAGAGGGACGAGAAAGCACAAGACTACCGGAAAGGGGAGAAGTTGTGTTAGTAACATGCAATAATGGGATGAGGTTGCATACAGAGGGAGAGATAATAGAGGAGAGAGGAGCTCAGTGCATCATGGGAAGTTCCCCGGCAGTCTAGGCCTATAGCAGCATAACTAAGGGATGGTTCAGGACTCACCTGAGCCAGCCCTAACTATAAGCTTTATCAAAGAGGAAAGTCTTAAGCCTACTCTTAAATGTGGAGATGGTGTCTGCCTCCTGAACCCAAACTGGAACCTGGTTCCACAGGAGAGGAGCTTGATAGCTGAACGCTCTGGCTCCTAGTCTACTTTTGGAGACTCTAGGAACCACAAGTAACCCTGCATTCTGGGAGCGCAGTGCTCTGGTGGGGTAGTAAGGTACTATGAGCTCTTTAACATAAGATGGTGCCTGACCATTAAGAGCTTTGTAGGTAAGAAGAATGATTTTAAATTCTATTCTGGATTTTACTGGAAGCCAATGCAGAGAAGCTAAGACAGGAGAAATATGATATCTTTTCCTGGTTCCTGTCAGAACACGTGCTGCAGCATTCTGGATCAGCTGAAGAGTCTTAATGGACTTTTTCGAGCAGCCTGATAATAAAGAATTAGCAGTAATCCAGCCTAGAAGTAACTGGTGCATGGACTAGTTTTTTGCATCATTTTTAGACAGGATGTTCCTGATTTTTGCAATATTACATTGGTGAAAAAAGGTGGTCCTTCAAATTTGCTTAATGTGAGACTTAAACGACATGTCCTGATCAAAGATAACTCCAAGATTCCACACAGTGGTGCTGGAGGCCAGGGCGATGCCATCCAAGGACTAACTATATCTTTAGATGATGCATCACGGAGGTGCTTGGGCCCCAGAAAAATAACTTCAGTTTTATCTGAGTTTAACATTAGAAAATTACAGGTCATCATCCTGAAGGCACATTTGAAGTTTAGCTAACTGATGAGTTTTGTCTGCCTTGTTTGATAGATATAATTGAGTATCATCTGCATAACAATGAAAGTTTATTGAGTGTTTCCTGATAATATTGCATAAAGGAAGCATATATAAAGTGAACAGGATTGGTCCGAGCACAGATGCTTGTGGAACTCCATGATTAACTTTGGCGTACATGGAGGACTCATTATTAACATGTACAAACTGAAATCGATCTGATAAATAGGATCTAAACCAGCTTAGAGCGGTTCCTTTAAAGCCAATTAAGTGTTCCAGTCTCTGTAATAGGATCTTATGGTCAATGGTATCAAATGCAGCGCTAAGATCTAATAAAACCAGTACAGAGACAAGTCCTTTGTCTGATGCAATTAGGAGGTCATTAGTAATTTTCTCCAGTGCAGTCTCTGTGCTATGATGAACTCTAAATCCTGACTGAAAATCCTCAAATAAACTATTGCTATGTAGAAAATCACACCTTAGAGAGAAATGGAAGGTTAGATATAGGTTTATAGTTTGCTTAAACATCTGGATCAAGGTTGTGCTTTTTCAGAAGAGGTTCAATTACAGCTACTTTAAAGCACTGTGGTACATAGCCTGTTGATAAAGATAGATTGACCATATCTAGTAAAGAAGTGCTGACTAAGGGTAAAACTTCTTTAAGCAGCCTAGTCGGGATGGGGTCTAACAGGCAGGTTGATGGTTTAGATGAAGAAATTATTGACGTTAGTTGGTAAAGACTGAGGGAAGCAAAGCAGTCTAAACATATATCTGGTTCTACAGCTGTTTCTAAGGTTCCTGAGTTTGGAGATAAGTCGGTGCCAGTTGAGGGCAGGTCATAGTGAATTTTGTTTCTAATAGTTAGAATTTTATCATTAAAGAAGCTCATGAAGTCTACTACTGAGAGCTATGGGAATACCTGGCTCAATAGAGCTGTGACTCTCTGTCAGCCTGGCTACAGTGCTGAAAAAAAACCCTGGGTTGTTCCTATTTTCCTCTATTAATGACGAGTACTATGCTGCTCTGGCATTACGAAGGGACTTCATATAAGTTTTAAGACTATCTTGCCAAATTAAATTTTCCAGTTTGGTGGAACGCCAATTCCTCTCAAGTTTCCGCGATATCAGCTTTAATTTGCGAATTTCAGTATTATACCATGGAGCTAACCGTCTTTGTGTTATTATTTTCTTTTTTAGAGGGGCAACAGAGTCGAGTGTCATTCGCATTGAGCCTGCAGCACTATCAACAAGATGATCGATTTGGGAGGGACTGAAATAAGCATAGGAGTCCTCGGTTACTTTGTGACTTGATAATGAATTTAGAGCTGATGGAATCGCATCCTTAAATTTATCAGACAGACATCTTGTATAGAAGTTTTTACCTAATGGCGTGTAGTTCAGCAATACAAACTCAAAAGTTATCAAACAGTGGTCAGATAAAAAGGGATTCTGTGGGAACACTATTAAATGTTCAATTTCAATACCATATACCAGAACAACTTGGCCAGATTTCTAGAAATAAGAGCTGCTCCTTCCCAAGTGGGATGGATGCCGACTCTCCGAATCAGACCAGGTCTTCCCCAGAAAGTCTGCCAATGATCTACAAAGCCCACATTGTTTGCCACCTCGACAACCAGCGGCGAAATGATGACATGCAGCTATACATGTCAATATCTGAAATACTTTAGTCAGAGATAGAAGTGATTATTGTGAGACTATTACTCTGCATGCACAGTACAGTCCCCACAGAGTTGGAGAACCAGGATACATTCCCAGTCTTTCATTTCCATGGCACATTCTGTAACCCAGTCTGCCTGGCATACTGCCAATGTGGGGCACATTTTGGGCTCAATCTTTAAGGCATAGCTGCAGTAATGAGATGTGACCCAGGGCTTCTCTGACATTTGCCTGAGTAATCACAGTGTTTGAGCAGAATTGAAGACGCTGTTTGAATAGCATGGGCCATTGTTCCAAGATTATCTTACTGGCAGCCTCAGGACTATTCTTGGTTAACTTCAGGCCAGACACAGGAAACGTGGGCTGCCATTTTGGTGAGTGTCACCAGTTGCTGATGCATAACCCCAGTTGACAAAGATGTATCATCTTAGCATAAAAGCAGCCCAAGATACAGATGCACATCCCTCATGTAAAAACATTCAAACATACAAATGCAAACATGTCCAAGAACATCCTTTGATATGCTAGATTTTTGTTCTTGTGGACGGAGAGGCCTATAGTTTGGTGGTTAGATTCCTTCCATCTATATTACAGCTATTGATCTTAAACTTTAATACACACACATATTCTACAAACAGAAGACATGATAACTTCAAGCATATGAAGTGTCTGAGCTCAGTCAAGGCTGTCTTCAGTGACAGTAACCACATGCATGCTCTTAATCCAAACACACCACCCGTTGTAAGGTGCAGCACCAGCGGTGGTCTGGTCCAACTGTCCCCATCCATGACACCATAGAATAAATCAAGATGATCTGAGTGGGCTTTCCTCTTCCATAGACAAACACTACTGTTTCTATTTGAACCACCACAAATGAAACAATGAAGATCAACCTTCTCTTAGGATTCATACATGGACAGGCATGCTTGAAATAGATTATCATTTTATCCTGATCCCCCGATGTTTGTTTTGTGCTGATCCATAGCCAGCTATTTTTGCTGAGATAGACACTTACCCTAAAGCAGGCATTGGACATACTGGACAAAATATTCTGCTATAAAAGGTGAACTTGAGAAGTTACTGGACCAGCTCAGTACGCGGCAAGCATTATTGTTGCCTAAACGCCCATCCAACTTGGCTTCAATAGACTTACATTAGTTTTGGTTCCAGAGTTAGACTCCAAAGTGACAAAGTGAGCTTTGGCTGGGTAACCAGAGAGTTAAGGATAGTTTTATCAGTTTATATTTGACATTTTGGATGTGGCAATATGAGGTCTTGTGATGGGAAAATGCCAAGGAAACATTTAGATGTTTTTACTGTTACCTCCAAAATAAGCTATACTTCAATAATAATTTCACTGGGCAGGGGGTGCACAGGATTGGGGATGCATGAAGAATCAGGTACAAATATGGGTCGTTGAGGCAGTATTTGGATTAGCAGTTAGCTCCAGTCAGGGTGGTCTGGATACAGAGTTTATGTTTAATTTAAACATAGGCTCTCTGAGTCTACATACTGTCACTGTGCTGAGAAAAGCCATGCTGAGCAGTTAAACAAGAGGTGAGATGGTAGGTCTAATATGTAGTCTGAAGACTGAAGTTATAAAAAGTTTTTTCTGGTACACAACGTGGCAAGGAGAATCTTTTTTATAGTGGAGATTGCTGGCTGAATAGAAATATAGATATCGGTTTCATCTTCTACCCTACAGGCACACAATCAGCTGTTTTATAGTCCTATATATTTGGGGCATTTCTTGGATTGTGCTAATTACCTATAATCAATTCCTGTCCTCTGTTGGCCTGCTTAATGTCAAGAACACTTGCTAAAACATGCATTTGTCTTGACAGACTAATAAATGTCTAATAAAGGAATACAACATGCCCCCCAAAAAAGTAAAACAAGACTAAGAGTCTATAGCCACGCTAGCAGCGTTGCAAGGTTGTACTTAGGCATAGCAGTGCTTTGAGCTACATGCTCACACTGAAAGCACTGATAGGCTGACGTTTAGCAACCACGGTCACCATCTTCCTTTAGGCTGATAACAAACTTCTATAGGATTAGTTCATCGGAGATTGATCATCACCATGATACATCAATAAGAATGTAGTAGGGACAACTGTTTCAGTTTAAGCCATTTATTGCCACTATGCACACATGTAGAGCATTAGCAGACGATGAGCCTTGACCGTAATGGTTTTCTAACAATAACAGAAAAACACAAGAATTACAATACAGTTAACTAATGTATACCACTTAACTAGGCACCTAAAGGCTCGTGCAGACTACACAACGTGCCGTCTTGTGACGGGAGTCTTGAAGTCATTGTGGTGTTCACGCTACGTGACTGATTGGTGACAGGGGGTCACACACTACACGAAATGACAGCGGCTGTGTCACTCGACGCAGATCTCCAAACCACACACACGTGAAATGTGAAACTGGAAATGATGCACACTTAAACACAAAACAGCTATTGTTTGTTATTATAAAGATAGCAATTATAAAAGACAAAGAATATGGGTGAAAGAATGGATTAGCACACGTAGGTAGCAGGGATTGTCTGAGCTACAGAGAGAGTTGGAGGTGAGTAAAAAGTGTTTTGCGGTGAAAAAATAGCTGCCTGCTCTGCGGCTGCCTGCTCTCATTGGCTGGATGTCGATTTCAAGTTCTCCAGATATTTGGCATGCTAGATATCTGGCAGATGTCGGCGTTGTGGCAGTGATGTGTCGGGGAGCCGTTTTGATGCGTCGTCATGTAGAACACACATAACGACTGGTGACCGCCGATAAACCGCTGATTCACCCCCGATCATAGCCTGACGGTCGCCAAGCTCGCTGAGCAGCAAATCGGGCTGAAAATCGTGTAGTGTGAACTAGGCAATGAAGGGTAGGCTTAAGCTTGATTTATACGTGCGGCTAGTGTAGCCTTTTCAAATGTTATTGACCAAATGGATCACATTCTGATACTTCTGTTACTTCAAAGTACGGCACTTCCTGTCAGCTCGGAGGCATTGCGAGGCTACCCAGCCGACCAATCACAGTGTTTATGGTCCGCATTTATGGTCAGCCACGACTAGCGGTGCAATTTTAAGATTGCAACCAGGCGTGTGCTCGTATGCATGCTTGAACCACAGGCATGAACTCATGAGCGAGCATAATCCGAAACACAACCGCTTTCATACAGAAACACTGGCATTCCGGCTGTGGCTTTTCTCCATATAAATTCAGGCTCTGTTACTTCAACGTTCCCGGCTCAGAGGCAGATCAACAAGGGCTTCGTACCTTTAATGCAGCACAGCGAGCCACTGGCATATTGGCACAGTACTCCAGGAAAAACAGGCAGAGTGACAGCGGCTATAGACAGAAAGAGAGACAGCTTTACACAACATGCCGGAAACTCACTCCCACTCCCACCCAGAGCCACACAGCTTGCATGGCTAAAAAGAACATGCTTCTTTCAACCGCCTTTATTTTGGAATATTTTTCTTTTATTTCTTTAATTTCTGTATAAATTAGAGGATTTATTGTCTTTGTGATCTTCCTTTCCATTCAGCACCAGCAAAATTGAGGTGGGCAACAGAGAGGAGGGAGGTTAAATAAACTGTCAGCTACACAGACACACCACAGACGCGCCACCATGACACACTTCATCAGAGTGTAAAGTCAACAGAGCTTGTCTGGACACGGGCTGGATATCAGTCAGACAGTGAAGGGCTACAACAGAAAACAACGGGTACTGACCTGTCATGGTTAAACAAAAAAAAAGGACAGAACAGTGATGCACAAACAAAATTAAGCAGCAAAAAGGCAAACATGGCACATATGACATATTGTTTTAAATTATAAATGAAATATATAAATAATTTAAATTTACAATAAATCAGTTAGCAGAAGTAGCCATGACAGCATGATTTGACTAAAATATTCTGGTATACTACCTAGGACTGTTACTTCAAGCCTCTGTTATATAATTTAATTTAGCTTAGTTCTGTGTTTTTCAGAACAAAAGATTAATAGTCAGACAGTAACAAGTAGTTCCATTAAGGAAATGCCTTTTTTGAAAAGCATGGCAAACACTGGAGTGCAGCCAAGCACATTCAGCAGTAATCCTTAAAGTGTTACGCTTATTTTGAATACTTAATAGTCATACTATTATCAATAGTACACACACACACACACACACACACACACACACACACACACACACACACACACACACACACACACACACACAGTAGCAAGGGCAACATAAACATGCTGGGTTTTGCTTTTCCTGCAAAATCTAAATATTGACTCAGTAACCTATAATCATACACAGTCTGAACAAAATGGAAATAAACAAGTGTGCCTGTAAAGTGTTTGTGTGTCTCATGGGTACTGAGGCCCTCGAATGTTGACACTGACAAACACACAGCACAAAGGAAGGTTCAATTTTTTGGGAATACCAGACAATATGGATTCCATCCAGCACATTGGGGCTACATTAATTATTATGTATTCTCTCTATACACAAGGAAGTTCTTTCAAAAGCACTGAGCCTTCCATCTCTGATCAAACATCTGCCATGAATTCACATAATTTAACTTTCATGACTCACATACAGTATTCAAGAGGCTTTAAATTGCCCAGACCTAAGTGAAAAAAGGCAATAAAAATTCCATTATGCTCTCAGATGAGTTTTTTTTACATCATTGTCAAACTTCCAAGTGACATCAGCAGCCAGAGATCCACACACTAGTGTTATTATTGTGTATTGTGTAACGTAATTAAAAGCTCATTAAGTTTCATATCACATTTTGAATCTATTTTTTCCTTTCCTGGAAGCCATAGTAAGCTACAATATCAGGAAAGATGCATGCCGTACATGCTGACTTTGAAGGCATTTTTGTTCAAAGTACAAAGTACAAGGTTGCTTATTTGTAATTATACAGCACAAGGCTGCATAACAAAACAAAATCTGTAGTTCCTTCATGCTACACCTGACCAGCTGCTGGCTCTAACTTCATATTTACAGACATGAGAGTGGTATCAATCTTCTCATCTACAGTAACTCTTGGCAAGAAAGCTAATAAGAGAAATTCCCAAAATGTTGAACATGGTTCAAGCATTTTAATTATGGGATAAGTCGTCAACCACATGAAAAGGATGACAAAATATCCAGAAAGCCTCAGAAAAAAATTAAATAAGAAGAGAAAGCTGGACTGTCTTGACGTTAGAAAAACTTGTATTGTTGTTGATTTATGGTTATTTAGAACTTCTAAAAACACATTTTTGAATTTATTCGCATTCCAAAATCCCATTATGTCCAAACAATATGTAGAAAAAGGAGTTGGTCTCAGCTTTCTTAGCAGGACAGTGACAAGAAAGCATTGTTCATACATTCTAAGAAATGGGAGAAGCAGGCTGATTAGATTCTCAGACTTGAAGATTAATGATCTTAAAGTACGATAATAGCTGGAGAGACTGGCATTTTTCAGTCATATCTGTGTAATGCTGATGATGAAAGCAATAAAGATCTATTGAGTACTGTGATAAGGTATTTAATGGCCAACTCTCATCTGCACTAAACAAGAACTGATATTTCAGTTTCCACAACATTTGACTATGATTGTGTTTCCCTGCACAATATTTTATCTGGAGCTCGTAATCATACAGTCTGAGTTTTTTTTATACCTACCTGTGATCACCCTTGGAGAATGAAGTAAGAACTTAGTGGCCGAGCTGCTGTCAGAACAATGTAGAGTCTGCGATATAAAGGCTTGACATATTAAGAACCAAAAACAAACAAACAATAGACTGAAGTTTTTTGCCTACACTTTTAAAAGTGACACACATCGTGTCTTTTAATATTGTCAGACAAGTATACCATACATTACATGCATTTCATTACATGCCATGCATCCACACATCCACAAAAGCAAGAGAACGGCAGGGCAGCTAATTCTGAGGTCTGTAATGGTCTACAGGTCTATGGAACTGCAGGGTGTTTTGTTGTCTTCTAACACTAGACGTTGGTTGGCAGGTCTGGGCACCATGGCATAGCCTAAACTAAACTATTTTATGATATTTATTATATTTGCTACAATCTGACCAATTTAACTTTCTACATTTATTGGCTGTAATAAATCAAATAAATATGTAGATGTTGCCTAAATGTAGGCTAGGCTATACATGAGCATATATCCACACATATCCACACATAATATAATATAATATAATAAATAAAAGCAAGCATACATATAAGCATACATACACATAGTTATCGGTACTCCAAATCTTTTATTCCTTCCGCCATCAGGTTATTAACTTCAGACAGAAGATACTTTATACAGGATCCTTGTCAAGAGTTTAGATGATAAAGTATTTATTGTATGTTTATATAAAGCCAAACTATAAAGCAAAATCACACTCTAATTGAACCAATCTACAGTGCAGTAACAGTAATGTAATTAAATAGCATTTTTTAGACCTGCAACTTGTCTAAAAGACAGAGGAATTAGATATGGTATTACTTTATCACACATTTACATATGCAGACAGATAGCTTTGGTGTGTCTAAAAGCTATAGTGTGTATGTATATAAGTGTGGTTCTAATACAGTAACAAAGGATACAAGTGCAAAGATTTTGCAAGCGGTTACACATACCCTGGTGGCTAAGCAAATAATAAGCAAAACTTCAGCCTGAGTTAAAAATTTACTTTCTATAAGATAAAATGAAGAGAGATAAGAAGAATTAAATTTTTTATCATTTTAACACTTTTGATTGATTCTATGCTTCACCAAATTTAACAGAAATTTCCATAGATTTTCCATATACAATTAATATAAGGAGGTGTGTTATGTCAGAAAACTTCTTTTATGTTTGTTTTTGTTTCTTTTTTACCTTTTTTTTTCTGTGGGCATGGACCTCTGGTGGCTCTTTCATGGTATTGCATCATCTGGTTATTTAGCTATATTTGCCATTCATCTTCTCTTGAAGCTCTGATTAAAATGGCAATTTCAGATTTTACTTTGTTGTACTTAATTTGGGGTTGGGTCTGTGTTTTTATTATAATTCTGATAAGAATTTTACAGTATTGATAAAATGTCAATTATAGGCTAATGTCACAGTGCCATTCATCATAATACAAAATACATTTCTTTAAATAAAATGTTTGTTATGAGTATTTATGTTTATGCAGAACATTGAAGCTGAAGAGAAACAGTTATGAATAAGCTTGTTTATGTTCCTAATCCAAACGTTTTAGAAGTCACCACCAGAGAGCAATATTGCATTGCAAGTACAAGAAAGATATCTGATCTTTGGTTTGGAGGAAAGCTTATATACACTACTGACTATCAAGCCCTGAAAATTCAAGTCATTGCAGTGGATGAATAACAGACTTTAATTACGAGCAAGATAAAACAACTGACGACTGAAAATATAGGATCACTGCCATGCCGATATGCTGTATAGCCGTTTGTAGAAGCTCTCGTGATGTCGAGGATGAAATACGTTCAGGCAGAGCCAGGCTAGCTGTTTCCCCCTTTTTCCAGTCTTCATGCTAAGTTAAGCTAACCAGCTGCTGGCTCTAACTTCATATTTACAGACATGAGAGTGGTATCAATTTTCTCATCTCACTCTCGGCAGGAAAGCGATTAAGCGCAATTTCCAAAAGGTTCAAGCATTTTAATTATGGGATGAGTCATCAACCCCATTAAAAAGGTGACAAAATATACGGAAATCCTCTGAAAACAATGTAAACAAAAGAGAGCTGGACTGTCTTAACAACCTGTATCATTTATTTAGTTATTCAGAACTTCTAGAAACAATGATTTTTACTTGGTCTTGCATCCCAATATTCCATAATGTCCAAACTAAATGTAGGAAAAGGAGTTGGTAGACTGTGAAAGGAAAGCATTGTTCATACATTCTAAGAAATGAGAGAAGCAGGCTGGGTGTATTCCCAGACTGGAAGATTAAATCTAAGTAAGGAAAGTAAAAGAGTTACCACTACTGGGGTGCTTTTGGGCAAGACCCTTAACCTGCAGCTGCTCTGCTGAAGCAGATGGATTAACTTCCTGGTGTGAATGTGTGTAAACATCCTGTTATACCTCAGCCCCAAGTGTTCATTTGGATTTGTTGCTTTCAAAAGCAATTTATGGTCAGTGAAATTACACAGTATTTATCAGCTTTTGAAAGAGGCAGAATATGTATATGGCGGATGTGTAGCCACAAAAAATAACTAAATGACAGCTTTGGATGGGAATAAAAACTACAAACAAACTTCTAATGCTATCCAATGTTTCATCCAAACAAAGGTTTAACACAAAGCAGTTCTTCTTCTGTCCAAACTGTAACAACTGTAACTGAAAACCTTTTTTTTGACATCTATGTTTACATAGAGACATAGAAATCAACCCATACATGCATACCGGACTTATGCAATCCATTAAAAAACATGAACGTCTTTTAATTTGTCTTTATTTAGAAAATACAGGCTGAGTCTCTTACAGCAAAAAGATGGAATTAGCATAGTGCGGGGCAGACTTAGTAGGCCCAGTGAGGTTTATAGTTCCTCCATCAATGCAGTGCAGACAGCACTTAACAATGAATGTCCTGATTGAGCCTCTTGATTGTGCTGTTATTTGTTCTGCTTTAGGTTGCTCCGCAGCAGCATTTTCCCAGCTGAATACAAAGAGACAGAAAAACAACATAAAGTGATTTATTATCCTGACAGTATGCTAATTGATGCCTATTTTATACAGTGCAGTGTAAGGTTTATACATAACAGAGTTGCATACCTCATTTGTTATGCTTCTTACAGATGGAAATATACTCCTGCACATCATCAGGGGATCCTAGGACCACAGGAACTCGCTGGTGGATGTTGGTGGGCTGGATGTCGAGAATGTTCATGGATCCTGTAGTGGCTATGCCTCCTGCCTGCTCCATGATGAAGGCCATGGGGTTGCATTCATACAGCAGCCTCAGCTGGAAGGCAAGAAGCAGAAATTGGTGTGACTTCATACAAGGACAAAATGTTTATTTGGGACTTTTACTGCAACTAGACATAAATTATATGAAATGATTCCATATTTAAACACTTTTTTGTCCATTTGTACAAACTCCCCTGCTCACCTTGCCCTTAGGACTTTTGACATTGGCAGGGTACAAAAAGATCCCTCCATACACCAAAGTACGATGAACATCAGCTACCATAGATCCAACATATCGACTGCCATATGGAGCTGAACCATCCTGGAAGCAGTAAAGTATATATTTAGAATCCAAAATATTTTGTATTCATTTCCACAATATAATTAACGGTTAGCGAATTCCACATTAAGCCTTCGCAAGTGCCATTACCTCTGGGTATTTCTTCTTTTGTAGGTACTCTGTCACATCTGGATAAAAATGCTGTGCATATCCCTCATTCAAACTGTAGATTTTTCCCTTTTTCTTAATCTTTACATCTCGATCCACCAAGATAAACTCGCCAATTGCCTAAAAAAGAAATACAAAGAAGTAATGAGAAACCAGAATATCACAATGAAGAAACATCCAAACTGAAATAATGAGCAAAAAGGAATCAGAGTAACAAAACAATATACACAAGTATCAGTTCTGATGCCATGTATTACAGTAAAACCTTGGTCTTACGGGGTCAAGCATGAAACAGTTGACTCCTTGACCAGTGGAGAGGACCATCATTGTGGCACTGCCATACAGTGCATAACCAGCTGCCACAATGTTTCTTCCAGACTGCAGAGCATCCTTCTCAGCTGGCTCACCATCTGTAGTCTGTTGAACAACACACGAAAAAATATAACAAGAACCGGAAGATGCATTTTGGTCAACGATTGTTGACACTGCCAGTTGGAATGCTATTTTCTTTGATAAGGATACAGAGCAGGATGATACAGTAGACATGACTATTTTTATGGATTTAGGGCCTCGGTACCCTTGGACTTGCGTATATGTACAGGGGAAGACCCTACCAGAAGCGGAAAAAGCATTCAGATGTTTTTATTAAGTAAAAGTACCACAATGTAAAAATACTGCCTTATAAGTGAAAGTCTTACATTGACATGTTAAAGTTAAAGTACAGAAGTATTATAAACTAAATGTTCTTAAAGTATCAAATGTAAAGGTAGTCATTATATAGAAAAATGGCCCATGTGGTTGTAATATTATATATTACAGGACATGATTATCATTACTGATGCATTAATGTCCTTAGAAAAGTATCAAGTAGCATATAATGGAAGTAAATTATATTTTCTGTAGCCTGCTTCAAAACTGCACAGGATCTGAGTAAATGTACTTAGCTACATTCCACCACTAGACCTTACTTTTTTATTTTACAGATGTCTGCAGAACTCTAGAGTGGATTTTCAGAAGAAAATATGAATTTTGGGTAAATAATAAACAGTGTTTTGAATCAGCATGCTGTATCACTGTTACTTACCTTTTTGTAGATGGCAAAAATTGTTCCAATCGAGACAAGACAGTCAATGTTTGAGGAACCATCCAGTGGATCAAAGCACACAATGTATTTTCCCTGTCAGATGAAAAAAAATCGTTTTAACTATGTCACAATAATACCAGAAAAAATGTGAAAATCTAAGACAAAATGAAAAACGTCAGATATTTGCACAGACATGCATGAACATACTGTACAGATATAAGTACCCGCTTGTCTGGTTCCACAATGATGGCCTTCTCATCTTCCTCTGACACAAGCACACAGGAGGTGAAGGAGGACTTGATCATGTTGATGACCAGGTCATTGGACAGAATGTCCAGTTTCTTCACCTGGTCCCCTGTCACATTTGTGCTTCCAGCAATGCCATATCTTCCAGGAGAGGAGCAGACAGAAGTGATCAAACCCTGAATAAAAGCTATCCTTTCAGAGGCAATTTTACACTACAATAGATTTTTGTTAAACTATTGCACCAGTGAGAAAAGTCTGAAAAGCCCATTATCTTCTTGACCTCTGCCCTGGGGAAATGTACACAACATGTACAGAGTTTACCTTTGGCCAGGGCCAGAGTTAAAACAGCTTAATGATTATCATGTCGTACTGCATAAACCCAGATATCATTTCGTTTTTTAAACACACTTAATTTAAAGAGAGAAAAGACCATGAACTTGAGCAAAATAGAAATTGAAATCTGCTAACCTGAAAGTAACGTTAAGATAAAAGCAAAAGGAAGTCAACAAATAATAGTGATTGATTGATTTACAAATGTTTAATATGGTGCATACTGTTGTTCCATCCTCGTGAATTTGCCCATTAATTATAAGACACCCTTTAACTCCACTATATATACAGATACATGCGTTTCCTTCTATTATTCACACCTTGGAATAAAACCATTAAAAAAGAAATACTACTCACAGGTTAGCAATCCCAGCCTTCCTGACAGCAGTTGAGATGGCTTTGACAGCTGTGCAGATGGAGTTGAGCAGGGTTGTCAGCTCACCTGTTCCATGGGCCTTCCTGCCCTCCTCCAGAACAAACCTGGTGAGGGTCACCACATTGGTGTCGAAGGCTCCTTTGTCAGACATTTTGCTGTCAGGAGTGGGACTGGGACCTAATGTCTTGAGTGAAATAGGTGTGCATGGACCCAAAGTTAAAAAGTGGACTTAGTGAACTAAGATGGGGGGAGGGATGGGGGTGTGCAGCTCTTCTAACCAATCAAAAGTGTCCTTTCTCTTAGTTAGTGGTTGGTTTGATCGCTTCTGTAACTGCAGGTTTAAAAGACCAAAGTTCAAAGATAGCGACTTTTTTTTGTTTTAAAGTAACAATGACCTGTAACTGATTCAATCCCGGCTCAGTTCAATTTGTGTTTTTTTTTTTTTTGTCGCACTTTAAAGCTCTACTAAATACAAGTTGTGAGTGACATTTTGAATGAACAAAATCACTTTATTAAGTTAAAATTGTGTGATGTTAGACTTCAAAGTGCACTTCGTCTCAACACAATTGGATTTTGTTTCATTGTATTCATGCTGCAGAGGTGCATAATTATCCCAAAATCTTTTAACAGAAACAATCTTTTTACAGCCCTGCGATGGACTGGCGACATGTCCAGAGTGTACCGATTTCAGCTGGGACAAAAAGCAGCACAAAAAGTTCTTGTAGTAAATTCCCTTTTTGTTTTTTTAGAATTAGTGCAAAGCTTGCACTAGATATTTTACGACATTACTGAAACTGCTTTAACATTCTTTCCCTGCATGATCCTGAAGAAGTGTAAAGTTCAAATCATGGGACTCATTGTACTTGTTCATCCTACCTGAGTTTATATAACACATTGCAAACTGTATTTTGAGGTAATACACAGCCACATTCAGAGGGAGTGGTGGTGCATCTTGTCTCTGTTTCAGTGTATTTCTACATGCATGTAAATAGTGTATCGCTGTTTGTGTCTGTGACACAAACATGGAAAGGTAAAAGGACTTACTGTCCTGTATTCACACTTAAGTTAAAGTTGAACTTTGAACTTAACAAGATAACAGGTACGATAATAGCCACCACCATGATGTAATGTTTGGTGGTTAATCACACAGCTTTCATAGTTTTTTCAGGTTAATGATGAAAATGTAGGTGGAAAGGTCAAATCAGCATGTGAGCAGTACAAAAATTACACAATGGATTTTCATTTAATTAATGATTTTTGTTCCAACACACACACACATCCACAATAGTTCAAATCAATAAATCCTTGTAAAGAATATAAATGACACTTAAATGAAATATTTCTTTCCTGGTTGTCCCAGTCAAACTCAAGTTAAGTGTGGTAGTGCTGGTCTAGTGTAGAGCACAAAATGTAATATTCCTCTGTGTCCACATGATGTCGCTGTGCAGCTTACAAGCTGGTATTGAAACCTGCTGTTAACTCTGCTGTGCATGAATCAATGTGCTCTGAATCAGTTTGAGCTTTTTAGTTCTCTGCAAATAAAAACAATCACTTAATGTCAAAGTGGCCTTCGGCGAGATACTGAACCAAATTCCTCCTGAAGGCTGTGCCATCAGTGTGTCAATAAGTGCGTTTGACTTCATGCGGCGTTGCGCTGACTTCACGTAATACATGGCAGACTTAACATAAGGCATGCTGGTTAGAAATTGTCCGACTTCAAAACTGCAAAACGTCACTATGTCACATGACATTAAAACAAGGCGGCTGCAGGCGCCGAGTCCGGCGGCCGCAGTTGCTTTTCTCCGGCTGCACAAAGTTGAAACCACACTTTTGCCTGATCTCGCAGCATTTTTCTTTGAAATTGATCTCAGCTCGCAGTAAGCTCACGCAGGTAGAATGTGTCCGACTTGACGGCGCCGTTTTAATTCCCCGCCCCTGCTCTCGTTACCATCAAGTCGGCGAAAGTCAGCCGCAGACATCTCGAACGCACATTTATGTGAATGTGTTCATAACTGCTCTGGTAAGGCAGCACCACCATGCAGCATGTAAGAGTGACCAACTTCTTTTTTGCCATTGATTAATGTGTTAAAACAGTGGAATGGTATAGTTAAATCCACAAATAATATTCGAACAAAGAATAATGTGCGGTTTTTTTTTGTTTGTTTTTTTGCTTTAGAAAACTGACAAAAAGTGAATTTGTCTCCCAATTATGCTACTGGAGGAAAAAGTGAATTTAGGTACTCTTTATGCTGTGTAATCAATTTAATAGAAAATATATCAATAATTTACGAGGACTATTCATCACCTGACTGACTCCCAGGAGCACCTGCTGTTCATGTTGACAGCATTCAGCACATGCGCAGTGGTTGTCTTACTTCAGTGAAAACTTTTTTCTTCACAGGGAATGGCGTTTCACAAGCAAAAAGGGTGAAGCAGTGGAGGAAAATGACGAATTCCCGATCGCATTAATGTAAATGAGCTATTCGACCTTTCCCAACTGTTAAGGCTACTGTGTGACGTTATTTTTAACTTCAACATCACACAAAGTTGTTGTCGTTGTCCACCTGCACAGGTGAGTGGCATCTCATCACATAACACATTAGCCAGCTAATGTTGGCCAACAAGTGAAAACGCGCTAACGTTGGTCTCAGATTTTCATCCAAAGAGTGATTTTTATCATTTTTAATTTTAAGAAATTATCTTGTAATTCACAAGAAAAAAAGCAAAATTGGAGGAAAGTCTGAAAAAATGTACATAGTTTGGTGTAGCTGATATAGTTTTTTATTCCTGTTTACTTATAATGACCCCTAATCATATAATGACCCCTTAGACTTGTCCTACCCCTTGTGGTGGTGACCCCAAGTTGAGCCCACCGCCCTACACTTACATCCATAACAGAATATCTTAATGATCACATCTCATTAACAGTTTGCAACAGTTAAATTGGAAAATTAAATGCGTAATAGTATTTCCCAAAATTTTTATGACCCACTATACTGAATATCCAGCCAATATTGCATACTGATTTCCAGTGGTTGGAAAATGGCAAATCTGCCGCACTCAACAAAATTATTATTTTTATCATAAATATACTGTAGATAACAATATGAATTCAGTGCTCACATACATCCTAATAAATATGACATTGTGCGCCAGGTTATTTGAAAACACCACCTATGTAATGCTACTGAAGTTAAGTCTAATAAACTTACTAGATGTGTAACAGATAAATAATATAATCCACTTCATTGAAATTAAACCAGTTCGCTTGGATTCAAACACAATTTTAATTCTACAGCTGTTTGACAGAAACAGATACGTGTCTCACAAACAAAAATAGATAGAAGTCTTGTGAAATAGCAGGTTGATGACATTTTTTAATCTAAGGCAACAACAACTACATAATACTGTCAGTCAACCATAACTGAAGCAGGCCACATACTGTGTTGATAACCTATCACTGACATCTCTAGTCACATATGATGTTTGAGTCAAGAAGTAAAGCATACTGTATTTGGTGTGCCAAACTATCATGGGCACACATATAGAGAAGACAAATCCCAATAGCCCCTGGGTGTCAGTCTGTGTGTAAGTTAGTGAATGATTAATTAAATGAGGCTATGTGAGTTACTTTGTGAATACATAAGTATTAAAATATATTTAAGTAATGCTGTTTATGTATGCAGTACGATGTTTTGATGTATCTGACACGAAAAGGCATAAAGCATACATGCATTTAAATCTCATGTGTAAATTGTATGTCTTTTTGTCTTTCTTTGACTCTCTAACCCATTCATACTTTATCTGTTAGTTCCAGATTCTGTTTTCAAGCATTTTCTTCTTTAACTGCATACTTGACTCTACTTTCATACAATGAGTTTTCCCAAGTCACTCAGTAACATTCATCTGAGAGCAGCAGAAATAGTACTTTGGGTCATTGTGGCTGACTCTAAAGAGAACTTGCTAAACTTATTGGATTTATTGCCTGAAGCTTGATGTCATTTCTACTTGTTCACTCTGGCTTCAGATGAATAATAGAGTGTCTTTAGATGTCAGTGTGCAGACAGCCTGAGTTTTGAGATTTATTTTTATTTTTATATATATACCAATTTTTTACTTACAAATACATACATATGCTATATGTTACAAATGTTAGTGATCCATGTTTAATTGACTACAGAGATGGAGACTGGTGGTAACACCTGGGTGTTACAGATGTACATAAATGTTAGGAATTGTATTTACATGAAGTTACTGTTTTACAGCATACTAAGCATATTGATGTTGACAGCAGTATATTTTACATAATTTGGCAATTCTTTATACTCAGTTCTGTGATATTGAGCTCTATTACGATGTTTTTTCCCCAAATTTGTCTCGTATGCATATTACATGTTCTTTTCACTGTTGTGTCCTAATGCCTTTGCTTATGGAACAATCTAATTTATCCTAACTTATCTCATGTAATCCTATTTTATACAAAGACACAATTCAGCTAATGACAAATATAAGGGACTCTATGAAAAGAAAAAACATATACTGACTCCTGAACTTCAAGGCCATTCACAACCACGCTCCTCCGTACCTCACTGACCTCATTCACATCATCACACCCGCCCATACTCTTGGGTCTTCATCTATTCACCTCACTACACCTCGTGCTCGTTTGACCACCACAGGGGTTTAGAGCAATCAGCCGTTCTGCCCCTCGTCTCTGGAACTCTCTACCACCAGACGTCCGTAACAAATACTCGCTTTCCATCTTTAAATCTCGCCTGAAAACACATCTTTTTAAACTGGCATATCCATCATGATCACTATTTATCTGTTCACACCAATCTTTTGTTAAAAATTGTTTATGTACACTGATTTTATGCACTGTAATTATAATTAATTTTATTGATTTATTGCTATACTGTTGTTTTATGTTTTGTGAGGTGACCTTGAGTGTTCTGAAAGGTGCTTATATATAAAATGTATTATTATTATAATTACTGTACAAGACATTGACACAACTAAACCTTATGTGCATTCTTTGTGAAAAACCTCCACATGCTGAGAAGAGAAGGTGCTTACTGATGAGAAAGTGATATGGCATTACAATGTGATGAGTCACTGTTGTGCACTGAGGCTTAGCCTTTTGCTCACTGTACTTTTGCAGAATTAACTATAATATGTCATGGCCTGGTGTTGCATTTCCTTTATGTAAGCAAAGTAAGGTTAGCTGTTATTGACTGCTAGACCTGGACTGGGAGAGAGAAAGAGACTGAACCAGTAATGCAGTAGGACAATACATGCACTGTAAAAGCTAGTTATTAAGATGCGAAGCATGGTTAACTCCATTTTTCTTTTATTTACAGACCTATTCAGAGTTCTAACTGGATATAAAGGAAGCGCTCCATTATTGATATTTTGTGAATCATATTCATGGCTCAAGGCAGATACATCTTGAGAAATGTGTCAGGTAACTACTACTATTACTTTCCCAATAACTTAAATGCTATTTTTTGCGTGATGTGGATTTTATAACTTTAAATTTATAATAGTTATAATGGAATTTAAAGATTGTAAAGAAGGGAATATCTCAATCAACTTAAACATTCGTCTCAACTAAAGTGTCCAAATTTACAATTTGAATACAGTTATACCTGTTTCATGAATTAAAATGTGTATTATGTTAAGTGTTTGATAAATGAAAAAGATTTGTTACTTTTTGTGTTTACTGGCTGAAATACTTGGAAGATGTCTGTGGTTGAGAAATCCTGCCAAGAGTATGGTCAGGCATTTAGAGGGAAAGTTGCAGAATAATTATAGAGTGGGTCCAGTCTATGTAGAGAGACATACCATTTGGAGAGAAGTAACTACTGAAAACAGTGTCTACACGATTGGTAAATCCTCCTCTGTCACTCCTCTTACTGTGGGACAGGCTCAGAGAGATTTTAGTCAAAAACATTTGGAGGTGATGGAAGGAAGACTCTAGACTCAAATTGAAAAGGTCACAGATGAGCGTCTAATACTGAGGTAAGGAAAGAAAGAAACTGTAAGGGAAAAAAGTATATAGCATATAGTACAAAGAGATTGTATTTTCCGTAGCATATTGTGGTTTTTGACATTTTTTTGTCCTGAAGAATTTAGAATTGCAATGTTCAGTATCACTGGTTTTTTGTTGTAATGTATAGTTTTACAGTTTAAATTTAAACCCAAAACATATGAAATTTTATTAATTATTTTTTTATCATATGCAGTCAGGACATTTTCAGACATTCCCACATGGTATGTGTTTTAGATTTCCCACTTTCCAGCCCAGTGTTTGGACGGTTTTGTTTTACGCTGCAATAGTATTAACCTATAGCTATTCCACAATTGGTCCAACAGGTCAAAGCACTGAAGAGTGTATTCCTAATTATCTGGGGATTGACTACAGTTATCAGTCGGACGTGGACTACCTCAGGTGTGCGGACAGCTTCCAAAAGGGCACCACCATTAAGCGGCTAAGCCTTAAGAGAAGGCCCAGAGTGGCCATCAATAATGTGGAAAAAACACAGAGTGGCATTTCATCCAGCCAGTGGTATTCTGCAGAATCCTTGTCGTCATATAGCAGTGATAATACAAGACTACTGGGCATGTCTTCTACTACCAAAGGTCGACCTCCTCTTCCTCCACCACATGGTTCCTCAATGGATAACAAACCCTCCAGGAATGAAGGGCCAGCTACCTCTCAGATACTTAGTGAGTCAAAGCCTCAGCCTGCTGCAAGATCTCTTGTTTTACAAAGACAAACCCCTGTGCTGGAAAAGACCATTGTGGAGACCCACAAACATTTGGACCAGGAGGTGAAGAGCCAGCCTCCACCTCAGCCACATCCTCGTCGTCGACTGGCCAGTTTTGGAGGGGTAAGCTCCCCTGGGTCACTATCCCCGTTCACGGGCCTAGGTGCATATAATCAGAACAACAATGGGAATAAGCCTAGTGGCACAGGAGGTGATATCCATGTCCAGCTTAGCTCATCGCTGGGCAGTAGAGGCAGTACTGGATGCCTTAAGCTAAGCCCACAGAGCTCTGGTAGAACCACCCCAGTTACAACTGTTGGCCCCTTTCACCTGCAGCATGTCCGTGACCAGATGGTAGTAGCCCTGCAGAGGCTGAAGGACCTGGAGGAGCAAGTGAAAATCATCCCTATCCTCCAGGTAAAAATCTCAGTCCTTCAGGAGGAAAAGAGACATCTGGTCTCTCAGCTCAAGATCCAGAGTGACAATAAGGACATGAATGATGTGATCTGGAAGAGCGCATATAGCATAGAAAGGTCTGACATTGAGAACAAAGTGAATACCGAAGATGGACTTGAGGGCAGAGTGAGAAGTGACTGCACCGACCTCAAGGAGTTCAAGCAACTAGCTGAAGAGATGCAGACATTGGAAAGAACCATCAAGGGAAGGCATTTGCAAGCGTGGCACGGAAAAGGCCATAACCATCTGCATGACAAGTCTATGAAGTCAGTTGCAGTTGTAACTGATAAAGATATAGATATTACCTTGTCTAAACCAACAAAAGAAAACAAATATGTATACACTGATAAAGTAGAGACCAGGTCCATTGCAACAGGAGTGTCTGAAGTTAATCTTGGAATTTACACAGAACAGGAAGCAGAGCTTGATGCACAACAACTAATAATTGGTGCCTTGAATGAGAGAATTTGTCACTTAGAGGCAGAGTTGAAAGAATCAGCACTCCAGACAGAGATGAGTCGTCTGAAACTGGAGCTTCAGGCTGCAGGAGCTAGGAACCGAACTGATAAAGCCTCCTTTGCTAGGCCATCCACTGTGAGCACAGGCATCGATGCAAGGCCTCACACCAAAAGCCAGGGAGTGGGTAATCACACAGAGCACCGAGACGCCAGCACAGGGGAGGTTACAGAGGTGAAGACTATGGGAGTATCTTGCTGTAGGCCTGAACTGAAGGATGTTTGCACAGGACCAGATGTACCCATGAGCCACTGGGATGTCAGGGAGCGAGTGGAGACCATGGAAAAGGGTGTGGGGATCCAGGTTTTTACAAACACAGAAGGAGTTGGGATGGAGATAAAGCTATGTGATGCAGAAACCAACACAGAGGTAACAGTGGAGAATCTGAGGTCTAATAAAGGAAAGATTGAGTATCATTCGGTGGCTTGTGGGGACTGTTCTGTTGATGTGATCATCTCTGAGGCAAAGGAAATGGTTTCTCAAGGTATTGCCACAGTCAGAGGAGTGGATCTTGGAATTATGGCATCACCTCAGACAGCTTCTCAGCGTACCAACACTGTATCCAATTCAGTGTCTCGCTTTACCAATACCAGACATGCCTTCAACACAGACTCCAGCACTAATACTGTCTTAAGTACCCAGGAAAAGCACACCAACACCACTCAGACTGTTACTAGGACAGTGTCAGTAGGCAACAGGGACAGCAAATGCACCCCATTGACCCGTACAATTGGTGTTGGAACTTCAAATATGCTAGCGAGTGCCTTAAAACAAACACCAGAAATAGTCACCAAGGTAACACGAGACACTGGTGTTGGATTCACTGACATTAATGAGAATTTCCTGGTTGGACTGAAAACCCGAAATATGGCCTCTGGACCGTCCCATCTACCGGACCCCATCAAGACAAGGAGCATCGGTGTAGGGGAGGGGAGGATACGGGATTTGTCAGTTTCATCCAGGAAACCTGGCCAGATGTTCCAGGAATCTTCACATTCCCAGTGGGACCCTGAGCTGAACCATTACATAGAGAAGATGCATAGGCTCCTCGGGGAACATGGGGACCTGCTCACAGAGGACAACACTCACCAGAAAGAAGGGTTTGTCCAGCAGCACAGTAGCAGAGGAAATGCCAGCTCCACACTGTCCTGCAACAACAGAGCTGCAGCACAGGCAGAAACAGTCCATCTTTTAGACTCTCAGCCACCAGGTAAAACTATAGGGCTGTGGTATTCTTGTAAACAAAATCTTATATTTACATAGTATTTCACCAAAAAGCGTTGTGTGTATTCTTAAGGCCTGGAAAATTTGATAAACAAATTTCCTCATTAAACATTTGCAAGCTTTGGTATTTACATCCAAGCAGTCTTCTTTTACCCTTCATTTGCTGGTTCATTGCTACATTTACTGGCATTTTGCCGCCACCAATTCTCCGTCAGTGGAATAGCTTGAAACTTGTACATCATAGAGCTTCAAAAACTCTACTAGGCACCTTTAATGTTGCATTATTATTATGTAATATAATGGATATAATATCTGTAATGTCATGCTGTTACTATTCAAAACCAAATGTCTATTTTTGTCGTAGTCAGCAGAGAGTTTCAGTCTTCACTTCAACTGTCAGTTGACTCTTCTAAGTGTGACAAAGCAAAGCCCGGAATCTGCCAACAGGGTGGCAATGATTCAGAGGTGAAAAGAATGATACTGATGTTAGAACAACAGGCATCCTCTGCTCTGCAAGGTAAACATGCATGTGTGTTTGTGTGTGTCAGTCTGTTATAAAGTTCATCTTCACGTGAAATACAGTAGACACTAAGTGGATAAAAAATACTGTCTGTGCGAAAGTTGTCTAGTTTAAAAATATTTTACTTCCAGACCACTCCCGAGGCCCAGTTCAAACTTGTCTTAGGTTTTAGAGGAAGTGGTTGTCTTTGGCTTGGCAAGTTGACCTTCTGAAGGATACACTTGCAATGTTTGGAATGATATCTGGTTTTGAAAGGCGCCTCGTACCACATACCAGTTTGTGGCTGAGGATCTAAAATTGAATGGCTTCGTAGGAGGAGTTGGTGTCAGAGAAAGCTTTCTCTTTTAAAATGAGGCCTTCACATTTGTAAGAATATAGCATCATGAATATGTCCTCATTGCTGCCTAGTCATGCCCAGATTGACCTAGTGGATTTGTATCTGTTTCTTTACATGTGTTGTATTTATTAAAATACACTGCAGATAACACAATGCAAAATAATTAAGTGTTGTGTATGTTAAGATTCAGAGGCATGAGCTGTATTGTTGTTTCTAGACAGGTCAACTAATGACAGTGTGCTGCAGTCTGTAAAGAAGAAACAGACTGGTGACCAAGGCTGTAGCAGCAACAGGAAGAGCATGAAGTTTATGAGGGTGACCACAGGGTAATCATTTAATCCCTTATATTTTCCATAAAGAATCTTTATCTTAACATATTTTCAGTGTATTAACTTGTGGTTTTCATCCTTAGATTGGACCCCATGTCATCTTATGCACTCTCTGTTAGTGATAAGGCAGAGGAAGTAGAAAGGAGAGGAACCAAAAAATTAAAGGAGGCTTCTCAAGATGCGATGCAAGCAAAAAAGGCCAAAGGTGTCTCCATCAAGGGATCGAAAGGGTCTGCAAAATCACACACACAACAGAGGTAATGTAGGCATCCATAAGGTTTTAAAGCCACAAAATCTCAGTTAAATAAGATCACAGCATTGAAAATCCATCCATAAATATTGATATTTTACTGTGTCAGTCTACCTTTCAGAGGTCTGAACTCCCACCATGTAACCTGTAGCATTTTTTATTCCTTTCAGGTGCAAGTTAAGTGAAAAGATGTTTTCTGCTTGTCAAGCCTTAAAGTTGCACCTGAGTGATGACACAGCTTTATCCAGCAGGGAATTGGTATGTTTTCTACTCTATATTCAGTGTAAGAGCCATTAAAGGTTACTCTGTGTGTGTGTGTGTGTGTGTGTGTGTGTGTGTGTGTGTGTGTGTGCGCGCGCACATTTAATAGTATGTCAGTGGATGGGCGTGGAGAGTTGCTGGGGTGTGTTCAAGTATGTCATTTAAAAAGAAATGACTTTGGCTTTAGATACAAAAAGTGCAGGAATGTGTAGGCTCTGTAATTTTCTTTCATTGCATTCACAGTGACCATGTCTTTCACTCCACAATACCATTGTGAAATGAAAGCAATTCATCACTGTTGCGCTGATTTGGTAAACAGATATAGAGGCGTGGAGCTCAAAAGAATTATATTGAAAAGGAAAATCAAGACAGATTTTATTATGAAACTCCTGCTGCAAACTTTTTTTGTGGATTAAATGAAGACAGCTTCCTAAGCCTCTTCCTTTATGATGTTGTTTTGGAGATTTTAAATGTGTATTGTTGCTTTGTTATGATGTTTGTCTGTGTTCTTTCAGTCACATTGCTATGATTACAAGATGTTACTTCAAAGTAGAAAGTAGTTGTCAAAATTACGCTATGCACTGTGAATTACGACAACTTGCAAGGCATTTTTATGAGGATACATAAAAAAAAGATAGAATTTTTTATTTTTATATTCACATACCTGGGTTTTTTTTTCTTTTGTTCTTTGCAGCAAGACTGTCTGCAAACACTCCAGAAAGAGTGGTTCTCTGTGTCCAGCCACAAGTCAGCTGCTCCTGAGACGGTGGAGGATTACTTGTCTATGTTTCGGGTCATTTCTCCCTCAGTATTGCAACATATAGCTAATATGGCTGACGGCAATGGAAACACAGCTCTGCACTACAGTGTGTCTCACTCCAGCTTTGCAATTGTCAAGAAATTGCTTGATGCAGGTGCAGTAATACCGGAGGTCACTGTGTAGTCTAACAACGTTCAGTCTTTTTCATCTTTTCTGTCCCTCGCTGTGAGAATATATTTTTGGGACCGCTGCACTGAAGCAGTACTTGTATCTCAATTCATGAAAGTAGAAGTAAAATAGTTGAGTGATTCTCACAAGTTCTGAAATGCTACAGCAACGCATGTAATTTCACTAACCTGTAGAGGAGATCTGACCGACCTCTGTCTGTTTTAAGGCCAGGTTGAATAGAAGCATATAATCAGCAAAAAAGTAAACAGGTCTAATCCTCTGTGTCACAGAGGGGTTATGTTTAAAATGTTCCTGATGGAAAAAGTTCAACTAAAGCTTTTATTAAATTGCTCAAAATTCAGACCTCACCCTAAAAAGGCAAGCTAATCTACATCCACTACATTGTCCTTGTAATCTATATCTGAAAATGAGAAAATAACAAAAATGGTCCCCAATTGATAGTCAGTCAAGGTAGTTTGATGCTTCACAGGATGCGCAGTGAGTGTTTTAGATGCTCATTCTTGTTGTCATGCTAGAATATAAACTATGTAGAATTTTAGTACTCACAAAATACAAGGTTTTGAGCTTTTAATTGCACAGCAGCAATGAAGCCACGGTTATTTGCGGACACACAGCATAATGGGTTTGTGTTATTGCTTTAATTAAAGCATGGTTTTTGAGAGCGCTAACATCTTTTCCAGGTTTCTGCATATACATCTGTGCACATGAAATAACTTTGACAAGGGACTTTTTATTGGACATTCTTATGTAGAAAAAGCTTTTTTTATTATTAAGTATTTGAAACTTGGTACCCTCAGTATATGAGGAAAGAGTTTGCAAGTACCGCCAATAAGTAAAAAAAATAAATAAGATGTACCTCTTTCTTCTTTACATCTTTCTGCTTTCCTCTCTTTTGTTTTTTCTCACCGGACCAATTGTCCACCATCTCATCAGATGTGTGTAACGTGAATCAACAGAACAAGGCAGGTTACACATCTATCATGCTGGCTGCACTCGCAGCTGTGGAAAGTCCAGAGGACATGAGAATTGTGGAGCAGCTCTTCACAAAGGGAGACGTCAATGCCAAGGCCAGCCAGGTGAGTCTGTTCTGAGGTAATGGGTGTGATGTCCTGCTGTTTGACTAAATTGTGTCCATATGTTGCTGTAAGAGTGTAATGAGGAAAGAGTGAAAAAAGTGTGAATTGTCTTATTCCACAAACAAGCTGTGAATCTGTATTTGTAATGCTTGAGATGTGTGGACTGGGCATCATTAACCATCTTTCTTTTGTTTGACCCTTGCCTTCTGCTGTCCAGGCTGGTCAGACAGCTCTGATGCTGGCTGTGAGCCATGGCAGGATGGACATGGTGCAGTCCCTCCTGGCACAGGGGGCGCAGGTCAATCTCCAGGATGACGAGGGCTCCACGGCACTGATGTGTGCAAGCGAGCACGGGCATGCTGACATTGTTAGACTACTTCTGTCACAGCCAGACTGTGATGCCACCCTGACTGACAGTGTATGTGAATCATTACTGCCACTCTGGGCAGCTTCTGTGAGCCTGGTGGCTGCAAGCTGTGAAGCTGAAACATTCCAACTTTTCACATATTGTATTAAAACATTTGTTTAATTAAATATGTCAGGGAAACAAAGGGGTAGATTTGTATAATTAAATATTTACAGGATGCTTTTTTCCATCTGTAAATGTACAATAAACAGCAAAACATCTCATAATGTATGAGTTTGTGTGTTTACAGGATGAAAGTACAGCCCTGTCCATTGCACTGGAGGCAGGACATAATGACATTGCAGTGCTCCTTTACGCACATGCCAACTTCTCCAAAGGACAGACAGGGGTATGTGGATCAACTATTTCACACTAACACTTAAACTAAGTATATATATGGAAAGTTTAAAAAACTTTTTTATTGTGTTTGTCCCTGTGTGTATTTGTCCTTAACAGGCAGCTGCTCGTCACTGTGGCAAGCCTCTCTTCCTCTGGTGGTAGAAATATTTTTGAATGAGCTGATACCCTGAAGTCTGAATGCTTACTTCTTGAATCTTCTGAGGTGATTCAGTTTCACGAAATATAACAAAAGGAGGAGATATTACAGTGTCAGCTTCAATCTTATAGTTGGATACCGAGTTATTCTCCAATGACAATGATATATTGCAGTGTAGCATTTGTATTATATTGTGTGTATTGTATTGTAACTCAGCAGGTAATATATGCATGACAGAGTATATTACTATTCACTGTTCATACAAGATAATAGTTATTGTTGTATCCTGCATCCTCCTGTCATCTATTATAGACCATCACTAAAACGTTTCTTTAACTATTTTAATTTGTTTTTTTATAAATATTTATAATTGCAATATTTTATAATTGCAAAAGAGAATAAGATACAATAAAGTACACAGTACAATAGCATCAAACTTCAAAATGTTAGAGCAAATATGTAAATGAATAAAATATAGATCATAAATATCTACAAGTAGAAGAAAAATAAGTTAATTATCTTAATTGTTATGAAAACAAATGTATTATATTTAAAAGTTGATACTTCTGCTAGATCTATACTGCTTTACTCAAAGAATTATGAAGCATGATATATATTTTAAACATGTTTAATTGAGTCATTTTACCAAACTCCAAAGCTAAATGCAATTACACACACTATAGCTCTTCTGTTTCTAAGATTCGTGGGAGGTTGTGTTGTTAATGACATGTACTATAAAGGTATATTTCAACATTTTGGGACATACAGTGTCTCACAAAAGTGAGTACACCCCTCACATTTTTGTAAATATATGATTATATCTTTTCATGTGACAACACTGAAGAAATGACACTTTGCTACAATGTAAAGTAGTGAATGTACAGCTTGTATAACCGTGTAAATTTGCTGTCCCCTCAAAATAACCATACCATAAGTGTTGATGACCCACTGGTTGAAAATACAGGTTTTCAACTGGTTGAGGTACTTCTAATACTACTAATGTGAGAAAACATTCATCCAAGACACCCACTGAAAACTGCTGAAACCTTTTGAATGTAGAAAGGAGGAAAAAAGGCTCCACAAAGGCTTTTGTGATATTGATATACCATTGACACCATCTGAGTTTATCTTGGTCTCAATGGACCACAGGACATCGTTCCAGTAATCCATGTCCTTAGTCTGCTTGTCTTCAGCAAACTGTTAGCGGGCTTTCTTGTGCATCATCTATAGAAGAAGATTCCTTCTGGGATGACAGCCATGCAGACCAATTTGATGCAGTGTGCGGCGTATGGTCTGAGCACTGTCAGGCTGACCCCCCCACCCCTTCAACCTCTGCAGCAATGCTGGCAGCACTCATATGTCCATTTCCCAAAGACTACCTCTGGATATGACGCTGAGCACGTGCACTCAATTTCTTTGGTCGACCGTGGCGAGGCCTGTTCTGAGTGGAACCTGTCGTGTTGAACCGCTGTATGGTCGGCCACCGTGCTGCAGCTCAGTTTCAGGGTCTTGGCAATCTTTTTATAGCCTAGGCCATGTTTATGTAGAGCAACCATTCTTTTTTTCAGATCCTCAGAGAGTTCTTTGCCATGAGGTGCCATGTTGAACTTCCAGTGACCAATATGAGGGAGTGTGAGAGCAATAACAACAAATTTAACCCACCTGCTCCCCATTCACACCTGAGACCTTGTAACACTAACAAGTGAAATGACACCAGGGAGGGAAAATGGCTTATTGGGCCCAATTTGGACATTTTCACTGAGGGGTGTACTCACTTTTGTTGTCAGAGGTTTAGACATTAATGGCTGTGTGATGTTATTTTGAGGGGACAGCAAATTTACACTGTTATACAAGATGTACACTCACTACTTTACAAGTTTCATTTCTTCAGTGTTCTCACATGAAAAGATATAATCAAATATTTACCAAAATATGAGTGGTCTGCTCACTTTCGTGAGATACTATACACGTCCTTTGCTTTCTGTCTTAGCATTAGATAATAAGGTTGATACTATTCTCACGTCTGTTAGTTAAACATGAAGCTACAGATCACACAAAAGATATATAATGTGTTAAGTGAGCTGTAGAGGTGCTTGTAAGCAAATTTGTTCTTACCCCTTAGATAAAAGCCAGTCAGGCTAGCTGTTTCCCTCTGTTCCTATTCTTTTATGCTAAGCTAATCAGTTGCTAGCTGTAGCTTCATATTTAATAGCTAGATATGGAGAGGGTGGTATCAGTCTTCTTCTGACTCAGCAAGAAAGCGAATAAGCCTAGTTCCCAAAACTACTCCTTTAAGTGGTGTCTACATTATAATGGATAGTTCTGACACTGATGAAGGCTGGACATCCCAATGTTTTCATTTCATCTCAGTTTAATTAGAAACTGTCTTTAATAGTTCATCTGTAAAGTTAAAATGTATTACAAAAAGTTTATGTAATACATTTACCATTTTTTTGCTGATAAACATTTTATGAATTATATATCAATATCTCAAAATGAAATTCATTCAACTTGTGAATAAAACAGCTCTTTTATTGCGCAAACTCAAAATAGTTTTCTTAAGTTTTTTTCTGCATCATGTCCCTCTCTACAGTTGGCTATTAATCAAATGAAGCCATGAAAAAAAAACCACCTACAAAAAAGGTACTGGTAAGTGCATAAAAGCCTTTGTGGAGCCTTTTTTCCTCCTTTCTACATTCAAAGGTTTCAGCAGTTTTCAGTGGGTGTCTTGGATGAATGTTTTCTCACATTTTTCTTATTAAGTACCTCAACCAGTTGAAAACCTGTATTTTCAACCAGTGGGTCATCAACACTTATTTCCCCCATTTTCAGTCTGGCTGACACCAGCTTGAGTCATCCCTTGACATCCAGCTCTCTGTTCTCCTCTAAGAAAAACTACTTGCTTCCCTCATCGCTCTTTTCCCTGTACTTGTCTTCCTCCTGTCTCCATTTGTTTGACTATTATTGTTTTCATTGAGCCTTAATTTACTATTTTATAAGGATATGGCTATTTATATATCTGATTTAATTTTTAAACATCTCTTCAGAAGACCGATATAAATGACTTGCTGATTGTTAGTTGGCTATGTGACATGACAGTGCAAATCACAGCTGAAATTACTGAGTATATATGTAAGTATGCTTGGCTCCATCTGTGCATTTACCACTGCAAATTAAAACAGAATTTCAACTTTGTATAAGATGTCAATCATTCAGAATGACCTGTGACCTGGTACAGTTTAAATAATATTATTTATTGAATGTACCATAGGACCGAGCTAGAGAAGAGAGTTTGTGGGGCGCTGGCATTAAATGTGGCACAATAATTCAATTCCTCATCAGCCCTGCAACTGAGTCTGTCATTGTTTAATTTTACATAAGAACACTGATGGTGAATGAATGTGTGATATGGCATAAATTATAAGGAATTTTAAAATAACAATATTGAAGTGTGAAATGTAAATTTTGACTGTTTATATTTTAAATATTTGCAAAATTTCAATCAAACATATTTAACGTTAGTGAAACATGAAGTAAAACGGTGTGTTGTCTGTATGTCCCTGCGCTTTTGTTGTCTGCATCTACCCAAATGAGTACATTTTGCCTACTTGCAAAGGTTTGAAAAGTGGTGCTTGGGTATAGAAGACAGAAAGCTTCCACAAAAAGAAAGGTTAGATGTATAAAATTATGTTGTCATTCCTCACGGTGTCCCCCCAGCCACTGTGTACCATTACTGAGAGAGCTTGTGCGTGTGTGACTGAGAGCACTCTGATTCATTTTCCAGCAACAGCAATAAAATACAATGATTTACAAGGTCCACCATCAAAATTTGCAGTTGCCATGGTAACAGTCAGCGGTTTTGAGCAAGTGGTTCTTGGGAACATAATACTAAAAGATATCTCTATTTCACCAGGGTTAGCTAATCCAGTCACTTCACATAGACATACTCTGAGTGTAAACTTCACTACACCATAGTACTTATTAGAATAGTTTAATAAAAGCCATCTTCAAAAGAAAAACATAAATGAGGGCTCCATTTTTTTTTTTTTTTTTTTAAACAAATGAATCTGGCTTGCAGTCATAATTTCCTGCAGATTAATCCCCAATCCCAGCTGACATCAGGCGCAAGGCGGGGTACACCCTGGACAGGTCGATATCTGAAACCAAAAGGAAGAAATTTTCATTTTGTATTAATTCCCCAAAATACCATTATCTCTGTCCATGTATATGGAGGTGCTCTGCTAATAACAGGCTAGATAGCTGCAGCACACTAAACAGCATATAGCCTTAACTTCTATGCAAATTTCACTTTGGCCCATTCAGAGTGCGTAATCTGTAATACTACTGCTAACAACATACACTGTAAGCTACAGTGCAAGTTTGTACTTTGTCTCACTTTCCCTGCTGGGGCTCACTGACACACCCCTCCAGCAGCTGAAAGGAAAAAGATTATTTCCCCAGAACTTTCTTTCAGCTATATAAAAAAACTACTGACAATTAACTAAAAATAAAAAAAGATGTTGACATTATTTTTGACTACAAAGGGATGACTAAATGTAATATCAGTTGGGCTTTAGATCATTATACATAGTAGACAAACAGCAGAAACTTCTAGTAATAAAGTTCTGTATCATGATGACTGGAGGGAATGAATATGCCACACCAAAGAGCTGAAATTGCAATATGTTTCACATTTATTTTCTCTTCCAACAAATTCCAGTGTAGTGTAACCCTGCTGTAAAACAAAAAAATAAACAGCAATTTACTTATCAATATAAAAATTCTTTACAGCATACACTTTGATCTTTGTTCAATGTGTTATCAGCGATGATGATTCAGAATGAACTCATTCAACTGTAGTGTTTTGTTTTTTCATGCAGCATCATCAGCCATTTTGTCCAACATGAAGACACTATTTTCTGCCAAGTTGGTAACAGTTTTGGTAATTTAACATGAGATACTTATGTGCTAATGTTTTTGTCAGTCCCACTGGTTTTAAGTGAGCAGGACTCAGTTGGAAAAAGGTGATGTGATACTAGTTGTTTAGGGGTTGTTTGCTCATGTTGCCAGGCCATTGTCGGTCAAATGTGACCAAACCACACCAACACAATCCTGATGAAGCAGATTAGATTTTGGTGTTAACTCATAATAAATAATAATCCCTCAAACTTTCATTTCAAGTCACAAATATTAATGTTGTAAGGACCTAAGATTTGAAACAAAGTTTTCAGGAGCTTTAATGTAGAAACTTAGGAGACCTCTAGCTAGAGTAAGGCTATGAAAGTAAGAAATAGAAGTTAAGTATCGTATGACAAATGGCTTTGGCCAGCTGCTAGAAGATCTACTCAACAGTGGCATGAAAGCACTGCTGTGGATTGCATGTTCAACTCATGTGCTTCATGATTTCTCTCTGGTTCCACTGAATTCCAGTCCCAGCCACACAAGTCTCTGTCTGCATAGTGCTATGTCATTATGTGTTTGACCTTATGTGAAGAACATGCAACAGGATCTTATATTTCTATCCTGTTGTCTTGTGTATATCCTTAATTTCCTGTGGTGCGAGTTCTGACATTGTGTGCTGTTTTCCAGCAGTGTTTTGCACATGTTGGGGGGGGGGGGTGAACAAAATGATTCACAGAAACCAGATGTGTTTCAACATGAGCCCAAACTAGAAAAAGTCCACTGTTATTTCTGCAATTGTTACAGCTCAGCAGCACAGTGTTGTAGAGATGTTTTTCTTGCTGTCTTGGCACAGAAATCAAGTGTAATGTGAGTCGCTATAAAGGCATTAATCACCCTGCTGGAATTCTAGGGCTGCACATACAAATGCAAGAGATCTTTAGTCAGACATTGGGGGGACCAAGTGGGGGCGGTAAATGTAATGATTTACATTTTTAAAGTTGCAGTAAGATACTAATGGTCTGTGTTGCTGGTTTGAACAGTTTGTGTCTGTCAGTCAAATTCCTCCTATGTGTACTCACACCTAGCCAATAAAAGTGATTCTGATTCTGAAATGAAACTGCCTGATGCCTATGGGATCATGATTATGTTATTTGATCCCATGTATCAAGCTATCTTTGTTCAACAATTGAGTGACATAAGTATAGTGAAGACATAACTTCAGACTACACCAAATACATATTGGTCTGTCCTATGGCATTAGTTTCTGACTCTGGGAAATTGGAGTACAGTAAACAGTAAAATTCCCCAAAACTACTGAATCTCTGAACTCCCCTTTTAACCAAATCACACACATTTAGACTAGTCCATGTGTAAACTAATCAAATGTAATTGGAGCCCCTCTGGGGAGGCCTGCCTCCTGCTTCAAAAACCCTCCGATGTATTCTGTCACTCCAGAATCAGCAGGTCGGCCTGGCCCCTTATACAGTCTGTCACTGGAAGGAGCCAATTGTCTCACCTGTCAGTCTGTCCCCTGTTTGTATCCTAATGCCCACATGCCTGAAACAAACGGCAATTAGGACCGTGTGCCTAATGCGCGCCTGGCGCAAGCGATCTTGTGCGTTTTGACCAACAACATAATAATCTGGTCGTTCACAGCGACTGGGCTTTATGACAAATCAACTACAGCTACACGCATTTGGCAAAAGAAAAACATGCTCATCAAGAGCAGTTATACTGATTTAGGCTATGTCTCCAGTAATGTGAGCATCAGGGCTGGTGCAGTTAAGCAGTCTGTGTTTTACTTGTGAAGACTTGCGAATGGTCAACTTGTGTAGCTACTAGAGACCCGTGCATGGCACGCGGAGGATTATTGAACGACCAAAAACGTTGGCAGCTTTTTAAGCCGCGCACACTGTTTACTATTGCTGGTTGTCATGTAGCCTACACCAACATGAAGCAGAAGAGTTATGCTAAGCACCCGGTGCGTTTTTCAGTAGGTTTAACACAGAATTTTGGGGAGATATCTGATCTCCCCAAAACTTTCTTTCAGCTTTTATTGGATCTGATGACGGTGTCTGGCCATTACAAATATTGTGGGTGGGTGGAGGCTTGGTTCATACAATGTTTGTGCTCTCACTGTATGAACCATGGATGTCCTGAAATGCTGCAGCCTGGATTCATGTTTCTAAGATCACTGCGTTAGTTGACATAAAATGGCACGTTTCCTCTGAAATGCAATGCGAATTTCTTTTTTAAAAAAAATAAAAATGAACCGGTAACTTTAACAGCAGGGTAGGAAGAGGGGAAAAAAACGTCTGGCAGCAGTCGATATTAAAAACATGCAGAGGGAGACAAGCTCGGGGCCTTCCAGAGTCAGGAAAAAGACTTCGGAGAGCAGCACACAGGAGATGGGTATGGCATTTCTATTTTCCCCCAGCCCATTGATTTGTATATGAAAACATAGCGCTTTTATTCTCCCCCTTCTGGGCTCTGCTTCTGAGTGATCAGCTGATGAAGAGACTAGCAGCTCGCCGCTATGCTGGCTTGCTAATTCTCTCCCCCACAGCTGCAGCCGATCCTGATAGCCAGCCTGCAGATTGCAGTCAGGTAAATATCCTCCTCCATGTCTTTCTTCTCAGGCTCAGGATTCAGCCAGGCTACATCGCATGGGAAGAGAGGAAGAGATGGATAAAATGAGTGTGTGCGCGCGCGCGCCAGGGAAAGAGAGCGAGTGTGTCTGTGAGTTTATTCGTGTCCGTCTAAGTGTGTGTGTGTGTGTGTGTGTGTGTGAGTGAGAGCAGGGGGGAGAGAGGGAGTGTGTAGGTGTGTTGTAACAGATGAGAGGGAATCTTTGCCAGATTAGTCAGGGTAGAGGCAGGCTTGTTAGGAGATAGCACAGGCATGGAGCATCACATGCACTCACTGACACCCTTCCCCGCTCACACATGCACAGTCAATCAGGCAGCTCTCAGCTGGGTTATGCATCTTTGAGGATTACCCTCTATCCCTCCAGTATTCTGCTGGAACGATTGCAGCCCCTTAGAGAGAGTAGCGGGGCTTTCAAAGCCTTCATTTGAGCCGAGCGATGATGAGCAGGATTTCTATTGTTACCTCTCTTGTGTTGTTGTCTCCTGTAACTCAATTATCTGCCATGTCTTTTGGTTCGGAAGTGCAGGCATGCGGTCTGTTTTTTACTGTATCAACATCAGTCCTGTTTTTTAGGCTTGGCAAATATTATTATTATTATTGTTTTGAAGTAATAATTCTGCATTCCTGTTCCTCAGACCAGTGTGTACAAAATACAATATTTCAACATGTTTTCATCTCTGTCCTTGAGAAATACATCTTCACAAGCGCATGCTCTGTGATATGATTTGAATGCTGGTGTGTGTTCTGTATGAGCCTGTATGATTCAATATTCTGTTCAGATTGGACAGCATGCCTTCTGTATTTCCTCCTCCGTCTCTCCCGCTGGGTTGCTGTTGCTGCTGCTCTTGCTGCATGCATACTCGTGTTTCTGGCCTCTAATTGCCTTTGTGGAAAATACAGCGGTTGCAGCAGATATTCGAAACGCAGTGATGAAATGGTTGAAAATATCTCAGCATGCAGCAGGCGCTCTTGTCGAACACCACACACCTAAGATTATGTTTATATTTCAAATATCTTTATGAACCAGGAAAACATAGGTTAATATTTATGGCATTATGAGCATTTTTAGGCTTTGTGCTTTGGTATAATATGGTAAATGTATTCATATTCATTGTGCATTATAAAAAAATCTGCCTTCCCTTGATAATCATCTGATATTAAAGCCTTCAGATAAAATAATCTGTCCTAAATTTGCAGAGACAGCACAGTAGTTGGGTCTCTCCAGTCCATGCAAATTCAGATGCTATTGTAATAAATAAATAAACCCTCTTTCATTTTAATACAAAACCATAGGCTGTAAATCTGCATGCTTAAACTCCAGCCAGTACTGCTAATTAGCTTGAGACTGTGAGTGCCTTAATTTGAGGTTTTCAGATTTAGACTCCTTGGTGTCTAAAGTGCTTTAGGTTTCTGTCTTTGTGGCAAGTGAAGGTCTGAAAACATATGCTGTGTGTACAGTGGTTTCTGAGATTCTGAGCATCCCAACTAAAAATCAGAGGAAGAGTTCAAATGAATGGGAATGGAAGAGTTTTGAATGAAGATCGGTCACAGTTCTCCTTTCCTCCCATTTTCCAGTTGTTATTTTCCTTGTAACACTGAACTACAAAAGAAGAACATGACAGGCTTTGTGTGTACAATATATACAGTACACGTTTTTATACTACAATGTTTCATTCGCCTTACTCTTGTTTCTCAGAGTTTGTTAGCTGTCCCCACTCATTGCTCCCTCTTCCTGCAGCCTGAGGCAGGAGAGAACGGTTCCCTGGAGGAGATGGAAGAGGACATCAGTCTGAAGAAGCGTAAAAGCGATCATCATGGTGAGAAAGAACTGCAGTCTGGGCAGGAAACAGGCGAAAAAGTCAAAAGGAAGCGAGGACGCCCACCAGCAGAGAAACTGCCCCCAAATCCACCTGAACTCACCAGAACACTGAGCACACTGGTAGACATGGTTATCAACTACAAGGACGGGTGAGGGCGCTAAATTTTTTGTGGCCTCTGTCATGACACTATGATGCAACTATATTAATTGTTAATTATGAACTAGCTGTGGAAAAAAATGGTTTTGCTTTTACAGACATCTTTAAAAAGTGTTGTTTACAGAAGACCAGGGTTCCGTGGAGGCCAGTTCACACTGCCCCCGTTGACTTTGTTGACTTTGTTGACTTTGTTTAACTGTGTTCCTTGCATTCTGTCTGAGCACAAACATCAACATCTTCTTTCTAAGCTAAATCGATCCAACGTCAATGTAGCAATCAAGTTGGTATCGTGGCAACTTTGTCATTTAGAGATTAGAAGATATTTAACCCGTGTTTGTGAGAAAACAATGGTTGATAACTGCAGATAACAATGTGATTAAATCATTATCTTGGTGTAACAGCCTTGAAATGGAAAAGCACCCCAAAAGTGGAATTTGTTACCCCAAGATAATGAGATACATCATGATCTCAGTGTATGTGTCATTCTGGTCTTCTATAAATGTCAATCATATTCTGACGTATTGATAAAACATTCACATTGTGCTTCCAGGTTGGGTCGACAGATCAGTAAAGGCTTTGTGCAGCTTCCCTCCAAGAAGGAGGTACCTGAGTATTACGAGCTGATCCGAAAGCCTGTCGACTTCAGAAGGATCAGGGTACGTGTCACCGAACACCCTCAGAACTTAAATGCAGATAGCATTGTTATCTGGTGAAAGAAACTCAAATAAATGGAGCTGGAACTCCAACATATATATAATACAGTAAAAAGTAAGTAAAAAATAGAAGTGTCTGTATTGATTATCCAAAGAACTCTTTTGGTAAATATGATTGAGAAATTAATAAATTGTGCTTAGCTTAACAAGTAGCCTATAGTTACCACTTAATCATTTTCATATATGGCATATTATTTCTTTGTATTACCTACTTTGAATTATCAACATTTTAGGTATCTTCTGCTCAGAGTGTTACAGTTTAACGATAGAATAAACACCAAAAAGAAAACACTACATTTCAAATATATAGAATAATATTGTAGCTACTACTACTAAAACTACTAAACATTTGCTGCCTGTACCAGAGGTGAAGGAGTCTAGTGACATGAGGCAATTCCCAAATTTAAAGATTTGAGATTTACTTGAATAAAGACTGACTTGGTATTTATGTTTTTGTGCCATGAGGCACTTGGTGACGGTGACATTAATGGACAAAATCTTTTTATTTAATATTGCATGCTACATAATTTTATTTTAGCTCTAGATGTTAAGTAAATGTATGCACCAAGACTGAGAGTCCACAGCTACGCTAGTGTACAGTGAGCTTAAACGTCAGCATGCTAAAATGGTGACAATGCTGATGATCCTGCTAGCTGAAAAGTTAAAGGATCATGAAAGTTATTACAGTTCATATAGAGGGGACATGATTGTGTGTACCAAATGTCATTGCAATTCATCCAATAGTAGTCAAGACTTTTTTTTTACTCAAAAAAACAAATGTCAATCTCATGAGGAAATACAAGGCAAAATCTTTAAGATTCATGCTCTGGGAACCATGAATGTGTGTACCTAGTTTCATGGCAATCCAACATATATGTAGTTGTTGAAAAATTTTAGTCTTGATCAAAGTGATGGGCCGACCAACCTACCAACATTGCCATCCATAGAGCCACGCCTTTAGCATGGCTACAAAAGAAAACTGCATCTTAATTTCTTGACAGAATGGGTCAAAATAATTTCTGACACACACATAGCAAAAATAACCATTAACAACAGCTAACTAGCCAACACATTTTAATGACACCACCAACAGGATCAACTCCAAAAATCCTTAAACTTCACATGAATAACAAGCTATCAAGTAGAAAGGAGATGAATAGTCCTACTTGGTAGCATATTTACGTTATAGCTACTAACTATATTTTGTGTTGCTAGGTATTCGCCTCAAAATAGGTGACACAACATGTAAAACATCCTGTGTAATCAGCCAAAACATAACCACAAACACAGGTGAGGCTTAATTTTACAAGCTTGTTAGCTACACAAAGTTTGAGCTGTAAGGTTGGGATTCAGTAGCACATCAAAGGGTCTAAAAAATAGAAGAGATAAAAAATTCATCAAATCATCTACTCACTCACACACCCTGGGGCCGTCACACAGTAAAATATGTATGAATGAGTACAAGTGGTCTTAAATCACACACTCACCACAGCACCTGTACTCTAATTAAAGCATAGTTCACACATGAATTATCAAATAAAGTGGCAAAGGAAATATGGAATTCTTCTATATTCTTATTATTGTCAACAAAGACCCAAACCACATTGTGTTTGTCCATCTCTCAATACTTTTGCAAATATATAGTTTAATTTTTATTTAAAAACAGATTGAGTAAATAGTGCATTTGGGGGACTATTTTCTGGGGCGGATTAATAAATATTGGGGCAGTAGGACATGTGGGATTGGCCAAAGTTGTTGGCTTTGGTATTTTCACTGGGCTCGGCCAAGCAATAATGCCTGCGCATAACTCGCATTAAAACCCAGAATTTCAGCTTTTGTACAGATTAAACCATGAAAGAGGTGCTAGTGGACAGATTCATTTTACCTTTGGACAGAGAGAGACTAGCTGTTTCCCCCTGTTTCCAGTCTTGCCAGCTTAAAATTTAGTGTACAGACATGATTATGAACTCTCGGCAAGAAAGCAAATAGGGAATATTTCTCAAAATGTTAAACTATCTAATGAAGGGAGGAAAAATGTATTTTTTGTTTACCCTCATAAGAATACCTTCTCTTGGACTACTACTTATTAAATGCTTTATTGATAGCTGATAATTTCTTTGCAATAGTCACACTGAGGTTTTGATACTGATCCTCTGCTTCACAGGAACGTGTACGTAATCACAAGTACAGAAGTGTGGGAGATTTGGAAAAGGATATTTTCCTCCTTTGTCACAATGCTCAGACTTATAACCTGGAGGGATCTCAGGTGAACCCCAAGGAATTCTTTCATTTGAAAGCAACAAATTCATTTTTCATAGTCTCCATTCTGTTATTGTTGTCATAAATGGGTTTGGATCTTGAGGTGGTGAAGAACAGCCCATACTTTGTTTGAATGTGCGTGTGTGTATCTGCCTTTGTGTGTTGCATGTGTCTCTGTTTGCCACTGCAGATCTATGAAGATTCAATTGTCATTAAGTCTGTCTTCGAGAGCGCGAGACAGAGAATTGTCACAGACGAGGAACAGAAAGAGACGGTTAGCGCCACTCACAGCGATAATGGTGGCGGAGCTGAAGACCAATTTGTTCCATCAGCAGGTGAGAGTTAAAACACATCAATATCAGGAGGGGTGATGTTTTTACAAGTGACCAAATGAAAACAAATAGAAGACAAACGTTCTGTGGTTTAAAAAATGTTGATAAAAGTATTGTTTGCTATAGTCATTCTTACATTTAACCACTTGACTTTTGAACTACGCGAGCATTTGAAAATTGCAAATACAATATATTTGTATTAGACTCATCCTACTGTCTCTTTTTGTAACCAGTGAAACCATTACCAGTCCAGCTAAAGAAGGGCAACAAGGAGGAGAGAAGCAGAATTACTATGGCCAAGAGGCTCCACAGTGATTTAGACAGTGATGAGGATCTAGAGGACAACACCACAAAAGATGAAGGTTGAACTGAAAGGCCCTCAGTTTTTTGTATTCTGGTTCATGTCTATTCTCTGCCACATCCCTTTTCATTGGTTTCTTCATTTTCTAAGCAAAAGAAATGTCTTTGACAATAAAATAAGAAGGACCATTCAAAGAGAGGCACTTACGGAACAATGCTTCAATATATGTCTTGCTGTACATAGTTCTGTTCCTTTAATTTAGCTGGTCTTATATAATAATTTCCATTTTATCTGCCTTAGTCTTTGTGATTGCTTCTGCAAATATTATGTAAAACAACAGTTTCACTGACTGTTTTTAATCCATATATTTGATTGTATGAAATGCCTTCATATGTTTTGGAGCATGATATGTACATCTCTCCTGAAGCTGGCTCCTCCAGAGCAGCACCTGCTGATGACAATGTTGATGTGTTCAGGGATCGAGAATTGAAGCACACAGGAAGGTCTTTTTAAAGAAAACAAGAACAAATGAACACTAAGTTTGTTTAAAATCTCTGAATGTTAATTTAGAGATGATACATCTTTGATAAAAACCATAGTGGAAGTATAATGGTCAGAGAGACTTGATAAATACTAGTACTGATAGTATTACTTTTGTCTGTTTCTGATACTTGATGGAATACGTTTAGGTCTAATCAAGGGTACTCAATTTGAACATTTGTATCCCTTGTGCTACAGTATATTCACATGTTGTACAGTTTGTGTGAAAAGTAAGTAAAAACAAAGTTTCTTTTCATTTACTCTCCTGGTTGTTGGGGAGGATGGAAGACATCATTGTTAAGACAATCCCTGGAAATGTGTATCACTTAAACACTTGCGAAATAAATTTTACCAAAATTCCTGTTGGTTGTTGTTATTATTAGTAGTATTTAACAGAGTAGTAGACATTTTAGTAATACTTGTTGTAGTCACAAAATGTATGAAATGTATAAATCACTCTGGATCTGGAAAGTAGTCGTCAAAGGATAAAAAAATGTGGTTGGGAAGGTTTACATTTAAATATAATTCAAGTATTCAGTCACATTTAACCTCCACATTAAGACAGGAGGTACTATCAGAGTCAGCATTATTCCCTTTAGAGTGTAATTACTGTATGTGATGTGTATTTTTGACAATGTTCCAATAGGTGGTGCAAGAGAACCGTTTGATTATCTCTGTGTTTCTGTGTTGATATAGATGTAGTGACTACTGATACCAGAAACAATCAGGTAACAGTTCAAACTACCAAAGGGGGGGGGAAAAACAGCACCTCTGAAGCTCACTAACATGCTTCATCTCCCTTGTTTAATCTGTGCACAGATGTAAAAACATCGGCTTGTGGTTTTATGGGAGTTACATGCTGGTTTCTTGGCTGTGCACACTGACTGAGCCAATCGTCTCCTGCCTCTATCTTTCTATCATTCTTAAAGCTAGAGTAGGAAATTCCATAAGTCTGAATGAAATGGTGAGTTGGCTTACCTGCCATCTACCTGCCTACCTGTGTTGTTGGGGTATGGCTTTGGAGGGAGGCCTAAAGGGAGGGGTGGAATTTTTTTCTGGTTGGATACATTTAAAATCTAGCTGTCTCTTGCTAGTTTCTCCAACATTGCCCAAACTAGCATTAATGGACAGATATGAGGTATAGATCTTCTCATATAACTCTCACCAAGAAAGCAAATAAGTGTATTTTCCAAATGTTGAACTATTCCTTAAAAAATACATTAAGTCATTTTGAAACCATGTCTGCTCGCTGGAGGGAAGAAAGGCTCCAAAACAACTTAAAGCAGTTTTCCTTTGGTTTGTCATGTTCTTATAGCTAAGTTATCAGCAAAAATCCACCTACACCTCCAGCAGACACACAGCATGTGCCATTGGAGTTATCTTTCTGACCACCTGTTGAATCTAATCTTTTGACAGTATGTTGTGCCAGGTTTGGTCATCAACCTCCTGAGAAAAACATATAAATCTCTTTTGCTTCCTAGATGTTCAATTAACTTCACCTGCCACCTGTTTACTTTGGTTCTCCACAGTGTCACGCTGTAAAAGGTGGCATACAATGGGCTTTTGTGAGCATTTTAGAGATCATTCAAGAGTGGCTTTCCACAGTATTTTGTTAGGAAAAGAGCTGTTCGGATTTAACCTTTTGGGCTGAAAAAAAAAGCTGAAATCTAAAGAGAGATGCACCCTAAGCTGATTCTCTCTGGGATTCTTTATATTCCAACCTTTCAAATTTCAGGGAGTTTTTTGAGTCAGTGGTAAGATGTTGTTCCACTAGTGACTGGGTTTAAAAAGTGCGTGAGCATCTGGGTGCAGGGATAGGTGGCTAATGTTATGTGCTCACAATGAAATTCATTGTCACACCATCTCTAGTACACAAATGCATGTCATTGCTGGGGTTTGAGTGAATGTAAAATATGAAGCCATGGCTATTATAGATCCAAGCAGATAGTGATAAACAGCGTTCAGCTTGAGTTAAGACCTGTGTGACTGGAAAAACATACATTTTTAATGTGGTCTCTTTGGCAGCTATTTTTAAGTGAGTCTGCTTAAGGATTTAGCTATGAACACAATTTGTACCTTAGGGCTTTATTCAGAGTACTCATGATGTGACATCACCAAAAAGTAAATAAAAACCTGCACATTGGTACTCAGAAATTATTTTCTATTATCACTAATGGCAACGTGTCTCCCTGAACTTCACAGATGCAGGCAGTGTAACAAAAACACCCAATACAGTGTCTAGTTTTCCACCAGCCTATAGATTTGATAGACAAGGACAAAATGACATGGGAGATGTCACAGATGAAATTTTGGCAACATAGCTCATTATTGCAGTGCTTTCTGACAGTTCACTCACAAGTCCGTAGGTCGAAGCATCCTTCGAGTGTACGATCATGAGTACTGTCTGCTTGCAAATATGTGAGTAGGTTTTGTGCCACTGTAAAATGAATGGAACTCACTGAGAGACAGGACCTAAAAATTGATGGTTGGCTGTGTTGGAGAATGTTTTGCAGTGAAGAATGTGCAAGTGATCAATGGGATAAAGATGCAAGGTATAAAATGTGTTGTTACAATGCTATTTTATTAGAACATATTACCTGTCTTCAAAAATATTTTTTATTTCCATAGTACTCACAGTTATCACACAAATGTGAGATATACATTTTAAATTGTAGATTTTTATACTATTAGTACTCACTGTATTTAATTTGAGGAAATAGTTTTGGTCACAATGTTGAAACATTTTCAAAGTAAGCAACCACAAGATTAACATTTTGCTTATTGCTCAAAGGGTCATGTTTTTTACAATAGAAACTCAGCAGACATGTAGCCTAGGTGAGATTTAAACACACAGACAAACACTTTTTTTTACTATCGACATACATTTGCATGTCTTGTGATCTCAGGAAGGGCTTCGAACTGTATGCTAAATGCCAGACGGAATCAACATTTGTTTGAAATCACCATCTGCTGTTCCTTTTGTTTGTGAGAGAATGTAAGCGGAGAGATTTTGAATGTCGAGAGAAAACTGTATCTTTCTCTCCATGGCAACGTACATAAAGGATTGATTCATCACATCTTTGACTCCATACCTCTTCTTTGGGAAGAAATTTTCTTTCACACAAGACTAAATAAACTACATAAATTAATTTACAGTATTTAGATATATGCTCCTTAACATTTAATGAAGTGCAGATTGTCAGAAGAACAAGAACATAGAGATTAACAATGTCCTTGTTGTGGGGCAGCTAAAAGGCGTGGGCTCTTACTGTAAATAGCTCTGGGAAACAAAGTGGCACCCATGTCTTCTTGATGAAAATCTCACATAAAAGGACATAAACCTAATGGATGAGAAGACATGGACATATTGCTGAAGGTAGACACACTAATGGCTTTTGGAGATTAGTGGGCCCAGAAGGTGATTTTAATCTGTTGAGAAGACAATCCCTTTTCTCTGTACACATGGGACACAGGTTTAATAGAAGGTTAGCGTGGTCCACATTACGCTAATCACCTGTAATATTTCACATTTCACCTCACTGCTCTTTTAACTGTCACAGATAATGTCAACACCAACATTCATCTTCAATTTCTCATCATTTGTACAACATTTTACATTTATTTTTTAATTGGTTTATACAGAACAGTAAAACCCATTGCTGTCTTCTGTTACAGTACACTAATCATGGATATGAGAGGACTGCTGTATCAAGAAATGAGTACAAGATTATAGGATACAGCAGCTTGAGGAATAACGACCTAAATGTAAAAGTCAATAACTCAATTATTGTATTTCCTGTGCCGGTGTTGCTGTTCTCTGCTTCACTAAGTACATACTGTGCATCTATAAACATTATGATCTTGGTGAAAACATCCAACATACTGTATAGAAAAGGGTTTTCAGTGACATTTGAGAAACAATATTGTCTGTGGTGTCTGTCTGTGGTAATGTTCTGATTCAGCTATATTGTTAGGTGCTATTGACTCACTGCTATTGTTTTAGGGTGGCTGCACAATCTGCCCCTTTTGTGGCTGAAAACAATGCCATCCTAGCCAAATGAGGTGTTTTAGAAGGATTGTATAGGCCTACAGCTGTGTGTCAAATTAACCAAACAACTTCTCTGGTGTTTTGTACTGCTCCACAACAATTTCTGTCTAATAAGTTGACATGAGATCAGATCAGATGACATTAAATGAGATCAGATTAAATGATATGAGATGAGATGACATGAGAGTGGATGACATGAGATAACATGAGATCTGATGATGCGGGATGAGATGCCATACGTCTGCGTGGGTTCTCTCCGGGTGCTCCGGCTTCCTCCCACTGTCCAAAGACATGCGGACTAGGTTGATTGGTGACCCTAAATTGTCCTTCGGTGTGAGTGTGAGCGTGAGTGGTTGTTCGTCTATGTGTGGCCCTGTGATGGACTGGCGACCTGTCCAGGATCTACCCCGCCTTTCGCCCGATGCCAGCTGGGATTGGCTCCAGCCCCCCGCGACCCTGTACGCAGGATAAGCGGTTGACGATGGATGGATGGATTCAGCGAAATCTTACATGTGTATTGTGTGTGGTCTTTCTCTTGCAAACCTAAAATAATAATGTGAAGAATACACAATTATTTCTTTATAGCCTATTCTACTTTTTCTCTTAAAAAGCCTTCACTTATTCTCTGCTGAATTACCACTGAGACTTAAGAATATAGTCATTACGAACAGACTGTCACAACATTCTGTCTTGAAACTGCCCATTTTTAATTAGCGAAGTGTCTGAAGTTTTTTTTTTCCATAATGCAAACAAGCAGCAAAGAACATTGGTAGTACAGTATGTTCATCCATTTTTTTTTTCAAATACAAACATCAAAGTATGAAATAAGCCCAAAAGGGTGGTTGAAATATTTATGTATATGTATTTATGTGCCAGGCAGGTTCACACATAAAAGCTATCATGTGTATTCATATACCTTCACAGTTTGATCTTTTGAGTAACATTTTTCTTTTTCTGTACATCCTTCTTGCGGATAATTGATAAAGATCCCTGTTCAGTGCAATCTATTTGCAGGTTAGCTAAGAACAAAACATAAAAACAGTATGGTATTCCTCGGTGACCAGCAGAACAGTGTGAAAACAATGACAGGAATGTGTGTAACATCCCGTGCATGTGTATCCCTGTGCATGATACGAACCAAAAAGGAACCTACTCTTAAAAATATTGCTCCGTAGCGCTACTAGTGGTCATAACAATTCACAAGTGCCTTTCAGATTTTGGTGCAAGCACATCTGTAACTTGCCAAATGTTGCCCCCAAGAAAGTGAATTGACACTTATTTTAGTAACGATAGTACAAAATAATATCTGTACAAAATAATAACAAATATAAATACAGAAAAATGAAAGGATAAGACAAGGATTTCCATCCTGCTCCTGTATCAGTATCAGCATTTTTCGATAACACATAGGTAACACCCTTTCATGTTAAGCATACTCTCTTTATGTACATTTACCACATTACTATGTTGGTAGAGTAAGTGTCATCTCATCTTATCTACACTGCTTTCAGATGAGGTTCTACTTTTCCTAAATCCTACATCTGCTAATAAATGCAGCTCTCTTCTATTTGACAAGTCAGTGCTTTCTGTGTTCAAATCTCATACTGCCCCATGAGGAAGTAGAGAACAGGAGGGCACGTGGAGGCTTTCCAAGTGAGCCTGTGATTCTTTTCTCCTGCCACTGAAAGTCACAGCCATCATCTCAAGGTACATGCACTTGGAAACATGCACTTTGACAAGAGGAAGCTGACACAATTCTCATCACACTGCTTTGCACTTCACCCTCGAAAGCTGTGCTCTTCTGATCTTGATATTTTCAAATACCAAAGATGCCTAGATGGGCCTTCATTCTTCCTGTAACATTAAAAACCTCCAGGAGTAAGTGCACACTGAATAAAAGCCTGATTGAACTGCACCTCTGTGCCATACATTGAATCGCACAAACATTACATCCCCTGCAAAGAGAATTTGTAATAGAAGTTAGATAGGTTTACAGTATGTGAACAATCACAATCCATGCAATGCATAAATAATGGACATTCAGATTATCTGTTTTCTCTGAAAGGCCCCAACAACTTTTCAATCACGTTGTTACTTTGAGTGAAGGTACATATATTTTGTGTTTTGTCTGTGCTCTTTTTTTTTCTCTGCTTTTAAAGTGGGCGAGAAACAGCTTTCCATCAGGATTTAGCAACATTTAAACCAAAATCTGATGACAGTTGGTAGGCTGTTTACTTAAGGTGTCAATCTCTGAATGGCTAACTCTTAAGATTTTCATTCAAATTAAATCCAGTTTTTGATGCTCTTTATTAATATCTGTAATATATCAGCACTAGCCATTTAATATATTACAGTAAAAATCTGTCGTCCATTGTTTGTGGCAGAGTCCGCCATTGCCGTGCTGGATTATAATTGCCTTCACACACACAAGGCAATCACAGAAAGCGAATACAGCGTTACCTTTGTAATTCTATCTCGTAGATATCAGCCTTTACTATTTACTGTTCACTTTCTTACAGCTATATCTGAGCTGCATCTGATTTACTGCAAATGCAATCTGAAAATTTCCGACTGCTTCACATTGAAAGCATTAAATGGGTAAAACACTGGTTGGCTTTCATTGTGAAGCAGTCACAGGAAACACAATGTATTCATTACCAAGGTTAGTATTAACAATGATAGTTCATCAAAAATGCATCTAAAAAACAAGACAACGGTCAGTTTTGCCATTTTATGTTAAGCAGATCACTATGTATTTTGCAAGAGAGCAGTGGGACAAGAAAGAGCAACCACAGTGAGCTGTTACGCCCAGGCCACACCGAATACCTGTGTATGATGGCTACCTCACTGAACTGCTGCGGTTCACACAGACAGCGTTGCTGCTGTGCTGCAACCTCCAGCCCTGTCTTTCTACATTGAGTTTGCCTTTGAGAATGGGCATCAATGATAGAATGTTTCATTTCATTTATATTTAGTTATTGAACATTTAAGAAATATACGAAGATTTTGGACCTTTAAACTCTTTGTTTATATTATTTACTTGATTTGCTATATACAGCACGATAAACATTCACATGGGATATTCAGAATGATTCACTGATGTTGCAGCTTGCAAGTACATTCACTTAGAACAAATATACACGGATGGAGTTTAATGAATGAGGCTTGTTTTTCATTCTCCTTGAAATGCAATTTATCATTCTCCAGAGCCCTCAGAGGTCTCAGTGCTCAGTCTCAGTCTGTCTATGTGTGGGACACCTTTTCCAGGTCCTCCATGATCAGGTCCTGTTCTTTAATATCACAACTACCAGCCAAGCACCCTCCTTCCTGACATGAGCACTTCCCATTCCCCACTAACACTGATCTGACACAAGAGCCTGATCTACTGAGGACAGCAGGCTGGACTGGGAGTACAGCATTCCCCCGGATTCGGTAAGAGAAGGTCTTCTGGCGCTCAATGTCAGCAGTGCACAGCTGGAATTTGAAAGCAGCCTGAAAGCCTCTGCGAAAATTCTCATTGAAGAAGCCATAGATGATAGGGTTGACGCTGCTGTTGAAGAAGGCCAACCAGTGAGCAAATGGATACACGTAGATGTTAATGACACGATGCTGATGCTCTGTCAGGCTGGCATAGTCACTCAGCATCATCAGCGTCCACAGTGGAAGCCAGGATAAGATAAATAGCAGAGCCACAACCAGCAGCATCATTATCACCCTTGTCTTCTTCTTTGAAATTGTGTGACGACCTTCGATGCTTGATTTGTTGTTGCCAGTAGGTTTTTCAGACATGCTCCCACTGCCCCTCTTTGGAGGAATAGTGGTCTTGGAGAGAGTGAAGCCAATGCGGGCATACATGATGACGATAAGGCTGAGAGGAGCAAGGTAGATGTTAGCAAAGAGGACAGTGGTGTAGATTTTCCGCATCTCCTGATTGGGCCAATTTTCCCTGCACCAGTAGAAGGGGTGGGTGTCATTGTTAAGTCCATTGACAATTCGCACCCTCTGCTCCTTTGTGACCTGGAGCATGACCCCAGAGGGACACATAATGCATGCAGCCAGGACCCATATGATGACAATAATAAGCTTGGAGGTGGCAATGGTCAGCTTCTGCTCGAAGGGGTAGACAATGCAGCGGAATCTGACACAAAGGGAATCAGAGGAAATGCATAAAGGAAAAGATGTCTCTTAGGATAAAACACACACAAGCACGTAATAACCAGTAAAATTAACAACCCTCACCTGTCAACAGCTATTGCCACCAGAGTGAACACAGATGCTGACACAGATATCCCTTGAACCATACCGCTTAGCTTGCACACTATGCTGCCAAATGGCCATCCTGCAGAACAGAAAAAACTGTTAAAATGTGTAAAAATATAAAAACAAGAAGACAGCATGAATAATGTTAATTCTGAAATGACTCCTAATGGCAGAAAGTGTTAGACCAGCTGAATATTTCACCAGTTCCAAATCAAAGCCAATACAGAAGTTAGAGGTATATGAATCATGAGTATAAGGATATAAGGAAATGCTCTCCTTTTATAGCCTCAATTTAGGCATGTTATCAAAGTTGAAAAAAAACATTTTTCTGACCTGTTATGATGTTGTCCACCAGTGTGGTTGGCATGCAAAAGATGCCAACTAGCAGGTCACTGATGGCAAGGTTGAGAATAAACAGGTTGGTGACCGTGCACATGTTCTTGCTGCGCAGCACAATGAAACACACTACCCCATTGCCCAGCATGCACACCAGGAAGATGAGCAGGTAGGACACAGTGAAGACTGCTGCCACAGAGGGCTTGTGGAGGTAGAAATCAACAAAGGTGATGTTCTGGTGGGTCAAAGGGTTTTCCTGCAATCTTGAGAAATTGGAAGGGTTCAGGCCCTCCCAAGTAGTGTTGAGAACTAGATTCTGGGTCATGGTGATGTCTGGGTGCAAGAGAGAAAAAGAAATAGAGACAGGCAGAAATGTACTACATGGATAACCTATTATTTGCTCAGCACATTAGTGCATGTGTTCTGGGTTAAAAATCCAATATCCTCCGTTAACAAAATCAACCAATTACCAAGGAGAACATTATTACACACATCATCCCGCTGGGAGTGCAATCCTGAAGGCCAGAAGAAAGACTAAATTGGTAATTACATAAAACAACAAAACCTATCTAGAAATCAATAGTCCAATTCTTGTGTCTTTTGATTGTTGTGGGTGGGTTGATTCAGTCAAGTCTATGCTCTCGCACACTCTCTTATAACAACATGCTGACCAAAATGACCAAATCTGTTCTGAGAGCAGTGAGAAAGTAGGGTTGATAGCTTGCTGACTGATTACATCAATCATCCGAATCCAGCATTCTGAGGTTACTATTGACATCAAACTACTGACACTTAAGTGATTGGTACATTTTACACATCTTAATGGATTTAGAACCTTTCTTTCAAACATTTTACACACAGATTAATCCAACTTGTGTTCAGCCTTTCATGTACGAACATTGTTTTTTAGTGGTATAAATAGACCGAAGTAGGCCAGGTTTATTCAGTGATGATCATTTATGTTCAACATTTAATTAGTATTTTAATAAGTAATTGCATATGAAATGTTGCGATCTTCATTTCCACTTTAATTGCACATTTTAAAAATCTGTAATAATGTCTAATACATTATGATGGAATTTGCCTTAAAAATGAGCTGTTAAAATGTACTTACTGTTCTCTATAAAAACTGACTATGCCAGTGTGATTCATTCACTGACAACCTTCATATTTTCACAGTCTTCAAAAAGTAAATCCAGGTAAAGGAAAATATTTGATTATAGCTGCACTACTAGTTATAGTGTCTTGCTCATACAATCACAATGCATCATGCTGCTCATTATGCTGTAGCACACATTGAAGAACTGAATGTAACATAATCATTCAATTCAAACCCTCTGTGGAGGAGATGAGAATAGTCTGTGTTTGTCTTTTAATCAGTGAAGCTTTGGAAGAAATTATTGTTTTCCTTGAAACTATACGCAAACTGAAACTAAGCTTTTGTGATCTGTTGTTCTTGTAACAACTACATGGATGACTGAGAAGATCTTGGCGCTCAATTCCAAAATGCTGTAAATACATTTGGGACCAAATATCAATTGCTGAACTGAGGTTCAGAATTTCCATGAGATGCAGAGAAAGTTTTATCACTCTCTGTTAAGTTATTGGACTTACTATGCTTTTATAAGTCATGCCAATTCGCTCATTCTTTGCAATTAACGTACAGCCATACAACCTTAATATTTACACAGTTTTACTGACAATAGTAGACTTTAAAGTATAATAAATTAGCCCAGATGATGGGATGGGAAGTGACAATTTCTTCTAGAGGAAGATTATAGGTTTTAAAAATTCCCAAATAGTTCTATCTCAGACACTTATTTTCTTACCTTACAGAGAACGATATCTAAGTTGAATTCCTTTCTTCTGTCCTTATAGATGGTATAAATCCATTTGACATAAATTCCACTCATTCAAAGTAAAAAAAAGCTATGCAACCTCATCTCTATGTGAGATCCTATGCTTCTGCTCAGTCTGCCTGCCAGGCAGAGACTGTTGTAGTGCTTATAGATGACAGAGGGATAGATGTGCTGGGCGGTGCATGTGCTGGGAGCAATACATGACCGGAAGTGTTGTGTGAATTGAATATCATATAAAGCTTTCACATTATGCACTCCTTGCCAATGAGGTGCAAAGTTTGGGCATCTGAGAAACTCAGACACCATCAGTCAGTCAAATAGGTACTGAGGAATGTCATTTCTCGCCTTGGATCAACCCCCCAGTTATAAAGCAGGTCTCACCTTTTACTATTCATCCCTCACACCTGAACTGCTTAAATGAAGAAAATGTGAAGTCTGTGTGGTGCACAGAAATCTCTGCAACTGAATTTGACTAAAGTGTAGTATTTTAATTTGGGTTTAAGGTGTATGTTAGCTAAAGATATTTCATTAATTCAGGCTGCAGCACCTCCCACAAATTATGCAAAAATACACATGAGGGTTGATGAAGGGTCAATATCTGATCAATGCAGGAGCGAGAGGTTAGAGGAATAGATGATGACGGCCCTGACCAATGTGGAGCAGTTTGACAAGGAGAGTTGATGGCTGAGGAGAAATGAAGATTGATTTGAAGAAGAAACAAGGCAGCTAATGTGGTTGCCATCCAAAATAGTTCAATTCTGTCAATGTTAGCCAATTTCAAGAAAACCCTTCAAGCTACTGTAACTGCAGTTGCTGCAGAAAGCTTAATTAACACTTTTAGATTAATTTAGCATAAATCCTGTCAAAACTGTAGGGATTCTCACCTTAGAGAGAAGTAAGACGGAGGAATCACATTTTTAGCTAGAGTTTGTATGAAGAGGCACATTAAATATAGAGCTTTCAGGGTGTACTGAACTTTGTAATGGCTGCCACATTAAGTAACATTTTGATCTTAGAAAGCAGCTGACAAGTTGCGATGCGACGTTTTCTTCTAAATATGCTCTTTTCCCATCTCTGCCATCACAACTTGTTAGCTGCACACAGTGCAACAAACCAAAACAACTGAGTAACTCAGTTCAATAAATTCCAGCATGTTATTTTGCAATTATATCTTCTTTCATTTTATCTCAGTTTATTCTGTTATGATGATGAAATTCTCTTTACATCCTAACAGCAATCAATGAAACAAAATTCCAGTATCTGTGTCTGTTGCAGGACTGTAATAGGCACAGCCAATCATTTCAGGTATGGCTAGCCACCTGCCTTTCTACTAGGCAAGAGGGGGGGGGGGGCTGGGATTTTTTTATTGGATACTTTCAAAATCTCTTGTTAGTTCTCCAACATTGTGTCTGCCAAATAAAAGTTATGTCAGAGGATCACCAGAGTAATTACGATTCATTCTCCCATTCTTCCTCTCCTTCCCAAAGGCTATTGGTCAATCACAATTTCTATCTATTATTTCTTCCATGGCTGCCTGCGCTCACCCCCCAGGCCACATTTCAGCTTTGTGTCCTATAATATCCCCTCATTTAAAAAAAATGCTCAAGTCCCATATGTCATTTGCAACTTCACCTGACTGACCTCTGTAGGAGTTTGATCAATGCTGGGCCCCTCTATTTTTATCAGTAGTGTATTGAACAAAACATATTTCATGTGTTCTGAACAAGTATAACTATTTTAGTATGCCAGTAATATGGAGAGAGAAATATACAACCTTTTCTAAATTTCTGAGGTGAAGTTTTGTGATGCATGTAATGATGCTTCAAAATTAATGTCTAAGTCAAAGCCTTAAATCTAATACAGTTATTGTTTGCCCATTTGTTCACTTTGCAAGGCCATGACTAATGTAAAAGTCACGGCCTTGTATCATAGCTTGAAAATCTGTAGCATAGCAGCCACACAGTGTCTGTGATACAGTGAACAGCTAACATGTATTTTGCAAATGGATGCATTTGGACATGTGACCTAATTAACTACAATGACAAGCACTGCTGCCTCACAGCAGGAAAGTCATTAGTTTGAACCAGACATTGACCTGGGATCCTTCTGTGTTCTCTTTTGCTCAGGTATACTGGGAAATCTTAATCTGGGAATCTGGAAATACTGCCCATAAATACTTGTCCATATAGTCCTTTCAGACATTTACGGAAGTATTCCCTGTTGCTTTATTCAGATGTGACAAGACATTTACAGAGAGAGCAAGGTGCACAAGAGGGAGCAGTTTCACTGCTGGTAGTGATGAAATAAAAACAGTTTTTTGTTATCTCAAAGGCTGCATTGTAATGGCTTTCAAAAACTTATTTTGCAATTCAGGACTAATTAATGACAATTGTAAGCTTGAGGGTCTGCTGCTGGCATTTTTTGATGAAGCCCAGTTTGGCCAGAAAGTTATTGAAAATAAAATTAAGATGAAGTTAGGCATGATTGAAATAAAAATAATCTGAATATGGAATTAATAAATATGCCCATGACTGACAATTTGCAGCTGGTCATGGTGGAGTAAAAGCTGACAGCTGAGTAGTTTAATCTATGAGAATGCATCATAACATATAAGACGATCATTTGTTTTGTTTGAAAAATCTTAATCTGTAAAGTAACCAGTAACTATATATGTAAATATAATGGAGTAAAAACAATATTACATTATTTTCAACACTATACACTTTTCTACTACTACATACATACGTCATTATTAAATTGCCCACCAAAAGTCCCACTCTTCATCCTATTATCCATCCCTGAGAACTGTAACACGTTTTTTCAAACTATATCCTTTGCTTTATTTGGATTGCGCAAACATATATTTGGAAATGCTTTTGTTTTCTTGTACACATTGTAATCAAAACATAATTGCCATTCTTGTTGTCATGAGACTGAAAAGCTGGGCTTTTTGTGCTGTGGACCATGATCATGATGCCTTCAAAGATCACTTCTTTTAACAGTTTTTTCCTTGAATGAGAGTTAGAACAGTGAAATAATAATTAATAGACACACACCACCATAAAGTACAGAATAAGCGGCAGACAGCAACCATATTAATCATGAATATAAATTGGTTGTGTTTGTGACAAATCCATGATTGCCTTGGCAGGCAAAGAGAAAAAACAACACAGACTAATGTTGACTTGTTGAACTGTCTATAAACCTCAGAGAGAAAATACACTTTATCACGATCATCTGCACTTCAAGCTTAAAGTCCTGCCTCATCTATCTCTGGGTCTCTCACAATTACTTCAACCTATCCAACAGGCTTTTGCATTTTTTTTGCATCTGTAACTTGCACACAGAGCTATCCGAGATGTTATTTCTGTCCAAACAGAAGATCTTGTTACAGTGGTAATCTGGCATACTGGGAATTTCCCCACCCAATATGACAGATATAAATTGCCATTAATTGCTAATGACGGACCCAAAAATCAATGAACTATTGGATCATTTTCTATAATGACACTGGACTGAACCAATCACATCTTTGACAACAAATCTGTATGAAGCTGTACCTGATTCATTTGTCATGTTGCCTGAGTGTTTTGACAGAATTTCATTAAATGTGAAATGAGCAAAATGTCTTTAATGTAAAATAGACTGTCAGTTTGAAAAAGACACATTTTCAACTGCAAATCAAAATAATTATTACTGGGTCAAACTATGACTTTAAAATCATAGGTCCATTAGTAAACTATATCTTTTCAGTTTGATTCATGTTTTCATCTTCAGTTATTGCCACCTGCATTTTGTCCCCGTCAGGTTACAGCTGAATAAATATATTTAAAAATTGTATGTAACAGTTTAGGATTGCAGCACTATGTCATTCATTAAGGATGATGATGATTCAGCTAAGGGTTCCCTTGATAAGAGGCGTGAAAAAGCTGTATAATAGGTTATATCTGTAGGTCTACTTTGCTAAATGTATGAAAATAGTTTTCATTTCCAACAACAGGTGACAAAGTTGTCTTTTGTTTATTTCAGGTACAAGGTAACACGTAAGCACCAGTGCACATGCAGAGAGGTCCACTGTAGTTGAAACTCCCAAAACAAGTAAGCAAGCAAGCACACCCTAGATTTAATTGCCATATCACATACACGGGTCTATTACTCTCTCTCTCTCTACTCTCTGAACAGTAATGTAAAACAAAAAGGTGATCTAGTAATCATCAAACAATAAACTGAATAGATGGTTATTATCCACTGAAAGAAGAGGGAACAGCTCCATGCAGGATTCAGTCAAGAGTTGTCCACGACACTTACTACTCACCTTTGTAGTGGTTTGGGAAATCTTACAGTATTCATATTTAAGGCGACCATGGATATATCTTCAAAAAGGTATTAGGTATTGCAAGATTGCATTACAAGATAAGAGGTTTCTAATATTGTGGCAAAGTAAGTCTTAAACATGTTCTCCTATATGCACATGTGCCTTTTTGAAAAGAGTCAATACTGCCCCCTTGAGCCAAAATATAATGCAGGTTGGGCTAAAACAGCATGAAGCAGAAACCAATACATAAATTTACATAGTATATCTGCTGGTTATGAGTTTGCTCTATTTACTTTTGTTTACAACATGACATTGGCAGTATTCAGCAATATTTTATGTTAAATATGTTAGATTTATTCCACTTGTGGGAACTGTTAATTGATAAATGGATACAGAGGTTCAGGATGTTTCTAAAGACACTCTGGTCAGATAATCCCCTTTCTGAGCTTTGACCGTCACACCAAAATATCCAGTAACATTAAAGTGAGCAGATGTCATGGAAAAAACATTGATGTTCTCTCCCACACCAGAGGAGCCATCTATTACGCATTTTTTCTTCTTGGCAGTGACAAAAACACAGTGACGCATTGTAATGAGCCAATTAGTTTCATTACAGCCAACTCAAGTCCTGTGATCGTGGGAACTATGCAGCTTCCTTTCTTATCTTTGCTGTGAGACTGAGCGCTTACAGCAGGATGTGATGTGATGATGGTGTCTACAGCTTAGCTCCAAACTTGAAGTCAACCCAATTCATCCCCTTAAAAACACATGTGCAAATCTGTAAATGTGTCTGCATCTTCCAAACCAGATATTTGCTGTAGTAACCTTATTGTTGTGACCCTTTTAACTGACATGTGCGCTTGCATAAGATGTATATTCATAAGTAAACCCTCTGTATGTTGTGCAGATCATATCTAATGTACATGTGAGACTTCACGCAACTCTCTTAATCACTTGGAAACCAATCCTTTGGTGCATGGTCCAAACTCTTATAATAAACACATCCACACACATATTTAAGAATCATTTGGACTGTTTTATTGCTCTCATTCAAATCACTACCCCATAAAAAAGACATTTGCTTCTTTCTGAGTAACCTATGGTTATTAAGTACATTAGATGCATGTATAAAATTGGTTTCAGAGTTAGAACATCAAATATATCACATTAAATGTGGACCAGAAAGTCAAAAAGTCAAGATACACAGTTCACAGAACAAAGTGGAAGACGTGTGGTTTTTGATTTTTGTTTCAAAAAATGTGGTTTAAGACATTAACAGTCTGTTTCACATCTTGACAGAATATAGATGTGATTGTGAAATAATTAATTAAAGCCCTTATTTGCGCTACAAATCAGGAACAGCACTGATTGTAAATGTCCTTTTCGTCAAGGTATATATGCACATTTCAAATAATTGAGATGTATTACATTCAGATATGAATTAATATCCTAAGTCGGTGAATCAGTTGAAATTGCAGTGTATACTTCAATCAGCAATAGAAGCAGGTTCAAGCCATGTGAATAATACAGGAAGTATTAAAGACATTGCGTATCAAACTGTCACTAAATGGAATTTAGATAATGATACATTGAAGATAAGATACTGAAGTGAAGCTGTTGCACAAACACTTTTTACCCTGTATACTGTAAAAGCAGTAGCTCTTCAAGAAGCAAGAAGTTGCAACATTGCATTGCTTCACAGTGATTGTTGATTTGCATAAAATAAAATTACATTTTAATAAACAAATTACTGTGATTGAAAATGCATCACATTAACAGCTTCTCAATATGATAACATTTCAAAAAGGGAAATTCAACTCAAATAGGATTTTAGGGCTGAGTTCAGGGTCAAATGTTGAGAACAATGAAGTGCATTCATTCCAATGGGTTAAAAGGGAGCCCCCACCAACTCTAGTAACCCCACAAAAATTATGCTATATTGGTGTTGTTTTATTATCAGATAATGCAATTTGATGTGTTATTTTCCCTCTATGTGTTAATAACAAACAAAACAACAATTTTGCTTTTGGGATGAAAAACCTAAAATGTAATTTTTGGTTGCATTACCCTATAAAATACACCAAAAAAGCTCCTATATAGTGCCAGGTGAACAAAATAAATCAGTGTTTCATCACAAATAATTGCACAACAGATGTTTTTAATATATAATGCCTGGCACCTACAGAAAAATAAGAGGTAGAGCTACATACAAGTATAATACATCTATATATCCCTAAAACAGGGAAATGTCAGCTGAGTGGATACAGACCACAGAAAGAATATCTGGATCTGAATTTGCAAAAATGGGGAAGTTAAATGGTGAAGCCATACTTAAGATCCACACAGCAAATTATTTTGCTGAGAGTTTCAATATAATAAATATAGAAAAAAGGGTAGGAAGGAAGATAAGGAAACGAAAGTATAAGTTCCATTCTGTATGGTGTTGAATAATTTACTTACCATACTGAAACAAACACAATATTCTTACATTATTTTCTGGATATGTTTTATGAATATGCAGCCTTCGGTGGATGCTTGATAAATAATGAATATGCCCATAAATACAATATTAATGTCCGCTCATGACTGTGCACAGATGACCTTTTGCAGTCACTACAAGTAAAGGAGGATTTCTTTCTGTGCTTGCCTCCAAATGCAGTACCTCCATTATGTTTTAATCTTAAGATTCCAGTAGTTGTGACTTCACCTCTATATAAAACAGTACTTTCAGAAGAGAGGCTGGTTATGTTCGGTGTCATTAAAATATTTAATAAAAAAAACTGTGGGGAACTCCTCCTGATATGTACAGACTGGAATAATGATGTGGATGCTATAAAGCCACCTGTATTCTACAAATCTACAGTATCCTGGATATCTTTAATGATAAAATATCTATATCTATATATATAAATTATTAGCATACACATTAATAAGATACTAATGTCCCATAAAAACTGCATACAGATTACCTTGAGTAACCTTTTTGTTTTCTGCAAGAACTCATGCAGATGAAGAACACTCAAACGTATCTTGTGTCAGCCCTCATTAAAATTCAGTACCACCAAAGTGCTTCAATTTTAAGAGACAATACTTTCAGCTATTCTGATTTAAATCCTCACATGAGGAATATTATAAATAGCGTTACAAAAGAGGATGTTTATGCTTGCTATGTTGTGCTGCTTCCGCTTTATCTTTGGATAATTCAGTCACAGATCTGTTTCCGAGCCCTTCTTCCAGAAGACACCGTTATCCTCAGAGTCCCTCTTTATTCGAATGTGAGGCAAACCTTTTGTGTATGAACCCCTGTCAAGACTGAAAAATTAAAAGGGATATACAGAAATATAAATATGGTGTTGTATGAACTCAAAAAAAATACAGTATGAATTATTATTTTCTTTCAGAGAAAATATGTGACACCAAAGCCAGCTTGTACTCACTCACTCGGCCACTGTGGGAGACACAAAGTAGTCCTCAGCACGTCGAATGCGGGTTAAGGAAAGTCTGGGATTGATCTCCTGGGGGTCAAAGAAAAACAAAACACTTACACATACTTCACAAACACTTTGAAACTTCAAATGGGCCAGCAGGGAGGAAGGTAAGCACAGCAAAGCAGCTTTTAGGGCAAAACTGGCAGATTAGAACAGTGTTAAAGAAAAGCATATTGATATTTTACAGTGTTAGTGCATGTAGGAAAGGCTAGGAGAAAATGTGAGCATTCAGCCTTTAGAAGCAAAGTTCCGAGCAGTCCTTGAAAGCTACGGCAAAGCAAACCCTGGCTAGTACTCACTATCCAAAGATTTATCACCCAACATGGGCTCCGTTTCCATCATATCCATAGAGATTTTAATACTGGGAATATTTTCATGGTAGGGGTAGTCAGACTGTAGGAGGAGGTAGGGAGAAGATTAACACTTATGGACTTTGTGAAGATCTACAGGAGGCTATAGACAATCACATGACAACAATGAATTCTGGTATACTTGTACATCTATATACAAATACAGGCCATTCAAAATTTAGGTCGAAAGAATACTTACAAATTCGATTTCGCTGTCGATGCTTCCTTTCTTTTTGTTTTTCTTTTTCTTCTCATCCTCTTTCTTCTTTTTGTCTTTCTCTGGGATGACATCATCCAGGTAGCTGAGGTCATGTTGGGAGAACACGTAGTCCATCGCCTTACGGACAGCAACCAGTGCCAAGATCTGTAGACAAACAAACTGTTTGATTAGCTTTCATTCCCAGATGGAGTTCTGTGTTTGTGTTCAGCTGTATCTGTGATTGCAGCCTTTTCTCACCATGACAGGGAAGATGATGGCAGCCACAGTAGACTTGAGGACCCAGAGGAGGGCCAAACACAGGCCCTGGATGAAGGTGAAGAGGTGGATGCGTCTCTGGGGGACGTGCCGCAGGTAGATCAGGTCCGGCTGGTGCTTGGCTGGCATCAGCAGCAGCTGCAGACGGTCCATGAACTGAAACAGGCAAACAAACAGGCAGCAACAGGTTAGTAATGTTTCACAGTAATGTAGTTGTAATCCCGGTCACGCTTCGTTACTTCAACATTTTGGAGCTCAGCTTGACTGCTGTCTTAGCAGTTTGATTGAGGGTTTTGTCTCTGTGCGTTCAGAGGACAGACTGGTGGAGGACGCGTTAGCATGGCACAGGAGCTGGAAGTGTGGAGAGGCATTTTGCCTCTACCAAAAGAGAACAAATACACCTCCTGCTAACTCAAAAGTGTCTTAACTGCATCCTAGCCACCAGTAGCTTTGCTTATATGTTTAAGGGGCTGTGTAAACCCTGCTGTCAATGGGCTACACTGATATTTGCTGTTAATGGTCAGTAACTACTTCCAAACTATAGGCTGCCTCCATGTTAAACCACAATGTCTTGTTTTCTATTTCTACACATGTTAACTAAAAAACTGGGGCATGCAGGCATGGACTACTGTAATTTAAGTAATAAAATGTAATGGGTAATTGATTGCAATTTCTGCCTGGTCACCAGGCACTGAATAGGTCAGAGTCACTCACCTGGACACCATTGAGTGACGCCACACCCATGTAGAGGAACACACCGTAGAGCACAGGCATGGGAATGAACTGAAGGACAGAGAGCACAATGAAAGGTTATTAATGTGATATGTGACAGGCTGTAGTAATGTCAGATTAGGTTAAATAAAACGTTGACTTTAAGAGATGCTAGAGATGTTTGTGGTGTCTTCATACAGATAATGAGAATGTGTATATTTAGCATCATTGCTTGGTTTAAAAATAGTCCACAAGCAGCTTTTCTAAGAATGTTTTTTAGTAGACACATCAGTGGGACCAGTCACTTGGCTACCATTGCTGCAGGGTTGGTAACTAGTTCCTCAGTATTGGCCATGGGACTTTAAAGCAGTGGAAAAATCAACTACAATCTGGCAAGTTAGTGCAGAACTTTGCTATGAAATTTTTTATAAAAATAAAATCTACTTCTGGCTTAAATATTGCTCAAGTCAGAACTTATACTAAAGATTTTTCATCTTTCCCAGTCACTATAGTATACTGGATGAGAAGCCAGTCTGGAAAGGAAAATGTATCCACAGGACTAGAGGCACGGTATTCAAAATTTCCACAAGGGGGAGTACCAGCTCCAACAATCTCCTCTCAGTGACTTCACATCTTTCATTTGGCAGCTTTATGTGGGAATGGAAACTGTAAAGCACTCAGCTGCAATCGGAGCTTAAGCCCCAATGAACATGCTTATTTCACATCACATTACTTCAACTATGGGAGTTCCTAATCGGATGAATAAAAGATTTGAAATTATTTTAAATTTGAGGGGGGTGACAGGAGTTTGTCCTAAAAGAGCCAGACAGTAATCCATATTTCCATGGAAGAATTAAGAACTTTGAGCATTACCTTGAGGATAGGGGCCATGAAGACAGAGAGTCCCGTCAGGAGAAACACAAAGATACCAGTGACTCTTTGCTCCCTGGATTAGTGGAAAAACACATAAAGTAACAACCCTCACAAGCATGAAAGGCAAGATAACATTTTATTTCCCCCACAACCTCCTCCAGTTTAGTCATCCTCTCTAAAACACATCTGATGTACATGTACATCTGTATATATAGACAGCTGTGCATAGACTTTTGTTTCTTTTTATTGTGGAAGATTCTTTTCTCTCTTCTTTTTCTGTTCCTCTCCTTCCTGGTTGCTTAAATCCTGTGTGATTATGTGGGGATGCTTATTTCTGGCCTTTTTTTTCTCCTCTTCTCTTACTGTTGGAAATAACTATTTTTGTCTGTGTACATGATTTCTTTATGTAAAAAAAACAAAAATGGGCTCTGCATTGACCATTTGATTAATCATAGGAATAGAGCAGGTGTAATCAAGACTTTGCCACTTTTTCAAATTGATTGTTAATTTTCAAATTGATTATGATTTATATATGGTGCAACTGTGCAACTGTTGGTATAGATTTTACACACAGCATTATGGACCATGGCCCTAAAAACTCTTAGTCTGCCTTCTAGCCACCTGCCAAGAGGTTTATTATTTGCACCTGGGAATCCAAATGAAATGCAATTAATAACCTGGCACTGTCAAATGTTGACAATACTAATAGAGAAAGGGGTAGAAACATTTGCACTGTACTATCATGTAAGAAACTATTTCATTCTTAAATGACGTCAACACAATATCCAGCAGCTGCTTTAACCCACCTCACACCCAGGAATTTTGGCTGCTCCCCAGGGGCCGATGTCTGGGTCTCCATTTTCAAAGAGTCAATGTGGGCGATGGAGATGACAGTGGCAGCCACATACCACGGCAGGCCCATGAAAGAGCAGATGATCATCAAGATGGCAACCCAGAACAGATCCAAGTGATACCCTGCCCCTTTCTGAGAGGAGACATGAGGAAAGAGAGCAGATGAGCAGAAGTATGAGTTTATCAGGAATAAGACCACAAGGAGAGATTCTTTACAGTCCAGTATCCAGATAAAGTATGAATCAGGAGGCAGTTTTTAAAAAGAGCACACAAATGTATACTAATAGCAAGCAGAGCCATAGCAACCTTAGAGGACCTCAGTTTATTTTTTACCTTAATGAGATGATGTTTACCATCTATAATTATATACAAATGTAATACAGCATAATTAGGTCAACAAGATGCCACCAGAAATGTTCCACCACTTGAAAGGCTTTCAAAACAGCATTTAAGCAATTTTACAGGGTGATATAATTTGCAGAATATATTACAACAGTTAAATATATAGATGTGGAAAAAGAACATTTTACAACTTTTTGACTGCCCATTATTTTTATTTTCAGTAATTTTCGGTACAGTTTTATCCTTGTTTGTATCCATTCACTGTATCCTAGAATTTTAAAAATGATTAAATCTTTAAGGTTGTGCACCAACCTTGAGTTTGTGCTCTTTCCTGTTGACAATCACAGCAGTGATCTGCTGGTCCATAAATATCAGAATGGTAACCAGCAGAGCGGGGAGTGCTGCTGCCAGGTACACCCACCAAGGGTTCCCTCCAAAAGGAGGAATAAACCAGCCCCTCAGTGGACTTGTGGGCTAGACAAAAACAATAAGAAGAACGAGACTGTTAAAGTGATCTGGACCCCCATTACATGGAGACACCTGACAGTTTATCATCTTATTTCTGCATGTACACAGTTAATATCTCTTAGACATGGATAACATTTCAAATAGAACAGGGGATACCTAATTCGAAGTGGTTACTCTACACTGTGTCTGAAGTTACTGCTGCATCATTACATGACGGAAATTCTGTCTCTGGTCGAACAAAGCTGTCTCTGTATTTGCAACTATAAGATCCTCTGTGTTCTCACATCACCTATAATCAAGTTGTCATTTGATGCAGGTACCTGCTCCTCTACCCCGTGATTCCCTTCCTCTATGTCAAAGCAGGGGGCTCTTAACACCAGCTGAGGAATTTTTGAGCTTAGCAATCTCGAAGACTGACTGTACCTTAGCTCAGGTGATGTGTATCACTTAATGAGCAAACTACAAAGAAAGCATTATACCGGGATTTCAGCTTTCTAGCAGAAACATAGCTCATTATCAGTGTAATCAGAAGAAACTGCACCTGGCTGGACATTCAGTGCAATAGTTTCAAACGCACAATGAAATGGTCACTATTTTATCACTTTTTCTATTACAAGTACTTCTTCCATGTGTGGTATGTACCTTGAATTCACTTGGCACTATGAGCTTTGGAGTGTTCACACCGACAAGGGCATCCACGCCACAGAAGAGAAGAATGGCCAAGATGATCGCAAAGTCACTGATGAGCTTCCTCACCTAGAAGGTGGAAACATTTACAGAAGGTTTGACAGGGTTTTAGCATGTAGCAGTATGAAATACTTGTTCTAGAGACATTTTTCTTACATACATTTGACAAAGTAGCGAGAACAACTATTGAATTAATAGTTTTGCAAATGGTAAATGTCTGTGCCTGATATCACAACATCCACAAAATGTCAGTGTCAATATGTAAGCTTTTATCTCGAAGCACTAAATACAACTTCATGCCACTAGCATGGCTTAAGATTCTTAGTCTAGTTGTTCAAAATTTAACTCTTTGTTGGTATACATTTATTTTGGTGATTTACCAGACAAGTGTTGCCAATTTCAATAAACTATAAATTAAGTAGAAATGATTTATGGATCTGAGCTTGAGCCTCATGTCTTATCTTCATCAAACACTGTTAAGAGTGTGAAATCTGACCTCCCCAAATTGACACTTGAGCTTGTCGACTAAGCTGAGAATTGCTGGTTACCTGTTTGAGGAACATCTGTAATGTCACTAACGGTTTTAACTGGATGTTTAACTGGACTGCTTCTGGCTTGAATTAAAAAAACAAAAACAAAAAAAAACAGCTACACATTCATTGATGTGTCCTATCACTCACTGTAGTGGGGAAGAAGCGGCTCGTCTTGAATGTCTTCAGTGCCATGGAACAGGTGTAAGTCCCAAAGAACAAGATGAAGGACATCAGGGTGATGTCAGGCACATAGCCACAGGCCTCTCCGACCAGCTGCCCACCGAATTGAAGACACTGCTGCCTGGTGAGGGATGCCCAGGTGGCATTCACTGGCTGGAGAGACGAGGACAAAGAGGTTCCTTTAACCAACAAGCAACAATCTTTGGAGAAAAACATCAACGAATTAAGCTACAGTTTATAAAATTCTGAATCCATGCTACTTAATGTCACAAAAACAAGGACACTACATTACATCATTTACATACCAGATCAGTACTGTTTGTCCAGGCAGAGAAATCAAGGAGTTCTGATGAGTTTCCTAGTAAAGAGAAACAATGGTAATCAAATCACCAACTTACTTCCAGTATCACACTTTTTGGATCAGTGTCAACATCTCTATCCCCAAACAATCCTGCCAAGTCACTCGCAGCACAGAAACTAATAGGGCTGTTGAGAAAGTCAACAGTAGTATCTACAGGCCAACACATACTAGTATCATTTGTTACTTCCACTGTAAACATGGCAAAATAAGTTGAAAGCTTTGTTTAATATACAGTAGTAACATCATTGCCAAAATAGATAAAACCAAATACGACTGTTCAGCTTTCACTGTCTGGTATCACTGGTGATACCGAGGTTCTGATGGTGCACAATGAGTAGTTTTTTGGCAAAGGATGGTTTAGATTACTGAGTTGTGGTATAAGACACTACCGATGTTATTGGATACAGTAAAACTACTGCTATAATCTAACTTTATGTGGCCATTCCAGCACAAGATAAGACCACGTACCAGGCGTGCAGCGGCAGTCGTACTGTGTGACAAGGTTGGGATCGTATTCGGAGTTAATTGGGTTGTGGTGGCCAAGCTTTATCATCTTTTTGAAAGCGTCATAGATGAAAATGAAGCTGATAAGCGCAGAGAAGCCTTCCTCTGTGAAACGTGTGAAGTACTGCACCAGGAAGCTGGCGTCTGTGGCAACCAGCACAAGACAGAATAGACCCGACCACAGGCCGATCCACAGCCTGAACTCAAGGTAGTCGAACCCGTTGTCTCTGAGGAGAAAGACAGATTTGGCACAGAGCGAGTGGTTATTGTGTAATTTCCAAGTAAATATAATCTATCTTAAGACTTCACTGAAGATTCAGTCATTCCTGTCTAACCTGACTGGCATTTCAAACATTGGTCAATTATACTATATTAATTGCATAACAAATCAGTCTGTTTTATTCATGTACGATGTTTTGCTAAACTTCTCAACAGAAGTTTGTTGTGTGCACGGTTAAATATATTACAATTCAAGGTACTGCACCGTCTGCGCTACTCTAACTCCAAACCTTTGAAAATGTCCCTTTAGCACATATGTTTATGCTAATGCACTGGACATCAACTCATCCCCCAAACTATTCAAAATGGATTAGAGATCTAGTTTCTTTTTAAAATTGGAGAAAATTAAGTTTTGGCTGCAGGGACATTCAAGGAATGGAGGAATTCAAATCTACTTTCAATTGAGGACTTTCTCTACAGCTTCATAACTCTTTCCGGTTACCATAGGCTCATTTTACTTGTTTAGTTTCTGTTTTGTTGTTTTCAGAGGTAGAGAGATTGTGTTTTTTGTGTGTGTTTTTGAGAACATACATAACATACTACAAGTGCTTTTTAAAGCTGTCACTTGCCACCACAGTTATCAGCAGGCTTTCACCTTTCTGCAGCTAGCTGCTGCCTCGGACTCAGTAAATGTTGACTTGAGGCATGGAAACATTTGAAGGGCACAGACGCCACAACATTCTTCACTCAGAGCAAAATTAAATGAGAGTGAATTATTAATAATGGAACACAATCAGCGTGGAGTTTGGTAATGCTAGAAGACTCTCTCTGGGAGAGGAAGGGAGTACAGTGTGGAGGAGGAGGGAGAAGTCAGCATTTAACGACCTTCACTACCTGGTACTATCAGGTACTGTGAAACTACATGTTAAATCTGCACAATACATTTAGAGCATTTAACACTGACACTTTTGTGTAAAGAGACTTAGAATAAGTACATTTGTCAGAAGAAAGTGAATAGCACTAGATCGCTGTCAATAGAACAATTTCAAGCTCATAATTGCTACGTAGACTGCAAATATAGATAGGCTAAGATGCTACATACGATAACTGCTCCCAGAGGTGAAATAGGTGGACTCTTTGTGTGTGTGTGTGTGTGTGTGTGTGTGTGTGTGTGTGTGTGTGTGTGTGTGTGTGTGTGTGTGTGTGTTTACAGATAGAGGAAGATAAACAAGTTAACAAATGCTCATTAATAATGTCAGCTCCACACCCCACCCCATAGATAATGCTGTTACAGGAGGTAATGTCCTGCTGAAGGCCCCTTATTACGCTCTCTGGTCTTGTCCCCAAGTCAAAAGTTGCCAGCAAAAACACATGGAAAATTTATATTCAGCTGGCAAATGTGCCTGCCGACAGATCTGTAGTAAGCGCTAAAGGTTCCAGTGAGATACTGGAAAAATAAACAAACATTAAGGCAAAATTGCATATCCACTGTAAATGTGAAATATCTTTATTCCTTACATTTTCATTTTATTTATAGGGGCACGCATGTCTGTAAATACACAAACAACAATAAATCTGTCCTTTGGGGATAGGTAATCTATAAATATACCCATGCTACTGTTAAGTGTTGAACTCTATTTCACCCTTGCTAATACCACTGAATGACTTATCAGTAACTTCTCACTTGCTGAAGTTGAAGAGGAGTCTCTCAAAGACGAGCACTGGACCTGTGCTGCTGAGAATAGTCAGGGGCTGACCAGCCAGCAGACAGAACACTGCTCCTGTCAGTGCCGTACCCAGGAAACTTTCCAACACTCCCTGCAACACAGCACACAGGGAAAACACATACAGACTTTACACACAGCTCATGGAGCCTAAGAGACCAAGAACATATACAGAAGATCACATTCACATGTTGAGCATGACCCCATATTAACTATCTTGGAAAAAAATTGTTCAGACAGACACATTCTTTCATCAGCATCAGCATATCCGTATTTCTTCTATTCCATTTCTGCAACTTCTTCTTAGCCACGAAACATCAATACTGTAACTTTGCTTACTCAGCTAGAAGCTTTGTTTTCCCTATACACATCATACAGCTGCAGGGCTTGCCCATCAGGACAGGCCTGTTTCATCTCCAGTCACGTCAGTTGTAAAGACTATGTATTCACAAGCCCAATACCACATAGATACAGTAAAACTACAGCAGTAGTCTAGGGTTAATTATTCTGTAGTATTCAAAATAAAATACTATGCATGAATAGGTTATTATTACTGTAATTATGTGCTGTACAAATACTTGGACAAATTATTTTGCTCTTTTGGTAACACAGTTTTTAAAACGTTCATGTCGATGAAGCCTTTTCAATTGAACTGATATTGAAACAGGCTGTATTCCTGAGACTTGTGCTGAGAAAGGTAAGGTGACAGTAGGGATTCCCTCAACTGCATTCAGAGTGGAGCACTGGTGGTGGTGGTGGGGGTAGTGCAAATGCAGTCATGACGAGCCCACAGTGGCTGAGTAATCTGGATCTGTGGTTATTTACAGCCTGGGCAAATCCCTGAGGCCGGTGCTCTGCAGGTATTCTAGGATGCAGCTCTTTGTCATGAGGGAACCCAAAGCCAAGTACCTTAGTGACTGGACAACCCTATACACTCAGCCATCAGGGGCACCAGGATGGATGTAGCAGTGTATGCTATCATACTACAAATTGTAGTCAACAGCAGGTACAACAGATGGCTGCAGTATGAGCCTTTGAGCTCCAAATTAGCATGGCTTATCAGCAACTCTTTTTGTTATTCATTAATTTGTAATTTAACATGGAGAGCTATAGTATGACAGAGATGAAAATCATCTTAAAACATCTTAAAACATATTAATTCCATTAAGTATAGGATACATACAGTGCCCAGCTCTTGTGAACCATATTTCAATTTGGTTACATTAGAAAAAGCAAAATCTGCCACGTGAGTAAAAAGATGAAGAAGGGAGTACATAAAAAGATACGCAACACAAAAGTTTAGTACGGAACCATTATAGCTTTCCACAGTCACTTTTGTAAAAACACAACCTACTTTATTATTAAAATCTACCTGGAAATGATGACACAACACGCTTCAGGCTTTGACATTTTCAAGGGGTACTCCACCACTTTCACACATGAAGTTCAGTCAGTTCGTCATGAGTACTACTTACTCTGTGGACTCGTGACTCGTGTTTGTTACCTGCATGTTTTCTGTAGCATCGCCAAGTAAACCTCCAAATGTGATCGCATTGGTGACTGTGCCCAGATAGATGAATAAGATGGTTGACAGAGACTGGATATGTATTGCATCATAAAAGTCACTGGCAAAAAATGGCAGCTTTCGCTTGATATCCAGGACAAGACCTCCACAAAACCTTAAAGACAGAACCATTTAAGTTAGTAGATACAACATAATTTCCAGAACTTGTCTTACTTCTGCTATATAAATGACAGACAAGGTGGGGAAAAAAAAAACATTACTTTACTATAAATATTAATGTTGTAGTCAGCTGAAATCAACATAAGCATCTTTATTCAGCACTCCTTTTCCATGCTTACCATTGCTGGGAAGGGTGACAGTTATTAACGGGAACAACACAATTTTAATTAGGGTAATTGGTTGCATTTGAAACAATACTTTTTACATCCACTCAAAGTTAGGATGTTAACAAATAAATCAGACAATGCAATAGCAATTTATTTATATTCCCAAACTTATGGTCTTGAAATAAAATCTCGAGTCCTCAATGTCCGAGACCAAGACAAGAACGAGTACAAATGCGGTCGAGTCCGAGACGAGACCAAGACCATCAAAAAGTGATCTCAGGACCAGTCTGAAGGAGGAGACTTGGCATTGAATGAAAAAATGTTATGCAATAATGAAGTGCTTTCTTTGTTCTCCAGTCGTGTGAAATTTTTACTTATTGGAAACTTACTGGAAGGCAAAAATATTATGTTATGATTCTTACTGTACGATGCATATCTTCACTGTCAACAATCATATGCAATCAGGATTATGACCAATATGATAATGTCCTCGTTCTTTTATTAAATAAAAATGTTTATTTAGACAACACACTGTTTTCAAAAGGCCACCATCTGTGAGGATGACATGACTTCTTATTTTTATATTTATTTCACTGTAGCTAAAATCATTTTGTTAAGAAAGTGAAATCTTCATTACTTTCTAGTGCGCTGAAGCTCCTCTCCAACCTGGTGTCCTCCTCCCCCTCCATGTCCCCCATCATGGGGAGTGTCGCCATTCATCTGAGGTGCTTCTAATCCAGCATACATGTTCTTCCTTTAACAACAGAAGATTAACAGTCACATTCCACAAGCCTTCAATAGAGTAGACATTAATTTCCAATTATGCTATACAGGCATAACAGATTATTGAATGTACTATAGAGAGGATCTTTTCTGATACATAATATAATCTGATATGTTCCTATTTCAGCTAATTGCTAAATAGTGGTTTTGTCATTTGTATTCTCAGAAGCACTGTTCAGCATAAGTTACATAATCTTGTTTTAAGAACAGGTGAATGAGGTGATGTTGGAAAGATTTTTTCATGATGTCAAATATATGTAACATTCACATTCATGTAACAAACTAGATATATTTGTAATAGATTTATGTGCTGTGACTTCATCAATTTAGATTAGGTCATGTAGATTAGAGTGGACCTCTTGTCTGAAGAAGGCAGAGATTTTGGTGGCTCTATCCTGATGTCAGGGTCCCACTCTCCGGGTGGCAGGACAATGACCTCATCCAGGAACTCCTCGATACCAGCCAGCAGGTCCTGCCTGTGCTTTGCTTTATAGGCAATATCATGGAATACCTGACAGCAAACAAACATAACCAACCTATTAGTCATCAGCCAATCAATAATGCAACGTGTCCTTAAATTATTTATACAGGGCTTGACAGAAAAAACAAAATGGGCAATTACAATGGCTCACTTAAGAACACTGCGTACTCCCTTTTACTGGGTCACAGAGTGTAGCGTGTCAGTCAAATAATGGCAACAAACCTCACCACTATAATAATGACAAAAACCAAGAATTTTCTCTCTTTCACAATGTACACATATAATGATTAATTATGTGTGCGTACTCCAGGGCTACAGAGACAAGCTGGTAGAGTACTACTGGTCAGCATAGAGCTAATGAATGAAAAGGACAAACATCTGATAAATCTGTGACACAACTGTCTAGGGAGAGCAGAGAGGGTAAAGTTTAACTTAAGGAAATCCAGGAAAAACACTTCCTATCCTGCCACGTTGACATGAGATATAATGGGAAGCCTAGCAGAGGCCTGTGGGAATTGGCTCTCAGGGTTGAGAACGTTACAAGCAGTTTAACATTCCTGACAACACAGAGAGGTTAAGTCAGGAGACGTGAAGAAGTACACCAGAGATGGACAAAAAGGATGTAAAAAAAAACAAAAACAAAAAAAACACATAATAAAAGGGGAAATGAAAACAAAAATGTTTGCGTTACTGTATTGGCCAAAATGCTGGCACCAAAAACAAATTTGTCTCCTACAACTACAACACACAGCTTAACAATTAAGCTATAAACAGGTCACTGCAAACAGGACTGGCTAGGCAAACTGCTGTGATGATTAATACAGCAATATCCAGAGAGCTAAGAGAATTGGCAAGAGGACAATTGCAGTAGGAGGTGTAGGTGTAATCATGGCATCTGGACCTTATAAATACTGACATAAATAAGGAATTGGGGAAAAATTGTCATTATTGATTATGCATCATGGTAATCATTTAGATATGCCACAGGCTGAACTGTAACGTCATTCTTTAAGTTTTCCTATAGCACTATTATCAAGCCAAAATTTGTGCAAAACCTTGGTTCATGACCAAATACTTTCAAATGACATTCCCATCAGCCTGAGCTGTGCTTTGTATTTAGCGCTAAATAATAAGTATTAGCATGCTAACACACCAAACTAAGATAGTTAACATGATAAACATGAAACAGATGTGTTATTTTATTTTTTTTTTATGTACCATCAAACTGCCAGGGACTGCAAATGAAAATTAGCCTGTATGTCTAAAACTGCACATTTATATGAGTCCCTTCTTAAATAAAATAAACACAAACCTGTTATTGAAGTTTTATGTTTTTATGGCACATTTATTAGTACAGCATTAATTTTAAGTGACAGTCTACGGGCAGTAAATGAATGACTAATAAACATGCATTATACAAAGTGGAGAGATAAGAATCAGAAGGCCGTCCTTCATTTCTAGTAATTGGTTTTCACTGTCAGGAGGATAGGCCACCTCAATCCAAAAGAGACCTCAAGATGCCATCATCTCAAGTTCACAACCAATCAGAGCTTAGATAGGAGGAGATCTATTGCGTTCGAGCAGTGAGGATATTTTGTGCTCTGTATCAGTCCTGTTGCTTTACAGTTCAAAACAAAACTACAAGTACAGATACGCCGCATCAAATCCAATGTCTCTGCACATTCTGAAGAGCAAATGTTAAGACAGTGAAAGTAAAATGACAAATATCAAAATTAGCATAGTTCTATAGTACCTCATCTGACATCAGGGTGGCAATGGCCCTTCCAATTTCATGATAGGACTTTGCTTTACCTTTGGGCCCCAGCAGGACAAAAAGAAACCTGAGTAACAAAATGAAAATGAGATGTTTACAAAGTTGTTTCATTGTGGTTAGTCATGAGATCAATAAAATATGTGACTTCATCCAAGTCAAGTTCAAGTGAAGGTAATTATTTTTCAGATGCAGTTGTTATGTGCTCTACCTTGTGGGCACAGGGACTTCGGTTAGAGCCCCCAGCATAACCGCCTGCTGTAGACGTACAAACGCCACAAAGGGAGTTTCCAAGAAGTCTACCTCTCCGACCAGCACGTTTGATGCTTCTGCATCACGGGGCAATTTTTTCATGAACTTATTCTTCAGCTGTTAGGACAGAGAGAGCAAAGCAGGGAAGGAAAAGTCGTCCAATGAAAATGTCTGGCAGCACTGTAACAATGAATACACACCATTTGTTATGTAAGACAGTGAGCCATGCACACACAAACTCTTGTTCCCATGGATGATCAATCAGAGATGTGACATTTTCAATAGAAGTAGTGATTAACATGTGACTGTAACAAGGCCTGGACTGACATGGTATTTTCAATGTCTTTATAAGCACGTTAGAACAGGTAGTGCCCGCCCTTTCCTAGAATTATGTGCAGAACAGCAGCTTGACTTTATGCCACCTAATCTACAGTCTTACACCAAACTGAAATGCAAAGTACACTGTGCTCATTTTGGACTTAGCAAAAGAATATACACATGACTTGTTGATGAAAGAATAGTTGCAGGGAGATGATTAACTAAGACTGTCATGTCAAAGGCCAGGCCATTTTGACAAATCTACAGGTGCATTAACTGTTGTTAGAGTGTAATTCCGGCTGTTACAGTTTAACTGCTTCTTAGAACTTTCATCTATGTGTGGTGTATCTGTAGGCCACACAGCCAAATTACAGTTGGCTACTCAATCATGAGTCATGACAGTGAGAGAAACTACATGTGCAGATGATAGAAACTCACATGATGGGATACAGTGAGCTTTTGTTGAGAGAGAGAGAGAGAGAGAGAGAGAGAGAGCGAGAGAGAGAGAGAGAGAGCGCACGCTCATGCATAGTGTTGGTTTGTGAACAGAGACCATATCCTCTACTAGGGTCCATAATAGCTTGCATATCCTATCTATGCAACAAAACAGAGAGTTGGGCGTATTACCTGATCTTTCTCTGGTTTATCAGAGAAGTCACTCAGGCTGTTGGAGGTGAGGTTTCGAGGGGCAGTCGTTGGGCTACCTGCAGAGAGATAAGGCGCTGTTAGGATCAAAGAGACCCCCCGGCAAAACATTTTGGCCTAGGTGGAGGACAAGTCCCAGAAAAGAAAGGCACCAGGAAAGTACAAGATGAGAAGCCAGAAAACTCAGGACCTAGCTAAATGTGGCAAGGCTTAAGCTTTAGGACTAATGCCAGATGGTCATTCATTCAGGCGCTCCAGACAGAGGAGAGCTGGGATACATTGCTCTCTTAGGTCCGCTGCTTACACACGTCAGCAGAAGCATGCTTAGGCAACTATTGGCAAATGAGTGAGAATGTAAACTTTCTCAGTTAAATACAGTCCATTTACTCTGCCACTTTTTACTGACAATGCTAGAGAGTCTACAACATTTTAGCTTTCTGTTGCCAGATAAATATTTAGTTAAGTACAGTGGGCGTTACGGAGCGAAACTATTCTTTTGTTGTGAATTTCTACACTGATTTGCTTCAGTCTGTGGCACTAAACATCCAGCTCATCCGGCTTTTTAATGCAATGGCGTTACGAACCGTGGGTCGTTTATGTGTCTATGGTATGTTTTGTGTGTCATTTCTCTCTTTGCCCTAAGCAGGACCTTGCCCTGCTCCAATGCTGCTGCCAGTAGGCTGGGGAGTGCGGCTGATTCCACTTTCCTAATTAGTGAAGGAACTGGGTTTTTTTGATTTATTTTTTTATAACATGGGAGTGTGTTCCAACTATGCTGCTTTCAGTAGGAGTGCTGTGACCTCACTTACAGAGGTATCCCATGCTGGAGCTCCTCATGACCTCGCATGGTTCCTCTGAGTCTTGTGGGGTAAAACAAGGCACAGGTTGTTCAAGGGGGTTGCGTGCTATAACACCCAAGATGCAGGATGTCAGAGACCACATAGACCCAAAGAGAAGGTAAAAAAAGATAAAAAAAGACAAGGAAAAAAAAGAAGGAAAAGAAGTGAGAGGTTGTTTTAATCTAATACAAGAGTAGTTAGGATTTCATATCAGAAGTAAATCAGAAGACAAAGAGAAAAAAAGTAGAATTGGGATAAGAGGGTAAAAATTTTTTAATTTTTATTACCATTCTCCTGGTTGGAAAACAGCCTACTTGCACTGGACACACTCTTGCCAATGTCGGCAAGGGAGCGCAAGTTGGACTTCTTGGTCTGGTGGCGATGCTTACGTAGCAGCGTGTACATGACCTTCTCCTTCAGGTCCGCCTTTAACTGACCAGACTCGATCTGGTTGTCTGTGATCATCTCTGTTAGATGGACAGATTGAAGATCAAAGTCAGCTTCACCTTCTTCAAAACCTTCAAATGGGCAAAGGTGTGCTGTTATTCTGGTCAACCCCACTTACCGACAACCTGCGGCAGTGAGGAGGCCTCCAAGTCCAGCATGATGGTGCCCTTCTCGATGCACGTTTTGAGTTCCATCAAACTGTGTAAAGAGAGCGTGGCCACATGAGGCTTACTCCAGCGCTCGCCGCCCTTCTCCACCTTCTCCTCAAACTTGATCCATCTGGACAGGCGAGGACAAAAGACACAGAAGTAGGGAGAGTGTTGAGATGTATTTACAGTACTGGACTCGTACTGCTGCCAATAAACCTGGTGTTCCTGAAAAAGCCCAGATGCCAGAGTCTGTATAATAATTTTTTCTCTCCCCCCCCCCCCCCCCCTCTCTCTCCGCCCCTCTCTCTAATAGGTTCCTGCAAGTAAAGGTCAATGCAAAATATAAATAAAAGTACATTACAATGCCTTTAAAAGGTTATGAACAAATAAGGGTTTCAAACAAAAAGGAGACAAGATAGCTTCTCTTTTCTTTACAAAACAATCCCAACCCCCCTTAGTGTTTTGTATTAGTCACAGTCCACAAGGCTACAATAGGGGATGCAGGAAAGCGTAGAAATAAAACAATAAATCACTAGATTTGAGAAAATACATGGCATGCTGGACCACACATGACTAAATCTGAGAAAAGAGACTTTGTTACTACCATGGATGAGCTTAGCCTTGAAGGTAAGACTCAGGACAAGGCTTCTTTTTAATAATAATGCCTCACATGTCGCTACTACAAAGAGCCAGTCTCCTGAGGCCTGAGGATGGGGTTTCCTCTGGGGATAGAGTATCCCACTGGCTGTGGTCCACACGCCTGTGACCAGCCGTTTTACTGGGAGAGGAGTCTGACCATGGAGACACTCAAGGAGTTCATTTGTCTTCCCTTACGTGTAACCCCACTTTCCCTTCCCAAAACAGGAGACAAATAATTCAAAAGTACAGTTATAAATGAAGAAATGTTTATCACACATCTGTGAATTCCTTGTGTGCGTCTATGTTACTCCAAGAAGGTCAAAAACAATTGCATAAATTGAATGACTTTGCCCTCTTGCTAGCCTATCTGTGGCATAACTATATCCCTCAGACTCAGATGAGCCCATTACTAACAGAACACTTGACAAATGCAATACTAAAACTCTCTTACAATACAACTCTTATTACAATAAATAAAAGACACACGTCTCATGTGTCCTTTACAGAACTATGTAAAAGCCACTTTTGACATTAAAAAAATTATATCTACATTTGTATTGCCTAAATTCCATGTGCTCCAGAGCTAACCGGAACATTACATCTTGTGCTGACCATGTGGGAGTTTCTGCCTTTTTCTGGTCCCACAGAACAGGTACTTCAGATCTCAATCAGATAAGAGTAGACTGGGAGTTCACTGGAGTACGGCCTATTTCCCTACACATACAAAACACAAGTAATCATAAGGGTTTCTGTTCCAGGAAATTTGTGATTACACTTCCCATGGCTCTTAATGTAATGGGCAGGGGTGACAGATCGCATGCCTTGCTTAAAAGACATTCAGCTCAGTGGCTCACCTGGCTGTCTCCTTCCACTCCAGCTCCTGCCCGTCCACAGCCAGTAGTTCGTCCAGCTCAGTGAAGAGCTGAGGAGGTGGGGGACCATCGTCCTCCTCTCCCAGGATAAACCTGATCCTCTCCGCTGGAGAAACTAAAAGAAGAGTCCAATTAGGGATCAACAAATCAATCCTGTGACTTTATCTGAAACCTAATAAACCCAAAATGTCAAAGATTTCAGACATCTGTATTATATACTAAAGCTAAAGGTCTAATTACTATACTGAAGTTGATAAAGCATGATTAAAAATTATGGTGTTACTCATACTGTGAGAATATGTGACTGCTTCATGTAGGCTTTGCTTGAATTGACCTGGGGTAAGAAACAGGCCATGCAATTGCAGATCTTATTTATAAACACATACAGCTCAACATGAAGTCACAGCATTTTTCCTGCACAGGCTTGAGATATAGTCTGGCTTTACACTTTTCATAAAATTTTGGTTTAATGAGTAGTGTTCCATACAACACTCATCTTCCCTGCACGTTAGTAACTACAAGTCACATAATCACACAGTAAATCTCACTGGCAGAGTAATAATTCATTTTATAGTCTCAAGGAATGACGCAATCACCAGTTAGCAGTTCAGGAAAGCTGAGGCAATGGAAGCTGTGGTATAATGAAATAATAAAAATATAAAATGTGCAATATTCACTGTTAGCCTTCCAAAATCTGCAAGAAGATTGAGTCATTAATCTGCAAATCAAAAGGTACAAGTGTTTTTTTGGACAAACAATGATGTAGCTGTATAAAAAGAAATGTAGCCATCTTTGAATGTGTGTTTGTTGATATGACACAATGTCTCTTGACCAGCTTGAACCCATGAAAAAAAAAGTACTGGTATTTAAGCTAGAGGGAAATACTTTGGCAAACCACATTTATGAGGTAGAACGTTTCCTTAGCATATAAATAGTAAATGAACTGTACTTGTAAAGTGCAAATAGTGGTGGCCTAAAGGTTAGAGAAGCAAGCTTGTGACTGGCAGGTTGCCGGCTCAATCCCCAGTTGTGCTTTCCCTCATTTACCACCATTGATGTGCCAAAAGAGAAGCTTCCTGTCAGTGAAGCTCCCCTGAATAAATAAAAGGTAAAAAAACAAAACAAAACTTCACTGTATGACACATACACTGATTGCAGTGACTACCATGCAAGGTGCCCACTGCTCATCAGAGGGAGACAACATTCACACGCACAAAACTTGGGGTTCAGTATCTTGCCCAAGGACACTTCAACATACAGACCGGGGGAGCCAGGGGCACACCTGAGAAAGGTGCGAGATGAATACTGATCACTTGCATCCTACTTTTCAGAAACTACAAACATGACCTGAGGATTCTCCATGTTTGGCAAGAACTCTGATAAAATCCCAGTTATACAAACAATAAGGAGAGCCCCAATGTTTTATATCCTGTTTATTGTGGGTTATCCATTGTAAGAAGAGGTACTTATTCTTGTTATCACTTCTGGGAAAGTTGTGCAACTTTGAAGTGATGTGACAAAGTAGAGGTTAAGTTGTAGGTAACAAGAGGCTATTTATGCAGCTTTCTCTTGATACACTGCACCAATCAGGATTCCAATCCAATACCTCGACAACGTAACAGTGCCTGTAGTCTTTTAATCTTGACTCAGCGCACCCAAGCTTAATTTAGATTGGTTGTTTTTAAAATAGTACAGTTGGAACTCTTCTGCTGTAGCGAGAAAGTCTAATGTTAAGCTACATGAAGGTCAAGATCACTGTCTTGGAAATGCTGGAAACAGCTTTAGGGTCAGGAACACTTGGTGTCTCCCTCCCATCTCGTACGTCAGCATTACTGTGCAGCACACACAAGCGGCATCCACCACTGGCCCAAAACAGAAACACAGGAGATCTTTCAGTTTTCCACATGGCCACAGGGCCTGTCTACTGTCATATGTTTATGTACTATAGCAGCACATACATATACACAAACTTTTAGGGAACTCATGAACCTGATATTTTGAAACCTAAGGACACAAGCCAAGATATCATGCTCTTCCATTACTCAGTGAGCTAGTGGTGGAATTAGAAGATTTCGTAGGGACAGTAGAAGGGTAAGGAAACATGCCCTCTCACTAAATAAAAAGGTAAAACTCTAATATGAACATTTTTGCAGGGTGGTCAACCATATAAGACTGAAGCAGAAAGAAGTAGTTTGTGTGGGTTAGAGCGGGCATTTAAAGTGAAACATTTTATCCCATTCATTTTAACCCTCTTCTGTCCCCCTGCTGATTTACAGTGTGACCATGATTGAACAACCAGTAGCACTGTTTGCATTTACACCAATGTTTCCATGTTAGAGCCATGCACACATAAAATGCCTGAGGGTAAATTAAGGGCATTCATTTAAGACCTTGATAAAAGGCTTTATCAGTAATGTTGACTGCTACTGACATTTAGGTCGCAGTTTATGACAAAATTCACAATTTTAACTACTGTTTACTGTTTTACGACAATGCTGAATGGTTGTAAAGCTGCTATCAATACTTTTGCATTTTATAGATATTAGTCTATCTTTTTCTACATTACCTTATGAAAAAGAAACTGAAAAGGCTGTTGGTTAAAAAAAACAAACAAGTATAATGCAGTTTTTCTTTCACACCAGTACATAACCAAACTGTATGACTCACTCAGTAATCAGATATCTTGAAATCTACAACGGACAGAGATAATGTTCGCAAAATACTTATCATATCATGGCACCTTGGAGTGACTAAGCACACAGGCTAGTTTACACATGAGGTGAAACAAAGGAGGATTACAGCGTCAGAGGAGCTAGCAGCGTGAGAGGATTAGCGCTTGTCTGCTGCGTAGAGTCTGTGAGCCGATAGCTTGATATGATGCCGGCATGATCAAGAAAGGTGTGATTGTAGGTGGGTAAACAAATCCAAGGTGAGGATGAATGACAACCTGTGTGTAACTGAGGTCCTGAAAACATACTGAGCGGATAATCACAGGTTACAAACACCAGGCTGCAACAGCGTGCATTATATATATATATATATAAAGACACTCCTGATGCCTGATGACCTAGTCTCACCATGATTTCTACCACACCTATGTCTAATCTGTAATAGTGAACTCCCTAAATTCTCAATCCATTTAGAAGCATCCAATTCCTGTGGTTTGATTTTTGCTAATTCTCTCCCATAGTTAACGCAGTGCAAAGTGCAACAACCTGCTCTCAGGTAGCGACTAATTTTGCATTCTGAAACACCATTTGTTGCTGTCTAATGCAAACAGCAAATCATAGGCTGTCCTGCAATGAATCAATCCTTCCTCTGTGGCTCCTCAGATGATCCATGCTTTGCCTTCAAAACTATTTTGGCACGCCATACAGTTTGGTGATGTATCTACTAGTTTACCTTATCTGAAGGTGTTGCTCAAAACTATGTTCTCACTGCAATCTCCACTGTATGTCTACAGAAAGTGTCTACTGCTTCAAATACACTTGTCTGATCAAGTTGCTAGAAAAGCGAAAGTCTCCTTACTGAGTATTTCAATGCTTGTTTAAGCATCTGCAATGGTTGCGTTACCATTTTACCATATTTCACCACATTTTACTTTTTTTGAACAAATTTCAATGTAATGAATAGGTTTACATTTTGTCCTAGCAGCCGCCAGGTATGTGGTGCTGCTGTCATTGTCCACACATGCCCTGAGGAGGCAAATCCCTGCCTCCTCCCCATCTCCAAAATGTTTTGAGACCTTAATGGCTACCTCCACCAGCAGTAAATCAGAGAGTAAACACTCTCCATTGTGCCATTTTAAGGTGAATTACAGTATTATGATAATTGCATGGCTTGCAAATAGTTTTAACCAGATTGTAATGTTTGGTGCTTTAAAAAAAATGAATTACCCATGCAAGAGGTTTGTGTGGTGGTACAGAGTCATCATCAAGGATAAAACGATACAACATTGGGTTCCCCATACAGTTATCTGGGGCATTTACTATACACTGATGCTAAATTATGTTGTCGACTCTAAGGGCTCTTTGTTTAATGCTTTCCCACCTGTGTTACCACGTTAATTAAAAAAAAAAGTCTCTTGTTGTATATTCAGGAGACACACGGGTTAAAGCTGATTTATACCCAAATCCTCTGTTGGAATAATAATTCCTCCTGTTCTAGAAAAAAATCTTGGGATTAATGGCTCCACCACAGCTTCTGCATAAGGAAAGACATCTGGTGTGCTTTCCTATAGGAGGAAGAAGACTCCTGAGACTGGCCACAATCTTAAATGTGCATTTTGCATGTAATTTAGTCATGTTGGTAGATCCTGATTTATCACTTCAGTTTACCACTATTTAATGGATTATTTCATAACGTTGATAATTCGATGCTTAGTTGTTCTTTAATTCTCAGTATTGAGGCTGCATTAGGCCCACTTGTTCTAGCTGGTGAAACATCTTCATATTTTGCCGTTTCTGCTGCCTCTTCTGCTTTGCTAGTCCCCCCCCCCCCCCATCCACCTGGTTTTTAGCTTCTGAGAATTCTTTCTCACAAATCCCACAAAGTACCACGTTAATCATCAAGGTGAAAGATAATTCCCCTGTCTTATATTTACTAACACACTTTAAGCCAATCCAGTGTCATTTTCAGATTAGTATTTAACTTGTTCCCATCACCTCTCTCCATTAATTCTATTGAGTGTAGGATTCTGCCTGGTGGGGATTATATTTTTTTTTGCTTTCTTGGCTGCCACCCCACCCAGCCCTCCCTGCTCCATTTGAATAACTACCTCTAAGTACAGAAGCACTGATATCTGATATCCTGTAGGCTGTGATTTGCGGAGTGCTGCTGTACATCACCCAACTGGCTTAACCAACATCAAGAGTGATATAACCATTACTAATGTGGCTCCCATAAATTATATTCTGCATTTCACCAGTTAGTTTTATCAGAACTCACTGAGCGGTTTGAGGATGTTTGCAGTGGAGTCATCTGCGTTCTCCCCATCTGACTTGCATCCTTCTGTATTCTGTTCAGGTCTCTCCCGCTTTTCCTTGTGATTAGACTTGCGTCTGTGGCGTCTTCTCCGGTGGTAGCTCTTGGGAACATGCACACCAATGTACACAGTGTGGTGACCTGCCACAATACAATACAATGGTGGGAGCAAAAGGAAATCACATTAATCCTGAAAGCCGTATCACCACTTGAAGGACAAAAACAATGGAGACTACTTGATCTGGTGTGATGTGGTATGAAATGTTTGTTTATCAGAAAGCTATGCATCACTTCTTTCTGGCTTGTGCTGAGGATGAGAGATGATATTGGAGGTTTGTTCCCCAATCAGGAAAAGAGAGAGTATGTAGTCAGTCAGTCAAAATTAAATAAATACCAACTACTTCCTACACAGCAGCTCATGAAGGAAATGACTTAATGTCTCCAGGAAGTAATTAGAGACACAGAAAGGGAGAGAGAACAATACATGGCTTAACTAAGTAAGTGTTGTAGTAACCATGTATTCTTCTTTTCAACAATGCATTCCACAACCATGTCTTGTGGGTTTTAATATCTTTCACACTTGGTCAGTCATGCTTGTGTGTTGAAACCAAAGATCACCTGAGGCACACACAAACTGAAGCACTTCCTCAACACTCCCATGCAGGGTTCATCCTTGAATGTTGGTTTGTAACATGTGAATGTCTCAGTAAATCCAAATGGGCGTCACCAAAGAAAACATTTTTGTGGCTTTAGCCGACAGCCAGCACTGGACAGGATTAGGACACTTTAAGAAACACTCTTCCTGTACAGTAACTATTGGCAGCCTATGTTTCACTTGAAACTGGCCCCACTCTCCAATGTCAATGACTGCCATGCACTTTACTCTGTGTGCATAAGCAACCAGGCATTATAAATACCAGAAATTTATATTTTTTTAAAGTGTGGTACAGACTTGCAGGTGAGAGAGAGAGAGAGAGAGAGAGGTCATGTTGGTGAGCGAGGGAGAGGGAGCATGGGTATTTGGACATAAATGTTGACATTCTTGATCATGAATCCCAATGCACGTACATGTACAATTCTGTGGTTATGGGTTAAGTGTATGAAGTACACTGGAGTCTCTGACAAATGTGTGCGAAAACTACAGTTTTCACCTGGGTAGATGAAAGGATAGGTTCAAGCTTAGGACGTGTCTATCAGCCAGATAATGTGCTCGTATTCATCACTGATCTTACCTTCCACTTCCTCTTCATCGCAGACATGTTTGAGAAAGGACGCTCCTCTGTCCAGCACCGCTTCATCCTCCACTCTACAAAGCAAAACAGAAAAATGATTACACATGACCACATAGGTTAGCATGGGATATGCTTGCAAACATTCTGCCCCAATTTCATTCAGTCTTAATTCACCCTCATTTCCACCATAATACAGACTTCCACTTTGTAAAACAGTAAAATATACTTAAAAATAAACAAAGAACAAAATGGCACAACCAAATCTTCAAATTAATTCCGATCAAAAACTGTTAAAGCAGTGTTCGACCCTCAGGCCAATAACTGATGCCATATTTTTATTCAAATCCCACTTCTGTGGCATGAAACCCAATCCTGATAGTCACTTCTAGTCAGTAACTTCTTATTCAGCTAACTTTGGTCATATGTAACTAATTTTACAAATGACCGAAATGTCACTTCCTGACCACCTACATTGCTGCAATCGACATGAATACATCCTTTTTCTCAGTGAGACCATGTATAAATTGTGCAGCACTTTTAAGACGGAGCTGTGATTGGTCATTTTTAAATGAATACTGGACCTTTTAGTGCACAAAGAAGGCTTTATGTATGTGTATGTCCCGACATCAGAGACATCTTGCTAGGCTGCATAATTTAGAGATTCTGTTGATCAAGGAATGTGGCTCCTTCAGTCCAGCAAAGTATGGGACTGACCCAGGCCACGAAAGGTGGATTAGACCGCAACATATTAACCATCCCTCAAAATGCACTTCTGCCATAACGGCTACAAAAGAAACAATATGCCGGTTTACAAAAAGTAAAGAAAAACGGAAGCCAATATTTCATTAAACTAGGAATACATTTTTTTGTGTCACATTTTGATTGTGGTCATCTCAAAACACAGGACAGCTAGCCTCAAAGTCAAATTATTCCTTCAGACTGTGCTGGGACTACATAAGCGTGTCACCATCAAATTAAGGAGTCATCTGCCATGGCTGATCTGAACAACTTTTTTTATGAGAATAGTTTTGTTAAAACACCCCAAAAATAAATATTTGATTTCGGACGCGTATCAAGAATGTCGATACACATATGAACAGTTTCCATTTGCCACAATCCCTAACTGAGGATGACACAAATCAACAAATGAGGGGATGGGAGCAGTTTACACAAACTTTAAATAAACAAAGTCAGGAAGGATACAACTTGTTCTTCCAATTGCACTGCGAGCTCATCTGAATTTCCCCTGTGGATATGGTATCTGGCCTTGAGAGAGATAGAGGTATAACGCTGATAGCAGACATAATGTGAAGCCACCAGCTCCAAGATCAAATAAGTGACGAGGAGTGGCCGGGCTTGGTGCCAAGTTTACAAGGAACTTTAAAACAGTGATTAGCCTCTGCACCCTCCTTTGTTGCCCATTGTTGCTTACAAAAAAAAGGGAGGTCAAGTTCCCACAGGGCACCGTGTAGAGAGGGCCAGCGCTACCATTTAGTTCCAGATTTCTTTGCATGTTCTGTTCTGCAAGTATAGATCACACAGGTAATACCACCAGCTTCAGGGAATTAATTTGGTCACATTGTTTTCCTTTGTTAAGAACCACTTATTGTAATGCAGCCTTAAGGGTCACTGACAATATGGCCAGCGAACAGAGAAGAGACTCATTTAAAACTGGAAACAAATGGGCGGAGCTATTTTAATTCACTCTTGCACAAACATCGTACATATTGTAAATGGGTTTCAGGATCTTTCAAGGAACACAGCTCAGTTGTGTAGCATTTACTTCTGCATCAGGTACCAAAGTTGGTTGTTGGTGATGGTGTTTGTGCGGGTGGGGGCAGGTCATGTAACACAGTGACAAGGCCTTCAGAAAACCACTGGCCACACAGGAAAGTAAAGGAAGCTCATGTTGCAGGTTTACTGCTGGAACCATGATATTCACTCCACACGGAAGCCTCAGACAGGGAGACCCTTATCATGAGAAACATACCACAGGTGGTTCACAGATATCTGGGATGTAGGAAAACTAAAAAATAATTTAGCCGGTACATAAAGTGGAATGAAATGTGGAGGAAAGGATAAGGCGACATGCAAGGCGCAGCTGATAGACAACTTAAATCTACTCTTCTGCATTAGTCAGCAAAGTCTAAAAGCAGGAAGGCTAGCAAAAAAGCAGAAGAGGCTTAATGCATATAACAGAATTTCCCCCCAAGTATTTCTGATTCTGATATCTTGTGTATGCGTATGAAAACAAAAGGCAGATAAGATCCCATGTCTCCTCATTCACGTCATTGTAAATGCAGGAAATCTTTGTGATCTTTTTTTCCCCATTTCCTGCTATGAGTTCCCCTGCCTGATTACCAACAAAAAATAAATAAATCACAAGCTGTGCGAGGATCACGGAAACAACCAGCTGGATCCATCTCGCCCCTTCACTCTGCTTCGGTTCTTGGTGACCTCATGAGGCTGGATAAACCTGTTGCTGCGTGAGGAGCCGGGATCAGCTGCTTGGGATCAGGGATCATCCACATCTCTTTACAGAATGACGCACCAAATCCCACCAGCCATGTTCACCATGAAGGTAGGTGCCCCCAGCACAGTGAGTGCATCAAGCCATTCAGTGATGATGTGGGAGACTTAACATGATACTCCACCCAAAAGCGATATTTGATCTGTGTTTTTAAGCTTGAAGAATTACTTTGCTGGAATGTAGAAGGTTGTGGCAGTTTATAGGTTTACATTATTACTATTTTTTTAAGTAGATCAGAGTGGGGTGAAAAGGACATACCACATATATTCAGGTGGTCTTTTATGCATTGACTGACATGTAATGAACTAGCTACTCATCAGGTCTGCCTTGACATTTGGAATTTCCTCTTGCAACACTTGAACAGATGAGGAAATAAATTGATGTCAGGTTGCACATCACTCAGCAGTGCACAAAAGAGCATTCAAGATTCTAGTTAACACCAAGAGGAGGAGTAAATGGTTGATACACAGTAAAGAGCAGATTTCACAATTTCTATAATAAGACAAGAATGAGGAATTAACTTGTGTTTTTACAGATACTACTGCCATTGTTAAAAGGGAGGATGGGGCATCGTTTAAATAATGGTTAGTGTTATGTCACTTTAGGATGTTCTTTTTTTAACTGCTTCTTGGAATGGGTGTAACACTTTGAGAGCACATGGCCAACCTAGTAAGACTGATACTGTAAAGCCAAACATCCGTAACTACTTTACACTTGTTGAAGATGAAGAACCAAACAGCTAATGAATTCCAGGTGCATGTCAGAAAGTGCATGCAGACCGTAAGTGTTTGATAGCAACCAGTGAGGTCCGATTTGTTGAGGCTCTGGCATCCGCGTCATTGCGCACCGCTGACGCACACGCTGGCCCACTACGAATGTGGATTTTTGGGGTGTCAGCTCATAGACCACATGCTCCAAGGCACACACACCTTTATTCATAAAGTTGCACTGGAGACATGTCTCCAACGTTTGACCTGCACACCCCGCGTCTCTCTAATTAATAGTGACAAGTTCTTGGAAAAAAGATTAACAGACGTTCATAACACAGTGGTGTAGCAACACTGGCTTATCCAGCCCAGGGTGTAACTGGAATGAATGAAAACATGTCTTGCTTGTTTAGTATCCTAATCAATAGTCCACTCAAGTTTTACAAAAGGTATGGCCCCAGTGGTCAACTAAACCCAGATTTACGCACTGAACGTTATCTAATAACCCGCATAACAACGACACTGAATGTGTATTAGCTGGTGAACGACATTCACCTGATGCCTAATTTACATGGCCAGGAAATGCCCCTAACACATGGAGTACACGGCTCCCAGCAGAACGGGCTGCAGTAAGCAGTTCAACAAGGAAAGAAGAGCGATCACAAACTTACTTGGTCTTTTCGGAACTCATGGTGAAAAACTTCCCCTTTGGAGATGATCAGTCTGTCGTTCTGCTCACTTCAAATTGCTCTTGTAGTCGATGTTTGAAAATCGTCCCCTACTCTAGCTGTTGCGCTTTTCAAGTTGACAAAAAGTAAGAAAGAAGTCGATGAGCCAGAGCTTATCGCGCTGGAATGATTTCTTCGACTCTAGAAATCAAATTTAACATGTAACACACAATCCTCATATCGTACTGGACTTCTTCGGGTCGTACCTGGGTGACATCGTAAAGAAAAGGCTCGCTTTGTGTCTCGCATAGCGCCTCTGAGCGCAGCGTGTCCTTTTTCCATATTTAAAGTGCCATCCCTCCTCTTGCGTGACGCCACCGGGGGGGTGGAGGTCAGAAAGTGGCGCACCAAAGCCTTGAACCTGATAAATGGTTTCTCTGTTGTTCACTTCGCATCTGAAAGAAAGCAATTGTTTGGATGCGAATTCCGGTGAATCCCTACAGTATCATTTTTTACAAATATTACCTTAAATTCAGTTGCTTGTTATGAAAAAGCGCACATCTGCGAAACACACATCTTAAATATTAACTAGACTTTATCTTCAGTTCAGATTTAACTGTCTTCATTTTTACCATGCATCAGATAAGTATATGAGCTTCATCTTACAATGTAACAGGATCTCTGTAATTATAAAGCATTATAAGTGAAAATTAAGGCATCTATTTCAGGTAGCTTTAAACAAATCGCATTGGCGCTACCAGGTAAAGGGAAGCTCAGCAGTCAGAAATAGCTGACTGGAATGCTGTTAGAGACTGGCGACATCTTCTGGAAGAGTTGTAAGACAAGGAGACTAGTTATGAACTTAGGACACTAATTACAGAACAGTCACTGGATCTCTGGTTTTCACTAAACTATAAACATAGTTTGATTTGAGATACACCCCCCCCCCCCAGGAGTTATTTTTACAAGAGCTAGACATCACCATGGTACATATTACACAACTAAAACACACAATTATTTCAAGTTTATTGTCATGCATTTCATTTGCACCCAGAACATTTATAAATATACATTTGTAAAATAAGCAAAACAAACAAAAAACTGCCATAAAAGTTTTTTAAAAATTGCCAGAGGTCGGACCATTTTTAATGTATAGAAAAATAATTGTCATTGTTGTGTCAGTTTGTGGTTTAAAAAGCAACACTCACTTCCTTTGCGCATAGGCTATATATTCCATCAACAATTGATCTTTACAACGTGCTCAAGAACTCTTTCACCTGAAAAAGAACCACAACAGACAAACTGTTAGCATGAATACTGTGAATACTAACGTCGGTGACAATCATATCTTTTTCTACCCATCCTCGGTGACACTAACTGCAAGTTGGTTTTTGTCATTTGTGCAAATCACTGCGTGAGTGTTGCTTGGTCCATTTCATGTTAATTTTTGAATAGGAGGGAAATTTCTACTAAGCACCTGTGTTTACCAACAACATAAAACTACTACATAAGCAGCTTTTCGGGCCTCATTTCCATAGGTGACACCTGGGTGTGTGCGTGTCAGTATCAAAAAGTTCACACTTAGCAGAGTGTATATAACCTCCTAAAACACATTTTAAATGCTTGATTCTATAAAAACAATTGCAGCGCACACATGCCGCACAGCTCCCAAAATTCAACACTGTATCGGCTGCCAGTCATAACAAGGATCAAAACAAACAGAATATTAGAACTCACAAATAAACAGTCTTGTTTATAAGGCAATTTGTTTGTTTAAATACTTGATGTCCGACTGTTTATTTCCTTAAAATAGCACAGTACACAAATGTTTTAAAATGTCAGTGACCTGCAACAGGTGAGACTTCATATTTCTGCAAGTAGTAACCATGCCAACTTCTTCAAAATGGGACAGATAAAACAGGGATCATGTTTAGATCAAGATAATTTACTGAAGCCTCATTTCAACTGAAAACTGGCAAAACTTGAACATGCTTCCAATACAAATTAACTCATTTCTAGAAGTTAAAATCAATATCGTTTTCTTAATTCTAGTACAGAATCACAAGCACCTATTCTGTCTATTTTCAAAATGCGCACACATTTGTTGTTCTTGAAACAACTTCATTTCTATTTGAAACTTTTTTGACACTTGTTTTAAGAAAGCTAGATTTTAGGGCTCAGTAATAGAAAGAAATGACTTCAAGTGGAGTTTGTAATTCTGTTTGTAATTCTAATTTTAAATATATAAGCAGAATGTCAATGTTGCAGCTGATAGAGCCAAGTTAACTGCTTTAAAGCTGGGTAGATTTATGCAAAGCAATATATTATATAAAAAATCTCATCTTTTATTTTATATAAAATATTAATATTGGTAAAGTAACATCAATCAAATGTATAAGTCAAAATCAATGTTGTAAGGTGGGGTGGTGGGTTATAACATACAAATACAAAACCCTCTGTGGGATTTATAGTAGGTATAAAGGCCAACAGGATATTTGACTCCTGTAAAATTGACCTTAAAGTCCATTTAGAGTATTTCACTAGAGACAAATCCAAAAAGCATTATCTGACTATTTCAAATCTGTCACTCACCTTCTCAATCATGTCAGCACTCTTGATTTCATTCCCCTTAAAGTCTTCATTCACATCTATGGACAAGACTGGCACATTCCTGAGATAATCAAACTCCATGCTGTGAGCCAGAGACGACATGGAACAGAGTTAGTGATGCTTAACAATTCATATGCAGGAAAAAGCATCCTTTTCCATCTTGCTCAAGTTTTTTCCTTTAGGTGATGAAGCTTTCATCTTTGTAGGGAAATCTTGTGCACAGAAAGGACAAAAAGAAACCTGCTATTTCCAGCCTCATCCATTTCATAAACCCTTTAACGTGGCAGGTGTGAAACTGCGCTACTGTGGTTACGATGTGGGCATCAGTAACTATGTACGCTGGTGACGCAACCTTTCAGCACCATGAGAAATGGAGATCCATTTTCTCGCCCCCTACAAATATCACGCTGGCAAGTTGCGGTGCAGAACTCAGCGACGCAGTGTGGATTCTGCTCAGCCACTCTGATGAACTTCTGTCACTCTGGAGTGTCTGCGAGTAACGCAAAAGACACTTTGGAATCTGATTTGAGCATCTAGAGTCTGGACTGAGACGCATTTGTAATGTCAAAAAAAAATTGTAAATCAAACTAGATACAATGTGGACATGCTATATGATAAATATAAAATGAAATGATTTGGACTGGAAGTCTTAGTTGCCTTTTATGTTATTGCATCAATGAGGTCTTTTTCAAATGGCCAAGATCAGTCAGATAAACAAACACCCCTTTCTTCTATAATACAAATACATCTGTTGTCCTCACAGAAATACAGTTTCTGATGCAAACATGCCATGAAAGTCTGTGTGCATGTGAAAGCTCACGTCATAGTCTTGTGCTGCAGCCAGCTCTCATGCTTAAAGTGGAGCTTCTCCAGATACTCCAGAGGGATGTCTTGCTCTTCTTCCCTGCCTCTCAGGTGCAACCGCTCTAAACAGCTCTACACACACGATTGAGATATTTGTTTAGATTCATTCTTTTTTTCTAGTGGTCAAAAATTAAAACATTACTATTTTCCACAGCAACTGTCTATAATCGAATATTGAACAAAGCAGTAAAGGAAGCTCAGGAGACTAGGGAGAGTACCTCCGGTGAAGCTCTGAGGTAGATGATACCGTCCAGCTCAATGTGCTTGCCAAACTGACTGTGCAGCCAGCCATGCCAGTCCTGGTAGACCGACCATTCTGTGTCACTCAGGCACTCACTCTCATAGAGGTTGGCTGCAAAGATGTACCTAGGACATGAGGGGAATTAATGGACAAGAAGTTTCAACTTATAATAACGTAGTTTTTGGGAAAAAAGCCACATATTTCACATTACTGCGGTTATTTTTCAAAATATATTTTGAATAAAAAAAAATTTATTAAAAATTAGGCTCAAAATACAGAAAATTAACATATACTGTAAAGAATATTTGAGTTATTTCTTTCATTAAACAGCTACAGTCCAGCAGCATACTTTGAAATATTGTATGTTTATAGAAATAATAAGTGTACTAAAAAAATCTGAAAATAGTGAAAAATTTCAATTATAATTTACCAGAGCCCATGCTGACATCTCCAACTTGCTTGTTTTGTCAAACGGTCCAAAACCCCCAAATATTCAGTTTACAATTATACAAAAATGGGGAAAAGCAACAAAGCTTCCAAATTGTTACGTTAATTTTCACCGAATTATCTCAACATTAATCGACACTTTCCAAACAGTTTTCACCAAAAAGTAAAAAGCTCAGATTGATTTTCATACATATGTATCCAATTGTCTTAAACATGCAAATTCACCTGAATCACCCATTTAATTAAAATGTATATTTAATTATTTTTATTACATTTAGATATCTGGCAGTTTTGTCACTGATACCTGTCACTGTAGATGGACCGCTCGAAGAACTGCACAGGATTCTCAGCCTCTTGGAGCTTCCCATTGGCCGAACGGATCTGAGCACGCACCCGGCTGATACAGGCGTAGCTCTGGAAAGTGTAGGCCCACCTCTCCGGTTTCTCATACATCATCTGCAATATGTTCCCTCCACTCCTCTGAGATGTGGTCAGCTCCTACAACATAGGGTGACTTTAAAACTCCACTTGGATCAATAAATCTGTTGCAAATATGGCTTAGTGCACAGTCCGAGTATTTGTACAAGCACCACTTTGGTAAAATCTGGTAATCTGCCATTTATTATCTGTACCGACATGTTTAATGTGCTTTATATAGTTGTAATTACTCCAAGGATGTGTCCAAAATGTAATTTTCCCCAAAAGGTGACGTATTCAGATTTCTTGGATTAAATCAACCAGCTGTCCAAATCCTACATTTATTTCGTTTTCTATCTATACAGTGGGGCCAAAAAGTATTTAGTCAGCCACTGATTGTGCAAGTTCTCCTACTTAGAAAGATGAGGTCTGTAATTTTCATCATAGGTAAACTTCAACTATGAGAGACAAAATGAGAGGAAAAAAAATTCCAGGAAATCACATTGTAGGATTTTTAAAGAATTTATTTGTAAATTATGGTGGAAAATAAGTATCAAAAGTTCAACTCAGTACTTTGTAACATAATCTTTGTTGGCAATGACAGGTCAAATGTTTCCTGTAAGCCTTCAACAGGTTTGCACACACTGTAGCTGGTATTTTGGCCCATTCCTCCATGCAGATCTCCCCTAGAGCAGTGATGTTTTGGGGCTGTCGCTGGGCAACACGGACTTTCAACTCCCTCCACAAATTCTCTATGGGGTTGAGGTATGGAGACCGGCTAGGCCACTCCAGGACCTTGAAATGCTTTTTACGGAGCCACTCCTTCATTGCCCGAACAGTGTGTTTGGGATCATTGTCATGCTGGAAGACCCAGCCACGTTCCATCTTCAAGGCTCTCACCGATGGAAGGAGGTTTTGGCTTAAAATCTCACGATATGTGGCCCCGTTCATTCTTCCCTTAACATGGATCAGTTTTCCTGTCCCCTTTGCAGAAAAACAGCCCCAAAGCATGATGTTTCCTCCCCCATGCTTCACAGTAGGTATGGTGTTCTTGGGATGCAACTCTGCATTCTTCTTCCTCCAAACATGACAAGTTGAGTTTTTACCAAAAAGTTCTATTTTGGTTTCCTCTGACCACATGATATTCTCCCAATCCTCTTCTGGATCATCCATATGCTCTCTGGCAAACTTCAGACGGGCCTGGACATGTACTAGCTGAAGCAGGGGGACACGCCTGGCACTGCAGGATTTGAGTCTCGGTGTAGTGTGTTACTGATGGTAGCCTTTGTTACTTTGGTCCCAGCTCTCTGCAGGTCATTCATCAAGTCCCTCCGTGTAGTTCTGGGATCTTTGCTCACCGTTCTCATGATCATTTTGACCCCACGGGATGAGATCTTGCGTGGAGCCCCAGATCGATGCCATGGTTGAGTTTGGAGTCTGACTGTTTGAGGCTGTGGACAGATGTCTTTTATACAGATAACGAGTGGAGGACAGAAGAGCTTCTTAAAGAAGTTACAGGTCTGTGAGAGCCAGAAATCTTGCTTGTTTGTGGGTGACCAAATACTTTTTTCCCCACCATAATTTACAAATAAATTCTTTAAAAATCCTACAATGTGATTTCCTGGATTTTTTCTCTCATAGTTGAAGTGTACCTATGATGAAAATGACAGACCTCTCTCATCGTTCTAAGTAGGAGAAATTGCACAATCAGTGGCTGACTAAATGCTTTTTGGCCCCACTGTATACGACAGTAAAAAGCAAAAGTGCAAACGAGCTCATTAAACTTCCCATTTTTCCAAATTTCACTCAGTTCCCTGTGATAAGGTACATGAGCGAATCTGTTGTGTTGTGTTTAAACCACACAGCTCTGCAGAACTGAAGTTGGTTCCATGATCAGCAGAGGGCGCATGACCAGACTACTGTAGTTGTACATACTGCACATTACAGAGCTGTTGCAGCACGAGCCTTGTTAGAGGATCCAGCTGTACATACTGATAATAGCCCCATACTATCATTTTACACTATGCTACACAGATTGTGGAGCAGTACAGTACTGTTTTTGCAGGGTTTGCAATTGTACTGACCCCAAATAATATCTTTGTGATGATTCTGACTTTAATTTAACACTATTATTCTTAGGCAATCAAGAATTATAGCTTTCATGTAAGCAGAAAAATATATAAATACCATAAAAGTAGAGCTGACATGATTAGTGAATCAACAAAGAAATAATCAGCAACAATTTTAATAATCAATGAATTGTTTTAGTAATTTATGAAGCAAAAATGTCACGTTTTCTATGATAGTAAATTGAACATATTGAACAACAATATACATTATATTTATACATTGTATTTTTCTCTATTTTCAAACATTTTAGAGGCCAAACAATTAAATTGAGGAAATCACTGACAGATTAAAATCGATAATGAAAACAATGTTTAGTCCAGCACTCCATAAAAACAATGACTCATCCCTAATAGAGTCTACATGTGTGCAACATACTGAACCCTGCTTTCATCTGATAGTGTTTATACATTTCCAAATTACATTAATTCAGTCGTTTAAGTATTATTGTTCATCATGGGAGAGGCTACACTATCATGAGATTTTCATATGGCATGCTTCAAAATACTCGCTCAAATAAAACCAAGCAACACATGGGCGAATTGAAAGACTGAAAATTAGTCTGAGGGTAAGGTTAGGCCTGCAGTTACAGTGGGGGAGGTTAGAGATTTCTGCCCCGAGGATGGCATGTTCATCTGGTGGGACCATCTGTTGCTCTGGGTGTGTGTGTTGGTGGTGGTGACCAGTGCATGTGTGTGTGTGTGTGTGTGTGATGACTTAGATGCAGTCAGTTGCCTCCCAATGGCCACAATTAAGTTAGAGGTTAAGCTGAGGTCATTTCACAGCAAGTGTGTGTATATGAGTGTCAGCACTGTTGCAGGAATGCAGGAATACCGGAATACTGTACAATACCTCGAAGTCACTGCCTTTTGTTTGGACATTGCACCATCTGGCGATTGGCTCTGGTACCACCTCCCAGTCGCTGCTCTCCTGCTCCAAAAGGCGCACAAAGGTAGATTTGCCCGCCGCTGAACACAAAGGAGGAAGCAATTCAAGTTGAATATAAAATAAGTCAAGGCGTCTACCAACACACTAACTTATGCAGGCCACAGAGCACGGTAGATAATAGTTCAGTGAGGCAGTAAGTTACTAACAACCTGGCAATTGGCGGTTAGATATTAATGTTAAAACATCCATCGGTAAAACTAGAGATCTCACAGTCCGATCTTAACTAATTAACTTTCTCTAACGTGACACCTGCACCTACATTAGTTTGGATCGGGTTTAATACAGTCTATGGTTTAAAGCTAGCGTTAGTTAGCCTGTTAATTTAAGTGACATTTCGCTTTTTTGGCACAAAAAGCGCTGCACCGCAGAAAGTCTTTGGCTGCACTCACCAATATTTCCCTCGACTGATATCCGCTTTATCCTTTTCTCCATTGAGTCGTTCATTACATCGGGGCAGGGCCTCTTTGAAGTAAAAGGCATTTTCCAGCAAATATAGTTAAGTCTTCCTTCTTAGATGAAGCTGGTGCAGCTGCTGCAGTGAGCGGAGGGCTCCTTGTTGTTTAAGGTTTGGCGGCAACAGACGTCAGGAAGCTGAGCTTTACTGCACAGATGTGTCTCCGCCCAGGAAGCAGCAGCCGCTCCAGCCCGCTCTGTTGTTGCACAGTGCTGGAATTAGTATTCACAGTAATAATATCATACTATAAAACCACTCCATTACACGTAAAATACCCGCATTTCTATTTACTTAAGCAAAGTATTTTAATAATGGTAACAAGTATCAACAGTAAAAAGTGTATTATGCTGATGGTGCAAGTGGAACTATTTCCTGTTGGGTACTTTATGAGTAATGCATCATATTATGTGTATGTAAAATCTTAATATGAAAAGTAACTAGGAACTACAGCTGTTAAAGAACTGTGAAGAAAATAAAAAATGGGTAGAGTAGCAGTATAAGTAGCATAAAATAGAAGTGAAGAATCTCAATATTGTACTTATGTAGGCTACATTACTTGAGTAAATGTGTTATTTTCCACCACTGCATTTGCTTTAAGTAAAAGTACCAATCCCAAAAATGAGAAATATTCGACCACAAGTAATAAAAAATGACATTTAAGTACAAATGTATTGGCAACAAATTGCACTTCCAAGTGTCAAAAGAATAAATTACTTATTAGTATGCTGTTGGTTAAGGTGGGACGATTTAATCTACTGTTGGGTACTTTAATGTATAATAATGCATCATTTGTTTAGTTTGTAAAATCTTTACATGAAAAGGAACTAGTAACAGCTGTTACAGAACTGTGAAGCAAATAGAAAATGGGTAGAGTGGCAATATAAAGTAGCATAAAAAGGAAGTAAGTGAAGTGCAGGTATCTCATTATTGTACATAAGTAAATTGCTTGAGTCAATGTGTATTTTTCACCACTGCATTTACTTTAAAGTAAAAGTATCAATCCCACAAATGAGACTGAAAATTTAATTGAAGTAACAATACAAATGTATTGGCAGCAAAATACACTCCAGGTTTTAAAACTAAAAGTACTGATTGTGCATAATGCCCCATGTCATTGTTCGGATCCTTATTACTACACAAGCACTTAAGCAACACTTTAATGTTGTCATTGGTTGCAGAGGATCTCATTTTAATTGCTTTTTTATACACTTTGGGGTGGTTTTATGTATAACAATGCATCATAGTAAACATCCATATTCATTCAAAGAGTCAAGACCACCTTTATTTGCCTTGTAAACAGCATAAATCAATTCAGTAGCATGTAAAACCCCTACCAAGCCATTATTTACAAACATTTCATCAATTATTACAGTCAAGGAGGAAAAACTGTAGGCAACAGGCTATGTTATGGGCATTTCATAACTATGAGATGCTTTCAGGATGACTGATTTTCTATTACATTTTTAGATATCTGGTGAGCAGTAACATTCATAATAGCTAGCTAAGGAAGTGGGGGAAAAAGATACTCAACAATTAAAACAAACAATATTTTAATATCCAAAAGAGGGAGGGGAAGCAGCCTCTAAAAAGACTCAACGCATTCTTTAAACCAAAAGCTACCACTCCATGCTCGCTGAAAATTATTTTTAAGACAGGTCTAACCCTCAGTATTTACATGTGTGCAATGAAGTATTACACCTCTGACTAATTTCAAATAAGAAGATATATAAAATGTTCACGTTCACCGTTTTTTGAAACCAAACCTGAAAGAGAAGCAATTATATTTCTATCACACACCAGAATTTAAGCACTAAAAAGGAAAAGGAATATTAGATAAAGTATGAATGAGCCAACTGGTAACCCTTTTAGTGTTGTGTCAATTATTGCATAGTAAACTACACTGAGTTTGGGAAGGGCACATGCATCTGCTGTTTGAAGCACAGCAACAAACATCTCAGACCATATAAAAGCATTAAGAAATCACACTTGTGCCTTGTAGCCAATTTAAGCCGAGGTTAAGCAATTCAACATTCATTTGGGGAAACATGAGGGAGGAAACAGACTATGATCAGTCACATGATACGGCTTCTCACAAAGCACAGTCTATGCAGAATAAAACATTCAGGCGAGAGAGGTCAGGGAAATTGTTCAAAGTGCTTTATGGCTAGTGAGATAACAAGGGATGCAGCATAATCCAATGCTAAACGCTTGTATTCTTAAGCAGTGGAGGTTGTGACTTTAAGTACAGGTCTCTACTTCTATTTGGGGACATTTATATACACCTTAAAGTTTTAGATCCCTTGAAGACTTTTCCTAAAATTTGTTTTCTACTTCAAGTTTTTTTTTTGAGGGGGAAAAACTAGTACACAGGAACATGGCACTAGAAAACGCTAAAAGTTTGGTTAATTTTTAGTCCTTGCTTTAACATGACAATATTTCTAGCCTCACGTCAATGTCCTTCAACACATTCATTTATCATGACCTGCACAGAACACTCGCTAAAGAGAAGTTTCTAACTCAATAAGGATAAGGTTGAGGAGTATGGTTTTACAGAGAAAATGCAGTTTGAACCAAATTACAGTACAAATCAAAAATGGGTGTAAGAGGGAATTAAGAACCACATAAACTTAAAGGGACGTGTGGAGGAAAAGCTTGTGTTTTGTCAATCAAATCAGTGGTATATGGCCTTTATCTTCTTCCAGTTCCCACTGTTGACATAGGGCAATTATGAGCCATGCTAGGCACTTAGGGTTCTTTTGTATTGACAGATGTGGGCTATTACAGCTGTGAACAGTAGTAGACTGCAACCCAGATCCTTCTATGTAAATTAATTAATAAAATAACTAGCTTCTGCTGCTAAACTGGCTTAAATTCTTGCCGTAAAGCCAACAACCCCCCCCCCCATTATGATACAGTAACTTTGCTCACTCACTATTCTTCCCTGCAGGTGAGTTGGAAAATCTAAGAGCATGAAAATGCCTCGTGTTGCCATAAATCCAAGTGAGGAAAAAAAACAAACACAAATCTGTGCAGTATAATATAAACTAATGAACATATGTCTATATTATCCTAAATGTACGCCTGTGACCTAACACTGGGGATCTTTCCATACAGCGAAAACCATTTTCTCCAATATGTTATTCTGTGGTTTGTTCAATTAAATGTGTAATCCCTGATTGCATTAGTCCTGGTGCCTTAAACCTATCACGACCCTTCCTTCTTCCTGGCCTTATTAAAAACATTTCCCCAAATGGAAATATAGTATATACTGCATACATACAGCCAGGGTGGGGTGGGTATCTGTGCAAACTAGAAGACCAATAAAATAAGGATTACATCGCTGTTTATCTATCCTTGGTTGTCAGTTTTTCAATCAGCTCCTGAAGTGGGACCAGCTCTTTCCTGTCAATGAGGTTGAACTCCTGAAAATGACAAAGGAGTGGAAGCAAACATGATTATCCACTATATGCTACATTTTAAATTACTAATATACAGTATACCTAAAGTGAAAATTACATAAAAGTCAACATTCAAATGTGAGAGATCCTTTACCTGAACAAAAAAGATGAAGTGTTTGAACGACGTGTTGAGGTGGGCTTCTTCTTGCAGCTGCATGACAGAGTCAAAGTGCTGGTGGTAAATGTGAGCATAGACCCTGAACAGGCGCTTCAGAATGGTCTTGGCCACTGACATAAAGTTTCGCTTAAAGGGGACACCTTGGGAACAAGAGGGAAAGAAAGAAAAGATTTTGTTCAGATTCTCATCAAACATATATACAAACATAGTAGATAATATAGTCAGCAGTCAGGTTGAGCAAGTGATTTGATGAAAACACTTCCAGATGAAGGGGTTCTTTCAAGATTTCTGAAGTTTCAAAATGCCCATTTATTGGTGATATTTTTGCTTGGATTATTCAGTCATAGCTTAAACACAAAGAATGTATTGGAAAAATTGAAAGACACAAAGTTCACTCAAGCTGTACATTTTTCTCTCTCTCTCGCCACTGTTCATCTTAATAAGCCCCAAAAGCTCAGGGCTACAGAGGACGCAGCTACAGGATGTATTCTGGATTGCAAATGTCTTCACAAGCAGACCACAGCACAATTTAAGGGAAGTGCAAACAATCGGAACTGCAACGGCGCCAACTCCTGGTAACAATGTGTCGAGAGTTCATCTGTAGTTAGGAAATTCTGATGTTGTTACAACAGCACTGCTCTGTACACCTCAGATGTGTTGTGCAGTTCTCCTATGACTCAGTGAACAGCTGGGGAGTGCAGAAGCCCGGTGGAGAGCTTCTTCTTACAGTGTACAGAGAGCTACAGTACAACTCAATATCAATTATTCAAAAGAAGCTGGTGACTGACAGGACAACAAGTTCCTGATTAAAGCTCCCACCACAGCTTCTAAATACTTAACTTGTTCCTTGTGTTTGTAAATTCTAACTGTCATTCATTTTGCAAGACAGTTGAATTTCACAGAAAAGACACAAAGGTTTTCGCGTTTTAGTAATAACCCTTCTGTGGGCTGCAGAGCCCTTTTTTCCTAACATTACACAGACGTTGGCTAGGAAACAGTTGGCAAACACTTATTCATTAGACATTCAGCAGGTGTATGAAAGTTTCTCTTCTTTAGAGCTGAGCTGTAATAGAAGCCAGAGAGTAACATCAAAAAAGATGGATTCGCCAGAGAGGGAGAGAACAAACACAAAGCATACCAATCTTTGAAGGGAAAAGTGTCTCATCATCAAGCTGGTCTTGCACCCAGGTCATGAGGTAATCAATATACTTGGGAGCAGAGCATTTGATGGGCTTCTTGATGTTGGTTCCATCAGCCCAATGGTACTCATACCTGCAGGAAGACAAAAAAATAAATAATAATAAATGATGTGCAGACTGTATGGACAGCTCCCATCAAATTTAATTTAACAGAGCAACATTTAGATTTTTTGTCTATCTAATTTCACACTAACAAATGGTATTCCTGACTTTATTTTCACTGCCTTATTAAAGAAAGGCTGATGCCAGTTGCCAAACACATCATTCCTATACGGACCTTTCAACCTCGCAGAAGCCAAGCTAAATCTTGTGAGCTCAGTTTTCCCTACGAGATACTAGCATGTAAAACATCCACTGATAATCCACTGACCCTGGCAGCAGGAGAACAGACTACTGACTAAAGAGTCTATGGTAGGTGTTTTACATGATCACGACTACAAGTGTGCTGCAATTTGAACTGAATAAAAATTGTCAGATTTAATGGCCTTGGCAGACCAAGATGAGTGAAGCAAAGCTTGTGGGTTGGTTTTATGAGACTACAAACTTATACACCTATACTGAGAAACTTACTTAGGACCAGCAGACATGACCGGACAGCTTTCCTCTGTACAAAAATCTGTGATGGTGCCATACAGCATGTTGATCTGGTTGAAGAAATCCACAGCTGTAAAAAAGAAAGAGACCGCATTCAAATCAAGTTCACATAAGACCAAATACCTAGTGTGCCAGCACAAATAGCTGACATCAAGTTTCCCGACAGTCTTTTACCTGCCCCACTTCACTGCCCAGAACAAACTGTAGACCAGGGCGCACTCCAGTTATCTGCAACAAATTGTGTTATCGCTCATTCCCAGAGGCATACAGCTAACTTTGGCTTTCCATCAGTTGGACAGATCCATTTAAAGCATTGGCAGCGTTAGTGCTGGTGTTCCATTTGCTAATCTCACAGAAAAAATAAATAACGCATATTGAACAGCTGATGTGACATCTGTCGTGTGGGAGGTCCTGTTTAAGGAGACACCAGCTCCCTTTTATGTTTGATTAAATTTACTCAGTCTCTAATATATTTTTGTCCAAAGTATGTGCATTAATAGCCGTGTCAAGGCTTGAGCATAACTTAAAAATGACACGAACATGTATTGGACAGGGTCGATTTTGTCAATGGTTCTTGTCATGAGCTGAAAATGTCATTGTTTATGCCACTAAAGCTGTTAGAGTTAGATGTGATACATGCTCATGACGAGTGAGGAAGAGCAGAGATAAAACGTACTCTCAATAATGAATAAAAATGCGTATTTCTAGGCAATATGCTTATCTTTCTTGTTAAAGCTGTCTATTGTCCTTTACAGACAGTAAGTGAAATTCCAGATGCTTCATAAAAAGGTCATAAAACCTCTTGCTGGGAGAATGGTAAAAAACATCATGCATGCAGCTTCTGCCATGCTCTAAGCTGGTCGACACGTTGACTGTGCAATGACAGGTGGCAAAGTTGTCCTCACCATGGCAGACGTTCCTAGGTCTTTAGAGGGGTACGCAAAAAGACAGCAGGGCTACAGAAATACAGGGATGTTCAAGCTATTCTGAAGAAATTGCTAGAAATGTCCAGTCAAAACAAAAGTGAAAACCACTGGTGGCCTAGATACACACCATATAACTTTCCCAGTTTGATCCTGGCTGGGCACCTTTGCTGGATGTCATAACCCTCTCTCTCCTACTAGCAAAATCAAAGACATTTTAATAAAATGCAGCTTCTCGTGAACAGACATCACGAGGAAAGTCATACAAACTTGGTGGTGGGAGAAGTTCTTACTCAGAGCAATGTTATCCTAACTTCCTCTATTGTGCAAGTTCACAACAGCTAATGTAACACTGACTAACACCCATCCATTTCTACAAACCTTTTAGGAAACTGGAGAATACACGTATCACGACGATGCTGGAGCCGAGCAATCGCTAAAAAAAATGCGTGAACTTGTTGAGTAAATAAGGTAATGGATAGATAATAGATCATAGTGGATAAACACCGCCACCCTACTTTTGTTTTCATGCTACAACAAAAAGGTATTCCAAAAAGTTTGAAGAATCACACAATGCAGCACATGAACTACAATTAACTTCAAGAGACTCAAATTACAGCAGAACAGTCAAAGCTTTTTTACAGATGTCTTCATTCCTTTATTTTGTAATCTACATTCCACCAGTGTTAAATTCTGCTCACTTTACATTGAATTGTAGTAAAATAAAAAGTTGCTGAGATGCTGAACATCTGAAACCCTAAAGCTACTGAACGTCTATTTGTCTCAAGTTAGAGGAAAGTAAATTCTCACAGTACAGACAATAAAGTCTATTTAACATTCACAGTGGTTTTTCCAGCATGAGTGCATGTGGTCTTTAGAGGGAATGCCAAGCTCTTACACCCCAATAGTTCACCCACAACTGATTCCCGACATGGACTAATTGAGATTTCAGGAACAGAACTACTGAAAAACATGAAAATATAAAAGACTAGGGGGAGGGTGCCCGATACAAAAACAAAAACTGTTTTTTTTCCAACAAAAAAAAAAAAAAAAAAAAAAAAAAAAAAAAAAAAAAGGTGTGTGAAGGTGAGGTCACTACCAGGAATCTGAACGTAAAAGGGTGTATTAAGGAAGAGGGTTAAAGGTAAAATTGGTGTGCTTACTGTTGACTGCGACCCACTCATTCAAGTCTTCCCCTTCAGGCAACATGACGGCCATGCGGAGGTTCCCACTTCCTAGCGTAGCCTCTGCATGTTTCAACAGCTCGTACTGATGAGAACCCTCCGGGATATTCTTCTTGGGCTTGAACGTCTTGGATGAACGGTTTCCACTGTGAGTCATATGTCAGGGAGGAAGACAAACAGTGTGACAAATGAGGAGGTAGTCAGATATGAGTTCACCGTGCCCCCTAGGTGAGGGAGTTTTTTTTAAAAAGCTGACAAAAAGAGTTGCGCTCTCATCGACTTGATCGGTTTGGCAGAATCAGAGTGGGGGACCAGAACAGTATGTTTCTCTGTTTATAATGTTTAATGAGGCCATTTGGAGAGGTACTGTATTCAATCCCTCTCGCTGCCCCATTAAACAAGAATGTCAGTGTGTTCAGTGAGTCATCACAACATAGTAGGTCACACACTAAAAGTGTTTCCTTTAATTACAGTGCTAAAACCAATATATATATCAAACATCAACATCCTGTACAATTTTATGAAAGTATAAAAACTATATTTATTTTCATGGAGCAAGACAAAACAGCAGTTGAACCAAATACCCATGTCTTGAAGTAAAATGTTGCCCATGCCCTCTCCTACAGCTGAAATGTGCTTTACATCAACTTAGCATAAAACATGGGGAATCAGCTGCAGCTAATCAAATGAGTCTCAGCACCCTCCTGCCGGGATAGAAACCATGACAAACAGTAAAAAAGGAGGCTTTTATGATGGCATTTATGCTGTATAGCGTAAAGGATAACGTTATGTCAGAAGTTTAATTGTTCCATAAGTTAAGTAGCCTAACGTCAGAAAAAGGTGGTGACCTAGTCGGTAAATGCTTAACTGGTGTTGAGTGGCTTTTTAACCTTGACTCCCCTTCGTTCATTTAGTTACTCATATCCTTACCAGAGGGTGAAACAAAAGATTTTTATGTAGCTAACTAAATATCAACTACACCGTCGGTTTACTTACTTAGCCCGTGCCAACAAACTGTTAACACCAGCAAATATCCAGGCCAGACTGTGAACCCCTCTCACACAGAATTTGCTCCGGGGTCGGTACAGTACAGATTATAGTTTTGAGGTAAAGCGTAATACAATGTAATCTTAAATGATAAATTATCCAATACGGATGGCGATGTTATTTCTCACAACAACAACAAAAAAAACCCAACAGAAAACAATGCGAATTACATCAGGCACTCGGAGGTCAGTGCAGGAAGTATTCATAGCCCATATTATGCTATAGCTAGCTAGCTATCTAACGCAAATATCACTGATAATGTTTCGAATACAAAGCTACATGGCAAGCCAAATAAGCATTTATAAGACAAGTGTAACTCACAAAAGAAAGCTCATCTTTCCTCGGATCCGCAGAAATATAACTCTCCTGGCGAATAGCTAACGTTAACACAAGCAGAATGGAAGCAGACCAAAGAGGATTGTTTGTTCAAACTCTGAAGTCTCACGCGTCCTCGGTTCCTCTTGGGCTTCCGAAAGCGGTCAAAAGAATCCAGAAATAACTATTGTTGTAGCAAGAATAAGTACGCGTTAGTATGAAAGAAAAGACATTAATTGTACAGACAGGCTGGTCCACTGGGTGCTGCTCTGTACGCTGAGAGGCAGCAGCGCACTGAATGTAGTGCTAACTTCTTCATCTGACGTTCACGGCAGATCAGACGCAGTGCTGTCGTGTGCTGCCACCCAGCGGAAGAACATGTGAACACCACCTGCTCTTTATTTGAGTTGAAGATAAGTTAGATATATTTTACAGAAGTGTCACTTCTATCTAGCCATCCAGCTGACAAATCTTTGCTGACATTTGTGAACACTTACTGTATTTTCCCTGTAACACATGCAAATAACTGCCACATTGTTTTGTTTTTCTTTTACACAATAATTCTTCTGTAACTTGCATCAGTTTATCCCAGATTTATATATTTTAAATCTATTATGTCAACTGTATGTTTATGTCTGTGTCTGGCACCTAATCACCATAGTAAATTCCTCCTACCTGTAAAATACTAGCGGTACTTTGCGATTCTTATCCAATACACTTTTTGTTAAATTCGACGAATATTTACTCATGGGTAGGTAGCTCTCTGTTTTCTCGTGTGCTCTGAAAAAAAAAAAAACAGCCCCTGGGTCTGTACATTGAGCACAAACAAAGCTGCTCGGAGCGAGCAGCAGGTGGCGGTGGCGCGCTCGAGGCAGTGGGAGAGAGAAAGTAAACAAACAGTGGTACATTGAAACATGCTGGACTTCTTACGGGACTTTAGCTGTGAAGATGACTGAGAAACAGCCACAGAGGGAAAGGTCTGAGGAATTGTGAGACAATGAAGACACGTGTTAACATCTGTGGGGGGTTTTAATGCTGGAAAAGTCTACGAGATTTGAATGGAATGAAAACCGATGCTGAGGTTGCTCTGTTTCTGCTGGACAGGTGAGTAACGTTAGCTTTGCTGTTCCACATCAACGATAAATAAACTAGACGCCGTATCTTAGATTTAGGCTTAGAAAAGTATTTTGCTTCAATACATATTTAAATATTGTCAGGCTTGTTGTCACACCTTTTACAAACATGCCCTCTTATTGAGGCTAACTTGCTCTCTGACAGCAGACTCTGGATTCTGCTGTATTTCAGCAGAGTAGGACTGGTTACCATGGCAATGCGCGTTTCTGCAGAGAGTTTATCGACAAACTCTCTGCAGAATCGCATAGTATCCCTATAAAGCTATTTCTATTTCTGATTCTGATTCTATACTTGAATTTGAATAGAAGGGCTTTTAAAATTACAAATGTATACCAAATATCGAATATACTCACATTAAAACATTCAAGCATATACCCCCCATCCCTCCTTCCACCCTTCATCCCCCGTCCACCACCATCACCATCGCAACCATTATTACTATTATTATTATTATTATTTGCTTTAAAAGCAGAGATCCTTAATATTTCCTATAAATATATTAAATGCTAAAATAAGAAATTCCCATGCAACAGAAACAACAACAGTCAGGTGCTGGTAGGTTGCAGGATTTAGCAATGAAAAATCAAAAACAAGCCACCGCACACTGAAATATCCAAACATTATAACGTTGTTACATAGAATGTATAATATATAAATGATGTAGAATATATTTCTGTAATAATTTAATAATATAGTATGTAGAGAAATTTATAGTACTTTGTTTTCATAATTTACTACAAAACAAAGTATGTGTTGTTTAGAAAATTAATTAAAACAAGTAGTTGTAGTTCAATAAAAATAACGCAAGCAGCCGCTAGATGTCACTGTTTTACGTTTACTCGACTTCCAAACCAACCGTGTTGATCACAACAGTGACGTCACGAGGCCTTCAGACAAGCAGTGCTGCCTTCAAGTGTTATCGGGAAAATGAGATACTTTCACTCTGCGTTCCAAAATCTTCCTATCTTTCATCATCTTTTCACAGCCACTGTCTCTGACTTATAGGGGGTTGGATGTGAAGGTGTTTAAGGGTAACAATAATAATAAAAACACTCATGTTACCCTTAGATCCGTCTAGCACTAGGACCACTCAGCTGTGTGTCAGCTGATGAGCCAGCCTCATATATGCGACGCGAGTCTGTATGGCCCGCAGCTTTTCTCAGCTTGTTGCGAAAACGGATGTGCCTGCTTTAACAGGCCCATGTCTGAAAACCCAGACAGACGGTCACATTTGAACAGAAAGCCAGCTACACTCGAGTACGTCGGGGAAGTCAAAACAGGTAAACGCCTCTCTTTATGTAAAATGTGTCCAGGTAATGCATCGTTAACGTGTGCTTGTATCTTAGGGTTAAGCATTTATGAGTCGTTTGATGGCAAATACTCTGTGTTAGCCAGTGTTATTTCTTTATCTTCCTCCTCCTCCGCAGCCGCAGCAGCAGCAGAGCAAGATGGAGTGTGAGTGGAAGCCAGACGAGCAAGGACTTCAACAAATTTTACAGCTGCTGAAAGAGTCTCAGTCGCCAGATACGTCCACGCAGAGATCCGTCCAGCAAGTATCCTTTCCCCGGGCAGAAATGGATGATTAACGTGTTTTTGTTACTTGTTAGTGCTTGGTGATGATGTCAGGTAGACTCAACAGGCTAGCGATAGCTAATAACGTTACTGGTCGAGGTGCTTATAAGCAGGTAACGTTACGCAGGTGCTGGCTGGTTAATAAGCTCAACATGCTTCTAGCAAAGCAGGCCGTGCCGTGCTGAATTAACTCATGTCCAGCCGTTTGTAACATTAGAAATGTGTGTGTGGTATACCAGTATAAAATAACACGTAGCTAACATTACTCTACAAGCAAACGTCGCATGTAGACTTGATCCACCAGTTAATCGCCTCCCTACACGCCCTCTCTTTTTCTTTCTCTTTTCCCATCAGAAATAATTAACTTAACAGCCAATTCATGCACCACCCCTGTATGTCCTACACAACCTGATTAATCATCTAACAACACTGGGCATAGTGCAGTTCCGGTTAGTCTGAAATGAACTCATAGCACTCATGTTATGCTTGAGAATTAGATAGATATAGTTTTACGTGTGAAATGTCAGAAATTATATTTCCAAAGCAAACATATGGTTGTAATAGTGATCTCTTGATGATTCTATTGATGGAGATAGAAAAGTGGAAAAGTTTCTTCATACATTCAATTAGTACCTTCCTATTAGCATAAACCATTTACACCATACCAATCAATCAAGCAAAACTTTATTAAGGACACACACCCGGTCCAAAAAAGATGTATATAAAAACATGCAAACAAAAGTAAAACAGATGGTCCACAATATTACATATTAAAATATAGGCTAAAACGCCAATGGTTAGGCTACATACAAGAAAAGAACATAAGTCAACAAGAAATAAACATATGACTAGTTAAAATATATACACTAAGCTTATGTGCAAAGACCATGATACATAAGCATGAAATACATACTAATTATGATAAATGCATCAACATCCAAAAACTCCCAATTCTTTCATGACAGGGCAATAAATAAATAAATAAAAAGGACTTGTTTATAAATCATCTTCTCTTTTATTAATTCTTTTTTTGTTTGTTTTTTTTTACAGAAAACAAATATGTTAGATTACAATTTAAATAAAATAAATTATAATACAAGTAATTCTAGCCGTGTAACATTTAAAGTGCATTATAAATCAAATCAAATGCAAATGTGGCGCAGTATTTTGTGCAAGTCATCGCATACTTTTGCATTACAGCGCAATTACTATCCACCACTCCATGCTGCTAGCCCTTATGCCTTTATCTGGTTGCATGGTGATCCTAAATGATTTGCTTATATAACACTTCATATGCACTGCATCATTAACTCGTTGTCAGAGCCGCTGTTATAACCTTAAATACACCATCTGGCTCTGTATGTACAGTATTTAGACACATCATGACATATTTATGCCCCCCTACAAAATACACGCACTCCCCACACACACACACACACGCGCGCACACACACACACACACAAACGCATACATACAGTTAGCACCTTGTCTTCCTCAACCACTTTTCCCAGAGACTTGAGCAGCTGAACCAGTATCCAGACTTTAACAACTATTTGATATTTGTTTTGACAAAGTTGAAATCGGAAGGTAAGCTCTCTGTCTGTTTCAGTGTGGTGTTTTGTCGTATCTGCACTGTGTTCCTAGATCGTCTGATGGTACTGGACAATGTGAATGTCAGACATGTCCCTTTTTATGTAACTGCTCAGTGACAGGTCGGTTTGGCCATGACTCGTGTGACCCGATGGCATCTTTGCCACAGATGATGTGGCACTCAGAATATGGGTCACTCTAATTTTAAACCTAATTCCTGGCACCACTCAACTCTCAGCTTGACTGTCTGCACAGTAGACGACCGAAATGTTAAGTGGTGTTAAGACATGTTAGGATGCTGTTGCACTATTGCTCTTAGTTCAGCTGCAACAATAATAAATTAAGTTACCCATTTATAAGGAAAATATATTATGTAAATAATTAGTATTTCTTACAAATTATTATTGTTGCCATCCATCACTTCAGTATGTAGTTTGCATTTTCCCAGTTTAAAGCACTGTGCTGGGTTTAATGAAAAATAAACTTGAAGGCAATAAGATACTCTGAGCAACTAAAGACCAAGTTCCCATATTTTACAACAATAACAACAATTTGTTTTGACTCTACCCATGCCTTTGTGCTCAGCTAAAATGTTATTTTGCAAATCATCAACCTGTCTTTTCTCCACCCTCCCCCAAAGATGAACCAACGCGCTCCCTGAGTGGGCTGATACTGAAGAACAACGTGAAAGCCCACTATCAGAACTTCCCTAATGGCGTGTCTGATTTCATCAAGAGCGAGTGCCTCCAAAACATTGGCGACTCATCTCCCCTCATCCGGGCCACTGTGGGTAAGTGGCATCCTCTCGGTCCACTGAATATGATGGCTTGCCTTTAGAACATAGGACTACATGAATTGAGTACTCAACATAAATCTGTTAATATGTACAAAAGAAAAAAAAAATCCTCCCTAGTACTGTAGTGGAGGACTGTTTAAAAGCTTTTTTTTGGGAATGTGCCTTGCATTATTTGTCCCATGTAGTTTTCTGATTGTGTTGATTTGCCTGTTACATTTCATATCATGGTATATGTAATTAAGGATGGAGTTTCCTAATGATTTCTATATTACATATAGTTGCAGTTTTTTGTGGGACAAGAATATGACGTTGTGCATTGTATGTATCATTCCTTATTAGAGCATGCGCCTCTAACGGTGCATGCAAATAGCCTTATTAACATGAAACACCAAAGACGTATCGGCGTGAATAAAGTCAGCTTTGAATGTCTCAGCTCTTAGTCAAATACTATGCATTTACAGATAAATCACGGCTGTTGTCAATCTGCTCCCAATTAATCCCTGGTATTATGGCTGCATTCAGCTTTATTTGTGATTATCAATGCAGAAACATGCTGATATCTACACATGCATAACTAGTAGCCACACAGCCATTCAATCTATATTACAGCAATTTAAATATATTATATGGTGCACGAGCACATCTCTGCAAATGGTTTATAAGCCAGTGCATTGTGATGTTGAAAGTCTGCAATTGCATGACTCTTGCTTAGGTTCTTGGTTTTGTTTTGGTCACTAACGAAAGCACTGTTTGGGCATTCTTAGTAGTTTTGTCACACCAGTGTAACTAATAGTAACTCCTTTCCATAACAGGTATCCTTATCACCACCATCGCCTCCAAGGGAGAGCTACAAAACTGGCCAGAGCTTCTGCCTAAACTCTGCCTGCTGTTGGATTCTGAGGACTACAACACATGTGAGGTGAGGATGAACACGGGACATGTAGATTAGATCTTGTGACTGTGGGATCAGATGTTCTGCTCAGTAGTCTGGTCCTTCAGTATCTTTTAAACATTACACTGCACTAATGAATGATAGAAACAGTGTCCTTATACAAACATTAGTGCTCATCTATGGTATAGATGACCGTAAAGGTCTTCTAATAAGTTTGCATACACAGAGCAGGAAATATGAGGAAGAAATCTCTGGATTTGATAAATGTTACATCGTCTAAAAATACACAATTCTGTTATAACACCATAATGTTAATAAGAGGAAACATTGGAATAATATTTGTTTGCATAAATCAGAGATGGCCTTTGGAAATCTGAATAAAATATATTCTGACAAACTAACTCAAGATTTAAAATTGAAATAAATGCTTCTGCATTTAACAGGTCAAGATTTGTCCTCATTCAAATCCTAAAATTAAACGTGTTTGATATACTATGCAGCCTCCACGCCCCACCCCCAGACCAGCTTAATGGCCGAGCATTAGAACCAGACATGAAAGAGGGACTGACAAATCCAGTCTGTATATTGCAGTATGTTTTAGGGAAACTACTTTTATTTGGATATAATGGAAATGTAATTTTTGTGTTATTTGGAGATGCAGAAAAGTTGTTTTATAAATATGATTTTAGTTCTTCTAAAATCGCGCACAATCAGCTCATCAGAAGGTGTGTGTGTTATAGCATTTTTGTGCTATAAGGAACCATGCCTGGGCACACAGCACTGCACGTCTGTTTCTTTGTTTATTTATTTATTGTGGAAAGAGAGGAAAGCTGGTTCAGCTATAAAGCAGCAGCTGGATAGCATCCTGCTGGCCAGATGAGCTAAAGGCAGTCTCACAGCTGGAGTGACAGCCACAACTACAGATTATTCAGCATGGAATCATTTATTCTCTTTCTGTCCTTGTTTTTCTCTTTTTTTTTTTTTTTTTACCAGAAAATCATTGTGACCCCATTTTCTGACTTGGCACACATCCTCATCAGAATAGCTTTTATAATGTGCACATCAGCAAAAAGAACATAGTGTTGTTCTGCCTGCAAGTTGTTTTTATCCTCTGTTGTAAATCATTATCCAATTCTTTGTATTTTAACAAATATCATTAACTCCTATAATTGCTCTACAGTACACCACTTATCTTTAGTTCTTGATTGTTTCAAGTAGAAGTGCTTGCTGTCATCAGTTTTTGATGATATCAGCCCTTCTGCAAATGGTTGACAAATGCTCCATTGCAGCGGCTGCTAAAATTACTTAGCTTGTAGTGAATGTTTGATCATCTGGTCTGTGTAGTGGTGCCGCACCCTGCTCATTAATATGCTGTCAGCTGCATGTGCCTGTGACATCAGCCGCTATAGGGAAGGTGGATGCATTACATCGGAGAACACGCATAAATGAAGTAGCATGTTAAACAACCACGCTAAATTCAGCTGTGTTGAATCCTGGCAGGATTACTCATCACATCCTTGGAGCAGGAATGTTCATATTAGAGTTATGACGGCGAAGTGGCTCTCCTTTTAAAACCACAACCCGCCTCTTTTTATAAAGCCCATTCAGAGGCTGAGATTTAGGTCAGCTATTTACTGCAGAGGATCTTGAAGTGTATGTGTGTACAAGGCTTAACAGTGAGCAGCGACCAAATGTAGCAATTACTCATAAGACTGACTATGATTTTGAAAAGCAGCTTGCAGGCTGGAAAGCTTCTTAGCATCTGATGTTAACGGTGGTAAAGTTGGTGTTGGATGAAAAAAGTGTCTTCTGATCTTGTTGTAAAAGGTGCAAAAAATACATTTAAAAGCTTTAAGTAGTTTTGGCTAGTCACCTGCATGTTTCGGTCCAATGTCATGGTGGTGGGAAGTGAAGGTTATTTGCACTGCCATAGGTCTTTTCTTGCTCTTTCTAAGTGTTTTTAATACATTTAATAATAATAATAATAATAATAATAATAATAATAATAATAATAATAATAATAATAATATTATTATTATTATTATTATTATTATTATTATTATTATTATTACTATTAGTACACCTTACAGATTAAAACAGTTAAATACATTTCAAGGAGGCAAATACAACAAAGAAAATAAAACAAGACACAATTTAAAATAACAACAAAAATAAGATAGAATAGAGAAACAATTAAAAAAATAAAAGAAAGTAGTTTATCATGAAGCCAGTGGAAGTTGGAGTTATATGGGGTTGGCCTTTCGAAATAAGTGGGTTTTGAGCAAAGTTTTAAAGGAACCTGACAGTGTCACCAGTGTGGCTGTATACTTTTAGTGTTTAACGTGTGAATACATGTTTGCCTCCAGTTTGACCAGTCTGCATGTCCTCTGTGTTGTGCATTTACAGTATCTCTATGCAATATGATCCTCATCACTGTGTAACTGAATTAACCTCACTATGAGTGCACCACAGTCTCACGCTGAGCTAATGTCTGCTGATGTTGGGCGGAGAGAGGGTTGGATACATGGTATAATTGGGGTGTGTAGCTGTTAGCTTTCAGTAATGTGTTATCTTACATTGGGGTATTTCAGTGTGTTCTTTATATAAACCTTTTTTTAAATAGTTTCAAGCTATATAACAAATTACATGCATTTCTGTTATATCTTGGTAACATCAGGAGATGCAGGGGTATCATTGGTTCTGTCTTGTTTGTGGTTTAAGAGCAGCAGTTGTAGGAAGAGCCCTTTGAGCAACCACACTGTACCCCTCTCTACATGCTCTATAAACAGACATGAGCAGGTGTGTTGGATGTCAAGTGCAATGTTGGCTTTATATAGGTTTTGCCTGAAAGCAGTTTTACTTTTTTGATAAATGGCAGTTGGAAATTGGATGGTATGGTGATGGTCAAGTTGAGGACAAATGATCATATATGAAAACATATCATCTAGACATTATTCATATTTCCAGAGCAGCAGCCGGAAGGAGCTGTTTATTTGATTAAATACATATCTCTTTTTTTCCCCTGGCTGGCTTTCATCTGCATGACTTACATTCTTGTGTTTAATGACCTTCCATAGCAGGACTTGAAGGGAGGATTACACTTCAGACGCTTTAGCGTCACTGGAATGCTTGAAGGCCACTCCCATTTCTTTGCCCTTCTCTGTTGAGACATGGTCACACTGCAGTGGGAGCGGTCCTGTGTTCTGCTCCATACATTTTCCCATGGGACAAGTTTTAATGGAGCTACATATCAATGTATTAGTGTTTTCAGAGCCCAAAATGGATGTCATTTATTCGACTAAACTATATAACGATTATAGCATTCTGCTTGATATGAAGGACTGTATTTCTACTGACTGGAAAATTTAAGGCTGCTACATAACTTGATTTGTCCATAAAATGTCAGTGTATGTTCAGTATACAGAGAGATAAAATAGAGAAAAGCAGCAAATCTTGTAAAATCATCAAATATTTTGGCATTTTTGCATTAAAAAAATTATTCAACAACGATCAAAATTATTGCTGATTAATCGATCTGCTAATTAATGGTTAATTAATTAATCATTTCAGCTCAATTTCCACAATTATCCAAACAAAACTTTTTTAACAGAAATTGCTCAATCAGCTAAATCTGGCTTCCTTTGTGTTCATGAGTGTTATTACATTTTGTGCTATTCAGCTACGTCATGCCTTTTTATTTCAAAACCTCACCACCAGTGAGTCTTTGTGTCATGCATAGTATTTTTTATTTTTTTTGTCACCCAAAGAAATAGTGTTTTTTTATTCTAAAACTCCACAATGAAATCTCCTGTGCTGGCTCTGAAACTGATTTTACTTTGTTTTTCATTTAACACGAGGCCGATCTGGAAATACTGTATTCCCCTCAGTTTCCCCCTGTCTCTGACCTTGACACAGTCTCAATCTTATCCTTCATTATCTATTTCATTCCTTTTATGCCTCCATATTTTTTGAGACCGTTCTGTATCTGCCATCTCAAAGGAATGCCGAAAGGGAACGGTTGCCATGGAAACACATTTCAGACAGCGTCTGTGTCAGTGCTGTTCTGTTCTCAGACTGCATTTTCGTGAGAGACACTGAAATCTGCAGCATATTGTGAACATGCATACTAACCATCAGCCAAGCACCGAGTATTAAGGGAGGTGAATGTGTGTGTGTGTGTGTGTGTGTGCACGCGCTTGTTTGAAGGTTATTAGAGCAGAAGTGGATGAATCCTATTGAAGATCATGGACTCACACTGTGCAAAAACTGGAACAAGATCCTCTGTATGATCTGTCCTTATGTAAACATATATGATATTATATTTGTTCGCTGCATAGCCAATAAAATATGAACCCATATCAACAGTATGTTGAGATTGTATTGCAAAAATTTAATAACACAAAAGTTAAACAGAAACCTAAATCCTTTCCCTCTCCACAGGCTCTTGTCTATAGCTGCAGTCTAACCTACCTTGAGGGTGGGTGTGGGGGTTGGGCAACAACAGAAATTCCTTTCAGGAATTGGTACCATCACAGTTACTATTCTTAGACACAGTATCTCAGTAGTTTGGGCTATTACCTGCCTAACTGCCTGGTAGAATTAGAGAGACAGAGGTAAATGCTAAGATTTCATAACAGTGGAATTTTCTTCACGTTCTCTATTGTTTTTTCCTCCTTTTTTGTGTCTGTCAGGGAGCGTTTGGAGCCCTGCAGAAGATCTGTGAGGACTCTGCTGAGATCCTGGACAGTGACATGCTGGATCGTCCTCTGAACATCATGATCCCCAAGTTCTTGCAGTTTTTCAAGCACAGTAGTCCGAAGATTAGGTATGAAGTTTACTTCCTATACTTACCACTTAATTTGACTATAAAGTCAAACTGTCAATCCTGGCTGCATCAAACTTGTTTCTCTCCAACTAGGTTATTTAATTTCCAATGAGTCAATCTGTTGGAAGCTGTGGAAGATCTATGGCGTGCAAATGTTCATGAATTCCATTCAGTTCATTTACATATTGATGATACATGGTCATTAGTTTATTGTACAGATTTTTTTTTTGCAGAATCTTATGGCCTGTTAAATCTTGAATGGTAACTACGGTATTTTTCAACATGGATTTGTTTTTGTCTAGAGTGTTTTTAACTGAAGATGCACCAGTTAAAAACACTAGAGACTAGCAACTCCCGTGTACTGTGAGGTAAATTGTCTTTATCAGTGGAGTCTGGTAGCATTGATAAGAGTGATATAGCGGCTGTTTTTGTTTAAACAAAAATCTTACTCTTTAAAACAATCTGAGCCTGTCAGTGGCAAAAACACTTTACTTGACGCGCTCTGATGGGGCGCACTTGCCCTGTTTTGCTGCTGCCAATGACAATGCGCCTGCTGAATAATGGACCAATTTCAAGAAATTATGTCCCAATTAGACACAAACATAACAAACATGGTCAAATAAGGTCCAGGTTGAAAAACACCAAAATTATAAAGTGTAAAAATAGGCCATTTAAACGTTACCTCTCCCTTCCCCTTTCTTATGATGTAGTGAATTTTGATTTCTTTTTGGAGCTTATCTTAACTCATAAATTAATCATCGCTAGTGAGTATGTTTTATGCAGCAAACACACACATACTGTACACTATACTTAGAAGACAGACAGATGGTCTATATAATTGTACAGTTGTAATCTCAGTCTGTAGTAATACAACAGGCCTGTTGACAGAACAAAAGAGTTCCTCATATTTGGAGGTTAAATGGAGAGAGGAGACGACAGGAGCTGCATTCATAATGTGCAACATGTGAGAAAAACATGTTTGTGTGGCTCTTGCAGGTCTCATGCCATTGCCTGTGTCAATCAGTTCATCATCAGCAGGACTCAGGCTCTTATGCTGCACATCGACCCTTTCATTGAGGCAAGTCTGACTACACATGGTCATCGTTTCCTGTCTACGTGTACAGACGCACCACATTCATATTTTTTCTGGAACACACTTTTCATTTTACGTGCTATGTAATTATCATTATTACTGTTTGTAGTTGTTGTTGTCTGTGCAAAGAAGATATTTGACCCTCGTGTCCCTCTGTCCTCTGTAGAATCTGTTTGCACTGGCGACAGACGAGGAACCAGAAGTGAGGAAGAATGTGTGCAGAGCTCTAGTCATGCTACTGGAAGTTCGCCTGGACCGTCTCCTGCCACACATGCATAACATCATAGAAGTGAGTATAGCCTAAGACAGTAAGCCCGATTCGTGAAGCGAGTCGACGTTATCGTTATCTCACTGCATGAGAACATTGATGTGTGGTGTGAGAGCGCGTGGAAAAATGTCTGTTGTGACAGCTTTTCTCATGACAAGAAATTTCATCACGTGTTAATCTTGCGAGATCTCATGGCACAAGACTGACACAGCTCATTTCTCTGTGCAGTAGACCTCCATTGTTGTTCAGAAACTGAACAAGGACAATGTAGTTTAATTTGAGTCAACCCCTTAAACACGAAGGTGCAATAAATACTAAGGGTGTGACAAGATTAACAGGTGATGGTATTTCTAATCATGGAAAAAGCTGTCTCGCGAGACTCGCACAATTGACACTTTTCCCACGCTCTCACACCACAAATCAATTTTCTCACGCAGTGGGAAAACAATTGTAGAACTGATAACGTCAACTCGCTTCACAAATCATCTCCAGCCAGCTGATGCAACACCGGTGGACGCTGTGATAGTAATCAAGTGAACCCCCTCTCATGCTGTGATTCGCAGCCAGATTGTGATCGAGTGCAAAAAACTGGTAGAGTTTTGCAGTATAAACATCTAAAAGCTGAGGCTCAAACTATCTCTGTTTGGGACTGTGAGCTGCACTTTATCGGAGGTGCTGAAGTTAAACATGTATGGATTTATGGTGAGATTTCTGCCTGATCAGAAGTGTTTTCAGTCAGATTCAGATTCAGATGATATTACATGAGCAAAGCTGATCTACAGGAGAAACATATCTGAAAGCAATACAGAATGCTTTACTGCATAATATTCTGTTTTTATATTTTGAATATATAAAGAAATAAAAACATTGCCACCATAAATTGATACGAAAGAGGTAGAAATTTGTGCAAAAAAATCACCAGATTGCATGAAATTATGTGTTCAGTGCTCAAACATTTCATATAATTCAGCATTGAAGATTTCCAAAGATCTGATCTTCTGAGCTAAGTGTCTTGTCACACCCCTAATAAATACTAGTCCCCAGCAAATACACAACTTACTCCTGTTTGAGTAAACATTGCTTAAAACTGCAGTACCCAGCCTGTCAGTAAGGCACAAATGGGCTCGGTCCAAGTATTTGGAGACAAATGCACTGTTAGTTGTTGTCTATTCATGGAATGTGTTGGTAATAATAACAATGGAATAATGCCGCTCTTATTCGTTAACGATACTGAGACACAGGGTTGTACTTGTGTCTCAATTAGGCTACAGATGTGGTTACTTTACATTTTTTAGAATGAGATATTTCGTTTTGCAAAGAAGTAGTATGTGAGATTTATCGTGTCTTTCATCCACCCCAGTACATGCTACAGAGGACTCAGGACCAAGATGAAAATGTTGCCTTGGAGGCCTGTGAGTTCTGGCTTACTCTGGCGGAGCAGCCAGTGTGTAAGGAAGTGCTGTGTGGACACCTCTCCCAGTAAGAACACACACACACACACACACACACACACACACACACACACACACACATGCAATACACAGACTGACACGCCAGTACAAATATTGAAAGCTCTTGATTCATACAGTAGTAAGTTAGAAAAGACCTTGGGATGATATCCTTCCTCCTCACCTCAGGACGGCTGATTAAGAACCCTGGCCGTTGACCTATGCAGTAAATCTGTCACCACACTGACATGTTAAACTGAGCCCGAAGCAGGAATCACATGTGAGTGATTTCTTGTGGACTTCAACCTATCCTTGCCCTTTGTTCTCATAATGTTTCCTCTGGCTTCTTCTCCAGGCTCACTCCGGTGCTTGTCAACGGGATGAAGTACTCTGAGATTGACATTATCCTGCTCAAGGTCAGTTTATATAGCTTTAATATTTGTACCTGTAGGGATCAGGATGAATTGCCCCATGACTCAGGATGACACGCAGTTCAATTAAGTTGTTTGTGAGACTGTGGTGTACAAATATGTGTGAGTTTTATAAATTTTAACTTTCGTGGTGCTTGTGATTTTGCTTTTTGTTTGTTTTAAAAAAAAATGTATTTGCAACATCCTGTTTCTTTCATCCCGTACATTTGTCATCAGGGGGACATTGAGGAAGACGAGGCCATTCCGGACAACGAGCAAGACATCAGACCGCGCTTCCATCGCTCCCGCACAGTTGCCCAGCAGCATGAGGGCGATGGGATAGAGGACGACGAAGATGAAGATGATGAACTGGATGATGATGATGATACTATCTCTGATTGGAACCTGCGTGAGTTCAGTGCCTGTGTACATGGAGCTGTCTACAACTACCTTCTACAGTTGCCTCCTTGTCATAATAAATTGTCCCTTTTCATCATCTCCTGTTAACTTTACTAAGAGCTAGGAACCATGCAGTGTATTGATTACTTGTCTTGTGTTTGTGTGTACTGTACCTGTTACGTCTGTATGATGTTTGTCCACACACTTCTTCTGTGTTTGTGTCTGCGTCTCCCTACTTTTCTCCAAACATTAGGTAAGTGTTCAGCTGCAGCGTTGGACGTGTTGGCCAACGTGTTCAGGGATGATCTGTTGCTGCACATTCTGCCCCTACTCAAAGAGCTGCTCTTCCACCCAGAGTGGGTAGTTAAAGAGTCTGGCATCCTAGTGCTGGGGGCTATAGCTGAAGGTAAGAAGGGAAAGGAAAAAGAATTGGGGACACAACATAGGGAGTAAGGTCTCCCCCAGAATATGGAATGTAATGAATGAAAAATGTCTCATCCTCGTCTCCAGGCTGTATGCAGGGCATGATCCCATACCTGCCTGAGCTCATTCCCCATCTTGTCCAGTGTTTGTCTGACAAGAAGGCCCTGGTGCGTTCCATCACCTGCTGGACACTGAGCCGCTATGCCCACTGGGTTGTCAGCCAGCCCCCAGATACTTACCTGAAGCCTCTAATGACGGAGCTGCTCAAACGTATTCTGGATAGCAACAAGCGTGTGCAGGAGGCTGCTTGCAGGTGAGCAAGAAGTCCTGATAAAGCCATGCCATTTTACCACACATTAGGAATCCTGTGCAGCATTGGGATTGGTGCTACCCACATATTTTTCCTTGGGGTGTTGAGATGCATCCATCTATTTTTTTGTGTTTCAGATAGGTTATAGTCACAGATTGCTTGCTGTATGAGGTTTTCTTCCCTCTCCCTTTTTTAATCTCTCCCAACCAGTGCCTTTGCCACTTTGGAGGAGGAGGCTTGTACAGAGTTGGTGCCCTACCTGGCATTCATCTTGGACACGCTGGTGTTTGCTTTCAGCAAGTACCAGCACAAAAATCTGCTCATTCTTTACGATGCCATAGGAACACTTGCAGACTCAGTGGGGCATCATCTCAATAAACCGGTATGGAGAACAAAAATGAGAACTCTGTTTCACACATAAAATTTCCTCATTTCACTTTTGTAGTGCTAGTAGTGGTTAAGTGTACTTTCTTATGTTATAGACATCATGCCCAGAAGGTGAACAAGCATCAACAAATCTCTGTCTGTAATGATCATACTCACTGATAAGTTGCATACAATGTCTGTGTAAAGACTTCATTTAATCTGTTATTTATTAGGAATACATCCAGATGTTGATGCCTCCACTTATCCAGAAATGGAACCAGCTGAAAGATGAAGACAAAGATCTCTTCCCTTTATTAGAAGTGAGTTTCTGATGTGCAGTTGCTGCCTGCGCAAATATTTTAGTTGACAGTGAGTCAGTTTTGTTGTGTCAGTCCAAGTTCTATGATGATAACATTGTACAGACAGACCACTGACTGTATCTACCCCCCTGTCTGCCTTCCTCAGTGTCTGTCGTCCGTTGCTACTGCCTTGCAGAGTGGCTTCCTGCCCTACTGTGAACCTGTGTACCAACGCTGTGTCAACCTGGTCCAGAAGACTCTTGCTCAGGCCATGGTGAGTGTGTAGGACCCTTAAATGTGTACACGTACAAAAACACAAGCGCTCTCACTACATTTTTACATTTTCTTTATATACAAAAGGTGCTTGTCTGAGCTGCTGGACCTTCCATACAGCCAGGCTAAACTAAAAGCTGCTGTCATCAATATGTTTGTATTAACAATTAATCACAGGCCACAGCTTTACTGTTTTGGGTCCAGTATCACATTCTCACCAACCTCAGTTCTATATGCTGCAGGCAGCTGTTTTCAGTTATAAAGTTCAAATACCCCTTTGACCCCTCTGTACACTACCTCCCCAGTACCAGATATTTCCATATTCCCTATTACCAGGAATTGTCGGAAACCAAAACAAAGCTAAAAGGGGATAATATATTGGCCTTACATTTGTCAGGTCAGCACAAAATAAATGCTGATGTTGTGTCTGGGTAAATTTTTTTTGCTAACACATTCGCCATATCAGGTTTTATAAGGTCATAAGAGGTGAGTTTGACTTCATTCAGTGCTTCACAGTACTTACATAACATCATGCATGCTGCACTTAACATACGGCATGCTGGTTAGAAATTTTGTCTGACTGAAGGCGGCTGCAGTTATCAGAATCTGGTGACCTCCAGCTGCTTTTCTCCAGCTGCACCAAGTGGGAACCAACTTTTTGCCTGATTTCGCAGTCATTGTTCTAAGCTCACGCACTCTATGGGAATTTGAATGTGTCCTTCTTTCCGCCAGTGTTTCGTATACCCAAAAGTCAGCTGCAGTCATCTGGAGCTCACCTATTATGTCAGTGTTTTGTTAAGAGCTTGTTGCACTGTCCCCAAGTGGCCAAAAAATCATCTAATGAAGATTTAACGTACAGATGTACAGGTGAACTTTACCTTGTGGATGGGAAATGAATTTCAGTATGGACAGCTGACTTCATAACTACCTAACTTTACATCATAACTCAGGTTTTATAAGTAATTATAATTCATAGAGATATAATTCAACTCTTATAATCTTTTCTATCATCCTCCACTCTCAGCTCCATCAGTCACAGCCAGACCAGTATGAGGCTCCTGACAAAGACTTCATGATCGTGGCTTTGGATCTTCTCAGTGGACTGGCTGAGGGTTTGGGAGGCACCATTGAGCAGCTGGTTGCTCGTAGCAATATCCTCACTCTAATGTACCAGTGCATGCAGGTGAAGAGCTGTCAAACATGCCACTTATCTGATAAACTGATAAAAGTCACTTGCATTATTCACCTTTTGTTGTTCTCTCCAACTGTTCAGGACAAAATGCCAGAGGTGCGTCAGAGTTCTTTTGCTCTGCTTGGGGATCTAACCAAGGCTTGTTTCCAACACGTCAAACCATGCATCGGTATGTTCTGTGCCATTAGCTCAAAAAGCCTGTTTAGCAATAAGTTGTTAGACAGTTGCTAAGTTGACTTTCTTTCCTTCTTCCAGCTGATTTTATGCCCATACTGGGTACTAATTTAAACCCGGAGTTAATATCAGTGTGCAACAATGCAACATGGGCAATTGGAGAGATATCTATACAAATGGGTGAGTGCCTCACTTTCCACAAATGTTTATTATGTCACCATTTACACTGTATATTTTGTTATCAAATTACAGTCACTAGAATCAACACTCAACAGATTTCTTTCCATCTTCTCTTATTGTTCCTACTCCCTCAGGGCCTGAAATGCAGCCGTACATTGCCATGGTGCTGCACCAACTGGTGGAGATCATTAACAGGCCAAATACCCCAAAGACTCTACTGGAGAACACAGGTACCACTCGGTGGCAGTGCTGAGCCAGCCAGCCAGCTCGCCACACACAGGGAGGTGCTCACACACTCAGGTCCACTCAGCCAGGATCATCACACTCATTAGGGGTGCCTGTCCTATCCTTTAATCTCTGTTCAAAAATCCTTCACAAGCCATGAGCCTTACAGGTTTCGCTGGTTTCACAAAGCATGCTAAATATTTCAGCTATTGATTTGCATTCTTGGGCGAGCCCTGGTGTAAAATTCTTGACAGCCATTATTCGAGTGAGCCGTGTAAGCACCCAGTCTTGGAATTTACTAATGTGGACTGACTGTGCACCATCAGATGAAGTAGAATACTGAAGAACAAAATGCAAAGCACAGGCAGTGTGTGAGATAGATAGGTGAGCTCACAGTCTCACATAGTTAACTGTTGCTGTAAGACTTGAGAAAGACACTCGAACGATAACTACTCATAAATGATTGAAAGAACACCTAAACTGACTAAATGTAGGGCCCTTAGCCTAGAGCATTTTTTTAAAGGTTACACAGTGCTCTTGGTTTAAATTGAATTGGAAAAAATCATTGGATGAGTCAAAGAGACCATCTCAAAAATATGTTCTAACTAAGTGTGATGTGTAACCTGCCTAAATTAAAGAAGATCTAGGGACTCTGTAGATGTGGTCCTGTTTGTTTGCTGTCAGTTTATTTGTTGCTTTTATTTACTGTTCTTTAAATGTGGATGCATATCTGCCAATAGATGTTAAATGTTGTTAAGAATGGCCAATGTTTGATGCAGGATACATGAAATTTTTTACTGCGTCATGCCAGTCGAGTTTCATTAGAATGAAAGAGTGAACTTTTTCACCATTTTTTTGTATGTTTTCACTGTATTAATTGAAAACACAACAGAAAGCTAATTAACAAAATCAGATGTTTTGGCCATGTATAAATCTCACGTCTGTCGTAGAGATTTCCAAGAGAACCAGTTTATCTCTGGAACTAAATTTAAATTAGACTGCCATGTAATACCACCGCCAGTTAAAGGTGGGAGTGGCAATAAATTCTTGAACAGTGCATGGCAGCACTTTCCAATCTTTGATCAGCTTATCCTGCACTGAACTGTATTCTAATGAGCATACCATCTGCTTTCTGCATGTGTCATTGGACTGTTCATAAATGCCTGTTTGTTAATGAGAATGTTGCATAGTTTTGTGTCTCTTAAACTTAGGTCCTCCCTCCTCTCTGCCTCATAAGAACCTGCTGTGCTGGATACTAGTCTCCCTCCATGTAGTTGGCTTGGAGTAATCTGTCATTTCTTTTCAAAAGAACAAAAAAAAAACATTTATTTTTTTCTTATGGAAAATTAACATTTGTGAGTTTAAGGGAGAAATCTCTGAAAGCCCAAGTGAACTTCTCTTGTTTAGGCCAGTCACATACACATGCTACACCTTAGCTAGCCTGTGTCTTTACACTGAGATCTAAATCAAGCTAATGAATTTCAATCACTTCCACAATAGATTTGAATAGCTGTTCGATCCATATGATTTCTGAAAGCAGATGCCATTGTTTGCCTTTTTCTATGAATGTCCTGTCAAAGTTGTCAATGTGTTCTCCCTTAAACGTGTTGTATGTTTTTTTTAAGAGTGTCATATTTTACATTCCCCATGACTGAAGGGGCAGTAATAATCAACGCTAGTGAAATCTTCTACTTATTATCATACACAGATTCTGTTGATTTATGTCTCTGAGTTGTTTGTTTTTTCTTTATTTTTCTCCTCCCCTCCTCATTGCTCATGTCTTGGTTGGCGTTTGGTGGTGTGTAACCGTGATTGCGTTACCTTAGCAATAACAATTGGTCGTCTTGGTTACGTTTGTCCTCAAGAGGTGGCACCCATGCTACAGCAGTTTATAAGACCCTGGTGTGTATTATTCAATCTTTTATTTAATTCATCTTCTCTCTGCTTTCTTCCTATCTTCTTGTCTGTCTCCTGTTGCTCCCTTTTCTCCCCTGTTGCTCTCCTCACTCCTCACTTTCCTTCTCAAAAGAAGTCTTTTCAGTTGTTGTTGTTGTTGTTGTTGTTGTTTTTTTTCTTCTTATCAGTTTGTAATCATTGCCAACCATGTGACTAACCCTGTCCTCTTTTAGGTCCTACTTGTGATTTTGGTTTTTGCCTCAGTAGCACCTTCATGTATTATACATTAATTTTTTTAATTTCTAGTTTTTTGTCATTGTTAATTGTCGCTAACCTAAAAGATGCATGGGATCAGATTTGTCACATGCCTGCTGGTTCAACAACAGAGAAGGGATGCAGTCTTTACTGCAAAAAAAAGAGCTTTCCTAAATCCCTTTCTCATTTAGTAGTCACCCAGCTGCATGTGCCTGTCCCAAAATGACCCCAAAACTTCTCTAGTCAATCTTTCAAAAAGTAATGTTCTTTTCAAGGTGCTATAGATGAGGTTTTCTGAACACACTGCTCATAGACAAAAGTGAAGTTATAAGAGCTCAAAGTAGTGTTGTTAAAAGTAAAAATGTTTGATTTGTTTTATTTTAATCTGTTTTGTGTGCATGCTTGACTTGTTGTGGTTATCTCTCAGGTCATGATAGACAGAATTATCTCCTCACATGGATGTATACATAGTACCCCCCATGTGTTTATTGATAAGGACGACTAGTATTGATGATGATAAGAAAACGCCAACATTACATTTATATTAAGGATCGAAAAAGCTTATATTTGTGTATTTCTCACAAATCCAATATCAGTGTATTGATTCATATAGGTATTCAAAGTGTCAGTTGTTAGTAGATTTATAGAAGTTTCTAAAATTGTTACTTGAGAACCCTTTGTTTTTTGTTTTTTTATGTCTGATGTTAAATTTGGTCGTCCCTGTTGTCAGGTGCACCTCTCTACGAAATATAAGAGACAATGAGGAAAAAGACTCTGCGTTCAGAGGAATTTGCACTATGATCAGTGTAAATCCGGGAGGTGTAGTGCAGGTGAGGTCCAGCAATTCGATGGCAGCGTGGTCATTATGTTGTCTCTCCAAGTTGAAATGTTGCATCATCTCTCTTCTCTGGAACAGGATTTTATATTCTTCTGTGACGCAGTGGCCTCCTGGGTAAATCCAAAGGAGGATCTCAGAGACATGTTCGGCAAGGTAAAAGCTGAAAATTGGGTGTTTAACACAAATTGCTAAAATGTACTGTATTACATCACAATTCAAATGTGGCTGAACTCATTGAATAAATGACCTCAAAATAAAATTAATGTTTAAACTTGAACTATGACTTCCATGATTTGAGAAGAATATTCACTTGTGCATTTATGTTTATTCACTCACTCAGTCACCCTGTCTGCCCCCCAGTGGCCACATGGAGGAATGGCATTGTCTATAGTTGACACTGATAACAACCCTGTCATGCACAAGGTCTATTTTGAAAGCCATCACTCCGTTATAACTTGGTATGAATTTCTGGTGTTTCATTTCAGATCCTTCACGGGTTTAAGAACCAGGTGGGAGAGGACAACTGGAGGCGCTTCTCGGATCAGTTCCCCATGCCACTGAAGGAACGGCTGGCAAGCTTTTACGGGGTGTAACTGTTACCACAGCAGTATGCCTCCATTACAGGGGTCAGTTTCCTCTCCATGAGTAGAAAATAAAGTTAAAAACATGCTGATTTCAATATTTAATATAAAAGATATGTTCTTGTAGGATTGTGTTGCATTCTAATGAGGCATATCTTTCTTTGCACAGGTCATTCACTATGGGAGACAATATAGGGAACCTCTTTTACCCAGGGAACATGTTACCCTTTACTAGGGGGGAAGGGTCTGCCTGCTGAGGGGAGGGAAGGGGTTGTTGACCCCTCCCCAACCTGACAGACGGGGTGGGAGGGAGGTGGTAGCTGCAGTACTCACTGCCCCCATGCACAGGCAAGGGGGGAAGGGACCGGCTGAACAACTTTATCATGGGAGGAAAATTCATCTAATCACATCTCAATCAGAAATAATGAAATTTTATCACCTTTTTCTCTAAACATTTTGTTTTCTGTTACCTGAATTACAGAAAAGAAATGTAAGCAAAAATGGAGAAAACTTTGCAAAATTCTGTAAAGCATTTGCTCTTTAGTTTTGGTTGGATGAGGAGTTTGCACATATTGAAAGGTTTGTGCAGAAAATGGTCTTCACTCCACCAGTAGAGTACAAGACTGCCCTTATAAAATGGAGTGAAGTTGAAGGTTCATCAAGAGATCTCTTCTTTAAATACAAGGATAGCTTAAAACTAAGGTATAGCAGCTGATGCTAAGAATGCATCATATTGGATTTAACTCTGGAGAATTTAATTTTATAATGCGGCATATCACCAAGAATAAGTTATCTCCTATATAGTTATCAGAATTTTTTTTTTTTTCAATGTTCCTATCGTTTAGCAGGGCAAGCGCTGTTAATTATGTCGCTGGAGAGCACAAGACTTTCTTTTAAGAGCAGCTTTTCTGGGAATAGGTAGCATGCTTGTATCATTGTGAAAAGCTGTGGAACATTAGTGATGTGTGTTGCGTTTGACAGCCGTCATTGCCCTGTGATAAGGTTCTTCTTTGACCTTGTAATTTATCTATTTACAGTACTTTTGTTTCCTCTACCAGAGAATTACAGCAATCAGCTGTAATGTAGCATGACTGGGTTTACACACCGAAATTTAGGACGTGTCAAATCTTGGCTGTGATGTAAAGTTGGAGTGCATCTCCCAGTTTGGTCTTGTAGTGTGAATGTGACATGAACATTCATCAGCAAGCATAACAAAGCTTTAGATGCTTACAGTCCTTTATATTGTCTGAGCCTCATGAAGGAAAAGTGAAGGAGAAGCGCGTAGGAGACACCGTGGTGACACAAATCCTGTCTTAGTGATTTTTGTGACATTGGCTGTCAGAACCATGCAGTCCATTGGATGAATGTTAAATGTTTATTTCTCAGTGTACTGAAGTAAAAAAAATTTCCCTGGGTGTTTGGCTTCTTGTGCTAAAAGCATGATCTTAAGGATGACTGTATAGTGTTTTGGGTGGTTGTGTTTTGTGGGGTACTTGGATGCTTTCATCTCTTGCATGTTGGTGGCCCCTCACACCCCAACATATAGTGGGAAGGGGATTACGGGAGGGAGGGGAGGTTCAAATAAAGGATTAAAAAGTACATAGTAACCATTTATGTATTGCAACACTGGGACTTTTATAACTTCACATTTTCTTGCTGGAGTGTTCTCCCCCAAACATTTACCCCATAGCTGGATGTATAGTTTTTAAATACTGTGAAACTACAACAATGTTATTGTCTCTGGTTGTTTTCCTCTGTTATATTTTATAAAGTGTGTAAGTGTTTAAGTTACAGATGGCCTGAATGTATTCCATGATGGGTTGGAGAGATGGGAAGATTTTTGTTTTTTACTGTTTTGTTTTTTTAAGCCCTGCCAGTCATTTTTCCTCTGCTGGCCAGAGTAATAACTGCAGTATTTTAACCCTTTGTGACGACGCACATGACATGCACTTAAATTTTAAATTGCAAGTGCTTGAAGTTAATGATGTAGCCAAACCCTTCAGAATATGACCATAGTGTTAACGAAGATCCTTAAGTATTGCTGCTAAAATGTATTAACCTAATGCAATAAGTAGTAGCAATAAGTTATTTGATTGTGAAAGCAGTTTAGTGTCTTATAAAGATGTTCACAATATAAAATATGACACTCGTCTCTTAGATTTAACATTAATGAGGTAAACAGTGGTCGATACAGAATATAATGCATCATGGAATACAGAGGCAAAGGCTTGTATGTGCCACATCATTTTGTGTTTTGAAGTGATTTTGTCTGTCACATTCCAGCTGTTTGGCATGCAAAAAATGGAGTAATCACGGCTTGATGGAGTGTGTGTGTGTGTGTGTGTGTGTGTGTGTGTGTGTGTGTGTGTGTGTGTGTGTGCACAGTCCTGTTATTCTTTCATTGAAAGAGTGTAGGTCTATAAAACACACGTGAAACAATCCCCACCATTACTGTGCTGTATTTCTGACTTGACTGCTGCTATACATTGTAGTTGTGTTTCACTACTTGAATATGTGTTTTCTATGTGTTAACCTCAGGTTGTCTGTGTTCAGTGTTATTTGTTATCATTTCCCCAATGTGTATGCCTTTATCCATCTCAACAACTAAAGATTAGTAAAACTCTCACCCTTCATATTAAAAATGGATAACCATGGGTGTTAATTGACGTGATGTTATGTGTGCAACACTGCTAGCTGTCAAATGTGATTACAATTGCAAGGCAGGGGGGAGAATAAAATGGATCTTGCACATACATAATGTACTTTTTGTCAAAAGTGATATCAGACTACGGTAGGAAATGCCTTGAGAGCAAAGACTAAGGTTTTGTTGGTGTTTTGCTATTGATACACAGTACACGGTATCTAAAGAAACAGGTAACAACAACTAATTTACAAGCAAAGAAATAGGTTGATAACTTACAATGTTATATACGTTTGACTTTCTATAAAGCTTTATTGAAAATTTGTATTTTATAAAGCACCCATCAATAATAAGGAATGTCTAGTCAAAGAACTATATTCTCATTTAGCCTTCAAACTTGATTAGACGATCTGCCTTCATCTTTTTTGCTAGTAAAAGCAAAAACATCATTTTGATAGACATGGTTTGGGTTTTTTTTTTTTTTTTTTGGTTTTTTTCTTTTTTTTAATAAGCTGCTGAATTTAAAAAAATAATAATACTTTGGGGCCACCAAATATTTTGGATCATGCAAAGAATCTATATTGTACTGTAGTAATTTTGTAATATTTGTAAGATGATATAGTGGATGTGACTGGTTACCATTGCTTGAATCTGTACATTGTTCCAATAAATTGTTTACACTATTATGGGCCTTTGTCTTGCTTAGATTTTGTAGTTTTTACTGCAGCTACCCTAATATTAATGGAGATGTTTACCACGTCTCCAAAGTCTTCCTGTCTCTTAGGCCTCTCCTATTGTTTATCAGGTTAGACAGTGGCTGAGGCTCAGGTCACCTGGGTTAATCAGGTTTAGATTTTAGTGTGGCATTCAACTTTGCATACATATCACGTTTCACAATGTGGGTGTGTGATTTAATCAGATGTCCCATGATAGGTTTTTAAAAGCTTGTAGCAAGATTATTTACACAACCGAAAAAAATGGACCTAACTTACTAGGTTGATGTTAAATTTGAAGGCAACCCTTGAGACAACCCATTCCTCTCCCACATGAAATATTTTTTATAAAAAACAATATAGGAAGGTAGTTGTATTTGAAACGTGTTTCCTCCCTCTTATTTCTTGAGTTAATTGGTATTATCAATAATATAAACGACAATAGTACTGTACTTTACTGTAATTAAACAGATCTACATAAATTCACATAGATGACACATGTCAGTAAAAAATATTCTCAATATGCGTGATGAACTAAAGCTGTAAAAATAATTAATGCAATACGCACCTGCAGAAAAGCAGCAGAATTTTAGATTATTAATGAGAGGAGTTTTTCCAAGTTGTGTTCGCAGCTTGTTTTGAATATAATAGTCTATTATATGATTTAATTTAGTATAAAGGGTGCTGTGTATATTGCTGTAGTCTGTCGTGTGTTTGTTTCATTTTGTTCCTGTTTTCAATCAATTTAAACTATAATTTCTCGTCTAATTCGCAGTTAATCCTCCACAGTTAATCTGCCGCTGCTACATTTTGAGTCGAATACAGGAGTTTACGCGGAGCACATGAAGGCAGCATTTTTTACCTAGCGACGGCCAGTCGTTTGCTCCGGTGTTTTTATCATTATCCGCCATTGGCAGCGCTGTTTCATCTTTCAAAAGTCTGAATATATACGGGAAGAAACCACAGGGGAGAGAGAGATTCAGCACAGCCGAGTGGAGGTGGAGTCAGTAGGTGGGGAGGGAGAAGAAAGGGGAGAGTAGGAAAACGGGGAAAGGCAGATACAACAGAAACGGGGGGAGGACGGCGAATGATTTACGCTTTAAAAGTTGTGCTACAACAAATTTAAGAGTTGCGGCGAAGAGGAATAAAACAAGATGATAACGCCCTACTTCCTAGAGAATTTCTGGGTAGGTAGTGTTTTTTTATTCACGGTGTTTACGCCGGTGCTAATCCTTAATATTCTTGCTGTGTTCCCTCCCTATCATGTTCATGTCAGCCAGAAATTAAGTAGTATTGACGTTTCAGAGATAGTCGTGTAGTTCACAGGTTTGCTGCCGCTGGAGCGGCGGGGTCCGGTGCCGCCAGACTTACTGGTCAGCAGCAACCCGGCCATCATTAATTGTCCTCGGCAATTATTATTTTGCCACCCCGGGGTTTGGGCCTCCGTAAACCCATCTAACTTGAAATCTCAAAGAAGCCACCCCTGCTCCCGCTAATTGGCCCTCTCAGGCTTGCTTGGAATGTTTATGGTCAGTTCCCTGAATGCTATTGGACGCTTCGGCTGTCAGTCCCAGCACTTGGCCGTACACGTCATTTTCTTCCGTCACGAAGTTTCAGTGAGAGGCCAGATGTTTAGTAAGTTAGAGAACACCTTTAAAAACACGAAATCACCCTCATACTACATTGGACATAGCTTATATTTTATTTAGCCAGTGCTGTAGTGAGTGTATTATTCTAACACTGTGAACACTGTCCCTTTCTGACGAAAGGTCATTTCTCTCCCGATTTGACGTGGCTATGTTATAGCAGATTGAAAAGTAAAAGCCTGTCTTTATTACTCATCTCAATGTCCTCTTCTGGCTTAACCGACCTGCCTGTCTTTCAACGATTTTCCTTTATTTTATTGCTAGTTCCATAGCACTAAAGTCATAAAGACAGAGTTATAAAAACTGAAAACTCAGGCCATAACTTCATTGGGGCTGACGTTACTACTCTATGCTAAGCCAGTGTATTGCACTATTGTCATTGCTGCAAGTATGGGTCATGTTTTAGATGTTTTGTCTTGTATTGAGTCATCTTAACTGTTACAAACTCTGTGGTCTCTTATGTTGACTGACCCTTTTCCTTTGAGACCAAGGGGATTTGCACAGTAGCCATAGGTAAATGGGATGACTGAATATAGGATGTGTGTGTGTGTGTGTGTGTGTGTGCATTGCTCTGTTATTTTGCAATCAGCCGTTGTAAAAGTTCTTGGAAATAGAGTGCTTAGATTAGAGTTCATGCAAAAACACGCTGGTATATTGAAACAGAAGGTTATGTGTGTCTAGTTTGTAGGCTGTTACAGGATTGCAGACTTGTTAATACTCTGTAACTTGTTTTTGAAAAGTGCTCTACAGATAAAGATTATTATTATTATTGCCGTGTATTTGTCAACCAGGACCTCTGCTAGAAATTACCTCCATTCGTATTGTATCCCTGCCTTCCCCAAGGTGGGAAATGCCGCTTAGTTCCAGGTGTTGAATGCTATTAGGAATCTCTGACAAAGCTGGTTAAACTAACTTAGTTACTGAGCTTGCATACTTACTTACATCAAGCTAAGGGTTTGAAATTAATTAAGTAACAAAGAAAGTACAGTACTGCCAACCTCTAAAGCCTTTTTCTAAAGGAGACTTTATCATTAACTAAATGGAAAAGAGCCGAGACACTCCTGATTCTTCAATCTGCCCTTTGTGCCCTGCTGTGTGTTTAACATGCAGGACACACACACAGACACTTGGCATTAGGAGATGCATCCATTTCCCTTTGACTTGACTACAAATCATCACCACAAGCAGACACACACATGCACACACATTAGGCTCTCCAGAGTTGACTACTGCTAAGTTTTCTGATGAGTCTCACTTTTGCACAGTGTGCAGGTATACACCTATCTCCTTCATTTCTCTCATTCTTTTCCTTGTATGTAATCGAAGCTTGAATCTCTGATGCAGACAAATCTCTCCTCAGCTGAATAAACAAGTTCTTTAGGAATTAGGAACCAGACATGGTACCGCCATGTTGCTTCGCTGTCAAAGCTGCAGCACTGGATTGGTCACTGGGTGCAACATTTCCGCTCACTAGATTTATTTGTAGCTCTCAAATGACCATTTCCCTTTTTTTCTGTGTGTGAAATGTGCATGAGTTAGTAAGTTCTGTCTTCTGTTGATGAAAGTTTGAATGTGTGACTGTCCCCACATGGGCTTAGATGTCTCAGGTGGTGGATTAGTAGATTGGTAGCAGGTAGTTGGCCTAACGCTCTAGTTTTAGCCATACATTTATGATAAGCTTATGTTTAATGTGGAGTGTGTTGTGTGTGATGGGAAAATGTGATGGCAGTGTGATACGCAAACAGTGATACAGCCAACAGCCCCGGGATCCAACAGAACTGTGATGGCCTTCTTCTCCATGGTGTCTATAGTGTGTGTGTGTGTGTGTGTGTGTGTGTGTGTGTGTGGCCTGTGCGCAAGTTTCACAGTCACACTTGCACAAGTTATGGTCAGACATGCAAGGTGCACAAGTTATGGTCAGACATGCAACAAGTCATGAGAATCAGAGAAATTTCTGTAATTTTCCCCCATGGTGAAAGGGTATTGGTCAACATTGCCTTTTTGTTTTGCTTGAAACCGAAATCCTGCCTCACGATGGTTGTGTTCCAGTTCTCATAAAGTCCTACATGTAAGCTGGCTTTAGAGCTGTTGTGATAAACTAACCTGTCCTGGCATTTATCCAGTAGCCATGCAGTTTATGTCACATCCCTATCTATAAGTAGTGCTTCTCCTAGATTTATATTTGTACCACAAGCAAAGCCCAGCCTTTGTGTGCTTACCACGTACTACATACAGTATGTTGCATGTGTGTTGCTTTCGGTCAGTTTGGTGCATGCTCCCGGACCTCTCTGGTCACATGACAGAGGACAAACACTCTGATGTCATCCTGCTGTCTACTGGCTCTGTGCTCAAGGCTCTGGGGTCTAGAGGCTACACAGCCATCATTTACAGTCTGTCTGGAGAGAGGGAGTCTTGTTTAGCTATTCCTAAATTCCTCAGTGAGAATGTGCAGACACACTTCTTTCCACTGCTTTTACCTGAACATACATTCAGAACCTGAAAAGGAATAACGTCAGCTGGGATGCTCTTGATTTTTCCTTCCCCTTTACTCAGTTGCTAGTGGAAATTATATGCCTAAGACTTCCTAAAGTACACTTAGGCTACTTATGATACTTTTTGTACTATTATGTGATGAATGCACATACTGTACTACAGCAGTGCCTTTAACGGCCATGGCAAAGGTGTTTTTCATTCTCCTTACAAGTTAAGAGAAATAGGCTTGTTTTTAAAGTAGATCCACTTTGCACTTTTAACTGGGAAAAACTGGGACACTGCAGGAAGAGCAGCAGAGGAAGGATCCCTCTCCCAGGACAAATAGATGTATGTGTTCAGAATAGACCAACAACAACAACGTTACAGTATACAAATTATGATGAAAAATTACATAATTTCTTAGATACATGCTGTGTAACAGAGCTAAAGTATGTAGGTTACTTGGCAATCAGTGTTGTTTACTGAAATACTCATACAAATCCTTGATTGACAAATCGAAATAATGAAAATACTCATTAGTTGCAGCCCTAGATGCAGACAACCTTGTGAATAAAACAATGTCAGCAACATCAGCTTACTGAAATAAGTGGAAATTTTGAGAGACTTTCAAGCTTGGATTCAAATGTCATTGCAATACAGTGTATAATGAAATTAAGTGCAATTACGATGGTGCGTTCCCACATAATAAAACAAACATGACAAAGAAAAATAGAAATATAGAATATAGAAATATAATAATATTGAGAGATAACCAGGGTTCTTTTCGTGTCATGGGTTGTATTGCTGCTTGTCAGACAATAAACACTAGATTCCCTACACACAGGATATTGAAACTGGTATTGCAGTTTAACAGAAAGAAAGTGCATTCCTGCCCTCTTCTGCCCGGCAGATGTGAGATGATAAACTGCACCACACTGGTTTTGTTTATCTGTCCTTGAAGGTGGTATTTCAGATTAAGGGTGTCAGCCATGTAACCGTTTCTTTTTGTGTTGATATTACTCTGTAATCACAATGTTATTGTTGTGTGTGAAAACACAATCCAGTGTGTATTTAAGAAGTCTGTGGTGTGTCTTCTGAGCTTGGCTTCGTGGTACCAAGACTTGAACAAAGCCATTTGATTATACCACTGGCTGCATCTCATACTTTTGTTTTTAAAATATCGTATTGTCTTTTGAATCTTTATGCTGATGAGAAGGCAGGGCATTATATCATTATAACTATGTCATGATATGAAACTAGATAGAGTGTCCTTTGGTATTTCGGTTGTTTTAATGTTGTGTGTTGTAGTCTTAAACTTGTATTTGTTTTTACTGAAAGACAAAACATTAACATGGCAAATAGGCCATACAATTTCCTTGTTTTTGGCCCAAGTAGCTTTAAAATCTTCAAATTGCTTGTTTTGTGTGACCAGCAGTCTGAAACCCACAGATATTATGGTTTAATATCATATAATACAAACAAAAGCTGCAAAGTTTCACATTTGAGAAGCTAGAACAAGGGGCTGTTTGGTATTTTTGCTGGAAGAATTACTTTAGTAATTAATCGATTATCAAAGTAGTTGATTCATTTTTTTGCCCATCGATTAATTCACTAACTTCAAGTAGTGTGTTTTTGTGTGGTCTTAGAGGCTGATTTACAGTGAAGTGTCTTTAATTTTATCAGACACCATATAGCGCACAAGTTTAGATCCAACTCTCCAGTAGTCATACAAAAAATAATTATCTGTTAATATTGCCCACAGAAGTGAACATGAATGATTAGAAAGGAAAGGGTTAAAATGTCTTCAGGAAAGAGGTGGCAGAATCGAGAGGCAAACATTAAGCTTTTGTTGACATAATAATTAGCCTATAACTTCCATGAACCCTCAGGAGGTCTACGTCAGTGTTCAAGGAGACAGGTAAGTGGTGTTGCTGCTTTTTCCACTCAAGCTCGCCTTCCCCGTGGTTATGATCGAAATCACTCTTCCCAGCAAAAGCATTAGTGCACATTCAACCGTGACATAAAAAGTCTAGCTGCTGGACTATTATCTACTTTTCTTTTTGTCCGCCTAAAGCATACAAAGAGGGTGGGTCTCCTGCAGTCTGTGCAGTGCAGACGTAGCGTAGTGTGTCACAGCCAGGATTTTAAATTCATGTTGGGATCTGTTTCTGTCAGTGATAATGTTGGCACAGACTGAATGTTGGACAGCTGACACTGTTAATTTTTTGCATCAGCGTTTTGGGGGCTGTCTCAGCTTCAAACTGTGCTATTGCTCAAACAAGCGGTGATTGACGTGTGCAAACCTCTCAGCATGGTATTCTCCCTTTGGGGTGGGACAGAGGTTTAAAAACTTCTCCATCAAAATCCAAGCATAATGAGTACTTCTGAATTTCACAATGTGTGGTTGGAATATTAAACACCCAGTACGAGGGCTTTCATCAATGAGTGTCCAGACGAAGACATTGAGAAACTGGGTGGCTCCCTGGTATTACTTCTCCCTGCAGCTGCATGTGTAGATGTAGCTGTAGAGCCCTAAAATAGCTTGAAAACTAAACAGAGATTTGTAGTTAAATTATAAATCTCAGATTTTTCAGGTTTGTTCAAGGTTGTTAGCTGCTCCTTTTTGTAGGATTATTTTGTTCAGAATCTATCCCAGGATTTTAACCTGCTGAAATGTCCAAAACGCCCTGAGCTGCTTCCTGTGTTTGTTTTTTCTTTTTTCGTTTGTATTCATCATTGATATTACATTCCACATGAGTAGAGTTGCTGCACAGAATAGACTCTCTTCCTGTTGCTGCTCCGCTCTGTTGGAGCTGTATGTTTTCACTCACTTTTGTTACTTCCCTGTTTTGTCAACTGATTGGCCAATTGTCAGTGTGTCCCTCACATCGTGTTTCTTACATTTTAAGCAGTATAGTGTAAGTGTTGTGTAAGGTTAGTGTTATCGTCAGTTTCTCATGCTTCATCACATTAAATGTGTACAGTAGTTTGCTTGTCATGCTGTTTGCTAAAGGCAGGGTAACTGCTAAACTTGTACTTTTTTTTACACATATCTTGTTACAACAGGAAGCACATCTCAGTGGTCTGCTCACTGGGGTTAAAAGTAGGCCAGCGAGCTGTAGCCTAGAGAAGGACGCTTTTCCTTTTAATGTCTATTTGCTCTGTAAATATAGTCCTATCAGAGCTCTGAGCTTCATTTTGACACAACCATCCTGACCTTTCATCTTTGTCAATGTGGAAAAACAAGGCTAAACCGATTTGTTAGAGCTGCACTGATATTGTAGCCTGTATACCAAACTGCTGACAGAGGACGGCTCCAGGAACAAGGAAATAATCTGTGACAGTCTCGGATTGAGGGGAATCAAAGTTGGCCCCCAGATTTAGACAAGAATGAGGAAGATCTGCAGTGAACAGAGGGGGTATTAAATTAACTTATTTATTTCAGTCATCATTTGACACTTTTGAGAGAGCTAGTACTTCAGTCCTCTAGATTATATTTTATCAGTTTGCTTACAAGACGTCACAGTTAATCTATCACAATCATTATTTCAGTGGTTATTATTGTAATCTGTTGGATAGTAGTTCAGTCTTGTGACCGTCTATGGTATTTGTTATCTCAGATAATCAGTGTTTTAAAAAATGGGCACTTCTTAGCTTTAAGCCATGATGTATGTTTCCTCTCTCACTGAATAATGGAGGCCAATGAGGAAGTTCTTCTTCTCTTCTCAAGTGACAACAAGGCTAAAATCTGATAGTGTATCAGCTGATAGCACATAACATTAAAACAAATCTTAACACATATCCCTGAGATTTATTTTGTTTGTTTTTCTTCTTAGTTATGATCAAGTTACATGCTGACCTGGACATATACAGATACAAAATCCACTTGTCATTACTTTCTGGTGTGCAAACTATGTAATGGTGACACTCTTTCTAAATGACCTCAGCGCCCACAAAACACAACGTTAGAGGTCTGAAATGTTAATATGAGATGTGTAAAAATATTTTTGGTTCATTCTGAAACTATGGATGAGCAAATTAGACTGTGGTGGGCCGCCATGGTCTCGTTAATTAATGGGAAACACTGTAGTATTTAAAATAATCTAATATCGACTTATGGACCTGGCTAATTGATCAGCCAAGCTCTAATACAGGAGGTAGCTTAGTTTTAAAGGAGTTCCACTAAGCAAACTTTTGTATAATTGGATTTATTGTTATATTGTCCTTTGAATTCATTGAGATTGTTTTGCTTGCCATAGCTTGCAATTCAATTTGTTTTATTCTTTCTTATTTATTTTTCTGTGTATCCTGTTTACTATGTTAACAGTCATTGAGTATTTAAATAAGCAGAACAAAAATCATCATCATCATTATTATTATTATCAGTAGTAGTAGTAGGGTGTCACTATATCTGTACTATAAGGGTATGGTAATTTATGATTACATTTTCTTAAATGTAAACCCAACATTTTTCATTCATATTAATTATTCAGAGGTACCTTTGCATTTTTAAAGCATCTGTATAACTGGACACCGTTACCTAGTGGCATGGTTACGGCAACACAGACAGTTCTTCTGGCTATCTCTTATATTTTTTGCTCAAGCCTTAGACCTTACGACCACCGTTTTAAATTCTTTGTAACATCCATTACTCTCAAACATGGCAAAGATGAGAATGGTTGACCAAAAGCTGCTGCAAATGCACCTGGAAACTATGCAGACAGTTAGAAGGCTGCTTTTAGAAAAAGCCCTCACGGTAATATCCTATCAATGACTGAGGTATTGTTGTTGGTTGTTAGGCTTGGTGCTCGTTCTGGTGACTGATCTATCTGCATTCTTTTTTTGTCTTTATGGAATGCAGGGCGAAAAAAATAATGGCTTTGATGTGCTCTACCATAACATGAAGCATGGCCAAATTTCCTCCAAGGAGCTGACAGACTTCATCAGGGAAAGGTAAGCCACTCTAGACCGATACACTTCAGTTTAGGGCTGAACAATTTATCGAAATCTTATTGAAATCGCAGTATGGCCTACTGCAATTTTCAAATCACATGATGTGAAATATTTGTTAAAGGCAAAATGTATGTCAAAATACTATTTTAAATGAAATATTGTGTTGCTGCAGAGATGTCCTGGCGTACACATCATATTCTACAGACTTAAGAAAACATCTTTGTGTGGTACAGATCTTTGCAAAGTCGCACCCTAATCATTTAAATATGTTTTTCAATGAAAATGGGAATAATCATGTTAAAATGATCATTCCCTCCAATATCGCAAATCATTTCGTTACTATTTCAGTCAAAATAATCACAATTAGATTTTTTTTTAATTGTTCAGTGCTACATCAGTTAGTATATTTCCAAGTCAGCACCTGCAGTAACATTTCCTTGTTTTGTGCTTGTATCAATACCCAAATGCCCAGCAAAACTTCTCAGAATCCCAGAAACGTCTTAAAATGTCTTGTTTTGTCTGACCAAAAGTCCAAAACCCAAAGATGTTCAGTTCACTATGACAAAAAAGCAATAAATCACCACATTTAAGAAACTGAATCTACAGCATTTTTGCAAAACTATTGCTTGGAAAAATTGTGAATTAATTATCATTTTTGTTTATTAACTAGTGAAATGAATTAGCTAATTTAGTTTGCTGGTATGCTGGTTTGCTGGTATAATTCAGCTCCAGTTCTACCATTATCAGTCTCTCTAATCGAGAGCCTCCATATTTATGAGGAGAATTAACCTGCACAGTAGGTTCAATATTGTGACTAAAGGAAGATGTCGATGAGTGTGAATGTTATGCAAATGTAAAGCTGTGAAAGACACTTAAACCTTATCCCACTTGTAACCTGGCGTTATGTTACTCACTTTTAGTGTCTGCAGCATATAATAATAGCTTCTTTTCAAATCCGTCCCACCCCCATAAAGATTAGCTTCACTCTGTCAGAGGTGTATGTTTATAGCCTGCCACATGATAAATGGTCTGCCACTGGAATTCAACAGTGGATTCCACTATCTACCTGACTTGCGGTAAATGCACTCAGTCACTCATACACTGGTGTAGTGTTTGATATGCTTGACAAACTGTGGTCATGACAATTCAAATGTTATTTTACATTAACATTATGGCAATATCATGAGGGAAATCAGCTTCTTGTCATTATGGAAGTTGTTAAGTTTTACTTTTAATTAATCAATCTTTAGCACATCTACAGTAATTCCTTTCACTCATGATGGAGAGTTCAGATAGAGATGAATATAATGTTTACCATATGTGCTTTTATTGCTTAGGGGGATCGTAATTGTAATCACACTGTGCCACTTGAACTGTTGGTTTAAGTTTTCAGTTCACAGCCTTGGAGAGTGGTGTTTTTTCCCCTTCTGAAAAACTGCACTGAGGCTCCCTCTGGTGGAGAAAGAAGCTCTTTGCACTGTGTTAATATATTCCTACCATCTGTCGACAAGGGACCCAACTCCCAGAAGCCTTTTAAGCTAAAACAACATTAGCAATCTCCAAGAGGCATATACACATCCATTCCATCTCTTGTCGATGCTATGTTGCTTGTTAGCTACACTGAAAAATACCCGCGTACTACAGTTTCATTCCTAGTTCTTTTCTTCTAAGTGGACATGACTGAATGTTTTAACAAAATGACCTGAAGAAGACTAAATGTAATCTTAACCCAAGGTTCACACATTCGCTTTTTCTAGATCATTCAACTGCATCTCATCACAAATCCATAATACATACTAACTCTATAAAGTATGTACTACATACTTACTGTCAAAATGTTCAGTTAGTATACAAAACAACATATACTGCATAACATTTTATACCAACAGGAAATAATACAATACATGCAACGTCCAACTGTTAAACCATACAAAGAGACAGTAAAATGTTTTTCTTAAGATTTAATACTTATTTTGTTTGTCTTCCAAGATCTTTCTTGAGCTGTCACAGTTTATTTCAGTTTCAGCAATGGGCATGTCCATTTCTTTTTATGAACAGCCCACTAAAGAAATGCCTCTCATCTCGAAACTCTAAACACAAATCCATAACTTCTCACCCAATTCCCCAAACATACTATTTTCAGGTCAAAATGAAGCTCTCCACTCAAAACCTTTCAGTCTTGCTGAAAAACCAAACTTTGACCTCAGACATAACACACAAGCCCTCAAAAACACACACAGTACAACACAGTCTTACACACTGGTGACATAAATTCAAAACAATACTACAAAAACTAGTTATAAGTAATGTTGCTTGTGATTCTCTCCCTCAAAAACCTTTTCACACAATGAACACAAAAGAAAGAACAAATGTATACATTTTCACATATTTTTTATTCCTTTGTGTACTGTACAGTACAACACACTAAACGACAAATTATTCTGCCCCAGCGTCCTGTCGTTGGTCTGAGACCGGCCAACGATTCTTGTTCTCCACCTCCTGTACCACCTCCTCCTCCTCCCTCCTCCTGCATCGCCTCCTCCTACTCCTCATCTTCCTCCTATCCCATCTCTTCCTCCAACTCCTACTGTTACTCCTCCTTCACCTTTTACTCCTCTCCATACTACTCGTGCTCTTCCCCCTCTTGCTCCTCCTCCTCATTGGCGTCCTCTACCTCTTCCTTCAGATTTCTGTGGATCCATTGTTGCAAAACTGAATGAACTGACTCCGGCCCTTTTTATCTATCTATTGAAGCTTTTGATTGGTGTGTTATACATTTTGACTGTTTGTGTTTCCACCTGGGTAGTTGTGTGCTAATTGACCTCAACCTGTGCTGATTGAGTGAACAATATCGAATGTTAGTGTTTTCTCAATTACCACATGGTGTAGGCAATGAGAAATGAAGGGATTTATGTGGCGAGTTTAGGGAAATGAGTGGGCTTTTTGAAAAATGGAGTTATGGTTCTGAAATTTTAGTTCAAAAGCCTGTTTATAGTGTTGAAGCAACAGAGAAAAACTGTAAGATTTAATATTTTGATCAGTTTTCTATGGTTAAAACATAGTCAACATTTTGATTTACAATGCTTTGACAGTCTTCTTCAGGTCACTACTTCTTTTAAAGAAGAAAATCTGTGGTCAAAAGACTTTTATATATGTCTACATTGAATAACAAAGGTAACAAAAAAATATCTTATCCCACAGATTTACAATCGAACTAAAAGCGTCTCTGCCTTAAGTTACATTTGGGCAGGCCAGACCCGAATGGCATGTGGCAACCAACATAAAATACAACCTCCAACAAACAAAGCATTAACCGTAATAAATATATATATATATACAGTAACAGTAACTACGAACAATTTTTAAAGTAGTAGTAGAAGTGGTGTGAAGCGCTGTGTAGAATAATGACCTCTGTAAAATGTGCCTCTGTAGTGTGCAACACACAATTGGTTTTAAAAGTGTAAAACTTCCTTAATGGTTTTATTAAAAGGCAGACATTATTCCTAGAAATTTGGCAGTATTTACAATATGATAACGTATAAAAATAAACTGCTATTCTGAGCTCACACAAAGATGTGGAAGTGGGAATGTAGCCTGTCATGCAGTTTTAGCTAGTCTCATCCTCTGCGTTGTGCTGTGTGTGTGTGTGTGTGTGTGTGTGTGTGTGTGTGTGTTTGCTTGGTCCTCTATTGGATGTTTGTTTGTTTGTGTGTTTATGATGTATGTGTATTTGTGGGTCTCTGTGTGTGCATGTCTGTCCTGTTTCCCCCTGGCTGACCTCTTACTGCAGAGAGAGAGAGAGAGCGAGCGGCTGGCTAAATGAGACATGCATAATTCAGGCTTTCACTGTAACACTGCCGTTTTTTCTGTTGGGTTTCTTTGGGCTTTATTTTTTTTTTTACTCCTGTCACTTTGCTGCAGAATGAAGGAATAAAAAGGGAAATTGAGAGAAGCAGGGAATGCAAACAATAGCTTTCATACTGTATCAGATTCAACATGAGGTTTATGAACAAATCACAAGCCAAGCCACATTTATTTGCCCACACACAGTGCATGTGGTCAAACATTTGTGTTGCAAGTTCAAAGTCTGTGTTTTTGGCTCATATCTTCAATTGTTTAGAGACATGCCCTATTTGAGCCATACCCTAGTTTCAAATACTTTGGAAATACTTCCCATGCTCTACATAAAAATAGGTTTTAAAGGTAGATTTGTTATCTTGACATTATTGACATATGCTACTGTTAACTTGGGTCTGTTAAACGTTTGTTTGTAATCGTTTATAATGATTTAACAAGTTATCTCTGTGTGTGTTTTGCCCTGCCCCAGGAGTACTATTGAAGAGGCCTATGCCAGGTCTATGACCAAACTTGCAAAGTCAGCTGGCAACTTTTCTCAGCTTGGGTGAGTGTAAACAGCTTTCCAGTTTTCTGAAGAAAAGACCAGTGTGAATTAACATAAGAAGGTCTTGCCCATGTTCTTGCCTCTGAAGTCTCGTCCTTTATCCCAGGACTTTTGCTCCAGTGTGGGATGTGTTCAAGAGCTCAACAGAGAAGCTGGCCACCTGTCACATGGAGCTAGTGAGGAAACTACAGGAACTGATAAAAGAAGTTCAGAAATATGTGGAAGAGCAGGCCAAAGCACACAAAAAGGTAAGGAGATGGAGAATTAGGGAACCTCTAGCTAGGGCTTGGTATCATGTGGCTTTTTTGATGCTACTGCTGAAATGGGGCAGAACTTAGTCTTCACTGAGGAAAATGTAACAGTTTGAATATAAACCCATTCCAGTATGAACTAGAAGTCAACTCTCCACAAGAAAAGCAGATTGTTTAATAGTTGATTCCATCTTGAGACAGCGTAGCGTGCAGTGTTATTCTATGAAGCATTTATTTACACCTCGCTCCTCCATCTCTCCTCCCTGCTGAGGCACACCATCAGCTCATATCTCATGCATGAAACCACAGAACACAAAGTAAAATAGGAACTTGGAATTAGCGGAGCTGTGTTTGTGCTTTTAGCATGACAAAAAGGCTGTCACAGTTTCCCTCCGTCACATCTCCACACTCCCTGTTCCTCTCTGCTTTGTGTTTCTTGGCTAACTTGCACATAGAGCACATACTGTAGTTAAGCAGTGTGAATAATAAAATAAAATAAACACCCATCTTGGAGTAGGTGCTTGTGATTTGTACAGAATTTAGGATTTCACCAATTTTGTTTTCTTTTGCTCACTCCATTGCTGTTTACATTATAACATAACTGTGTCAAAGTGAGTAGCAAAAAGGGTTAAGTGATGATGATGAGTAAAAGAAATGACCAAGCTTACTGTGTGGCCACTGTAATTGCAAGTCATTACCCCATGATTATATTTCTTGTTTTGTGTTCAAGTATGTCGATGTGAAGAGCTATACAAATAGAACAAATGCAGTGCCATGCATTTTTTAATAGCTGCTATAATAACTGCTTCCCGCTGTACTGTGCTGGAGAATGAACTAGAGGAACTACAATAGTGTTTTACTACAGCAATAAAGGACCTCTGTCTGGTTTGTCATAATTAACAAGGAGATTCCAGGACAAGACAAGTGTTCACTTTGTGTATTATGTTAATGTCAAACTGTACAAGAATCAACTCCATAGTTAGTAGAACTGCGGGTGACACTTGCACTTATTATTTAGTCAGCCTTAAGCTGAGTTACTGTACATGACATTTGTTTGTTGCTAGACAAAAGAAGAGGTGGCGTCCACCCTGGAGGCCGTACAGAACATCCAGACCACTTCTCAGGCCCTGCAGAAGTCCAAGGAGATCTACAATGCCAAAACTGTGGAGCAGGAGCGCCTCCGCAAGGAGGGGGCCACCCAGAGAGATGTGGACAAGGTGGGAGGTCACATTTGCATGTACACACCCACATAATCATAGTATGGTAATAAGGCATGGTGAAGTGCCTGAACACTCAACTCTATACAGAAACCTCAAAAGCTTCTTGCCTTCAGATGTTAAGTGGAGCTTAGTTTCCACGCTGATTTGTCAGTTGATCTGGGAAAACAGAGGGATATTGTGTATAGTATATAAACTTATGGCCATGAATCTGTCTGTTTATATTTTGCAGGCTGGAGTGAAAGCCAAAAAAGCCACAGAGACCTATAAGTCTTATGTGGAGAAATATGCCACAGCTAAGTCAGAGTTTGAACAGAAGATGGCAGAAACTGCACAGGTATTGTGATAACTGATTTTGCCTGTTCTGTGTGCATGCGATTCAATGAAATATATGTGCTCACAAACTCTGTCTATTGTCTGTCTCTGTGGTATGCAACAATTTCATTGTGTAATCTGTTAGCCCTTTGTGTGTGTGTGTGTGTGTGTGTGTGTGTGTGTGTGTGTGTGTGTGTGTGTGTGTGTGTGTGTGTGTGTGTGTGTGTGTGTGTGTGTGTGTGTGTGTGTGTGTGTGTGTGTGTGTGTGTGTGTGTGTGTGTGTGTGATCCAGGTTTCGTGCCCTGTATCATCTCCAGATTGTGTTTTTTCCTCTGTAACGGAATCGTTGTGGAAAGCCCTGATTGGATCCATCTGAAAGCCTGATTAGATAAACTCCAAATTAAAATCAGATCAACAGAATTTGGCCCCCATATCCTCCTGCACCGCAGCAGCTCCGCCACCAGAAATGGTTCCAGTTAGCCTAACGTTTTTGTTTTCCCCTAGAGAACGCGCCGTTGCAGCTCTGCTTCCCTGGGATCACAGTGTATGGCTCATCTCAAACGAAGCACATGTGGACATGAGTTATAAACACTGAACACATGTGCTCTCTGACATCACTGGGGCTCCTACATGTGTGTTCTCTTTGTCTGAGTGGATGGGTGGGTGTGTCTGTTTGTGAGAGTATGCTAGCTGTTATCGTGATGAAATGACAAAAGTACAGTCTTATTTATGCACATGTCTCTGGAGTGTAGATGCAGTAGTAAGTGGCTCTACATCCTGTGTTTGTGGTTTGAAAGGCTCATCTTCCTCTCCATCCATACAGTAATTTACCAGTTTATGATTATTTATACTCATTCCCCTTGGTTTACCCCAGAAACCCCAGAGTCAGACTCAAATGGAAGTAAATACACGCATTTAAGGTTGTGATCTTCACCATACTACTGCTGAAAGTCTAAAACTACCGCCCGTCTATGTATCTCATAAACTAAATAATTTACATCTTATGGGAGGAGGTATATGTGTGTGTGCAAGCCGCCATACACTACCCAAACAGACACACAGGAAGTGGCAGGGACATATCTTTGTTTTCAAGCATATCTAATGAGATTGACACCATGATGCAAATTTGTTGGTATGCATTCGATTTGATTTTTAGTGACTGAATGATTTTTTTCAACGCCATGCCGTAACTCCCCTCGCCCTGTGTTACAGAAATTCCAAGACATTGAAGAAAACCACATTCTCCACATGAAGGAGATCATTCAGTCATACTCACAGTCTGTTGACGAAACACACATTCAAATAGGAGAGGTGAGTGCGTCCACACACACACACAAACACACACACACACATGTGCATGTACATACTCTCAAACATTCCTGTGGGTGGAGTAGGTGTCTTGTTGACCTGAGGCTGTGCTCATTGGGTTCACTGTGTGTCATATCAATTAGTGTCCTCTTTGATCTCGCTAATCGTTTAACTGAGAACCAGGAAATGGTCCATTCAGCCTTTTATGCCAGGCAATTAAAAACTGATCAAAACTCCCTCTCAGCCTATCTAAAACACCTCCAGAAGTCCAAACACTTGCCAAATACTGTGTCTGATAGTTAAAAGTGCTGCACAGGCTTGTTTGTTTCTAGACGAGTGTGTTTAGGTTTGAGAAAATGGCATCAAGTTCGATCAAGTCCAGTTGTGAAGGCTTTCAACTATCATTAACAACTATATCAATCAGTATTTAACGTTAGCCAGAGATGGCCTTTCATGTATTTATTCAGCAATCATACTTACCAGTGCCACACAGAATAACTGGAGAGAATTACAATCTGCTGCGCTGAAGCTTCTTTGTGCTGATAATGCCGCTGTAATTCTGTTGTTGTCCATAGAGGGCGACGCAGCTCCACCAAGATTATCTCAGTCCAGCCTGCAGGTCCTGCTGCAGGTTGGAAAGAATGTAGAGCGACAGGCTACCACAGGTTATTCAGCCACCCAGTTCCTGCTTCTGAGGAGGAAATAGGTAGTGCTACTGCCTGTTGCTGAGCCTAGCTAAAATACTGCCTGAATTCTTTCCAAACTAGAAAACATGGCCAGTTTAAGAAATTGTGATTTGGTGATAAATACTCTTCAACCAGGTTGTGAGGGACCTTGGGAATATTAATGTTATATAAGGGTTAGGCAGAAGGGAGAGAGAGAGAGAGAGATGTCTATGAAGATTCATAGTCATCTCTCTCTCTCTCTGTCATCCAGGACATAGTTATCCAACGAAGCTTAAAGTCAAGGGCAACTGGACTTGGTTGAAGATACTGGAAGATGTTTTGTCCTTGGCTGAAGAGAGAGAGAGGTTTCCACTCTGTAACATTGTGCTTAGTCATTGAGCCCACAGGCATTCATGTTGACAAGCAAACAAAATCATACTTTAGCATCTACTTGTGTTTAATATATTGTAAGTTCTGTTTTAGTTAGACATGCACACCCACACTATGAAACACACACCGAAGACATTCAGCCCTGAGCCCCTGTGAGTCATTTTTATTAACATTTGTGCTAACTTTGCTTAAATATTAACTTCCAGAACACAGTTATTATTCTTGCATTTTGTCCAGCTGATGAATTTCTTCAATACTATATTTATTCCCAAATAAATTTTTTAATGACATATGGTCACTGGCGATGACCATATGCCCAATGAAAGCTGGGATTGGCTCCAGCCCCCCGCAACCCTGTACGCAGGATAAGCGGTTGACGATGGATGGATGGATGGATGAATGAATGGATAACATATGGTCCATACTTCAATATTCAATAAAATGGGCCCCTTGCTTTAAAGAGCCAAGCAGTCAGTGAAAACCCACACACAGTTACTAGTCATAGTTACTAGCTCCACAGTTCCACTTACTCATGATGAAGTAAATAAATAGATCAGATAAGATCAGTACTCAGATAAGTACTGCATACAAGAGTAGAGGGAAGAAGTACAACCTTAGATCTGCCACACCAGAGATAAGCAAAAGTGAAGTATAACCTTGAAAATGATATGTGTTCTAAAGGTCGAGATACAATGAAGGAATGCGAATACATTACATTTATCAAAGGAGGTCACTGAATGATTATAACTTAAATATCTATCATTACAATATGCACCGGCTAAAAAAATCTGTATCTCTTAAAGAGCCTTAATTCTTTTTTGTGGTGTATATTGGACAACATTGTTTAGCTTTAATGATTTATTTGAACAATTTAAGATTAATTTCATATGTTCCAACAAATTCACAAAATGAACATACCATATATGTTGGATACATTGTTTATTCTTGCCATAAATGACTTACGACTTACTTAAGGTGAACTTGACTGATTTCACCCATCAGTCTGCTTACAGGTCTTGTGGAGTACCTCTACATATGTGGATAAAGTTCTGGCTCCAGTGGGAAATGCGCAAAATCTAATTAATTGCCTCAAGTGATGTCACTACAAGTTTGAAAACTAGCAGCTACATTGGTGGAGTACTCTTTTAAGACAATCAAAGATACTTTTAAAGTTAATTATACTGATACCTATCCCTCACCTATCCCTCTGTTGCTGCACTAGCAGCTTCTAATCAATGGTCAATGCGCCTGCAAAGAGGACTGCACACTGTCAGAGGAGACATGGTCGTTTATACTTCCACCAGGTCAACGGTGGAGTTAGTAGTGACTTTAACTATTCACTGACTGAATTTTTGGGGGAAATGAAACAATTGTATTTGCCTTATATGTAGCTTTCCCAATAGTAGAGTCCAGTGTTGGAGCTGCTGTCATTCCAAGGTTGTATTAAACTACCAGAGACAAGTTGTTTCAGTGAAGTACAGTGCATGAAACCTTAGCAAAGGGAACCTGTAACCGAAAGTGTCACTAAAGTCAAGAAGTAGTCATGTTGCAGGTATTTTCAGACAAGGTTCAGCCAGTATCAGCTCAGTGGGCGTGAAGGATAAGAGGGTTAGAATGAAAGGATGACAGGGAAAAGTGTAAAGAAAGGAAAATACCTTATATAGGTATATTAAGTTCAAACATGAGTAGAAAGAAGTGTTGTTCCCTGTGTAGAGGGCTTTGACTCACATATGGGCAGATGTGAGTTTGCGTGCTGTTTGTTTTTGTAAGTGAGCATTTGTGTGTGTGAGGATCCCTTGAAGGTAGATGCATGTTTCAAGCATGTGGCCAAAAGAGTGTGTGTGTGTGTGTGTGTGTGTGTGTGTGTGTGTGTGAGAGAGAGAGAGAGAGACAGAGAGAGGCGGGCTGGGCACGCAGGTTGATGACCTCCGTCGTGGCAGCAGCACCTGACAGATCGCGTGTGCTGCACTGAGCATACTTCCTCACCGCAGCAACCTCCCTGCTGCCCCCTACCCCCATCACCTTCCCCCCCCTCAACATCCTCTCCTGCCAGGGCACAGAAGGCTAATGCACTCCACCTCGCCACAAGGGCCCGGGGGGCAGACACATATGTGTGTGTATGCGTGTCTGTTTGTTTGATAGCGGAGCCACTCTGCGCTTACAGTATCACGCACATCTAAATGGTTTGGTGAGATGGCAGTCAGCCACTGCTCTTCATCCCCATGCCTATACGTCGCTTTCCCCTTCAGTAAACACACAAGCACACATGCACATCCAAAACAAACAAGCAAACAAACACTATGCTTCCTTTGATACTGCCCAAAGGGCATCAGCAGACTACAGTGCCAACAACAATGATTCAACCTGACACAATAGAATGACAGTAAAATACAGTCTTTTCTCATTTGTCATAAACCAAACACTCAACACGTGACATCCTTTGTTTTTCTTCATTCTTAGAAATGCTCGTATGGTATGACATAACTCAAAACAGAAATGTCAAAAGCACTGAACAATAACTTTAATGCTGACTTATGTAACTACATTTCCCCCAACTACAGAAAAATATTTCACATATTTAGTTTCATCAGTTCCATCCATCGTCAACCTGGAGCCAGTCCCAGCTTACATCGAGCGAAAGGCGGGGTACACCCTGGACAGGTCGCCAGTCCACCGCAGGGCCACACATAGACAGACAACCCCTCACATCCACACCTAAGGATGTGTGGCCAGAACTCACCAGCAAGCAACGAAGAATGAGCAGCGGTAGCCTAAAGATAATGTCAATAGCACAGTAAGGAGAAATGCCAGTCTGAGGCCAGTAAATTAAAAGGAAACATCTCACTCTTCAGTCGGGCTCAGAGTGTGGCAAGCCACAATACCATATTTACTTTGTGTTGTTCCATCTTTGCTGGTGAGTTTGAATGTGGCTTTGCTGCCAGTACTTGGTTAAACACCTCTGTCAAGTTAGAGTACTAGCAATCATGAAATTTTATTTAAGAGAGTTGTACCCCTTTAAATGGCCCAAACCTTTTCATTAATTGATTGCAGCAAAAAAAAATCAATCGACAATTAACTATGTAAATTTATAACCACAACACAAAATGTACCAAAAAGTCTGGCAGAGGATGCGGATTTTAGATGATATTCTGCTGTACTCAAACATGTTTTACATTGTGCTTTCTGCGACAAGTCTTAAATTCCAAGTTAAAGATAACTGTCAGTAAATATGATTCATTATTTTGGATTTTGTAGGTCCACAATGAATTTGTGAGGAACATTGAGAACACCTCAGTGGAGAGCTTAATACAGAAACTGGCAGAGAGCAAAGGAACTGGCAAGGAGAGACCAGGTAAGCCACCAGTCTTATATACGTTATTATATATGTTTTTATACATCTTATATATGTTTTATTCTAATAATATGTGCTTGTCGTGTCTGTGCTGTGCGTAGGTAAATGAGTGGTCAGAGTAACAGGTCCTCCTCCTGTTCCTGCCTTGTGGGGAGGGTAGTGGTGTATAGAGAGGGGCAATTAGAAGTAGGAGAGGTCCATCAGAGTCGATCATATTAATCTGCTGTAAAGGTAGGCAGGCTTGGCATTCCAGTTAGCATGTGACACACAGGGGGCTTTGCTGTGCTCGCAGCAGAACCAACCTTTTCAGGAGGTCAGAGCTCAACAATGACTCTTGTGTAAACTTTGCCATGCCACAATAATCAAGGGAATACTCCTCAGAATCCTTTGGCTCTGCCCCCTCACCTCCCTCTGTTTCACACAAACACACGCACAGCTCATTCATTGATAGTTAGTCAGTTACTCTTGCAGTTATTGTAGTAGCTCTGAAGCTTGATTTTTTTTCATCAGCTATTTTACTTTTACTGATGATATGATGCATGTGAACAGCATGACAGCAACAACCGTCCTGTCGTAAATATCCAATTACTTCACTAGTCCCTGTACTTGTACTATATTACGTCAGGTCATAGGCACAAAGGGTTCACCTCTGCTGTGTTTGTGTGTACACAAATAGTGACCCCTGTGTCCAGACGCTGCGTCCAAGGAGTGGTGGCCTTCATTTGTTTGGACAGCAGAATTAATTGAGGCTAAAAAAACGGTCAGAAAATTCCTCTTGTATCAAGCTGTTCATTAGAGATTGCACAGCAGCCCCGGCCCTGTCAAAAAAATAACCTGTCTGTCCCCTGATTAAATAGCTGAACGGATGGCCGGTCCAGTGCCTTTAGAGAGAGAGAGAGGTTGAATAAACTTTCTATTGCGGAAACAATCCCAAAGTGACACGCTGCGAGGCAGGGGGGTTCGGAGTGTTCAACGATATCCAGCTGAGCTGTCAACTGGCGGTGGGCCAGACACGCAAACCCCCTCCGCCCCTCTCCCACTCCCAGTGCCATGTGAAGCATATGCAATTTAAAAAACCATTCTCCGCTCATGCGTGACTGCATGCTTCCCTCACAGAGAGTAGAAAGAAAAGAAACATCTTCCCCTGTATAAACAAAGTCGTCTGTCTGTTTAGGAGATGTTTAAACAGTTCCTAATGTCTGCCCAGATTTAGGTAATATTCATGTGTCTGGTGTTTAGACTTTTTTTGCAGTCAGCGTGCATAAATATTGTCAGATGCAATCGCAGGATGCTAGCGGGAACGAGTTCCTGCTCTGCCTGGGCCTGACGTTGATCCACAGTATTTGTATATCCCAGAGCTTGAATAAAGTATGCAATTTGTAATTTTCCAGAAATTTCCCCCTTTCTGGATGTGTTTTTATTTCCTTTGTTTGACAATATCTACAACTGATACATAAAGTGCAAGATGATGTCAAATGAGATAATTATGAGCCTCCTCCCCAGGACCAGATACACCCCATAAGTGCTTACCTGTTTTATGTCGGTACAGTGACCGAATGGGGACGATGAAATTACCGTCCTTCTCCCTGCCTCCCATGAGAGAAAGTTCTTGAATGAGCATGCCCATTTGGTTTTGATTGGCATGAAACTCACACGTACACACACACACACACACACACACACAGTCATTCGTGCTGTGTATTTGCCGGCGGTGAAGAGGCCTGATATTGCACAGTAGAGTAGATCGGTCATTGGTGTACTTTATCCACTTCACTTGGCGTGATGCATGCCTCTCGTGACTCGCCGCTTCCCTGCGCTTCACTCAGCATTACACACGCCAAACAATGCGTCAATTCTGCTCGTGACTGGCATCCTCTGGGGAGGCCGCGTTGGACTGCTGCTACTGTATACATTTTGAGTTAAAATATCATTAGCTTTGTTGTTTTCAGGTCAAGGCATGTTAGTGTATCAGAAATCTTGCCAGAGGGTCCTGCCCCATCTCTCTCTCTCTCTCTCTCTCTCTCTCTCTCTCTCTCTCTCTCTCTCTCTCTCTCTCTCTCTCTCTCTCTCTCTCTCTCTCTCTCTCTCTCTCTCTCTCTCTCTCTCTCTCTCTCTCTCTCCTGCCCATCCTACAAGCTATTAAGATTTCTAGTTATATGCAGCATATCTGTTTCTATCTGGTCTGATATCAAATGCAGACCGCATGTTTTCCAGGTCATGCATTTCAAGAAAGAATTGTTTAAAATACTTAAATGGAATTTGAGCATTGGCGTGTTGTTTTTTGCTAAGCAGCTATTTGCAGTCACATAGCTGTATAACTGCTGTTGTAGATATTACACTAATGAAAATAATTATAGTTTATTTTACTATATGGCTGAGGAGTCCCTCTTTCTAATAGATAATAACATGTCACAGACACCAATAGCCCAACCTCCCAGATTTCTCTGATTGACATGGACGCTCATTGCATGTCTTGCCTCTGGTTTTCCAGCAGCTTTTAGTGTGTGTCAGCGTGTGTATGTGAAAGCACCATGTCTTTGAACATCCTCAATAAATGTTTCTGGAGGCACACGTCAAGCGTGACAATCCAAGTGCTGGGCCTCCGAGGTAAATGTATATAATTGATGAGCATTAAATTAAGTGTGAACGTTGTTATTTTTTGCTGTTTTCTGAATTACCAAAAGAAACTTTTGTTTTTTCCTTTTTTTTTTGGTTCAAAGAAATCCATGGCTGGTTGTGCTCCAAGTGATATTATGGCTGTTGGCTGGAATGCATATGACAATGTTTTAGTTCAGTCTTTTAAATTTAGTCTAATAATCATTGCCATGGTTACTTTTGTGTCTTTGTATGTTCGTGTGTGCCTCATCACGTTCGCTTATTTTATAAATGGTCTAAACACTTTTTTGTACGCCAGAGAGATGGGCATCTCTTAAGCCCAAGAGCAGATTTGTTCATGTTGCTTTTAACACTTCACACCATGCAATCTTGGACTTGTTTGTCTTATTGTATTAGGGTTAGTGCATTTGCGTGTCTTCATACCTGCTGTTTGCTGTGAATACCAGTGCTCCTACGTTGATTTAGAATTGGTTTATAATTGTGGTGATTAATTGTCCCAGGTGGGTTTTTTTGTGTGTCGCTGTGAGGAAGACTCTGCTCTGTAGAGTAGTGCTTTGTGTTCCCAGGAGGGAGTGTCACATCTCTGTGAGGGCCACCAGACACACAGTTGACTCTGCTATTGACCCTGTCTGCCCTCTGGGACCAGCCTAGCTCTGTTTGTATACACACTCTTTATGGCCCGCCAGACTGCATGTTGTGTATTTGCTAAAGTGTGTGTGTGTGTGTGTGTGTGTGTGTGTGATTATTGCGTGATGTACATTCACAGCATTCACAGCAGTGGGTCATTGACCCTTTCCATGCCAAATGAACCTAAAGGATTTATTTTTTTGTCTCATTAGGACCGATTGAGTTTGAGGAGTGCAACACAGCAATTGCTACTGAAGGTAACTCTTATTACAAAATTAAAGATTTGCAAGAAAGACACATACATTGCAAGTTGCAAGTAAAGTAAAGCACTGAAAGTTTAATGCAGGTTTAAAGCAAACTCATGTTTTACATATTGGTATGAAGAAAAGAATTATTAACATTAATCTTTGGTTGAAAAATGCTTTGTTTTTTATTAAGGTGCCAAACCACGAAAGAGAAAACCATTTGGTATCCCAGGCCGTAGGAAAGACAAGGACACAGACTCCACGTGAGTGAAGACTTTTACATCTTTAATCCACAATACAATTTATGCTACTTATTTTTGTTTTCCCCCCTGTAAAAAATGTTAAGACTTTCTCAACATGATTTTGTCCTCCAGGGAGTCTACAGAAGTTGAAGCTGCTGTGAGTATAATTTTTACCAAAATAACTAGTTATTCTTTAACATTCATACTTTAGCTGATATGTCGGCTGAAGTATGTTATCTTGATTTCAAACAGAAGGAGGGTGTAAAAGGTCCTTGCTCATTTTATTCTGCCATGTATTTTTCGACTTGCAACATGTAACTCTGTCACTCTCCCTCATGTTTGTTTTGTAGATTTGCTCATTCCTTTACTCATTCATTCATGTCTCTCTGTTTGTGCTTGTAGAACACTGCCAACGGTGCTCCCCCTGGATACTATGGAGCCATAGACATCCAGAACGCTGTAAGCAAGCAATACACACAGAAACACACACATAAAACCTTTTTTGTAAATGACATATGGAATATCGTGGAGAAGTTCATTGAGCACCAGTACCAGACTGAGATTAAAGGCTCAGGAGAGTTTTGCAGGTGTTTTGAAGTAATGAGCTGATTAGAGGCCTTCTCAAGTCGACATTTTGAGTTATAAATTTATTATTTTAAAATTCTAATACATTTTGAGATACTGGATTTTTGAATTCCATAAGCTGTAAACCATAATCATCAAGATTAAAACAAAAAAGGCTTGAATTATTTCATTTTATGAATAATGAATGTAGAATATAAGAAAGTTTCACTTTTTTCTGAAGAAAAATTCCACAATATAAATTTTTTTTGAGATGAGATATAGATATATATAGAAAGATAAATAGATGGAAGGGTCTGGAAAGAAAGTGTGTGTGTGTGTGTGTGTGTGTGTGTGTGTGTGTGTGTGTGTGTGTGTGTGTGTGTGTGTGTGTGTGTGTGTGTGTGTGTGTGTGTGTGTGTGTGTGTGTGTGTGTGAACTTTTTAATGTGTTAATCCAAAAAAGTCGGACAAATGTTTCCCTCTATTGATAAACTTCAAACTTGGCAAACTGACAAGACACATTTAGAAAAAAAGAAAAACTTGTACTTAGACTAAGTTTTGACTTTAGTGTAAGGAGGAAGATCAATATGCAAAAAGAAAAGAATTGTTAAACCATGAAGTACTAGTCAACAGTTAATTTTTAAAATTATATGTATTAAATCATGTAAAGCAGTTTTATGCAATTCCTTGCATATGATGTGATTGAAAATGTCAGTTTAATTAAAAAAAAATAATTTTTTATAAATTAAACACAGATGTATTTAAAACGATACACATGCAATGTGTTTATTTTAACTTGGTGTTAATTAAGAAGTGCAATAAAGTTTGACTTTAAACATGTCTTTTTTTCTGTGTTTTTGTTTTTTTTGTAGAATGTTCCCCAAGTTGATGCAGAGGGCTTCTGTATTAGACCGGAAGCAAATGAAAACGATATCCTTTCACTTGTCTCAGAGTCGTCACACTCTTACAATCAGTCCAGATAATAAGACATCAAGGTTTTTCTGTACACACCCGCCTGCAGTCTGATGCTAGGGCTAAATAAAAATGGACCTTAGATTAGCGCTCTCTCTGTTTTTCTGTTGTCTCCTTAACTTTTTTTTTTTGCTCACATGCCAAAGATAATTCCTTCTATTCGTCCAGCGACTCAGAGGATGAAGATGAACCCAGGAAGTTCCACGTAGAAATAAAGCCCGTTCAGCCAAACAATGGCACGCATCAGAACCGAGCCACCATTGATGAGCTTAAAGCATCCATCGGAAACATTATCCTGTCACCTTCAACCTCGGTATGGTAACACACCAAATGTTTTAAAAATCCAAAACGCAAACCTGTTGCTGTCCTGCTTTGCTGCAGCAGAAGTCTGCTCTGCCTCTGCAACACTAGAGGGCAACAGTAGAATATCTAACCTCTGTTAGGGTAGGTGGGAATGCCATGTAACCGTATCCCACTAGGTGTTCACCATAAATCACTCTTTCATGAAGCTTATTTTCTTTACATTGGAAAGACATGTGTTATTTCTAATTTATTTTATATGCAAGATTGACTTCTGATTCAGTATGGTTCCTGTTTGCACACATTTCTTATTTGGCCTCTACTTCAAATTCAGTTTCATGTCAAACAACCTTAGGATTATGTTTTTTCTTGTTTAAATAAAAAATACCAAGAACTCAAAAACAATAATTTCTGAGTTAAGTATCTGATGTTATTGGCCTTTACTGCAGACTCACACACATGCACACTGCCCTCCTTGTAGGCACTTAGAGGAAAGCTTTGCGGCAGTGGCCAGCAGGCTACACGCACACACACACACACACACAGACAGACAGAACCCAGTCTGATCCGTGACCTCAGTCATGGAGCCCTTCATTCAGCTCCTTGTCCCTCACCATCACTCAATCTCTGAATCACTCTCTGCTGCTCTATGAAAATAGCTGCTGCCATTAAAATTTAAAACCACTACTGCTTGTGTGCAAACATGGACTGTGTGTGCACTGAGCTGCTGTTGTTGTTAATGTTGTGGAGTGGCTGAGAGGGCACGCTCAGTGTTGCGAAGGGGGTCTAGTGGGTTTCACCCGCCGCACTCCCCGGCTGCACATTAAACGAATGTCACGGCATCTTCTTCCAGGCTTTTGGCTAACTCCCTCAGCCTCTCCCTTCCTCTGCTCTCACCACAGTTTCTCCTCACTGTTTGTCTTGTACCTCACTCTCTTTTCCTCGTTTCTTAGTTTGCTTTTATTCTTCTGGTTTTATTGTAGTCCCGCTTGTCCTAGACAGGACTCTGTTGTGGTTATTTATGAATGCTTTATTGGGTTTGTTGCCTAGTTATTACAAATGTTTTCTTTTTTCCACCCTGGGAATTAATGATAAAGATAAGTTACAAGTTTATAGAGGATGTTTTTGTTCCTATTTAATGTAACAAGATCCAGGAGATTAAATGATTAAATTAAAACTCTGTTAAACCTTAAACTTTGTTCATTGCAGTTTGGTTTTGGTTGTTGTCGAGACTCAAACCCACAATTACTTTCTCATCCTAAAAGTACAAAAAAAAACAATTTGTTTGTGTGGACTCTTGATTTCCATTTAGATACCAGAATAGTCATTAGATTATATTTGCCTTCCTCTCTGTCTGTTCTGATTTCTGTTTTTCTCCCCTGTTTTCTATTTACCAAAAAGTTCTGGATTAAAGTTAAAACATACATCCAAGGTGATGACGAACATTGCATCATCTGGTGTGAATTATTAAGTTTTTTTTTTTTTCCTCAGTGCTCATTTTTCTGTCTTTTTCATTTCTCCTCCTGTTTGGTTCCCCCTCTGTGGTGTTCCCTTTATTGAAATAGCAATGGAAGTCATGTGTGTGTGTGTGTGGCCAGCAAGAACCGTAATTGAACCCATTTGCCGCTTAGCGCCTGTGGGACTAAACCCTGGCCTCACAGCTCTACGGTGGTTAAATGCTTTTGCTGTGTTCCTTAAACTCTTTTTGTTTTTTTTTTCTCCCTACCTCTGTTGACATCCCCCCCCTCAACCTTTTTCATTGTGTGAATAAATTCTTTATTGAAACTGATGCTCTAAGTTTCCATTGGGTTGGTGACCCTCAAGAGTCTATCTTGCATATCTTGTGTTGCGCAGCATGACACAGCAGATTTATATCCTGGGGGGGGAAAAAAGCTCTTTAAAGGAAGTTGGTGAAGTGTTGGGGGCACGCTCTCTGTTGTCCCTGACTGATCGTTATATGGGCTTCGATGCACGGTTTTGTGCTGCTGAATTTTTCACCCTAGGTTTAACGTCTGGTATGTGCGAGTCCGTGGTAGTCCTATGATTTACTGTCTTTAACTCTAAAGTGGAAAATTCCCTTGGCCACTGTGAATAATTAATAATATAGTTTTCAAGCTTTTTCTCCCAGTTTTCATTGTGGTTTATATATTTGAAATCTTCTTAATCTTTCTTAAAGTCAAGAATTTCCAAAAGTTGCACATGTTGTAATGAGATAGAGAAAAACATAATGACCCTTAAAATTCTTTTTCACTTTGTAAAAAGCATGTCGGTCTGTTTTATTTGTCCTGTATGGAGAAATTGAGCAAATGTCTGGCAAGTAACAGTTGAAAATTCGTGGTGGGTCGCATGCGTCTTTGATTAATTAATGTCTGTTTTTGCTTTCAGGGACAGATGCGGAGGAACCAGTCCAGTGAGTATTTTCTCTGTCTGACCTCTACATATCTGTGTGTTGCTGGAGCGACCGTACAACTTCTCAGCTACGTTTTTCTTGGCACACGTTGTTTTTAAAGAGGTTGTCTTTAAAAAAGGAAAATCCAGAAACCTAGCCAAAACCAACATATCACAAGAAAAAGTAAATAACTGTTCTTTTCTGTAAATGTGAGTTTGAGGGATATTCCCTCCTATGGTACAAATAAGATTAATTGCTTAATTAGCTGTTTATAGTTTGAAATGTCAGAAATTATCTTTTTTCCATTCTGCAAACAGGCACAGTAGAAGGGACGTTTTGTTTTTGTTTGCTGTGTTTGATTTCTTGCCCAAGTGCTTGAGAAATACTTTAAGAATAGTTATTCCTATAGGTCATGCTCCATGAGGTCTAGTTTAAAATTCACTGAATGTTGATGCAGAAAGTTAAAAGTTAATGGGTTGTCACACTCACATTCTGTGTTTCTATGTACCTAAATGGTAATAATCCACACATTCTGCAGCTGAAACACTGATATAGTTGTGATAAATTTACAAAAGGTATTGCATTGATAGATGTATACTCTACATACACTTAGGGATCACAGGAGTATCTCCATTAAGCTCTAAGGCTCCTGGTGAGTATGTTTTCACTACCGTAGTTGGCCTACAACCCTGCCTTCCCCTCCCCTCAAAATATCTGCCACAGCACTCATCTCTGCCCCCTCATCGGAGCCTTTCACACAGCTGCTGCAGCCGGTTGACACAAGCTAACGTCACTGACACTGTGTTCTCTCCCTGCAAACTTTATTTTTTCAGAACAGACATACATGTTTTTTATATTTGGTCCTCTCATATCTGCTTACCTCTGGTGCTTAAACGCTGCTTCAGGTTGCTTATATTGATCTTTGCAATGTATTGTAACACTTTAGAAAGGGGCATCAAAGAACAAAGTAATGCCTGATTTTATCTTTCGTTGCAAAATCACCCCATCCCCTGTTGTAAAGTGTTACCATCACAATAAAACACATTTGAAGTTAACTTTTTGCAGTATTTGGGTACGATCTTAAGGATTTACTGTTAGGCAGAAAAAAGAAAAATATTGTATCTAACCCAAATCTTACTGCAAATATATTTATATGACTTTTCATGGCAGATGGTGGTTCTCACTTGAGTCGAAAACCTCAGTCTATATTTCTGGTTTAATGTAGTTTAAACATGCCTTTTGGCAAATGTCTTTGAATACTAGCCAGTGAAAACCTCTTGTGTTGGGTTTGTATTTTATTTTGTAGTTGCTGTGAAAGCATATTTTCTCTCATCACTCTGTGCAGGTCTGTGGGATCTAATTTTCTGTTTGTTTTTCTCTCTGCAGGTGATGAGCTGGCAAAACCCAGAGTGCCCACATCATATGAGTATGTATGAAAGTGCTCTTTTTTTAATTGTCTATTGTGTTTGGGTTTTTTTGGCTCTTTTTAGCTAATTGTGCTACGTTTTGCTTAAGTTTGACTTGTCTGTCTCTCACTCTCTTCTCTGGCAGACTGGCTAACAACGACCTTCTGTCTCTGGACCCGTTCAGCCCGACTCTCGCAGCAGGCTCCTCTTTCTCTGTGTCCTCATCAACAGGTAAGCCCCGAGGCCTAATTTAATCTTAATCCCTGTGCATACAGTATCCCTGAAAAAATATGCACCACCAATGAGACATTACTGTAATGTTGTAATCCTTAAGATTTCAGTCTTGGTTGGATCGGATTTGGCGACAGGGAATGTCCGGTTTGCATAAGCAGTAATTTAACCCAGGTGTGACACGGTGTAAAGAGAGTACAGTAATCAGCGGGTTGATATCAACAAGAAAAATTGTGCAAGATTACATGCATGCATCCTTTGTTTTGGATCCCTCATGCTGATGTAGAATTGGATGCAGAAATGGTGACTCTGCTATACTATATAGAGATGTAATTAGACCATGTAAATACATTGAATGGCTATTGCAAACAAAATGCAGACCATAGATGGCATCAAAAATGGGGTTTGATTTCATGAGTATCTGAAAGATTGTAACTTTAAGGAGTAACCACTCAGCAAGCATTCTGGTTTTTACTCATTTGGTTAGGACGGTGATCTAGCCCTTTTTGTTTTCTCTGTTCCTTTATCTTATCACCTCTATATGCACTATGTAGTCTCTCTTCTTTCCTCTCTTTCTTTTTCTGAGCTACTCAATTGGAAGCCTTTTCTAACAGGGCAGTCCCAGATGGAGGAACTGACCCCTAAGTTCAACAGAGCATTCAACTTCAGGGAACTAAAATGGCAGGCTTTATTTTTATCCCATTTTGAAGTTTGTGTTTTAGATCAGTTTTCAGTTTTGTACAGCTCTCGACTTTTCTCTATGCTTTAATAGTATCTGCACACATAAGTTTGCCGTTCTATAATAAATATGTGAGCTATGCCTGCCTTACTTTTTTGTTTCATATAAATCTTCTTGAAGTTGCTACAGTCATACCCCTTAAGAGGCATTTGAGTGTTTGTTTTACTTTACTCTCAATGTTTTTGAAATACACTGCGTTGATAGTTTGATTCTCATGGCTTTGTGTGCATGACACCAGTGTTTAAACATAGTGACATTAGCACTGACCCATTGCCTAGGTTAAGCGTAATCCACAGTTAATTGGCACCTAGCTGAGGTCAGGGGGGTCGGCCATAAAGCCCACTGGCACGTATGTTGTCAAACAGTGTCTCGTTAGTGTCAGAGGTCTCGACTTAAAAGTCAAAAGAGCATCGTACAGTGGCCTGATTAAGATACGATGATGAGAATTAAGTCCTCGCTTACAGCCTGTTAAATCTCTTTATGTCAGTGTAGCAGTATTACCAGCTCTAAATGCACACATGACATATTTAACAAGTCTAGTCTGTGAGGTATTAAAAAGATTAAACTCTTACTGAATGAGGCAGAGATCAAACTGTGTGGATTTTGTTCAATTATTATTTGTCATATGTTGTAATTATTTATTTGTTTATTTGTTTTGTTTTCATTGATATTTTTGTGCATTTTCATCTGTTGTATGTATGTGTGTGTGTGTGTGTGTATATGTGTATATATATGTGTTTTTTTCCTTTTTATTTTATTACAATGCCATTGTTTTATTGGTTTGATTTATTATGTTAACTTCTTTTGTTAGACCTTGCCTCTATCTTCCTTTCAATCCCTCCATCTCCATCTTTTCTGATGAATGACTCGGGCGTCTGTCTGCCAGAGGCATCAGGTAAAATGTGTGTGCTCCTTTTGTCAGACAGCAATTTAAAGCAAATCTTGTTAGGAGAATGTGAAGCATTCATTAGCTACCGTTTTGCATGATATTTATGTTTGATTTTTTGTTTCTCTTTGTGTAAACCTTAGAGCATTGTTCTGGCAACGGGAAAACACATAATTTCCATCAAACTATTCTTCACTTCAAATGCATGTGAACACGAGTGACTTGTGCTTTAATTATCGGGACATTCGTCCTTTATATGCATCTAAAATCAGAATCATTGCTTTGCACATGTATTGCTGACATTTTAGTTGTCAAATATACATGGTCTTTCTGTAAGGATATTGACACCAAAACTATGGTTACACAAGACTTTGCATGTGTTTTAAACCCATTGTGAGTTACAGTGGATACACATACTCCCTGTGAGTCCCTTTCCATGTTACAACAAAGAAAATGTGTAGGAATTGTAGAAAAATAAGTCCCAGTCACTCTCTAAATATTTAATAATGTCTCTTAAGGTTTAAGTTCTCAAACAGTAATATTACAAAGCTTAGATTAAATGAAAATACTGCTGCTTCTATGTCATGAGCTATGTAGCTATGAAACATAATCATATGCATACTGTGTATGAAACAATTAAAGGGGGTAAATAATATATTGTAATCACCTAGCAAAGATATAAACATTACTATCCATCACAAACAGTACAAAAGAGATGTTTTATATTTTCTTGAATGCCAGTTAGCAGATTTTGTCAGATATAAAAGGCAACCAGCAATGCAGTTGTGCCGCTATGAAAGCAACATGAGACAACTGATCCAAACAGGCCAAATCATCAAACTGATGCTCCATTTTGGGCACAGCCTTGAAAATAATTACCAACAAAGAGGAACACCAATCACTAATTAATACAAATTAACAGTAAAAGAATTAACATAAGACAGTATACCTACTGTACATAGCATATACCAGTGGATTAGTTACTTATTAGTTAACGTCTTTTTCTGAAACATTATTTTAGCTCCATGAAATTCTGTCTTTAGACAGTCTAACTCATCACAGCGCCTCCTTCACCTCCCACCTTATATGACACAGGGTTGAGAGTGTGAGTGCAGATACACTAGTGTTATGTAACCCAGTGACACATCACTAGCTTTGAATATTTCCCAGTAGTGTAAACGCTAAAGGGATGTTTGACCCATCTGTTTTCAAACTGATTGCTCAGCAGTTCAGGAACCAAGTTGTATTAGAAAGCAGCAAGTTAAGTTACATATGGACAATACAGAGATATGACACCACTGCATGATCGGTTACACCAGCTTCTCTCTTATGCTTCAGCGAACTGATGTGTTCTCGCAACCAGTATACACTCTAGTTTTCATCCTAGGATACAACAGACAGACAAATTCTAATCTAACAAATACGAATAGAAAAGTATTTTTTCATATGTTGAAGGTAATAGCAACAAAGCATATGCGTCTGCTATTCTTGTATTGCAAATTCTCATTATTTTATATACATTTGTGAATAAAGTTGAGTTTTGTCATTTGTGTCTGTCAGTATACTTTTGCATTTGTCATGTTTATCGCCTCTGTCAATCACATGGCCACCCTTCAGCTGAGACGATGCCACAACGGCAGCCCTCTCCTCCTCTGGCAGAGAGCCAGCAGTCCAAAGATGTCTCCTCTTTCTCTTCGTCCACATCCTCTCCCTGGGACTCACCGGAAAACCCTTTCCAAGCACTCAAGCCCATACCAGCGAGGGCCCAGAGCGCCCCCATCACCCTGCCAACTGAGCCAGTCGACCCCATCAAAAGCTCGGCTGCTGCCAGTCCTCCAAAGAGCATCAACGCCTTCTCTTCCGTGTCCTGGTCTCAGAGCCAGTGGATCGCCTTCAGTGATAATTTCGTTCCACCTTTCCGCCAGGACTCAGGGCCGCCTGTGAAGGAGCTCCAAAGGCCTAATTCTGGCTCTGGCAGGTCAACTCGCTTCCTCTCTGATGACTCTGCTGAAGACTACTTCAAAGATGGCAACCCCTGTTTCTCTGATGTCTTCTCTGGGATTACAGTTAGGGCGATGGCAGCAGCTCCATCAAGCAAAATATTTAATGGTAACATTATCACTGATGCTAGAGACATGTCTTGTGCCTGAGGTTTGGAGTTTCAGTTTTATATTTAATTTAATTTTAACACTGTTCTCATATTGTGCATTTATTTCATATTTTAAGTTGACAGTTGCATATTTTTGAGTGTTTTCTGTGTTCGTTTTTTTTATTTTACAGACATGCATATCTAACTCACTGCCTTGTATGCGACATGTTTGTCTTTGAGTTTCTTTTTGTGAAAATTAATTTTGTGCTGTGCTTTTTACTTAATTCCTGTTATGATTTCCATGCTTGGAAAGATGTTTTGCTGTTATGGTTTTTATACCACAGGTCTTGATGCATGATGATTTTGCATCTGCTTGAATGAAGCACCGCTGCAACACATGTATACTTCTTTGTTTGTACCCAGTTCTCATGATTTCTTACTATCACTAACCAGTAACAAAATGTCATGTGTTTCTCTGTGTAGCACCTGTTCCAAACCGACCTACGACGCCGCTAACAGCTGGAGCCCTGGTGCCTCCACCACGACCCTCCTCCAGACCCAAACTCCCCGCTGGAAAACTATCAGGAATCAATGAGATTGTGAGTAATTACAACATCCCTATATGTTAAACACAACCTTTATTGCTGTTACATTCAGATCTTATTTGCCTGACTCCCTTCACTCAGGTACGCCCGTTCAGCCCACCCAAGACATCTAACGCCAGCCCTCCTCCTGCTGCACCACTCGCCCGAGCAGAGAGCTCCTCCTCCTTGTCCTCTAATGCCTCACTCAGCGCTGGAAACACCCCCACTGTTGGTAAGCTGCCTCCCATGTGCATATGTATATTTATTCACTTCAGCTCCTCGCCAACCTGCCACATACCTTTTGTCTCGGCAACGCACACAATGTGCTTGTCTCTCACCCCTCTCTCCTTCCTTCCTTGACTCCACACCTAGGAGCTGAGCACACCTTTACTCTCCCCCTCTCCTCCCCAGAGCCAGAGCTGCTCTCCCTCTCTCCTTTCTTCCTGCTAAGTCAAAGTGAGTCTGCCTTTCCCTAAGAGACACTCCTTTCCGTGCTTACGTCATCATCTCTACTCTACATACTTTTCACAGGTGCTAAGAATGTCATCATTAGGGCTTGTTAGCTCTTCATTCATCTCTGTGCAATCACGTCAGCTTAGGGCTCACCTGCTACCATCACACGTTTAGGAAGTGGCTTACAACTGTGCTTAGAATCACCTTTCATCACATTTGTGCTCTCTGGGTTTGTTTATCTCCTCTTTTCTTCTTTATGCCTTTAATTTGGCATAAAGAGGATGATGTGTTTATAGCGAAGCTGCCTACCTTTGAGAAGCGGTGTGAAACACCAGCAGGTATGGTTGAAGTTCATACAAGAGGACTCTCCTCTGTATTTAACTAAAACTAACACCAGTCTGTTGGATGGCCTGGATGGACAGCTGGATATCTTGCTTTGCAGTGATTGCATTTATCTGTCTTTTGTGCTCTCCGTATTCACCTTTTCTCACATTTGTCTTACTATCACCTGCATCAACTTCTAACATTATAAAGATATGATTGTTAAAATAATGAAGTAATGAATGATTTGACTGGTACATCTTTTGTTTGGTTTACCTTTAATATGCTATTAAGTGACTGTAACACAGTCTGCCCTAAACAAATACCTGAAAATAACAGAGTGTTCTTATTTGCAATGTATGATTGACTTGAGTTAATGAAATGCATTAATACAAATATTCAAAATTATATAATGCATCTGCATGATCAAACCTTCCTAATTCTGGGCTTAGGACTCCCCTGTTATAAAAGTCTGATCTGCTGTCTGCATCAACAGACTGTACATTACAAACTCTGTGCCTTTCTCATTCTTAGGGACATCTCGCGGTCCCAGCCCTGTGACCCTGGGATCCCAAGATGCTTTGCCCATTGCCGTGGCCTTCACAGAGTCGGTTAATGCTTACTTCAAAGGAGCTGATCCCACTAAGTGAGTCTCACATGACCTCTTGCTGCTTAAAGGCACTGACATGGACCTGCACGCATACACACAATCGTGTTATGAGTTATACAGTACATGGTGTTGTACTGCAATGCGCACTACTCTCAGTGGACCTTTGGTTGTGCATTTTGCAGAGTGTATCTCCCCCTTCTCGCTTTGCATGTATGGAATGTTTTGCGTTAGTCTGACACCATTCTTTCAAAGTGGATAACCTACATGGGGCAGATTATAGTCTGGGGCAGAGAGAACATACAGCCTTTTATTGGTTAACTGCTGCTAAATTGCTGCTGTGCAAAAGGCTTATTTTTGCAGGGATTAGCAAATGGAACATTTCATAAGCAATGCAGCGGAGACACGGTGCGAGGTTGAGACCCGCTGTAGGCCGTTACTGCCACAGCCTGGGCTGACCGCAACTAAAGGAAGACTCTTCTTGTCCCAGAACTTGTTAAAACACTGGATCTATATTAGACTATAGAAACATAAATATGTATATAAAGACAGTGGAAATGGACAATGTGTTACACCTGGGACCTAAAGCCAATACATTTAATTGTTAATTGTAAATATGCCTTGGTTAGATCTTAATATTTTAAGGATTAGTGGGCTAAAATACAATCCAAAATTAGACCAGATATGTCCAATGTAGCTTTGTACTCGGTTATAGTGGTAATTAGATTACATGAGCGAAATAAAGTGAACAATGATTTTGATAATTTATTAATTGTGTGCCATTTTTCACACAAAAATGCCAACTATTTTCCAGTTCCAGATTTGATATGTTTTTCAATTGTTTATCATTGCTTATTGAAGAAGATAGAATATCTTTGGGTTTTGGACTGTTAATCAAACAAAACAAGTGATCTGAATAAGTCAATTTTCACAGTTTCATTTGTTTGATAACTTAAACAATTATCGATTTATTGGAAATAATAATCAACAGATGCTATAAAAGACTTTATTCATATTCAAGTGGCTACATTCCACAGGTGCATTGTGAAGATTACAGGAGACATGACCTTGTCGTTCCCCATGGGCATCATCAAGGTGTTTACCACCAACCCTTCCCCGGCCGTGCTAACTTTCAAACTGAAGAACACCGGCAGGTTGGAACAGATCCTACCAAACCAACAGCTATTATACAGGTGAGGTGTCCAGAGAAATTCATCACAACAGCTAAAATACAAACAGGATGGTTTGCGTTGAAAGTGAAGAACTTAGCAGAGCTGATGAGTTGATAACTTGTCAAGGTCGTGGTTAAGTGAATGAGGGATTTGGACTCCATGATACGAGGAAATGTAGTCTGCGTCAGTGAGAGGAAATTCAATTAGTAATCTGACATAAACCTATCATTAAGCTGTCAGGGAAGTATTTTCCACCAGACTTTAACAGCCAGATTCTCAACAGTGTGTGTCTCTTCTCTTCTCTTCACGCCTTCAAAAAAAGAACAGCAAACTTTATATAACAGCTGCTTCATTTAACATGCCTTATTTTATTTCTCACCTCTTTAGTCTCAGTCAAACCTCACCTGCAGTTCAAGTTCCAATATGATACAAAATGTATTGGTTCTACTTTACCAACTGTGAGTTTAGAAAAAACATTATGTAAGTAGATCATATACTTATCCAAAAAGTAAAGAAAAATAACATCCTTTTTTTATGTGCCTTGCTCTGGTTCCTCTTGGTTAGACCACATGGTTGGACTAATTGAATCAAATGGAATTCATGATTTAGTAGCTGGTTTGATATAACAGGGTAATTTTTTCCAAGCTATTGGAGCTTTACACAAAGCCAAGAAGAGCGATGAATAATTGAGCCTCAGATTTGTGTGTGTGTGTGTGTGTGCGCGTCCTTCTGACTGTTTGTCTTTCATCTAGTGATCCTTCCCAAAGTGACTCAAATTCCAAGGACTTCTGGTTCAACATGCAAGCACTGACGTCCTACCTCAGAAAAGCCTCAGATCAGAATCCTTCAGCTTCCTACTATAATGTGGACATCTTAAAATACCAGGTCAGTCAGCCGATGTTGAGCCTAGAACATAATCCAAATAAAACAACTGTAGTTAAAGAATGCTTTCTAAAAACATACTTCCTTAAGTGCTTCACCCTTCAGACTGAGTAAAGAACACGAGGGGAGTCAGCAGGACAGAAATATTGTCAGTGCAGAATGTATTTTTTAATGTGAAATATTCTACTTTTGATAGCCATGTTCAAAGTTAAAGAGAAATAAGATGACATTATTATAGTGCTGTTTGTGTTTTGTCAGAATTCTATTTGATGATCCTCCAGCTTTAAGCAGCCTTAGTCTATAATATTAATATAGTATTTACAATATATAATGTTCAGATAGTTATAACCTTGCCTTACAGTGAATTTCTGAATTGGCAAGTAGAGGCTACTGGCCTTAAATAAGGAGCATGTCGGATGTTAGTCTACGACTGCTCCTTTTTTCCACCGTTGTTTGCAAACCAATAAATCACAATCAACAGTCAGATAGCACACAAGTCTCGCCGAAAATAAGCGGAACAGCTGATTACAGCAGGCAGGTCTAATTAATAGCTCATTAAAAATCACGTTCCTCCGACGCTCAGGTAACAGCTGATCAGCAGCTCTTGTCAGCTGGAAATGTTTTAATAACCTTCCAAACTGTTGTAAGTTTTATTTTTGTGTTGCTTTCTCTGTGCTGGAGTTATTTTAAGAACTAACAAACTTTATCATGTGTCTTTCCATAATACTCCCACACAAAAAAGCTTTTTAATGGTCAAGCATAGCCTATAGTTTTTCATTATATTCTAGTCAAATCTGATGTTCATTTATAAATGTTGCTCATGGATAGTGGGCCTAGTTACAAATAATGATGTCTGTGCATCACTTTGTATGGCCTACGGGCCTACAGCGTACGTCAGCTCGTTAATTTGCCTTATCTTCGCAGGTCTTTAGACCGCGGTGGAAACCAACACAACAGTGGGCTGAAGGAACCTTTTAGTTCCTTGAAAAGAAATGCGGGGACTTTTTCCCCTGTACTTTTGGTGGAAACGCGGCTTATATGTATGGTGCTGTTTGTTTATATGAACTTCGCCTGAGGACCAAAACATTGTTAATACAGTACAAGGGATGGACAGTGTGCTTCCCAGTCAAGAGTTTCTGATCCTTTCGCACCTGACTTGTTAGAATGTTTTGGAAATTGCAATTCTCGTAGTCAATATGAATCAGTATGTGCTGCTTGCACAACAAAAACCATCACATAGCAAATCACCAGTGTCTTTAAGATCTGAGATATCTAAAATTTGTCAATATATATTTGTTTTTAAATGAGAAATTTCTCATTTTACTTATCAGCCAAAAACTGCTGTAGCCTTTGAGTAAGTAGGGGTTAAATATTTTGTTTCAGGATTCTTCAGCTGGTTCGGCCACACTGTCATCAAGCCTCAGGCCCTGGCCCTCCATTTAGCCCACAAACCACTAATAGCCGTCCTGCCACCCCATAAACAGACTCTGCTTTTTCAGAGCTCTCTTGACATATAAAGTTTTAGTTTACATGTGGTAGATCAAGAAATCCAGAAAGGTAGTGAAATATAAGTCTCATTGCAGCAGAGGATACTGGGAAAATCACGCAAATTGCTCAAACTCAAAACAGCTTTGTTCATATTTAGTTGTACAATTCCATTATACTGCTGTGTTCAGGTGCTGTCTGATGGGATCCATTCCACTCCTCTCAACCTGGCCATATACTGGAAGTGTACACAGAGTACGTCAGACCTGCGGGTAGACTACCGATACAACCCGGAGTCAATGGCCTCCCCTGGTCCGCTCACCAATGTACAGATTTTAGTGCCTGTTGATGGAGGAGTCACCAATGTGCATTCTCTGCCCAACTCCATCTGGTAAGATGTGGCAATTGTTATATCAGGAGGTATAAAGGTGTAAGACACTGAAAAACATTCTTTCTTAGTTAAACAGAAGCGGCTTATGTTGTTATTCCTTTTTCTTTTTTTAGGAATGCAGAGCAGAATAAGTGTCTGTGGAAGTTGAATGACATCTCCGAAAAGTCTGAAAATGAAGGTAAATAATTGTTCTCTTCTTTGTTTGCAAGTAGAGGCAACTTGTTCAAAATCATACTTTTGGCGAAAGTATATGGTGAGGCAAATAGCTCGATCTGTTATTGGCAAGTGAGTGTATTTGTTTGTGTTTGACCGCAGGTGCTGGGTCCCTGAGGGCCAAGTTTGAACTGTCAGATGGACCATCGAACCCCTCCACTCTGGCTGTGCAGTTTATGAGTGAGGGGAGTACCCTGTCAGGAGTGGACATGGAGCTGCAGGGGACCGGATACAGACTTTCTCTCAACAAGAAGAGATTTGCCACAGGTATGTAGTAGACTTGATCATCCACATGTACCTGATACTGTTTTTTTTCCAGTGCATCAGCATCTCAAACTGCACATATTTTGTTGTTTTTTTTAGGACGTTATATGGCAGATTGCTGAGGTGACCTACTACTCTGGTTTGAAAGGAAAAAAATCTCGCTTGACACAGAAGTTGGCAACTTTGCAAGGCTTCCTGAACCTCTGGGTCCATCTGAGCACAATCGTGCAAGCGAGAATCTCACTATAATTAAACAGCACTGAGTATTGAACACTGTTAAAAAAAGACATTAAGATGAGCTTTCAGGAAATGTGTAGATATGAAGTCTAATAATGCTTTCTGATCAGTTCACTTTTGTATAGTCAGAAACAATTTATGGATTAGATATAAATCTATATTGTATTTGAAATCATAAAAAAAAGAAAAAAGTGCACTAACAATCTTTCAGTTCCTTCTTTTTCTTGTATATTCATTTTCCAAGAGCCTATAAGGAATATATAACAACCTTCTCCATCCGAATTGTAAATATTCTGCTCGACCAGCTCTGACTCAACTCTCAAATCTGTTTTGTTTACTGACTTCCTCTCTTTCTCCTCACAATTTGTCTTTATTGATCATGTGCAATTAAGGTAGAATCTGTCTTAAACAGCGCTCACACACTTGACCTTTAAAATAACAATGAAGTGCTTTCAGACAAATGCAAAAAAAGATGTGACCTCAGTGCCTCCTCCTATACTATAGATTAATAGGCAACAAAAGCATAAATGTTTTACCCAAATTTGGGTTTCCAGATTTAAGCTACTTTTCTCTGTGATAAAAATGCATGTTTTTTTTAAAACAATCACCCCCAATGGGGTCTGTGATCAGTGTGGTCTTTTTAGAATTTGTTCCCCTTGTAAATCCCCCTTTCAGTCATGGTTAGTATTTTCAAACATTTTTAAGCCCTTAATTTTTATTCTTCATTAAAACAAAACTTGCTCAGCAATCTTGACTGTAAAACATTGTGTTAAATGTTAGATGCTTTAAGAAAAATCAAGGGACGCTACCCCAAATTTAACTTGCAGCCTTTTTTACAAACTGGCAGTGCTTTTTTAATCACATTTTTGTGCCCTATTAATGGAGAAATGTGCCTGAACTTAACTTTTCGTTCATCTTTTTTTATACTACAGCACAGTTCATGAGAATTGCACCAACAATGTGCCAGTTGTGTTTGTTACGCCTTTATTTGGATGCTGAAGGGAAAATGTCTCCTCTTTTTACAACCTAACTGTCTTCCAGAAATGAATAAGTCATGTTTGCCTTCTGTGATTGAGTTTGATCATTGAACTCTTTTATATCTTGTCTTTTTTATTCAGTGCTTGTCAATTGACCTTCACCTCATACACTCATTGTCCAGTACATGATGTGAGCAGTAGCACAGTAAGGCCAAATTAATGATCGATATGCCTTATCACAACTACGTGGCACTGAGTTATCCAGTGCTGTTGCAAGTGGTTAGATATTATGACACAGTACTGCCATTGCCCTGTGATAGATTACTGACCTGTACTGTCCTTCAACCCAGTGCATGCTGGGATAAGCTTCAGCCTTTTGAAACTATAAACAGTAAAAGTGGGTGCTGAACATGGATGGATGGATGGATGAAACATAGCCACATTTGACTCTTGGTTCATTCATTCTTGTCTTTTACTAATGAAGGCTGCTGCTGGAGAGGCTGTTATACTTGTTGACTGAGTATTTGTATGTTGTGTAGGAGATTTTTCATTGACCTCAACCATGTAATGGTCCTTAAATTGGTTAATGTGTTGGTATGTGACATGTCTGGAGATGCGATTAGTTGCCTGGAAGCTGTGATTGAAATATGATAAAAACCTTTTAGGGCTGGAGTTTCATACACTGTGCATCACATGGCCAACTGACCTCTCAGATACAATTTTAGGAAATCATTTGTCACATCAGGCTTTTGTTTTCTTTATTGTTTTCTCTGTCCACTGCTATAGAACATGGCTCAATATAGTTTTTAACTTGGCAGTACATGATTCATCTAATGTCTAAACTGATCATTTACTTGATTTCATTCATATCTGGCCAGGGTGATTACATGTAATGACCAGTTTTTAATGTTTTAATGTAATGCCTTTAAAAATAAGGCAGACATTAATCTTAAATGGATGATGGAAATTTCCATTTAAATTGTGTCTGTTGAATTTAAATTTTGTATCTCTCTCTGAACTTTAATCAGCCAAATGTTTGAAGGTAGTTGAAATGATTGCGTTTACATAAAATCCTCAAATTGTAGCACCAGACATTTGTACAGTGTTCTCCTAAATATATCAGTGTTTTTGGTCAGATGAGCCGAAGGCATTAAAAATATAGCACACAGATTCTGTAATTGTATTCCAATATAAGCAAGCTGGTTCTTGCTGCCCCTACAAAACCTTTAAAATAAACTTACAATGCTCCTCTTTTCATCACTTTCACATTCTTTCTTTCTTTGTATGTTGTATTAAACAGAGTTTAAAGAGAGCAAAATTGTGTAAATGATTCTCATAAATTGTACATTTTTACCAATATCTCAGCCACTGTTGTCTCTACTTTATGATTTCTCATTGTGCCTGTATTAAATGTGTAATATATGAATATATACAAATATATTAAAATTACTAAGTGTGTTCTGTGTGATTTCTGTGAGCTGGAGATAAATGAAGATAAATTAGAAGATCTAGCAAGAGCATCAATCGCGTACATTTGCTTTCCCATGCTAACAACGTGGCTTTAGGGATGGCAAAGTAATTTGGTCTGTTCACCACTTTGGTCCAGACCGAAAAATCTCTTGAAGTACTGGATGGATTGCCATGAAATTTTGGCATTTGGGGTCCCCAGAGATGGAGCCTGGTGACTTTGGTGATCCCCCTGACTTTTCCTCTTGCTATATTGGTAGGATTTATCTTGCATAACATTTTGCACAAACTTTCATGGTTCCAAGCCAGTCAATCACTTTTTATTTAAAGTGCAGAATAAAGATGCAGCATGGTCCCAATAGACTTTACAATTAAAGGCAATATATAGGACAGACAGCAGATAAAATAATACAAGGAAACAACCACATTGAAAACATTGTTGTTAAAGGGATGTTAAAAAGGTGTCAGTTTACCCTAATTTGTCCAGTACTTTGGTTTATGACTAAATACCTGCAAAAGTAAAGACATTCCCATTTGTATCAGTTGTACATGTTTTTTTGTTGCTGTGCCTAACAAGGCTCATAGCTGTAGACTTTAAGTCTTGTTCACACCAGTGTAGATCCAGACTATAGGTAGCAATTATGCGTACTGCTGGAGCATGTTTAAAGTATCATGGTCAGACTGGATATGTCATCCTTATTTCAACACTATAAAATATGACAGCTGTTTAAAAATATGTAAATATACTGACATTAGGCTTAAGAGGACATAATGTCCACCTGAGTAGCTCTTTGCATTGTCAGGTCATCATGGGAACGATAAGACCTAACATGTTGACAGGTCTGTTTTCTCAGAAGCACATTAAAACTTCTAACCCAGAAAGCTACAATATTTCTCAACTTAAATGGTTTCCGTGTGACTATATGAGATACTTGTATAGAGTTTGCTGTAGTTCAGTTTATCTCAAAGAAACAAAAAATACACTTGAAAGACTCAAGAGCAACATCTCAAAAAAGAAATGACCCCACATGGTAGAAATTTGGGCAAGGTGGAAAGGTGAAACATTTGAAAATCACACTGAAATGACCTGAATTGACACTTACGGATAGAGGGGGGAAAAAGTAGTGTCTTGGAGTGAACTGGTCCTTTAAAACCCTCTAAATCCCCTGAACATATACAGACTTTACTGACGAAATGTTGCAGACTGAAAGGTCAGAGGTTGCATTAGTACAGGATAAAAACAAGCAAATTATTGCGTGGTTTTTTTGTGACCATAAGCCATGTCAAAAGGTTTGCATTAAAACCTCTACCAACATTCCGGATGATGGAGCATGACGCTTGAAGACACAACCACACGTGTTACTAATGTAATGTTTGCACTGCAAGAACCTCATGCAGTGCTTTGCTTAGGAGGATGTAGCCTATGCATGACTGTGCGTATATGCTCAGCACTACATCAACACCTTGTGCATATTTATACACTCAGTCATTCCTTGTGTCCCTCTTCCTGAAGACCTCCTCTTTGCTGTTTGAAATACACTGTCTGGGTGCCTTTTCACAGCCACATGTGTGAGCCATCAGGGTTGACTTTACTTTTCCCTGTCCACTTCACTCAGACAAAGAGGAAGAGATCTTAGGGTCTCTTGTGTATGTTATTCTCTGAAAGACCAAAATGATGTATGTGAGCTGAAGTCATATCCAAAAATTGTGTCAGCCCATATGTTGACTCTTATATGTGGCCAGACATTTTATGCAACTTTGGAGGATCGGTGAATTTCATTGTGTGCTGTCATGGTAGTAGACTAACAAAGTGAAATGTGACTGAGAGCGCTTACATTTTGGGAACTATGCTTATTAACTATACTTAGGATAAAACGTGTAAATTAATGAGGTTTAGTGGTGCTGGTAGGCAGATTTTATTACCTATGGACAGAGCCAGGCTAGCTTTTCCCCCCTGTTTCCAGTTGTTATGCTAAGCTAAGCTAACCAGCTGCTGCAGCTTCATGTTAACCAGAGAGACACGAGAGTGATAGCAATCTTCTTATCCGTCTACATTTTCCAAACTGTTGAACTATTCCTTAAAAACTGACGTTCTGGGTTTTGGGATGGTCGAGCTGCCTGTGTCTGGTGTCGATTGAGAGAGGCTAAAAGTCAGAATCAGCTCCGTGAAACAGTCAGAGCAGAGGGAGCATTTAGTCTTTTTTGTCCACCATCACCGTTATGTTTGTCCAAAGGCCCACTGGAGCCATAGACTTGAGTTATTCTACAATCCAGAGAGCGAGCCCCACATCAGTAACATTTATGGACAATTTATAATTGATGTGCCCATTTGATCTCCCTCTTCACCTCGAGGAAAACCATCTGAACAAACAAGGATGGTGTAAGTTTATTGCAATAATATGGATTCTTGTCCTCTGCTTCTCCTGCTCATTTCAAAACCCAGAAGACTTCTTTAGAATAACTCAACCCTGGACATGTCAGACTCACATCCAAAGGCATCTGTCACATCTTCCACTCAGCAAGCAGAACTCTGTCAACTGTCCCCCCTGGTAATACAAATATGAACACAATTCACTGTTAACAAAACTGACAGGGAATTTATCACTGCAAAAGGACAAACAGCTTTAATCTGGCTGACACTGGAAGATCACAAGCTTTGCAATCACTCAGTCACATTTAAAACATGCCTTTGATGGTAGTGACAGGAGTATGTTAAATAGCCTACTGTTCAGCAAAGGTCTCTGGTATCGAACCATGTGTCCACAGGTATACTACATTCACATGGTATTCACCTTAACCACTTACATCCTGGTTTCAGTCTTGAAACAAATTAGCAGGCTTACTGTATTGTTCCCACCCCAAAATCAAATTGTGAAAAAGAACACAATTACCGGCTGATGTTGTAAATGACAACTCTCTAGCTATGACTGAGTCACCCTCCTATAGACACCTCAGTCAATAAATTCACAAACTAGGATGTTTGTTGAAAAGTGCATGATTTGAGTATTTTGCAGATATCAGTCCTGGTCAAACATCTGGTCACCTTCCCTAAAATCCAGGCAAAGGACTAGAAGAGCTAATGGCCGTCTCATAATAGGTTTCTGTGTTGTGTTCTGTGTAATCTGTGTCATCAGAGGCCTTGAGTTTGAGAGGCAGACCTACGTATACATTCTTTGCAGCTGCTGGGCAACAATAATCTGCCCAAAAAGACAAAAAAAAAATACTTGCACATGTCATTCCCAAATGTTCTTTTATTCTACATGGACATGACAGTGTTCGTTACACATCACAGATGATGATGGTGTGTGTCGCTTAACAGTGGAGGGGGTCAGAGACACCACTTGTCCCCCACTTATAATTCGGTCCTTGCATCACTTTCAGGGAAACTTTCAGGTGAGGATGCCAATGATGGTCATTCAGACATTGCCTCGGGGGGCTCTGTCTTTACAACATCCAGGAGCACGAGCCAGTGGTATCGATCATGACAACAATCCCACAGAGGTTGAATAGCTGAGTTTTCCTACCAGTCAGTCAGAACTGAAGAAGTCTTTCAGATGAGGATGAAAGTACCTTCAGCAAAGTCTGGTTGCCCTTGATTTTAACCTTCTTTGGATAACTATGACCTGGATGACTGAGAACCTTTACAGAAATGGTGTGTGTGTGTGTGTGTGTGTGTGTGTGTTTTCATTGACCTACTGTATTTGTTGATAAGCCAGAAAGGAGCACATTACACTAATAGAGCCTCTCTGTGAAAAAAAGGAGTGCATTTAGTAGTTCCTCTTTCTCTGTCCTGTGGAAAAAGAAATGACTTTCTCTTTGCAATGAAATTTTCACACTTTTCTTTTAAGATTGTACACAACCTGATTTACAAATTCATTACCTAGACTTCAGTTGTAGCTGGAAGTAATTAAATCAAGCCTTCTGCTTGGCTGGTTTCAGAGAGACTAGTTGTGTGTCCCTTCACCCTCCTTCTTTTGCACATTTAAGACACTGAGTCAGGTGATATGTAAAGCCTGGGGTTAGGTAAACACGATGAAACTGCAATAATTGTATTACCCGGCAACTTCAAACAGACTGAAACAGAAATACCACTGTGGTGAATGTACGGTGGATTTTTCCTGACCACCACTAGAACGGTGAAACGATTGACTGGATGTAAAAATCCAGATCCATTGAGGAGACACTCAGAGTCCCGTCCACTGGCAGATTCCACTGCTTTATCTGTACTGGGAAGAGAGTGGACCCTTCCGTGCCATGTTCACAGAGACACGTCAAAGGCTATTTGTCATAGTACGCATGTGGGTGTGAGTGTGTGTGTTTGGGGGAGGGGATGACTGAGAAATGCTCACATCTTAATTCCTACTGTGATCCTTCGGACCTTCTTTATTGACCCAGCAGAATCTGCCATTGCAATAGTATTGAATTTCTACGAATGTGATAAAGGACCACACAAGTTCCTTATAATTTGAGGATAACAGACAACATGTATATGGGAACATTATCGTCTTGGCTGTTTTCTAGTCAAGTCATATCAATTTTGTTTTTATAGCATAATATCATAAATCACACATTTGCTTGAAAGGGCTTTACAATCTGTTCAGAATTTGACATCCTCTGTCCTGAACAGTGTTGGACAGTCACGGGTCACTCCATTCTTCGCCAGATGTCTGCATCACTTAGCGCCTCACCTGTTTCTCCGCTGCCTCATATTAGATAGATAGATTACAAATATATATGAACGTTTGACAATGAGTAACTTCTAGGTGCGACCATAAGAGACAACACAAGGACACTGTTTGCACAAAGTGAGAGAGAGACAAGAGGTGAGGTTTGGTCACTTTCCTGCACAACTAAGCTCAGCTTCAGTCCCCACCAGGTAAAAAGAGGGGTGAATCTGGGGGCACATGTGATGCTTTGGTGAATTAAGGAAATGGATGGATGTGGGAGGAGTTAGGGTTCTCCAATTAGTTAGCAGTGGCATCATTGTTTAATGCAGTGGTCCTCCAACCTCTTGTACCGGATATTTGACATGTAGCTGCTTTGTGACTATTTCGGATCCAAACAAAGCATCTGTATAGATGTCGGACAGATGTGCTTTTAAAGGATGGTGGCTCAAGTGAAATGAAGCAAAAGCCCAGGGGATCAATACACCCCAGTGTGAGTCAACAGGAGACACACACACAGATCTCTCCTTCCGTCCAGAGAGGAAATGTTCAGTCCATAAATATTTGGAGTTTGCTAATTGAAAGAATATGTGCAGCTTCAGTTCTGGGGGGTTCTTTAAACACTGCACTCATATGGATTCTTTGTATAATGATCTGTTCCTTTGTTCAGTAGTGCCAAGTGAAATGAGCTGAGGCTGTGGTAAACATAAAGGCAGACACGCACACACATATTCAAGGACATAGATACACACAGGTCAGGTATGATCAGGCTGGTATTGTGGGTTTGATGGTCAGTTGTTTCCTTCTGAAGACCTTTTGCTTTGCATGCATTGCGCATGATCCTGCCTTCCGACTGGCAGGATTTTTACACGCAGTGTGGATGTGATTTTATGTAGGCAAAGGCAAGTTGTGCGCTGGGAGAAGAGCAGACTGCTATGAAATTCAACAGAAAAACTTGTTTGCATGTTGCTGTGTTTGCATTCAGAATTAAAAATTCATGAATGCAGGTGTTTCTTTTCTGTAGACACACACATGTCTAGCTGTGTTGCAGACTGCTCAGCTGCAGCATATGGAGGAGACACTGACAACAAAATGAGACTACAGTGCAGGAATAGATTTGTAAGCTTTGTCACACACCCATAAAAGGAGATTTAAACTAATTGAGTAGAGCTTGCCATACATTGGGAAAACAGGGAGCTTTAGCAAACTCCATGTGTTGAGTCTCTTTGAGTGGGACGTCTCCGTGTTACATGTAGGTTTCACTTTCTGTGCAGCTCATTTAGTCTCTGACTGTATCACGTATAGCGTGATGTGTTTTTAAGCCCTTCCACTTAACATGCTAGATTGTTGAACTATTGCAGCATGAGCTGTCGCTTATACGTTATGCATAACAGCACAGATGGGAAACATGTCTGTGTTAAATGACATGTGACAAGGTGGACTTCAGATCTCATTCTATGCATGCAGTACTATCTCTGTCTTATTTTTCTGTCTCTCAGACAGACCTCAAACACACCAAATTTTCTCTCATGATCTTAATACTTCAGGTTAATACAAAACGCTGCTGCACGCATTCTGACTAGAACTAGCAGGAGAGATCATATCACTCCTGTTTTAGTAACTATGCACTGGCCCGGTAGAAATTGACAACTGATTTCAAAATAGTTCTTCTTACACACAAAGCCCTTAATGGTCAGGCACCATCCTATATGAAAGAACTCCTTACACCATACTACCCCACTAGAACGCTCCCAAAATGCAGGGCTTCTTGTAGTGCCTAGGGTCTCTAGATGTAGAATGGGAGCCAGAGCCTTTAGCCATCAGGCACCTTGGCTGTGGAATCAGACCCCTGTTTGGGTTTGGGAAGCAACCAACATTTCCATATTTAAAAGTAGGCTAAAAACTTTTCTTTTTAGTAAAGCTTTTAGTTAGGGATGGTTTTTCTTTATTTTGTGAGAAGGCTTATAGTTTGAGCTAGTTTTTATACATATTAATTGTCTATTTTATTTTATTGTATTTATTATTAGTTTTATAATTGTGTATCTTATGTGTTGTTTTCTGTAAAGTGTACTGGTACCACACAGCTGGTGATTTTACACTTTAAATAAATTTGAATTTAACTTTGACTTTGCCTTTGACCCCATAGGGTTTTTTGTTAATAAAAATAGATCATTTAACTGTATAATTACCATTGTTTACTATTTTGTGGTGTAAGAGTATGTTTATTGCATTAACATTGTTCCATAATTTGTCCTAACACACTTTTCTGACATGATCTGCCTAAATTTTCCAACACTACTACGTTATTCAGTTGTAATCTCGTCCACATGAATTCACTGACACATGCTGAAAAAGAGAAGTCGCCATTTTAATGTTGACTGATAGGGGTACACCATGTTCTTATAGGCAACACAATTCAAGTGCAGGTTAACATATAACTTCTCCAGCTGGCTGGGAAGTGTATTTTGAGTTACTCAGTGTTGATTCAGTTGGACTTGGTGTTCACTGTTAGAGGCAGCTTGATTCAGTTTGAGTGTCTACGCACATGTGACACCCAGGGGACTCATGGACCAACAAGGACCCCAAATTTTCTGGACTAACATGGTGGTGCAAAGCCCTGTAATGGAGACCAACAGTGCTAGAAATCCTACAGCAGTCTCCTGTGGGCCACCTGATGACCCGACTCGGATGGTAACACCTGTTCCATGCCCTCTTCAGTCAGACATTTTGCTGGATGGCGAGAAGGCTGGAGCCGTCCTGCTGTTCTCAGGAGTGTGTCTAGCCCTTGTGGGTGTCACTTTCACCGCCATGGGCTGGCATTACTACCTAACCAACCCCAACTTTGAGTGGACCCAACTGGTGGGCCCCATCTTGATTGCTGTCGGAGGTACTTTCATCCTTACCGGTGTCTGCAAGTTTGGGATCATTCCCTGCTGGCCCTGCAGACGGTGTGATGAAGAGGTACTTGTAATGCCAGTGATGGAGCATACCTCAACAGGACATTCTTTTACATTAAGCGGTATAACGCAACCAACTTTGTTACATGGTGCCACGACAATGTTTTGTATTCCACCTTTGTCTAACTTTATAACCCAGGATGTGCGCCAGAGCATTGATTCCCAGACTGGCAGGTCTGTGAATGGCATCCTTGCAGCCTTTCCTCCACATGATGTGTTCTGTGTGGATAACGCAGCTCTCACAGCAGGAGAAGAAGGCAGCTCAGCTCACAGCACGGAAATAGGCCACAGAAGACTCAGGTAGGGAACAGTGCTTACATGACAGACATTGCTCCAACTTTTGAGGAAGCACAAACCTCTAAGAAATAATGTTTTATTCCTGTTGGGGTTCGCCATTTCTTAAACATGATGTTATGAGGAACATGTGGTTTTACAGGACAGGATCATGCATCACTTAAACAAACAAAGACAAAGATCATCAACAGGCAATGGATTGGGCAACGTGTTGACACTAAAGCAAATAAAAGCGGCGGAGAGTCCATTTCAAGTTAGATCTGAGTGTGTAAAAAACTCACAGCTCCTCACGGTGCTCAATTAAACAGACATAGCATACCAGAGTTAATTTCTTATTAACCACAAGATCGCTTTCCACTTGGCCCAAAGTGTTTTTGGCCCGTCAACACTCTATCAGTCAATTTTGGTGCAATTCATCTTTATAATAGTCAACACACTGGTATTGATTCACGTAAATTACTGTACTTTGAGAAATTTGTCACGTGAGTTCTGGTTTTTATCACTGTGAAAAAGAAAGAAAACAGATTTTTTTAGTTAAGAGGGGAAAATGTTGAGAAGAGCTAATCAGCTTAACATTCATAAAATAAAATAAGCCATGTGTCAATGAAATGAGGACAATTAAGACCAAAATAGCTCCCCAATTACTCATCTAATCACCCTTTGCTGTGTTAACATTCACTGAAGTCTTTCTAGCTCAGTCGTTTCATCAAAATGTGGCCCGTACGGTGCAGAATCAACAATATGGTGTCCTATCAAAGGCATTTCACAGTGTATATGTGCTCTATAAACAAAAAGCTAATTGTGGCGTGAATTTCTAGTCCATCATATTTTCCCACCTGTGCCTAAAACTAAGTGCTGGGGGGAACATAACATTATGTATTGTCATAAAAAATGTTTCTTTCCACTAATTGCAGGATCCCATTTATTTGAAATCCAATCAAAATATCCTTGGACAGATGTCCTGCTAAACACAAAGCCGCATTCCATTAGTGGAAAGTTACAAGTTTTCACTTTCTTTTATTGTTTTTAGACAATTACTCCCAGCAGGATTCCAGGAAAGTAATTCACTTTAATATAAACAGACAGCAGGAATAATACAGTTAACCTAGGATAACCATAAACTGCTGCCCCGATCATATGAACACATGCTCTGCTCACCAGCTCTCACTTATGTTGTCACAGCTTCTGACCTGTTCCATTGTGTTTCCACTGGTTAATGCCAAATAGAGGAATGATCAAAGGAGAAATTGCTCAACCTCAGTGTTTTCTTTTAAAGGGCAATAAGCTTCCTAACATTTGCTTTAAGCATAACCAATTGGGCCTATAAACATTTGGATATTAACCAGCTATTCTCTTATACCCATGCCTGCCTGAGATATGTCTGTTGGTTCCTTGTAGGAATGAGAAGACAGAGGATGAAAGAGGATGTGGCAACGAGAGCGTCTCTACCTGTTTGAGTCCACCTGCATATGAAGACATCTACCCTTCCTTTAATGAACACAATCCGACATAAACACCTCCTGAAACTTGTTAGGGATTTCATGTCTTTCTTAGCTGACATTCTTCCTCTTTCTTGTTAACACGTTCAAGGACAACACCTCAGATTTTTTACAATTTATGGACACACTCAGCACTATCTGAGGGCTCGAAAGTTTTGGAATCTTAGAGATACTAAATTTATATTCAGCATAAAACACACACATTTACCCAGTGCTTGATGTCTGTCAATTACTGCACAAGCCACTGTGCACCCCCATTAAATGTTGGCAGAGGAAATGCTGAAACATACATGGGACAATTTAACAGATATACTTTAAAAACCTTTTTTAAAGGTTGTAGAAAATTAAGATCAAAAGAGGAAAAAGTCATAATGAGCAAATCTCTGCCAAAATGTTTAGGATGGCAATGGATATACTATACGCAATGAATATACTATACTACTACTACTACTACTACTACTACTACTAATAATAATAATAATAGGTAATGGATCTTGGGCAATCCACTCAGATTTAACTGAAGTGTTCTATTTATTTCCTGTTTTTCTGAAGGATCATTCAAAAAATGCAACTAAATGCAAGAGTTTACTGGGGAGTATGCTGTTGCATTTGCAGGATAAACACAAGTGTCACTGCACCACATGGGGGCAGAAACACTGAGGAAATCAATATACCTTCACTCACCAGTCAGGGGGTCTTTACCAGGATTAGAGAAGCCCATAGTATAACACCAAGATAACAACAACAACAACAACTACAGCAACAGCAACAACAACAACAATAATAACAATAATAACAATAAGGCAAAACATTTGTCAATAAATAAAACGACCTTTGCCCTTTTCATTTGAGGCTTACAACAAAGATTAGGCTGCATTGTTATTTTGTACGGTACCTGCTCTGTAACTTTTATTCTCGATGGTCTTCACACTGCCTCTGCCTCAGCGACCATAACGACTGTCGTTACAACAGCCAGGAGCACTAATGAACCAAGCGGTATCTGTCCTGGGACTCCATACCAGTCAGTCAGAACTGAAGAAGCCTCTTAGATGCAGAGGCGAAACGTCTTCCAGTATCTTCAACCATCTTCAACCAAGTCCAATTGACCTTGATTTTAACCCACCATTTTATTCTCACGGTTTATTCAGCTTTATCTGATTTCTATCTGCTTTTGTTTCCTTTCGTTAAATCTTATATGTGTTTTTTTTTTTTTTTTTTTGCCTTTTTCATGTTTCACAGTGGGTTACAGCACTTTAAATTGCGTTGTTGAAATGTGTCATACAAATAAACTTGCCTCCCCTAAAACAATCTTTGTTAACAATTAGCCTAATTAACTATTTGCTGTATTCGTTTCATATGTATATTCCCCCCCCCAACTTGTCCGTGGATTGTAATCTTTGATTGTATTTGTACATGTATGGAAAAAACAACAACAGTAAATTTGCCTAAATTAATGAATAAATGATATCTGTCTGCAGCATTACATTCCCTAAAGCCAGTGCTAAAAACCTATCATGCGGTTGCACAGTCAACATAGGCCTAACTTTTGTAAAAACAACAACCAATCATTATGTACGTTTATGAATGTATAGATACATTATTATTTTATTTACTATATATTATTATTATTTATTATTATTATTATTATTATTATTATTATTATTATTATTATGTAATAAGAACGATTTGATTAATTTATTGTGATAGATATGGGAGCTTTGGGGGAAAGTAAACTTTATTTATTTATTTAACTGTTTAAAGTGACACCTTGTTGGCCAATTTTACTCTAAATGATAGAAATGCAGATTGAAAATAGATTATTTACAGTATAAACAAACATATCTTTGACATTTGGGATTATAGTTTGTTTAATGGGCTGTCGGTGTGGACAGTGTCATTACTGGTGCTTCACGAATCACAGCAGCAGGGACGTTTAAACTGAGTTAATCCACTTTTTATTTGGAGGAGAGGTGACATGTCACTGTACGCAGCACGATAAATATTGACTCGATAAATAAAATATTCATTTTCCCTCCAACACTTGCTGAAATCTGCTTAAATTAACTGCCGGCTTCGGTCCAAACAGCACGCACATCTTTCCAAAAAACGTCGAAAATTGAAAATTCATAGCAATTTAGATCACATCTCAGGACCTCCTTCAAACTTGTGCCGTTTGCCTGTGCAGATTTGAAACCGCAGCGCAATATGACTTTCATTATTTTTACAGCACAGTAAAATGCGGGTGGCCGACATGGCCCATTATTTCACCATTTTGGAGCTTTGGAGACGATTTATGAAAGTATTACGGAACATGCTGAACGATAACAACTCCGAAATAAAAGAGATGGGGGGAAAGTGGAAATCTTCACCCACAAAGTCCCACGAGAATGTGAGTCCTGAAATGAGTTTTAAGGTTATGAATAGGTTATTATCAGTAATTTCGCGGTTAATAATAAGGGAAGCAACTTTATTATTTCCAGCTGGAGATCATTTAAAGAAAAACAGCAACAAAGCTCAATTATTTACAATTATGTACAAAAAAACTGTGCTTGTTGAAATTTTTTGGCAGCTTACAATATGTCCTAATAGCCTACATGATGATTTCTGTAATGACACATATATTCAGTCTTAAAAATGGACAGAGCCCATGAATTTAGTCTCTAACATTAAAGCTCTCTCTGAAGGCAACAGGTGTTTTTCTTTAGTTATTCGTCCCTGCTGGACTGGACCAACTTACTCACAGTCAATATTTTTTGTCACGTGTTCTCCAGGATGATCGTTCATTGTGCGGCCACTAAAGTGGTTTGATTGTGCAGGAGGCCTCTCACTAAACCACATGTGCTCCCAGCTAAACATTTGTGGACGGATTTGGAAACTACATCTGAGATGGCATTCTCCTTTTGAAATCAAAAATACCAGAGGATCAGATAATCCCTGGAAATCACGATTAGACTAGAGTAATTAGCTCTAACCTCAGCTTTGCATGCTGGCAGTGAGTGGACCCAGCCATTGTGTTTGCATTGTTACAGCACCAAACTCCCATATGGGGCATGCTAATAAGACTGAGAAGCCTCTGCAAGTCACAAACAGCTGAAGTTGGCGTTTAGACTGTTGAGCTCATTGTGTGAGGATATTGTTGTAACACTGCACTCAACGTGGAGCTTTGTTTTGACTTCCAGAATCCTACAGCTCATATGTTTGTCGGTGCAGAAAAACGTATTTAAAAAAAAAACTTTATTGCCAGTTTTGTTTCAGCAGTTGTTTAACTTTTAAATTAACAGACGCAAAAGTAATTTGTTAACCTCTAAACATAACATTTCCCCCTTTTGTTTCACCTAATGTTGTTAAAATCCATCTTATTTCTTTAATATATTGTATTCTTCATGATGTCTTCTTGTTCTAACTCTTCACTGACTTAGTGAAATCTTCAAACCCCAAAAACTAGATTCAGGTTTGCTATGTTTGGAAACCTTTTCAGCTAGACTTTAAAGTAAACTTTTAAGTCGTTACTTATTTCTTAATTGCTAATGAACCCACTGACTTATTACATAACTTAGAATAAAATTTTTTTCATCTGTGTGAAACTGGGTTTTGGTTTTTCTTCCATAATACAAGGCAATAATGACCTCTCGCTACAGGTTGCATGTATATAAGAGTCATTATCTTTTCTCAGATTTTTTTAATGTGATGATTTTTTAGTGGCTTAAATAGGTAAAGCTGTGCACTGTCCACAAAAGAGGAAATTATCAGAGAAATGTAGATTGCTCCATGGATTATACAGAGGAATAGAGACACTCTATGGAAAAATCTGTTGCTGTTGAAAAATGTTTTCATTAATGTAAGCATACCACAAACAAAACTTCATTACTTCTGTCAAAGACAGAAATCCCAAAACCTGGACAAATAAAACCCAAATGTCTTCATGGCTTGACAGCAAGGGTAAAAAGACAAAATATGCTGTCTTGTATTTGAGCAGACTGACCCTTTAAATCTACTTGGCTGTAAACTTTTCAGTAAAATGACATGTAAAGAACATAAGCTTTTGTGAGGACATTCCTCGTTATTTTGACGGGAGAGGCATATCTGGTGAGCCTCATTCACATATTCGTCTCCGAGTCCTTCGTGATTATTTTTAGCAGCTGAAAGTGGCTGTTTTCAAAATAAGTTCCTGACTGTATATCAAAAGATCCCAGTGCCACAATGGTGGGCTCGCTCTGTCTGCTTCCATTTCACAGTGTGTGTGTGTGTGTGTGTGTGTGTGTGTGTGTTGGTAAGAGCCTGTTGCAACTACAGGGCATGAAGACGGGGGACAAATGGATTCCATGTTTGTAGGAAAACACGCTGGAGGCACAGGAAAACTTTGTTGTTTATGAAGAACACGTGAAACCAATCAAATCTGAATTATCTTCCTGTTGTTCCAGCTTTTGTCGTTTGCAGTTTTCAGTTCACTCGCCAGCAGTGTCACCACCCAGTGAGCAGGTCTGTGTCTGTGCATGGAAGGTAGAGAGAGTTTACTGGTCACACATGCAGTGAACTCACATGCACCCAGAGACTCAGACATGCATTTAGTATTTTCCACTGTTTTAGTACAGTTATTCTGAAAAAGATTTTTTTGAGTCCTCATCCTTTTTTTTTTTAGCACTTTTTCTAGTGGTGAAAGTGTTAAAAATGCTATTATCATCTTTACTTAATCCTCTTCATTTAATCCTGAAGATGCTGGAGACATGTTTGCGAGGGGAGCGTCTAACCCTCAAGGGTATTTGATAAATAGTCAACCCACAGGAAATGATTTGCAGACCTCCTCAGCATAATCTGTTTCCATACTCATCTTCGTATGGAGCTGGGCTACACACAAACACAGAGAAAAAACACAATTCCACTTTGCTCTAACACGCAACATATGCACAGACCTACTTACAGGTGCGAGCAAGTTATTTGGAGGCACGCTTACATATGCAAATACCTGCTTACTTGTACTGGAAAACACACATACAATTGCTCCCTCACACACATTTTGAGATAGAGGCTGAGATGACTGGCCCGGTTTTTCCAGAGCTTATGTGGCAAAACTATCAGCTACAATCAAGTCATTTTTCTTTTTTTCATTGACTGTAAGCCATAGACTGTATGCAGGCAAGATAAAGTCATCTCCCTCTCTCTGCCCCACCACCCCACCCACCCCACCCTCCCTCTCTCTAATAACTTCCCTCTCACAACTTTTTTATGGCCAAACTCCACCTCAGAGAGCAGGTGTTCAGCTCATTCAGTAAGAGCACAGCAAGGTCAGTTTCATCTGCTGTATTATTGGAAATGACCATATATGTGTTAAGAGGGCAACCACAGTGAATTTAGCTGTATTCTGAGTGCTATTACATGTGTCTTCTGTACGGGTCAGTACTTTGTCACACCGCAGGAGGACATGTCATGTGGAAAAAGAGTTCTGAGTCATTTGTGAGAAGTATTTCATTTTGTGTATGATAAGTGGCTTTGGTACTTATGGGAATTTTATATTACTTTTACAAGTAAGGGGCTTTAAATGTGGGATAGAAGATTTAATTGACAAATGCAGAAAAAGTTGTCTGTATCACACCATGAACATTCAGGGTTGTGTAACTGAACATTAAAATAAAACTAAAGTGCCACAGAGGAATTTTTAGTTTTCATTTCATTATCATTCATCGCATTACTGTTTAACAGTTCGCATTACATTTTTTTCTATTTCAAAGTCTTTGAAATGTTATAATGCTATAATAATAAAAGTCCTTTCTTGACCTTGAAGTAAGTAGTGTTTTGACAAAATAATCTTAAGGTCCATTTACTTGCTTCTTCTGCAGCTTTTCAACTGCATCTCACAGTCTTCATCAGTGCATGGAGTTTGCTCATTTGTTATGGAGTGAAGCTGATAAGAAAAAAGCTGGTAAGTGGACCAAGAGTTAAGATTCTTGTGTCAAGAAAATATGGTACAGTACTTATCAAACCGAACCTCAAAGTGCACAAGGCAAAAAAGTTATTTATATAGTTTTATCTCATCTTAAGATCGTCTGTTGCCTTATTTTTTCATTAGGAAGCACTTTGGGACATTCTGCTCTTGGAGGTGCTATATAAGTAAATTTGACACACTTACATGACACCATAACACAATGGGGACAGGTGCCAAATAGGTGCGTCAACAACATAAACATAAATTAATCCAAATTTGAAAGAAAAATGCATTATAAATGTTTGTTTATCTGGAGACGTGATAGGCGTGGTGCCAGAGTTGTACTACTGGACTTTTGCACAATTATTTGCACAATTCACTTATATAGTCAAAACTATAGTAATGTTTATATACATACTTTATTGTAAAAATGTTATCTCTCCAATCTATATAATTTCTTTTGTATTACTTCTCAGAATGTTTCTGTGTTGCTGTAACATGTAAATTTCTCCCGGGGCAATAAATTAATGAAAACCATGAGGCTTAAATTGTGTAATAAACATCATGACCTAAACGATGATAGTAATATAATTAGTCGAAAAAGAGATAAAGATAAAAATTTTCCAGGTGGGGAAGAATTTCTTGACAGACTATTATAGAAAACAAATCTGCTATATTGTTTATTTTTGTATTTGGGTTGTTGATGTTGATGTTGTTTTTTTATATGTTGTAATTTATTATTGTTTTTAGTGTGTTATATCTGGCTTATTTGAATTGGTTGGCATTTATCTATATACATATGAAAAGTAAAGGATTTGGTATTAGTTTTTACTGTAATGTCTTGTGCGCTATTGGCACCTGCCAAGGGACTGCAGATGGGGATTAGCTTTTAGCTATATCTGGTACAGTACATATATTGTGGATTGTCCCTGTTAAATAAATAAATAAAATAAAATAAAATAAATCTGAGACAACCTCGTTCTTACATTAACTTTGTGCTCATGTTTTGGCTTTCTTTCTCGCTAATGACACTTTTGTGTTCCATCAACAGCTCGACACACTGGAGAGAGTATTTTAACATAATAATGTGATACTGAATATATTTCAATATAGTTTGGGGGGAATACTATCTCATTACTACTTGATCCAGCAGTGAAAGAAACTGCAACACAAAGCAAACAGTGAGAAATTATTAATGATCAGTTTATTTACTGGTAAAATGGTGATCAATCGCGGATTTACTCAAACAGCCCAGAAGGTGAAAAGAACTTTCCTGGCCACATGAAGTGAACCTGAAAGGACAGAGACATACTTATTTGGCTGGGCGATGCCCCATAAGGATTTCTCTCCCAGCTCCCAGGTTTCCATTCCTCCCTGTCAGTGAATACAACAGTGAGTATAACATTTCACACACAGAGAAATTAGGAGCAAGGAGAAAAGTAAACATGGGAGAATTTGGGAGCTGGTTATTTTGGAAAAGAAATCCTGTGTTTGTATTAATATTTCACCTCTGGGAAAACTTCTGTCACTGACAATTTAAAGGGCATGCAGCCAACATTATGTCAATTTGCTGTTACGGCGGTATTTATGACTTTATTGAATTAGTGCAGAAAGTCTGTGGTGGGTCTAGATGTTCGAGGTGGGAGGAGAGGTGAAGGAGGAGAAAAAAGAAAGGGCCGGTTTAGAATGAGGACGGAAAAATCGGGACTTATTTTTGTTTCAAATGTGTTTCCGTCCACATATGGTCCTTGTTTTGGCCTATATACTGAGAATCTCTGAGGTGACCCATGACCCAGCTCCTCAGACTAACATGATTTTGGCTGTCTCACTCTGAGATCAATTCGACCCCGTGTCCCCGAAGTTCAAGGGTCACCTCCAGGGAGCAGCAAATTAACCCAATGTGTCAAACCTGGCATGACACCATGTTCAGCCGAGCTCAGTTTAAATATTCTCCTCATTTCCAGTTGCATGCGTTTGATGTTAAGCCATTTCTTGTCCAGTATTTTTTGTGGGTTATTTTAAATTCTACCTCTCTTCAAAGTTTATGGTGTGTGACTAATTTCCCCCCTTTTAACCTCCCTCATTCTTTTCTGCCGAAATCCCACCCCTTACATGGCAATCACTTCTCCCCTATTCTCCTCTGTCTCTTCTTCTTGCCTGATATCTTCTTCCTTTCTTTCAGGCAGGACCTCTCCTTCTGATCTTCTCTCTCTCTCACCATTTCTCTCTCAGCCCAAATCCTTCTCTCTCTGTGTCTCTCCCTGCGGTTAAAGACGTTTCAGTTCAGCTGTCACAAATTATGTTCGCCTGCCCAGCTGTCAAAACAGGGGGGTGTCCCTTTCATTCCACCTCACATACTACGAAAGGAGATGGGAGGGAGGAGGGCTTTAACGCTCATGTTTGGACACAAGCAATTATCTCTAATTATTGTTTTTCTTTTCAGTTTCCCTGTCCCGATGGAGGTCTGACGAGACGAACATGCAATAATCTGCTCCAGTCGTCCAGAATCAGCGGGCCTTCGGAGTCCAGGCTCGGTCCTGGGACTCTGTGGCTTTCATCTCAATGTGAGTCAGGAGTTGATTCAAACATGGAGTGATGGGAGAATTAACCCCTGGGACCCAGCTTTCAATGGGCTCAGCTAAGAGATTATATGTGTTGATGGCAGGCTTTTATATGAACTGGGCTTTCAAAACTTCAGCTGTTAAATCAAGGCATAGGATCTTCACCTTTACGTCTTCGGTATTTGTGCCCCCTCATCTTCCCCCGTACCTCAAGTTTTATCTTTCTATTCCAAAACAGTGCGTGAGACAGAGTAACATTTCTTCTGAAGTGCCAATGGCTCGGCACACAACTTCACAAATTATACTGTACATGTTCAGAGCCGAATGACTCTCATCAGACTGCCACTGGAAGTTTGTGTTTGAAGTGCAGCTTCAGATTCCCGTGACCGTCACTGAGCCTTTGGGATTCAAGCTCTTTTTAGTGCATGTGAAGTTATGTGAAATAGTTCTTGAAAGTAAAGGCACACAAACATGAACAGAGCAACAGAAACATGCAGCTGATGTCAGGCGAACTGGATCATCCTCAACATTGTAGTTAATTTGAGTTTGAAGCTGACATCTTTGGTGGTCCTCGCTGGCTTCTAAAGCACTGGGGAAAAAAAGGAAAAATCGTGTCCGTCTTTGCAGATTTGTACAACATGTTGCATGCATCCTTTGGTTTCGCCACGCATGCCAAACCCATAGGATGTTTTGGCAAAACAAAAAGCCACACTTCAAAAATATGACTGACACAAGGGATGTCAAGGGGAGGAAGAAAACAAAATAGGAGACAACAAATTACAAAAAAAAAAGATCACTGAAGATAACAAAACAAATTCAAAAACAGCAGTTGTAGGTTTGGATTTCACTTTCTTATGATGCATAAATTGGAGTCTGGCTTAGCCTCCTTTAGTGTGACCCCTGTCACATGTTGTCCCTAACTATACTGAAAATGCTCAATACTGAGATGGAAATCAATTAATTTCAGTAAATCCATTCAAAATTCTTCATGTGGAGATTAACTTTGCACGGTGCTAGCAAGCTGTCTTGACAGGGCTGACCTTAGTTAAAAATGAGTTAAAAATGGAGGAAGCTATCGTGGCTTAGCTGTGTTTAACATCCACTTTTATTTAACCTCCTCTGTTGGCGTATGAACTGCTCCACAAATGGGATATTTTTTGTGTCTTGAATAAATTGTAGACTTAACTTTTCCCATTAACGGCTTTGCTTGGATGTTAGAAATTCTCACCAGCTACAACATACCTGCAAGTAGTCCCTACATCGCCAAGCCTCTAGCTCTACCTATTAGCAAAGTTTCACTGATGAATTTCGGTGTGTCACTTTAACCACCTGTAACCAGCCTCTATCATCTATAAGACACACAATATAGCTGAAATCATCATGATACTGTTATGGACATTTCATGATATTGATAGTATAAATGTGTCTCAAGATGGCAAACGTTTGCAAAACTACATTTGAAATGTTCAAATCAATGCGCCTTGTTCCCTTTTCATGCTTTAAATGAGACCAAACTCTTTATACTGTATGTGTAACACAAAAACTTCAGTGACACATTTTGTTACTATTTTATTACGGCCTGCTCAAAATCAGTCTTTTGGACCACAGAACTTTTGTAAAAGGATTGCAGGATGTATTTTCAAGACCCAAACGAAAAGAATCACATTTCACTTTTCTAACGGAGAAATACAAGAAAGACAGCATGGAAGTTAGCTCATGTGTGATTTAATGGCTGAATCTAAAGCTGATCATCATGAAAAACTCAAACCTCATACTGTATTTGGTCCTACCATAATATACGCCTTTAAATGTGATGTACATAACATGGACCACCAGGGTAAGTATATATGGTACATTCACACATGTAAGCGTGCAAGGTTCCTTTTTGAGCGGAATCATTTTGCCTCTGTGAAAGTCATCTATGTCATTGAAAACCACGGGCTCTGCCTCATTGAATTATGAGCTTACCATGTGCTTGATGGATTGAGACCATAATCCTCCCCTCAGGTCTTCATTACAGGACCAAAATGATATTCACGGAGCAAGTGATTGACAAACAATTCAAAAGCAACAGATTATTCAGTGACAATGTGAGAAATTCTTTATTTGAATCCTGATGAACCTCCTTTTTAATCTTAAACCCGTGAGTGGTGGCCAAAAAAAATTTTTTTTTGCCACTTGGGGGCAGCAAATAAATGCTGTAAACCAAACACACTGACATATCACATAAACAATTGCTTATTTACATATCCAGCAGATATGGTTTTGCATTCATTTGAAGTAGTGTTTGTGGCAACTTAGCGAATGTAAGTCCAATATTCACATCACCTTCTAGCTCTGGTTTTGGTCTCCAGTAACATCTGAGGGAAATATATGACTCTTCTGCTGCTCCCTTAAGTTCACCAGCTAATAGCTAACTTTATGTGTCCGTGATTTGGTGCTGGACTGGTATCGCACAATGGGCTCATTTGAGCTTTTTTGCTGAAAACATTCAGCCTGCTGTTGCTGAAAATAAAGCATATATAGCCCTATATAACCCTATATCACAAATCACAATTTGCCTCAAGGAGATGCACATTATATAACGGTGTGTTATGACTGTGTTATGTCAATAACTTTAATATTTTCTGGCAAAGAATGTCTCTTTTTAAGACAGGCGGACTTCACCCAAAGAAACGGGGCTCAGAAATGTTAGCTGCTCACATACAACATGTGGTGCGGTCCTCCCCTCAGGACTTAGGCCTACGTGAATGACGTAGGCCTAATTCATTCATGCAGCACACCTGGACACACCACTGGTCACTGAACAGAACTCTGCCTCACTGCCACAAACAACTCCACCTGCTGGCATGTAAAGCCATCTGCTCCCAGCGTTGTTCCAAAGACTTCTATTCCTGTCATCATCACGCATAGACCAGTAAACTGAAATGTGCACATCCCACACAGAAATAATAGTGATCTTATAAGGATTAGGACAACTGCACCAACTCCAGCACCCAAGACAAACTCATTTAAAATGTCTCTCTTCAATGTGAGATCTCTGTCAAGTAAGACTTTTATCTTAAATGATTTTATCTTGTCTAGAAACATCTAGATTTTATGTTTTTAACTGAATCATGGTTGCAAATTAATGACTATAGCCAGCTAGCTGAACTGTGTCCGCCTCAGTATGATTGTTTTAGTCAACCGAGGGTCAGTGGTCGTTGGTGGTGGCTAGTGAGCGTGTATAGGAAAAATTTGAAATGTCATCAAATACGCTGTGATGAATTTAACTCCTTTGAAGTTCTCACTCTTAAAGTTGGAGGGCTGCAACCTATCATATTTGTTATAATTTATCGCCCCCAAAACCGCCTGGAGGATTTTTATCAGAACTTCCTGACTTTTTATCTACTCTGGTTTCAAATTATGACAGAATTGTTCTTTGTGGCGATTTTAATATTCATGTTGATGACCCCACCAATGTTAATGCAACTGACTTTTTAAATATGGCCACTTCTTTAAACTTCAAACGTGTCAAAGGGCAAACACATAACCGTTGTCATACACTGGACTTGGTTTTTACCCTGGGTGTCAGCGTTTCCTCTGTGGAATTAATGGACATGACCATATCTGACCACAGATATATTGTTTTTAGCTGCGATTCGCCTGTTACTCATGCTGCCTCACCAAGCTCTGTGTGTTCTCGCATCTTTAATGAACAAAGCGTTTCAAAGTTTTGCACATTCTTTCAGAGCCAAAGCCAACACCTGTCTGATTCCAACACCAACAATCTGGTCGATCACTTCAATCATATCTGCTTGTCGTCACTAAATATTACTGCTCCTCTAAAGGTTAGGCCTACGTCTAAAGCTAGTAAGCAACCCTGGATAAATGACAGCATTCGCAGCCTAAAAAGGGAATGCAGGAAAGCAGAGCACAGATGGAAAAAATCCAGTCTCCAATCCCAGTCCATTACCTCAGTCTGAAGGATTTATTAATTAACTACAATAACATGGTTAAGGATGCGAGAACACACTATTTTTCTGAACTCATTACTACACATAAACACAATCAGACTGTGGATCAGCTGGTAAACCCAACCCCTCCTTGTGCCTCAGCTGGAAGTAATGATGACTGTGAATTGTTTTTATCTTATTTTACCAATAAGGTGGTGTCAATCAGAGCATCTATTACCCCTGCGGCCTCTTACTCAGAGGTCCCTCACCAGCAACAAGAGAGCTTTAACCAGTTTTATCCCATCGACTTGTCTGAGCTTTTAAAAACAGTATCACAAATGAGGGTGTCCTCCAGCCTACTTGATGTAATACCTACAAAGTTATTTTAAAACGGCTTGCGTGAACCCACTTTTAAGGAAACCTGGTTTAGATCCCTCCCTCCCACAAAATTTTAGACCAATTTCAAAACTGCCTTTTATTGCAAAGATTCTAGAAAGAATTGTGTCCAAACAGCTGCTCACTGTACTGGAAAATAACAAATTATTTGAAAAGTTTCAGTCTGGTTTCAGGAAGTACCACAGCACTGAGACTTCCCTGCTTAAAGTCACCAATGACCTTTTAATGTCTGCTGATGAAGGCATGTGCTCAGTCCTGGTACTCCTGGACCTTAGCGCTGCTTTTGATTTTGACCATTGATCACAATGTTAGACAGACTGAGGCACTGGGTGGGGATCTCTGGTACTGCCCTAGAATGGTTTTCATCCTACCTGTCAAATAGGAAGTTTTGCATGTCTGTAAACAACTATGTATCTTCTTTCTGTCCAGTTAAATATGGTGTGCCTCAGGGGTCGGTCTTAGGACCCGTTTTCCTTGTATCTGCTTCCCCTTGGACATTTTATTCATAAACATGGTATTTCTTTTCATATTTATGCTGATGACACACAAATATACTTGCCCGTCAGATCCACAGACCCTGGAATGCTGAGTTCACTTAACAACTGCCTTTGTGAAGTTAAAAAATGGATGTCAAATAATTTCCTCCCACTGAACTCAGACAGAACAGAAATCCTGGTCACCGTGTCCCAGCAGATGGCAAATCAAATACTGCCATCTGCTGTTTCCCTAGTAAATCACATTAAGCCTGTGGCAAAGAACCTTGGTGTCTGGTTTGATAGTTATTTAAATTTTGAGCAGCACACCACAAAGCTTGTTCAATCATGTTTTTATCAACTTAGAAATAAAGCAAAAATTCGATCTGTTAACTTTTAAGGACACCAAGACCATTTTATGTGCCTTCATCTCATCACGCCTGGATTACTGCAACAGCCTTTTCACTTGTTTATCCCAAAAATCTACTGATCGACTCCAGACTGTCCAGAACTCAGCTTTCAGATTTTTAACCAGAACAAAGACATATGACCACATTACTCCTATTTTAGCTTCATTACACTGGCTCCCTGTTTGTTTTAGAATTGACTTTAAAATTTTATTGATCACTTTTAAAGCTCTTCATGGTCTCTCGCCTTGTTATATTTCTGACCTTTTAGTCCCATACACACCAGCACGTACCTTGAGATCCTCGGGCAGAGGTCTGTTGTCTGTTCGACTGAAAACTAAAGGGGACAAAGCGTTCGCTGTCAGGGCCCCGAGGCCCTGGAACAGCCTGCCTGAGGAAATCAGGTCGGCTGAGTCAGTGAACTCTTTTTAGTCCCATCTTAAAACATACTTTTATAGGAGAGCTTTTCCCGATCTTATTTGACTTTATTTTATCCATTTTATTTTATTCTATTCTACTTATTCTATATTTATCTTAAACGTGTATTTTATTATTGTCTTTACACTTGTTAAAGCACTTTGTAACGAAGCAAATAAAGATTATATTATTATTATTATTATACAACCCCCTCTGTCCTGGGATAAGGAAACCTCGCCAATAGACCCTTTTGGGAAAATGGAAAAAACATCAGGAAGAGCAACAGAGGAGGGATTCCTCTCCCAGGTAATTATAGTCACACATGACAATATACGATTATGATAACTAAATGTAGATTGTAAAACATTAGTGAAGAGCAGGGACAATTGAACAGCTTCAGCTGTGGGCCACTAAATAGGATTTGAGCCACACCACCTCCTCGCCACCATGGAGACCTGGAAAGAGTACAGGTGACACAAACACAGAAGATGACAATACTGTTCACATAGAGAGTAGAAACAATACACACAGAGGGAGAGAGAGCCATGATAACATGCAAACTAGGGTGAGAGGGAGAGAATGGGAGAGGCTGAATCTCCTGGGGGAAGAAGATCCAGATCAACGTTTGGATGTGGCGCTGACAGCCAGGAGAGAGAGACAGGTCCCGGGATGGCTGATGGTCCAGCACAGAGAAGCCAGAGTGCAAGGGAGGAGAAGGAGAGGTTAGGCAGGGAGAAGGGGAAGAAGGGGAGGGGGAGTGAAGTGGGAGTGCACAGAAACAAAAACAGCAGAGGGTTAGAGAAATGAACCAAAACAGTAAAGTTGTGGCCCAAAAAACCTAAACAACAAGTTAAAAACACCATAAAATCTGTAGAGCTGAGGGCTGCAGAGCTGGATGATCATTCTCTGTGGTTTTGTTATTACTAGCGACCTCATTCACATACAAGTAGTCATGTGATCCATTGGTAATATAAAAATATTAATTATAGCTGCTTTAAAGCATGAAAGTAAACAGAGCATTCTTATCTCATTTCAGCCAGTCAGAATGCCCTGCACACATGGTCATTCTCTTAGGTCACAGTTGACCAATGTAATGCTGAGCTTTGTGCTGTTATGTCTCCCTGTCGCACCCCCATTTAACCCTACCACCCCCTCCCCAGATTGTCCAAAAGGTGGTACCTCTTGGCCGATGTCACATCACATCCCCCCCCCCGCCATCCCCTCCTCTAATTCCTCTCTCCTACGGTCTGATCCACCCTTTTTTTGTGTTCTGAGTCTATAGTGGAGACATTACATGGCAAATCTCCATTGTCCAGCCTCAGGCTCTGTGTGTAATCTCTCTTGTCAAAGGGAATATTCAGTGATTAGCCCCCCGCAAATTACAAGGGGTGATCAGTGTGTCTGTTCAGCCCTCATTAACTGCTAACAGGGCTTCATCAGAACCACCCACACTACCAGGACCTTCAACCTCTCACCCCTGACACCTGGAACTTTCTCACATTGGCTCTCTAAGCCTAGATTTATTTCTGAATCAGACATACTCTTCTTTTTGTGTCTTCCTGAGGCATTTGAGCAAGACAGGGCGATTAAAGACTTGCAGTGGTAGTTTGAAAGAAGAAAAGATCCTTCCAGCAACTGGCATCAAAGTGGTCGTGTGCAATAATGAGCATGTTGCCATCGCCGGCCTGACATCATACTTTCCACAGTGGTAGCCTCTCAGCTTTAAGACTGCTGTGATGGTGAGGAAGAGAAAGATGTCATTCAGTGACACGACAGGTCCCGTGCCGCGTTATCACTAGACCACCCATCTGTTACACACGCTGGACAAACAGAGGAGTTTCCAGGTGTAATATCTAGCAGATGGGGCTCGACTGGCGGAGAGGCCACATCAGAATGGGGTCATCTATGCTGCTGGTCAACTGGTCATTTCTCCCGAGCCATTAACCACCTGCAATCGGTATGTTTTGTCAGCTTTTCCTGAGTTTTAGGTTTCATTTGCTGTGCTTTGAAATCAAACACGCCTGCCCCACACACACTTAGAAACAAAGCTTTTTCTGAGAAACACACATAAGACATGTGTGTGCATGCACACTGACATCTGCCCCAGCCACCTCACACACATACTATACGCAAATATACATGCAAACATGCACATGATGCATGTTGACATATATTTTAACATATCAGATATTACAGACATGAATTTTTGCCACTTTTTGGCCATAGTTCACGCAGTGACTTTCAGATGGTTGGCCCACCAGTTTGGTCTGACTGAAATATAACAACTAGATGGATTGGCAACAAAATGTTGATTGATGGTTCTCAGATGATGAATCCTAATAAAGATTTTTTTTTTTTTTTACTTTTAGTATAACTGTGAGGAGTTGGGATGGATTGCCATTACATTTGGTGCAGACAATCATGTTCGGATGTTTTGTAAAAACTTTGGTTATCCTCTGACTATATACTAGTAAAAAACAGACATACATCATCTGCTTCATCACTCGAAACTAAGATGGTAGACATGGTAAACAGTACAACTATTAAACTAGCATGTTAGCTGTTAGCACTGTAATTGTTAGCATGTTTTATGTTCCCTGCTGTAGCATTTAGCTCAAAGCACGGCTATGAATGACTACAGCTTTAGAGAGCCGCTAGCATGATTGTAGACTATAGTTATCATCTTCAAACTTTGCACTGACTGCAAATTTTGTAATTCATCTTTTGGCACAATTTCCTGGGCCCTGCTCTTCAAATGTGGCTTAACTAAGCTGTTATCAGGCTAAAATCATCCTGTTTATTCTCATCCAGCTAATTTGATTCTTCCAGTTTGAGGATTCATTTGTTAATTCTGAATTAAGTTATCTTGGGTAACAGTGCACACTTATTTTGAAATAAAAGTAAAATGAGTGGAAAGTTAGAACCATGATCAGTATTCATATGATTGGCTGGGTGCTGGCCATGTGATTACAGTTACATGAGGTAGGTGTATTGGGAACACTTCCAGCAATAGATTCATTCATAGTTTGCACTTTTGTAGATTTGGACTTAAGTGATTGTTGTTCTGACAACAGTTCCAGATGAATTTTAAAGCAGATCACCAAATTGAAGAGCCAATCACCAAATTGTCAGCATTCAAATCTGAATAAATCCACGGCATAGTAAAACTAATGTAACATAATGCATCAAATCTTCTCAAAGGTTTGGAATGAGCAGGCAGAGAATATGCTGCATGTGTGATGTTATTATAGGGTTTCTTTAAAGAAACACATGGGAAAACGTGACTGGAAAATCAAAAGTTCATGAGGTTAAGATGTATGCTGTGATAGACTCTGATCATGTTATAAACCCACACACTCTAAACCCACATGTAAAGATCTTTTGTGCTTTTGCCAGTGAATTGAAGAGTGTGGACAGATTTAAGTGATAAGTGCAGAATCTTTCGGGATGAAAGTGGAGCTAGTTGTCACTTTCCCATCCAAAAGCTGCATCAGCTGCAACATCTTAAAATTCACCTTTCAGCCTGTTGTAGAAATCACTGCTAAGAGTTCAAGAATGATAAGACATGAAATATACAAAGGAAACTGATACTCTTCAAAGTTCTCATGGTGTCCAGACTGCAAAAGGAAATTAATAGTTATATTCCCAAATGCTGAATACCAATTTTGGAAAAAAAATGCTGATCATTATCAGATGTAGAAAAGTCTGTTAAGTTCAAGCAGATACTTCAGTTTCTCAAGGCCCTTTTAAAAGATTCTGTTCAGTTTTGCAAGAAAAGGTATGTTTTCAAATTGCCATTTTGGGACAAACATTTGACAAATATATGCAAATGTTACTATGATATTGGAATCCATATTTTATTATACTGCATTGTACTGCGATGCGAGTTAACCAAGTGATGGCAGTCAAATTTAATCCAAGCATGTAAATTTGCCACAAACAATGGCAACATTTCATCTTTAATGGCTGAAGATATTTATTAGGCTGTCAGCAAGTGTGAGGCCTTCTTCCACTGATACTTTATTATTTCCTCATTTAGGAAGCCTTTTCAGCAAGTCTATTTTTAATTATGTTTTTTTTTTGTAGCGATGTGTTCAAAGTTACAGTGGAGAGGAAGCTGTAGGAGAAAGAGGAAATTGCTGTTTACAAACATGATAAACGTTAATAAAATCCCTTGATTTATTTCAGTCTGTTTGGAGTTAGACATTAATAGCATTCGATTCACAATGTGCACATGTGCTTGTGGAGTGCATGTGAGGACACACGTTTTGAGGTTTTCAACACTTTTATTATATGAAACAATAATTACATCCTTTATGTTGTAGACAGACTTTGGTAACACTATTACAAACTCGTTATTATCTTATTTGGCCAGATTAACCTGAACAATTTTATTCAAGATGACGAGCACCAGAATTACTGTCTCTGCTGTCTGCAGATTTAACACACGTGTCCTCACAGGGAGCCATGTAGCCCTGTTGTGTAGCTTGACAACATATGTCTCTTGTATCTGTTTTTTGATTGGATTCTGGATGGTCCAGCTTGGATTTTTTTTTGCGTAATAGAAGCTGATGCTTCTGTAGGGGTCAAGACATTTTTATTACTGGGTCTCTGATCTCTGACTTGTTGTACAGCATCATGTTAAACCTCATATCCACATTTGGTTAATTTCAGTATATGAAGAACTGAAATGATGATTTGATGTTAGGGGTTTCAGTGCAACAAGACTCGTAGACCCATTTTCCACTCTGGGTACATTCAGTATTACATTGAATGCTGACCATCTCTTTAGCTGTCTCAATCACAAGACTGCCGTCTCACTGCAAACTTATTGCTTCATTCAGTTTACATCAGATACTTTAGAGGTGGAGGTTTGGTCTTTATATCGATCCTCTTCCTTGGAAACTTCACCACAGTAACAGTGTCATCATTAGGCTCTGAAACATTTTCCTCTGTCACAGTACAGAATAGATGGTATCACGTTCTGAATCTTCTGGAACTCATGTCTTCCAGAAACATGTTGTGCATAAAACATTTGAAAAACAGCTTCTGAAGTAGAAGAATATATAAGCACCCATCTGTTTTACAAACACACACACACACACACACATTCAATGGGAAAACACTTGGCCAAATTACAGTTGCATCTGGATTTTCTCAACTTTATTTTTGCATTTACAGAGCATCACCCGCTTCACCATAGCTATAGATCATATTCTCCCATGAGAGAATGTCAGTCTGGGTTTTCAGGCACCTCCTTTGTTGACCTGGATTTAACCCATTACACATCACACTCATAAATAACATATTTATTCCTTGTATGTAACCCATCAACATGAAGTTAGAAGCAGCACAATAAAACATCAATAAAAGTGTAACATATATGAAATCAGTACCATTTACAACACATTATTGTGTCCAAATTGTACATCCAAGTTCATAAAAACATAATTAAAATTCATGCAATAAAAAATAAGTTATACATGTTTTACAAGAACTCAAAAGGTCAACTGGGTCCAACTGGCCTGGAATAATACAGAGTTTCAGTCAGGCAATGTGTAATACTGACTGCTGAAAATAAAATGTCACCTCTGCAGCTATTCACTGCCATCACAAGCTCCATGTACCATAACAGAAAAATTGCGATATTCACCTTCACATGTGTGTGGTTGGGCTGAAATTCGATTGCAACATGTTGGCTTCTCTGCTCATGAGAACTTTGTTGAGAACCAGAGTCTCAGTGTCTGTAGTGCACAGAAGACCACACTTGAAGAACCAACCAGAATCTCTGCTCTGCTCCAAATCGATTATTTCCATAAAATGTTATTATGAAGCTAATTGTGCTCCTGTACTTCAGATGAGATTGCCAGCATATGAAAGTCAATAAAATGTGGTATTTGTGGGCTTGAGGATAAATCCACTTCAACATAAATGATCTAACAGCCCCCTCACTTATTAACTAGACTGTATGTCGTTCACGATTGAAATTTCAGCTTGATTTGTGTGAACATTGCAAAACCTTCTGGCTGAGAAACGATCGATTTTACCCCCATAGCAAGGGTGCGTGAGAGTCTCTTTAAGCCAAATGTGCACAGAGTAATGGTTATGGTGCAGCATAAGTAGTTAATGCTCACTTAACTGAGCATGGTAAAAGTAGATAAAAGTGTCGATTACTAGAAGTATTATTTGAAAGGCAGCATGCAGGCATAAGTGGATAAAAAGATAAAAGTTATGATCACGAAGAACCATTATCTATCTGATTAATGGTAAAAGTCCTTTACAAACTCATAGAAGAATTTTACAACATCCTTTGGTGTTACTGTTGGTGTATGGGGAGCCAGCTGTGCAGTGTGCTGCTCTGATGAAGATATTGCACGGTAAACAGTTCCAGCCTCCTCCTGGAGCTCGAGATTGTTGCAGTAAAATGGCACAGAGAATGTGAGCTGTGTGCGCCGCCCCAGCTGAGAGCCACTGCTATCAGATGTAGGGCGCAAACCGCAGAGTGTGGGACCATGTGGGGCAGACCACCCATGAATGTGCCTCCCCCATTTTCCCTGGCTGCAGCTGGAAGAGACACAATGCTGGAGCATGGGAACCGAGCACCAGCCATCAGCCGTGGAGCTGGTCCTTAAACAGAGGATATTTTTGGTTAAGCAAATGAGGACAGTCTCACTCAACTTTCAGTGTGACCACAGGTTCTTTAGGCTTTCCTTCTCTCAAATACTGCTCTGAGCCTTCATTTGTTTAAGAAATGTCCTTCAGCCATGTGCTGTTAAAACTGATGCAGTCTGGGAGTCAGATGGGAGATGTTTAGAGTTTAGTCAGTCTTGAAACAAACATCACATTTATTTTTTATTCTTTCACAACATTTTAATAAGTAGTATTATATCAAATACATTTGACATTAAAGGTGAAATGAAGCAGGTTATAAAAATGTAATCTGTGCTTCACATCTGAAACACTTGATATCATATTTGCCTGAACTGATTCAGCTTGAGTATTTCAAATAAAAGGAACATTTCAAGAATCTTTAAAATGTCATCCACAAATCCTATTCTCACTTGACAACCATAACCATGTGCCAGTGTGGATCATGAACTCCATCATACTCACCCCTTGTCACTTTCAACAGTGTTAAAAAAAATACTTTTGTTCAAAATGTTGAAACCCAAAGCCGAAGCATTCAGCTGTGATGTTTAGGTTAGGTAACCCCCTGGGTTAATAAACCAAACAAAGGTAAACCATGCAAAATGGCTGCAATGAAAGCCAGGCTAAGTAAACGAAGCAGAGTTTACAAGATACAAGGGGGTGGGGCTGCATGCGTGAAACTTTAATCTGAAACAGGTGATGAATGTGTTTTTACTCTAATAAAGAGGCTCACAGGAAGAATCCTGGTGAAGAAAATATCATTGAAAATCATATTTCAAACCCATATGTAGGGATGTTTAATGCACATGGTTGCAGCATATCAGCATGTCCTGTTGTGATTGATATTACAGCAATAGCCGGTAGATGTTATCGGTACTGTATCATTTGATCAAACATCACGGCTTTGGAACAAGTCTTGATCTATGTGTTTTGTGGATACATTATGTTAGGTAACCAAATTGTTCGCTAAGTCTTAGCTGGGTATTTAAAGCATGAAGCTAAACTAAACAGGAATTCTGGCAGTCACCTAAAAGCCTTCTGGTTTTCACCCTGCTTGATTGATATCTTATCTGAAAGATTATCCGTGGAGTCTTCTGAGAGTTTGTCTTCACTTTAGGTGAGTTATTGCATTCAGGTTTTACCGATTTCTTTTTCAGTCAAGGGAGCAAACACTGCGCGTGGAGCAACTCCAGAGAAAATATGAACCCCAAGAACAACAAAAGGGTTCTTTTTAACTTCTTCAAACCACATCTCCCAATAAAAGCTGAACAAACATACCCTGCCACTTGTGAGCGGCTGCTGTCCAGCGAGTTTCACAGAAAAGGGCCGTGCTTTCAAAAGGGGGGGCTTATGGGACTAATGAAAACTTCACCTTAACTGAAATAATAAAAAGCACACCACCCAAACACTGGCGATTTGTTCCTTTCTGTAGTGTTTTCTCTGGGCCTAGGGCTTGTCATTCTAGATGCTTTGAGCACATTTAAAGGTTTTCATTTTTAGCTTGTGTTTTGTGGCCTGTTGATTCTTTTAGGGGGAAAATGTGATGTAGATTTAAAAGATGTCAAATGTGCTATGAACTGCAGTAAACTGCATTGTTGTTGGACGTCTACAACAAGTCCTGATGGCTGCTAGGGGGAAGAGACTCAGGGCACCGTGACCAAACTGGGGACATCCATCCCCCGAGCTCCTCCTGGGGAAGACAAAGCGGGTTTAACAGTGGTATGAAAAAGAGTGGCCTGTGAATGGTTACTGTTCAATTTGTATTTGGTTCCCCGCTGGTCGCAGAGCTGAGATCAGAGCAGAAAGTGAAAACACATGGCGAGGGTCAGCAGGATCAGAGGACCACCACACACACGGCAGGGAGAAGGAAAAAGGCAATGGGAACTTGTGAAGAAATGGATTGAATAAACAGAGTCTGCAATTGCCTGCACCCTATTATCCTATAATTTGCACTGCATGGGAGCTTGAAAACGCAGGCTGTAAAAGGCGACCATTGCTTTCCACTGAAAAGTGGCATTCCACGCCTCATGCCAATCAAAAAGCCAGACATTATGGTCCGAGACAAGTTTTGAATTCTTTCAGGCCTAATGTGTTTATTTTAAATATCCCAAGGAAATTATTACATCAGCGTCATGCAGTGTCTTCAGAAACGGCAGGCCCTTTGAAGTTTCCAGCAGCAAAACATACATTTGATTACATAATAACTTTGAAAATTGTATTTATACAATCAATAGTGAGGATTAAATGTGGAAGTATGAGATTCGCTAAAAAAAACTGGCCGTACCATGACGAAACAAGCTCCAGAAGGAGGAAAGGCCAAGAAAATAACTGGAGATGAAGAATTAGACTGTTGGTTTGGCGCAGAGCTCAGCATCAGCTCTCCCCCCTTCAGTCCTGATGAATGTCAGCTCACTTCTTCCACCTCGCTTTAATTACTGCTCGGTGCACTCCGTCCCCTCAAATCTGGCGCAGAACCAGTGCCAGTGAGCTCAACAGTAGTGAAAACATTTCTTGAATCTCTTGAAAGATGTCCTACATATTTCCAGAAGGATCCTGCTGCCAATTATTTGTGCGAATCAAAGCCTTTTCGCTCCAAATGTGTGCAAGGATGCAGTAGTTCATGTCATCACAGTGCACGATGCTCCACGATGCAGCAAGCTGAATCATATGGCTATGACATCAGTGTTTGTAAATTAAACAGCTGATCCACTTTGATTAACTGTTGTGGTTTAATTACATGGAGAGCCTGAAAGTCTTGCATTACATGGCAAAACATTGTTGTTAAGCATTGTGAAGTCCCTATGTGACCTTGATGAAAAGGAAAGGAATGTTGCTTAAACACCAAAAAGAGAAAAAAAGGTTTATTCTTATCTTTTGAATGCATTCAGTTAAATAAGGGAGATCACAGCATTTCTTTTTCAGATCTCCACCCGCTTCCCCCTGTGGATCTGGGACTGAAGGCTAATTGGAGTCAGTGTTGTCCCATTTGAGAATGGAGCAGATTACTTCGGTCTCTCATCTGTTTGGTTTGATGGGCATTGGCGGAGGTTATCCAGCCTTTGAATCTCTCTGCTTATTTATCCAACAGCTGGGCAAATACCCACAGCCCTTCTGCATTAGGGCTCATTTTTAAACATTTAGAAAAGACAGGGCCCAGTGTTTATGCCTCCATCTTCCTTCACATCTGCACTTAATATTATTTTGCAGACTTTGCGCAGAACAAGGGCTCAATCCTTTGTTATGACAGGAAGATATTTTGAACTTTTTGAGGATTAATACTGTTTGCTTTCCTGCTCACTCCCTTCAAAACAGCTCCAGGGATCCAATAGGTTAAAGCTGAAATCCGTAACTGAATTTGGCTAGCCTAGTGGATGGGATATTGTTTTCAATTCATCTGCCACTTACATTACTCAGCTGGGATACATTGTCTCTTTTATCAGTCTTTCTTTTCTTCATTTTCTCTCTTTTATTTTCCAGTTCATGTTCAGTGGAAATATGTATTGTTCCTAGTATGAGCACAGTTAGTCTCCACCCATAACTATAATGAAATCTACTTTGTAATTATTTGTTAAGCTGATCAATTTGTTACTATAATATAAAGTTTTCAGTTCTTCATAATAAATGTCTTGGATGTTTATCTTTTCTTAGAAGCAACTCTAGTGCCCAGTTAATGGGCTAAATGAGCATGTAATTATACCATACTACTAAGGACGTACCAAATATATTTCATTCTGCTGTTAGGGAATAGGCTGGAATAACAGTAAAACTTTTAATGACATTACTTTCAATAACAAAATAACCACTTCAAAATAAGTAAATTAATATCTTAAGGGCAAGAAATCATCCATCAGTGACTGAAATATGTATCAAAGAGTGCCAAATGAAAACTTAAAGCTGCTCTAATCAATATGTTTATATTAAAAATGAATCAATTTACTATTTAATGTGAAAGGGTTCTTCATAGAACCAGCAGAAAATGAACACCTGACTCTGAGTGTTTTAGTGTCTCTAAGGCCATTGTTTTGCTTTTAGGGCCCTTAACTTTACTGCTTTGGTTCTGTTCTGCTGTTCTCCTGTTGTTTCCAGCGGCAGCAGGCAGAATTTTTCTCTCACAAAACCTACTGTACGCTTCCTCGCCATTACGGCAGATTGACAATGTTAGCTACTATTTAGCAGCTTAAGAGAGAGATATCTCCTTCAGGAGATAATGGGCAGCAAAACAAAGAAGAGTGAATTTTAGACTTACATGACTAATGAATTCTAATGTTGCTCATGTCTGCTTGATGTGTAAATAAGCCACAGCCAATGTTGTGTTTACAGCTTATTGCCCCCAAGTGGACATAAATAGTAATTATTGCTGTTCAATAAATAGAAATAAAATAAATTAAAATGAAAATCAAATGGAAAGGAAACCTCAAGTATTAGGATAATTACATTTATGTACACACAATAATCCAAGCACATAATCCTGCATATTATATATCCAAATGTTTTCACACTTTGCCTCATCAAAAGACCACATCCGGCTTCATCCAGATTCAGAACCAGGTCATCTTAACCAGCAAGTTTATTACTTGATCATTGTTTGATTTGTTGTTTGGGGTAAATGCCAAATCTCAGGTGTCGTTTGCAATGCATTAGATGTGCTGTAGAATTTTAGACAGAACTTGAAGTTTCCATTGCATTTTTGTTTGTTACTGTGTCCCCAGGCACTGGGTGCTCTGAGGTTGTTTTTTCTTACATTATGAATGACTTGTCCACTGTCATTGGGTTTATAGCTTAGCATGGCACCAGTCATAAACTCCAAGAGAACCCAAAATGATTGGCAACATACAAAATTGCCTCTTGTGGAAGTCTTGTAGATTCAAAGATGCCTGACTTTTCTGGGTCAGTTTTCTTGATGGAGCGTTTCAGCACATGGCGACATTGATTTACATCCCATATTGGTTTGTGGCAGCAGTGGACTTTGAGTCTTTCAACAGGGACCAATCAAACATATTCTTGAAGACATATTCTGTTTGATATGAGTGATTCAAAGCATTGTTTAGCTGGAAAGTTGAACCAAACAATTATCAGTTTTTATTACTTTATTACTTTATAACTTTTATTCTTTGGTTTAATGAGCAGGTCTGGCTCTCATTTTGAGGTCAGACACGCTTAACACAAAAATTTTGAATTATTCGGTGGGGAAGAGATATTTTTTTCTGGTAAGAACAGTGAAGTCAACTAAGGCTCTTGACTGGAAGAATCATGGAAAGTGGAAAGAAAATAGTTCAGCAGTGGAATAAGAGACTTAGAATACACCTTCTCTTTATTCTTGTGCTCAAAAGTTCTGTTGACCATCTGCTGTGTAATACACCAAGACAAAGAAAGCAAGAGTACAAACAGTATTATGATATTCAGATGGTGGTTACAGCCTATGGGCCCAAATGTTAAGAAGATTCTATGTCGCCTGTTAAATAATTACTTTTAGGAAAATTCAGCGGTATAATAAACTAGTACACGTATTTAGAGGTCCACTAATCTTTTTTTTTAAATTAACAACAGGTACAATGACTACATGTAATGTGGGGTTGCTCATGGTAACAAGCCCTCAGACAATTATCACCCGAGTATGCAGCTGACTATGCTCAAATCTCTGGAGCATTTTTGAATTGTTGTTTTTTAAAGACATTTATATTCTATATTTTTTTCATTGTCAACAAATCCCACTAAAAGACCAAAACCATCAGTCCATATTTCAGTGCTTTCCGACTTTCCTACCCAGTCTGTGTCACTTAGCCCCCCCTTCGGCTCCCACTGAAGACGTAAAGCTTAAAAAATATTAATTTCCTAAAACAGCTGGGAGCTGTAGTTTTTAGCAAATGTTGAGTAAGTAGTGTACTTTTGGGGGACAATTTTGGCTATGGGTTTGCTGCGTTTGTTAGTATTTACAGCAACAGGTTGATGTGGAACTGACTGAAACCTGCAATGCCCCATGTTCATCATGAAGAAACCAGTGCAACGGTGTGGCTGATTGATGCGTTTTTAAACATTTTTGGACAATGATGAAACTCAATGGCACAGAGGTGGAAGATATATTCGGCTTTGGCTAGACAGACAACACTACAAAAACTAAGTAGTCATTCACTCTTTGTGTGAACATGTACATATTTACATTTTAAATCCATGGCGATAGAAATGTGCTGCTCATTTCACTGCTGACAGATGTTAGCTTTATGATGTAAAGACAATTTGAGTTTCGAGTGTGTGCAATACTTGTTTTCTTATCACAGAAAAAAAGACAACAATGCCCCCCCCCACACACACACACACACATTTACAGTCAGCTTATCTACTTGAATGATGGTGTCTCACGTTGGCCACTGCAAACGTATGTGTGTGGTTTTATATGTGTGTTTATGTGTGTGTTTGTGCAAGAGCAGACACAGAGAAACTTGCCACAAGTGATTCATAAAGTCGTATTTTTCTTGTCGTTGACCAGCAACATGTGGTGTTCATAGACAGCTCACGAGGCAGGACATAATAGATGCTTTAAGGATAGCTTTGTCGAGAGTGGTTCTTTCTGTCCTTTTAAAACTTAAAAACACACACACGCACAAAACATTTCCTTAACCATAATTCAGACGGACCACCGGCTAAGTCAAATGAGAGTGTAGGCTATGCTAGGTATTCAACATGCACCAATCTTCCGCTCACATTATGAATTATAGCATCTGTCAAAAAGTGAAGGAGAGGAGTAGAGAAAGCTTCTCCACCCATCGTAATGAGCATCATCCCCCATTTTGCCTAACCATAATTGGATGGGACTGTCGCATGAGCATGTGCAAAAAAAGAGAGATTGATCTTATTTAACATTTTGCTGTTGGACTATGTGTGAGGGAGAAATGGCAAAAGTGATTAATTTCAACAAAATACTCTCAACATTTGATGTTGGTCTGTTGACATGTAGTAGGCTGAGCATCCACTCTGTGAAGTTTTGATTCATTTGCTGTTTGTTCCCACTGATCCAACTGACAGAATCCTGTTCCTGGCTTTGAATGTGGCGTGCTGTGCTTCCATACACTGCTGCAAAGCTGCAGTCATCTCCTTTTGATCGTGTTTTATACTATCAACTTGTTGCACTTGATTACATTTGATGAATTTTTATTTGTACCAACTTGTGAGGCAAACACCAGGCAGCTGACAAACATTACTGCTGGTTAACTTTGTGCTCCACAACACTCATTTCCTATTTGTTTTCATATTTCTAGTCATGACATTGAACCATTAAGCATCATAAAATATAGGCTACATCTAAAAGCAATTCCAGCGTCAGTGCAATTAACTCATTACTTGTGCATAATAAGTGCATACAGGCAAGTGTGTGTAACACTTTATATTGGTTTCTGCTTGTATGTGTGCGCACTCCAATATGAAGAAGAGTATACTCCAGACAGTCCTAGATAGTCACAATGGCTCACCCCAACAGCGGCCTAAATCTCCGGTACATATGGTTATTCATGCCAGGCCTGTGATGAATGACATCAGAAGTGACCCAAGTACAGTGTTCATCCCTCCAGCAGAGCTCATGAAACTTGTAAAATATATACCAAGGAGTACTAAAGTTCACTAAAAGTCGAATAATTTTATTTAAATTTCACCTCTTTAGTGTCAAATAATGGATCCTGAGTTGTTCCATTCACTCAAATAACCCACCATCCTTCTATCTGAGCCCCTAAAAAGCACAAGAGCAATTAATCATTAATTAATTGCAAATATTGCAGCTAATCCAGGATCTATAATGATAAATCAGTCAGGCTGTAGGTTATGTACTGTATAAAGCATGTGAAAACTACAGCGCTGTTGGTGGGGTCTCTAGCCACATCCCTGCCAAATTTGCTGCCGTGCATACTATTAATATCATGCCGCTTTCATGCTGCTACATGCTCTTGCCGTGCACATGCTCTATGTAATGGGAAAAACCACAACTTAGGACCACTAACAGTGGGGTATAATTTTTCTAAATTGTTCTAAAAGCCACATAATGTTAAATGCTTGTATAAATCCAACCCAAACCAGACTCTGAGGGTATTTTAGCACAGCCCCGGGCCTAATTATTATCTATCATCCAGTGAGTGGGAAACCCCTGTGCCACCACCCGCATAGAATACAGCAAAAGTAATTTGCACAGAAACAGGTTGTCTCATCCTAATGAGAAGTGGGTGGATGGAGGGTGACAGACTTGCTTGGCCCATGTGTACGCGGCCCACTGCACCCAAACTAAAGAGGGGATGGTGGTCTCTGCCATCAGCAGACATTAGGCTCCAGTGGGGAGAATAAGCTGGTTGTGTCAGGTGTCAGTGGACACTCAGCGACTGTAGAGGTCAGTACACAGACAACCAACGCTGGTTAGATCCCTACTTATCAGAGGACAAGGCCTCTATGGTCAGTGAATCAGCCCAAAGACCTGCCTTAATCCAATTAGTAATGATTTTGTTTGCATTTGTGTGTGTATGTGTGAATGTGTCTATTTTTGTAAGCTGTAAATCCCTTGTAGACCAAAGGCTGTTCTTTCATTTTTAAATAATCTAATGGGCACAGACTTTTCTCATTGTTTCATCTCGTGCAATAGCGGTGCTTTTCACAGTTCAACAGGAAAATAACAAAAACACTTGTGTATACTGTATCAACCCGATTGAGCTACGTGGGGTGCCACACATTTATTTATCAAACCGACTGTCTGTCAACACAGTCGATCACACAGTAAGCAAAAAAGGCCTGCCAGATTTCCTTGTGTGTTCCTCTCATCAGATAACCACCTCAATACCCTGAATGTTGATGAATGAAGGCCCAGATGGGCGCCATATGCAGATTTGTAGTCGTGGAGGGCGGGAAACATGTTGAAGCGAATGACCGGTGAGGGAAATTCACATACATGGAAAGACATCTCTTCTGGCATTGTAACTCTTGAAATGGCTAATTAGGCTTCAGCAGCTGGCAAAGAAGAAACTTGTCAGCAGGGGTGGCCATATATCTCAGAGCAGTTCAGACAGTTTTTTTGGGTTTGCCTTGGTTTGGGTTCCTGTGGGTTTCACAAGCTTGCCTAGACTTGTTGGTGTGTGAGGTAAGAGATCAACGTGTGAAAGACACTAAAAGAAGAGCTTGTTCTTTTTGTGAAACATTTTAGATTATATTGGTTGATTTGTACATTTTTATTTTTGTGCTTAATATTAACCAATCAAACATATTTCACACATAAAACCAGCATTATTGCGACCTACAGCCCTGCTTCCTGGAGTGGGAAGTGGAGTTGGGGTAATGGTTTCTAATCTGAGGGAAGGGCTGTGAGATGGTTCACAGGATAGGAAAAGAAAAACATTTCTGCTACATTATTAATGTTTTCACTGTCTGTAATTTTTCCTCATTAGAAGAACTGCTCACAAGTTATGGACATATACAACCTGTGACCCGAGGTCACAGCCAAATGGACATAGTTTTAAGGTGCTACACGCCAAAATGTTTGTGATTAAAAATGAAACCACAATCCTCTCAGATCCCAGCGGACTGATTTAGTGTCAACTATAATGTCCTTGAAAGATATTTAATCAAGTCCTCGAAACTAAACGACAGTATATTAAATTTTACATTGCCTTTGGAAATGACCTTCAGTCATGTTTTCTGATCTGACAAACTTTTTTGACTCATCCATTCACCATGACCTCCTCGCTATGTGATTTTATGGTGCTTTCATTAACATTACGATACTTTCACCATTGTTCCTAACAGACAGCATTCACACAGCCAGGTCATTGTCAGGTAAATGTAACATAGGTCATTTTAAGTCTTTAAAAAACGACAAATGTTTGATTATATTCTGTGGATGGATATTTTCAAGCGGGGTTACACGAGATATGTTGACACTGTGTGATTAGGCCTAACTCCAGATTCAAGCTTGTCATTCAAGGAATTTTTGTTTTTTAAAAGTGCCTCATTACACCTCTTATCCTGTTCAAGGCAACAAAGCCACACAACACAGCCAAGCCCATTTTCTGTAGCACTCCCTATTGCAATTTGAAACATACTTGAGAAACACCCCTACAACCCCAAGGCTTCCCTCCATGCTCATTGTCAAACGCAGTGAGACAATTAAGACCACATTAGATCTTTTCAAGTACTTGTAATTTCATAAGAAAGGGCTTTTTTCCCTCTTTTCCCCCTTTTTGAAAATGCAATAGGGGAAACCCGCAGTTCCTCAAGAGCCACTTGGAAAGATGGGAAACAGATATTAACACTGCGAGTGATGGTTCTCCAAGAGGCCTCCTTACTCAAAGCCCCCCATAGTGCCCGTAAAATTTGGGACCACACACACACAGACACCTGCACCCTGTGAGATGCACACACACACACACACACACACACACACACACACACACACACACACTCATATCAAGAACCCTATTTAACAGAATGACATGCACTCCAATTCAGTTGTCTATTTAAAGAAGAAACTGCAATAGATCTTGACTGATTTCTTGTCTTATATTACTCAAGGTGCAAGCTACAACTACAATTACATCCACTGATGAAAAATGGTCATCTTTTCATTAAAATAATTGAACATACTCTGTATATTTCATGCATTTGATTAATTTTCCTTGGCTCCTCATGATCTTTAACTTACCCCATGTTGTGTAACCTGGGCCTCACCATTTGGCCCCTTTCCACCATGTGAAATGTAAATGATATATTGTCCTAATTAGATGAAAAAATATGAGTAATCCTCCTAGCATGCACCACTTCTAAGGGGGTTTATTATTCTAGCCGAAGGTGCTACTCTGTTTTATTTACTTTGATCCTGCATATTTCGGACTCTTTGGTAATCAGAGGTAGAAAGTCATTACGTTGTTATCACAACTGCAGCCATGGCGGCCAAAGCTTGACACAAGACGTTAACCCGTCTGTAATGGAGAGGCCTTCACTTGCTCAGCCGCCTGGCCCACACGGCCCGCTGCCTCGGAGGAACATACATCAGAGGGCGAGGGTTTCATTACAACCACCCCTGAAAGGAGACCAGCATCAGCAGAGGTGTGGAGACCGCGTCTGCAGGGGACCCGGGGGGAAAAAAGTGGAGCAAGCTGGCTGGCCTTTGAGGAGTGAGCTCTGAAAATCAAAAGAGAATGAGTGATGGGTGTGATTTGAACCCACTCCTCCTCCCTCAGCCTCGGCAGTAATCACCACTTTAAATCAATGTGTTTAAAAGAAATATGCCCAGGGATTTCTGAGCTACAGATTTCATTAGGAGCCCTTCTAATTGAATGGAAAGTCGCTCAGCTATGTTTGTTTTTCTCAGTGCATTCTGTCACTTTGCTTTCCTTCCAGTTCTTCCCCCTTTAAGAGTGGCATTGCGTGAGTGGCAGCCATTTCACCTTGACCCGCTTGATTGACCCTGGTGATGGCAGTGAAAAAATCCCTCATCTGTGTGAAAGGTTGCCATGGTTTCGGCTGAGCCAAAACAGGGATTGTGTTTTTTTTTTGTTTTTTTTACACTTCCGTGGCTTCATGCCACAGCCATGTGGGGCTGCATCATGTCTGCTGGCCTTCTCACACAATCCCAGCACTATTGCGTGCAGAGGCTTCACTGAGAGCATGGCATTTTCACCCCATTACCTTACGCATGAGTAGGCTTGGGAGGGGCTGAGTGATAGAGGGTGGGGATAAGAGAAGAGTAGGGAGGAGGGGTGATGATACAAATTGATGGCAGAGGATGAGACACAGAACAAAAGTCATGTAACTAGGTGAATATTAGAAAAACAAATGAATGATTGAGAGACTGGAGGTTAAGACGGGGGAAGGTGACAGGGGTAAGAAATGAAATAAGAGGGAGAGAGGAAGGGAATCTCCTGATGCATTATTCAGTTCATACACAGACAGCCGGTAGAGCACTCTCTGAGGTATTACGAAGACACACACACACATGCATGCGCACACACAACTTCCACGCAGACAGAATGAGAGAATAGTCTGGGCACTCAAACCACAGACAAAACATTGAAAGCGTACACACATGCTTCCTCTCTCTCTGTCATACACAAAGGTACACTCAACCACCAACCCAACCCACACAAACAAAGTGAAACACAGTAATATACTCATTTGGTTCAATGGAAAAAAGCAAACCACCAGCAGTCGACAACAACTAATTATCCTAACATACTATAATATATAAAGTATATGTCTGCCATCTTTCAGTCGTAATAACTGTTAAGCTTTCGGTTCTCACATCTGCACATAATGCAGTTTACACGTTTATATGATAACGTGGCAGACTTATGACTTTTTCAAACAATGGGTGTCTGATTTCACAGCATAAGTAGCATATTAGATAAAAAGTCAGCATCCTCACCAGTTGATGATCCATGTAAGACAGGGAAATCAGAACCAACATTGCTCACATTCATATTACAGTGTAATGTAAGATCAGACTGTTATTTCGTTGTAATGAAAAACTTTAAGAGTAAGGACTATCGATGGAAAATGTAACTGTGACATATTGGGTTTGCTTACTCTCATGAGAAAGCACAATCCAAGAAGAGATCTCAAAGTTGAAATGATCTTAAATAAGTGTTATTTAAGTGTCCAGAATGTGGATCAGAAAAAAAGCTCCAAGATATGTCTCAGTTTTGTCTTAGTGACCCAACTTAGGGGTGGAAAATAAAGTTATTTTACTCAAGTACCTTAATTAAGTCAAATGTTGAGGTACTTGCCCTTGAGTATTTCCTTTCTAGGGGACTTTAAACTCGGAATTTCAAATCCTGTATTGTATTTATTATATTTATTGCTATTTATCTAAACCCTGCTACTAGTTACTGAGATGAAGAATCAAATATATTTTGTCACTGAAAGTAATGCACTTTCAAAATTTCATGTTTTCCTATTTGCTAAGGTAGTCACAGCCAGCGTAACTGGAACACGCACCACTTTGACATGATGTTTAGAGATTAAAAGCACCCAAGAACTGAGATTCAACAATGTCATGCAAAATGAGCACTTTTCCTTTTGATACATGATTGATGCACTATGGAATATTTTTACACCTTTATTTGAGTAGAATTTTGAGGAATTTATTGGTGGATATGGTATTTTTACGCTTTTGAATAGGATGGAAAATTGTATTATCTTTGAAGACAATCAGTTCGTCATTGTTAGTTGGAGCTGGATGGTGCAGCGGCATTGTTGTGGCCCTTTGAACAGCAGGACTAGGGTTCAAATCCAGCTCAGCACAGGCCTTTAACAAGATTCTCCAAGCATTGACCCTTGTTCAGTACCATCAAGCTCAGTCACATCTCCCTAGTGCTTCTAACTACTTTTTAGCAACAATGACCAAGTCAACTATTTGAACTCATCAGATCTCTTCCATTTCTCCTGTTGTAATCTCAATTCAGTATCCATTTGTATTACCCAATTCTCAAAAACTCAGTCCCTCTCATCTTTTCTCCTAAGGGGGTTTTAGGAGCAACAATTCAGACTGAAGTGATATCAAAAAGATATACAAATGAGATCTCAGTGCTATTTAGTTAAAGAAAAGACTATTCTGAGCAAAAGATTTGTTTGAATAGACGAATAGAACATGAAAGTGAGCCAGTGTGATAAATTTAGGTTTGTGTACCAAAAATGACTTATAAGTTTAATGAACTGTCTGGGGGTGACAATTAGTTGTTACAATGATCTAAAAATGACAATTTATGTGTAAAGTGGGGACTTGTTTTTTTTCTTTTGTGCTCCTCTCAAAAGTCCTTTTTTCTCAAGCTCGGTAGTGTTCATTACCACATGGCCTGTTAGAGAAAATATACGGGTGTTACTGAAACCCTTATGTTGCTTTAATTGTCAGAGTAAATGAAACCCTACGATAGATAAGTAATTTGGCAAGAAGTTAGTATGTGGTTTCTTACATGTCCTACCTTCTCTTTTTTTTCTTCTTAAGTGTTTTTTCCACTATTTGTACCACTTTCACCCCTTTAGAATAACATTATTATCACAAGCATGAAGAGCACCACAATTATTCACAGCCCGCTCTTTCTCAAGTTAGGAAATCGCCTTGAAAATTGGGCAGGCCTGCTGAGTGTTTGCCACTCAAGTCCCCAGTCCTGTGCTTTAGTGATGTGTGTGTGTATGTGTGTGTGTGTGTGTGTGTGTGTGTGCGTGCGTGTGTGTGTGTGTGTGTGTGTGTGTGTGTGTGTGTGTGGACATAGAAACTCCACACCATGCATGCTGTCAGATCTAAGACCGTAACATAAACCAATTTTCAACAGTGCTTTTCCTTTAATCGTGTTAAGTAACAACAACAACAAAAAAGAAATAAGGTATTATTTATAATTTCAGGACCGAATGAGGTAAAATCCAGCTGGCATGCATTTTTGGAATGATGAAATTATGAAAATGACTGTATACCACTTTGCAACACATTTAAAGGTGGATGAGGTACAGAATTACTAAAATCCTATTTAGATTATACTACACTGGCAATTACTCAAATTGCTAGTTATAGCTTTATGATTGATTTTAAGGTGATGCCTCTTAAAGCTCAGTCAGACCTGGTTTCCAGCTCCTCCTCAGATCTTTTAACCCATGAAGAGCTGGACTGCATCGTAGCAGCCTCAGGCAAAAGGGTCCCTCTGGTCTCCCTGACGTCCAGATAAATAAAAGGTCCTGCTTGAGAGACATAGGGCAGCAATATTTATCAAATCAGTCTTTTTTGGACTCTTTGGATTTTGTCATAGTTTTTATTATAAAGCAGAACATGCTAACAAGAGCAACATTTAGTATTGCTGCTTCACATACCCAGACTTCACGCTTTATACTGCAATAATCAGGCACAGCTATGTTTTATTGATTTTGTGACTTTTAACTTTATAAAGCCTCCATTCTACTTCAACATATTTTTCTTTTTTCTGCTCTACCTTGCTGTTTCTACACCACTTAACTTTCCTGCACTCTATTCCTTGTTTTTGAAGCTATACTCTACTCTTGCTTGTATACATTTTTGGAATGAGACCACTTTTCAGCACATTTAGAGGTGAATGAGGGATTAAATGACTAAAATCCTATTTGGATACTCTGCTGTAGTGTACTCTAAAGTAGTTAACCAATAATTTAGTCATCTTAGATTCTCACCCAGCATCTCCCCTGTTTGAGGATTGGCCACCAGGGAAAGTTATGGACAACTTAAAATCTGAGCAGTTCAAGACGTATTTTCCCTGAGGCTATCTGAGGCTTAGATAGTAAACACATGGTACTATATTATATTTTTTAAATTGTAGTCTTTTTTGTAATTATTAATGATGTTTTGTGTATTTTGCTGTTTATTTGCTCTGTTGAATTGCACTTTAGTGTCATTTTAATAAGGACAATCTTGTTGCTCACAATCAGCTTTGTTCTTATAGGGGTGAGGGGAATTCCTGCTATTTCTTCCCACTCTAATCTTCTTCATCATCTCTACTTTCCCACACTGTCAAAGTCCCTACATTCTCAAGTCCAGTGCCACAATATGTGGGCAATGATCTTTCTGCCCGCATTTCTCGAGTCAGTGCGTCCTTTGATGGTGATTTAAATGACATTAATCAGAAATGTAGCTATAACCATCCTGATCATTGTACTTTTTTGTATAAATACTGACAATATAGGATGGGAGAAATAATTGTGGTGATGATAAACCATGATCCATAACTCTTGCTGTCTCTGCCCTCTTTGGCAACGTTTGATAACCTGATGCATTAATACAAACCCTTCATTCACACACGCAATAAACACATTCAAGATTCACTCACTTTTTTGAGAGGAGGGGCTTTTACCCACCTAACATGTCAACAGTGTGGTAGTAGATAGTAGGTTGGTCTCTCATTGTTTACTGGAGGGACTAAAGCTGTATCCCTTAACTTTTCTGGCACAGTATCACTTTACTTTGTATTCAAAGCAGATATCACCTTACAATAGGGAAATGATGTCATAACACACAGAGAAGGGGGTCAACTCAATAGCAGAGGCCAACAAAAAAAATTTGTTGACAATCCATATAACAGAGAAAAAACATGGAAATGTGTTACCCCCAAAAAACAATGAAGCACACAGCTAATGAGTCACAGCACTGTGTGAGCATGCAGAACCCAGATGACTCTGTTTTTCCTCCATCTTTGTGCTCTTTTTCTTTTTCTTTTTGCTTTTGTGTTGAGATCTACTTCTCAAAGACATCTGGTGCACCAAAGTTTAGTCAGTGTTCATTCAGGGTAAAGACACTTAGACCAACATTATCCCTTAGAATGAATTTTTTACTTTTTAAGAATGCTTTACCTAATGAAGTTTCAGGAAATCAAAAATTTTGATTAAATTCCAAACACATACTTTAGTGGATCGTATCGGAACATGTCGGATATGGAATAAATTTGCAGACGCTTCGGTTCAAGATAAGATCAAACTTTTCTACGGACGTCAGTTTTTGAGCCATGACAAAGGCCAAAATGTGTATAAGCTCAGTTAATAAAATAGATATTTCAAAAATTTTGAATCAATGCAACCACAAGTATACATAATAAAGGTGCACAAAAATATTAGGCTGATGGGTCCAGTAGTAGCCTATGCAAGATTAGCTGTGGTCACACACACATGTGCACACACTAACACACGACCGTGTTCCCCTCGCCAAAGCAACAATGACAATGCTAACGTGGATATTTTACAGGTAGTATCATGCTCATCTTAGTTTAACATATTAGCATGCAGATATTTTCTGATGGCGGTGAACACAAAATACATCTGAGGTTGTTGTTATGGCATAAGTTTTTATAGCATTGGGTCATAAATCTAAGTAACTGGACAAACAACAAGTCCTCCAACCTAAACAACAACATAGGTTGTTTTAACTAGCCTCCAAATATTACTCATATGAGCGTATCCTATAATAGCGCCCCTACCAGTAGCGTTTCTCCATGCCAACCAAAATGACAATTTCGAACTCTGTTTCCTGACCAGACCTACGTTTTGGAAATTCACGGGACCTTCGCTACATGACATAAACATGTGGAGACCACACCAACACAAATAAGGTGAACCCCAGTTGCTAGAACATCTGTCGTGAGGTCGATTTGTACAGCTGTTGGGTTCACCGGTCAACATGTATACAATCATTGACTTAGGTTAAGGCACACACCCCGGTGTAGGTTAGGGTAAGGATTAGCGGCTATGGGGGGCTGTCAATGCCTTTAAGGGTAATATAGTTAGCTAGCTATGAAACTTTATTAAAACACTAAACAATCTTGTTTCACACGGGAACCGAAGGCTGGCCTCCTGGGTGAAAAGCAGCTAACTTACTATCTTTTCACCCAACCCAATAGCCAATTCATGGTTATTTATAATACATGACCATTTTTCTGATAGCAGTCAACACAAAATACATCTGAGGTTGTTGTTATGGCATAGGTTTTTATAGCATTGGGTCATAAATCTTTCACCATCTTTCAGTTGAATGGCCACCAGAGGTTGCTGCCACAATAAACGTAAACATGAGTTGTAATTTTGTGTGGCTAAAACGACGATTTGGTCGTTTTTCTACAACTAAAACCTGCTTAGCTTCAGTCTTTCAGCAGATGCAGGCTACAAGTTATTATGGCTGCTTTAGTCATCCCTGACTTGTCTTCAAGCTCCATTTTAAGAATCACAGTTTTGTCAACAACTATTGGATGGGTAGCCTTAGTAAAGTCAAGCCATCACCAAAAATATAAGAATTCATCCTGAGGGGATTTAGGGTTAGGCTCATTAGGATTTATTCTCTGGGGAACTTGCATGGCAATCCATCCAGTAGTCATTGAGATTTTTTAGTCTGGGCCAAAGTGGTGGACCAACTGACACTGCCATCCCTAGAGCAAAAAAATCTGATTAATGTTTAAATTCACAAAGTCAGCACTTTAAACCACACTGCAAACATTTAGCCTCTTTAAAAGGCAAAGCACTTTTCTTTCCCTTTGTTATTAGTGAATTAGTGAATTAGTTTTGTGCATCAAATAGATGAAACGTTTGTCATCTTTGAACTGCAACCAAAAACAATTATGCGAAGCAATGAAATCATTAATGTGGAAAATGGACGTACTCCTGCTGTGTCAGTGATTTTAGAGTGATTCTGTTACACACACACACACACACACACACACACACACACACACACACACACACACACACACATTTAATTTTGTATAAGGAACTGAGGCATTTCATAAAAAAGAGACAGATGAACAGCTTCAGACACACACACTCTCTCTCTCTCTCTCTCTCTCTCTCTCGCTTTCGATCTATCACACACACTTAAACACACATTGTTCCTTTGGGATCTGAGCTTATTCATGAGTCTTATTATGCCATGTTTTTCAGGTTTTTCCTTTTGATGTCTCATTGTGTTTCTCAAGCCTTTTAGGTGGTTTTCTTCTTTTCTGAGTAACGTTTCATGAACCCCCCCTAAACCCCCAACAGCAGACACACACACACACTTACACACACACACATACATACACACACACACCACCTCCCCCCTCTCCCTCTTCTCCCCACCAAACACCCACTTCACCTCCAGTATCCCTTTTGGCACTAATGATGCCATGTTGTGCATTTGTCCAATTTTCTGAAACATTCCACTGCCTCTGGACTCGAGGAGTTACTCCAGCAGGTTCTGTACGTTACTCGGAGCTGAATGGTTCCAGATTTCTCAAAAAACAAATCATGATAGGTTGTGCGTGAGAAGAGCCAGCCATTTGTTAATTTGTTTTGAGGTTTGTTTGTCTTACTCATCCATGTGTGCTTGTGTGCGAGGCAGCAGCAGAATCCGAACAGCATGTGTATATTGTATAAATCCCAATGTTAATATTAGAGGTTAAACACATTTCTTTGATACTGTTGTGACACACATCAAGTTACCTATACATTGATTTTACATTCACTTACCCCTTCTGGCTTTAAAAGGTATTAATTTTAAATAACTTTTGACTATGACTGTTATATGACGATCATTATGATATATATGTTTGTCAAATATGTTTGCTTCAATTTTTTAAAATTTATTTATGATTTGTACACAATTTCAAGACCTTTTTAGGGAGCTATATGCATTTAAGTCTCTTTTCAGACTTACTGAACTCAAATGTTCTCTTACCATCACTGCCACTATCATAAATCTATAACCCACAATAGTCTAATTGTTTCTAAATTGATTAAACTACATATGATCTCCAGATACTTTCAGTCCATTGACTGCAGCTCCAAGACTAAATCCTTTGAATCCTACTTTTGCTTCCTCCTCCTGATTCTCCATGCAAGATGCATATGCAGATTGCACATAAGCTCTTGTGAAAATAAAGGCACTTGTGGTGAAGGGTCTGAAAAGTCTCCTGAAGTAGTAGACTCTGCGGCCTAATTAACATGCCATAGGTGTTAATTGGCAGCTGGCAGCAGTCAAAGCAGTAGCAGGTGAGCACCAGCGCCTGTTGAACTTAGATGCACTGAATAGCACGAGGAGTCACTGGAGGTTTATACTGCAGCGATTTGCAAATCAATGGAGGTTAATTTGGATGTGGAAGAAGTCTGACATCATGTTTCCATCTTCATTCAGAAGGTTAAACACCATTTTCTCCTTTTTTTGTTTTGTGCCCAGAGAATTTGATTACAATATTTTAATCTGATCATTTTACTGCAGTGATGTGTGAGATTTCTTGCAGTGCAATTGCAATTGACTGTATAATTTGGAAATCACTGTGTAATATACCTTTTGGCATGGAATAGCTGTTTGATTTCATTGTAAACTGAAAAAATCTGTTATTCTGAAGCCAATCGCTTGATTCTAATCTCCTGCTAACATTTTAAAGACATACCACTTGAGTGAAAGGTGTGAAAAGCATTTATATTCTTCCCAAAATAATGTTGTATTGACAGTGCAGTGAAGGGAATGCAGAGGATTAGTATGCTTCCATTAATAATGATAGGCAGGAAGACATGCATATGGATCACTGTAAATGTGATTTTACTTTAGATTTGTACTTTAGATCCATCTGTTATTAAATCCATTAAACACACATCACTTTAATGATACAAATGAAAACAGCAGATTCCTTTTTTAAAAGGTTCCAAAATCGCACTGAGCTTTGAAATGTATTGGGTAGGTCCATTCATTGATTTGTAGGCATCAGGTGAATTCCTATTTGGATAAATAAATGCTCAAAGTTATTGCTTTGTCGTAGGATGTAACGGAATTTAAATGATATTAGTGATTTCTCCTAAAGCAGAGCAAATCCTTTAAATTAAAATCAAAATAACTCAAAATAATGTCATTTGATGCCCTTTAAAAATGACCCACACCCTGAAACCATACATTAAAAGGTGGACTGTAAAAGGCTCGAAGGAAGTGAAGTATAATGAAAATGTAAGGTTAAGGTCTGGTTAAGGCTATCTATAATCTTTCAGTTATACATCATTGTTGTGTATTGTATTGTGGTATTTTTACGTGTGTCTTGTCTTTATTTAATTGTTAAGAAGCTTTTAAGTTCCAGCTTCTCTTGGCATGGAGCAGACATTTCTCAGCTCTGCCTCTCAGTCTCCTCCCTCCACCCCTCGGGGGAGTTGTGGCCCACATTCACAGCCTCCCTGTGGACACTGAGCTATATGAACCTGACCAGTCAATTAGGAGAGAAAACAAAAACTAGCTGCAACCAAACACAACCATCGCGTGCAACCCCAGCTTTCAGCCAATAAACACACACACATGTAGCCCGCAACTTTTGTCATGACTGGATTATTAGTTGTAACTTTAGATATAATGCTCTGTTACAGCCACACACACACACACACACACACACACACACATATCAAAATAAGAAGTTTGGAAGAAAATAATAAGGAAAAACAACTTCATCAACCTAAACGGATAATTGATCCCCTTCAGACATGTTTACAGTCTATGTTTAAGATACATAAAATACTCTGCTTTGAATAATAATTTATGTCTGATACTGCAGTGAAAGAAATAGCCTGCTTAGATCTTTTACTTGAGTTAAAGCAGCAATGCCACGGTGTTGAGATACTCTGTTACAAGTAAAGAACTTGCATTAAAAAATGCACTTGAGAAAAAGCACAAAAGTATCAACACATAAGTAAGCATTGTGCAGAATGGCCCGTTTTAGAATTATAGCCTAAATTATTGGATCATAATTACTGATACATTCATGTGTAGCTACATCAATTTAATGTTGCAGCTGGTAAAGGTATAATAATAATAATACAGCATTATTTATTTGATTATATTTTAATTAAAAAAAGGTTCAGTTTAAAATTCTTAAATAAGATTTACTTCCCCTACACCAATCCAGAATCTGTAAATATGCAAATCTTTTTAATTTCAAAAGTTTAACCCTGGACACAAGATGTCTCCTAAAAAGTTTCAGACTCAGTGTTTGTGCACTGGGGTTTTTTAAGGTTTCCACATCACACTTGTGTAATTTGCATAATCTGTGGACCACAGTTGGCTTTCAGACTAGTTATGATGTCACAATATCATCTCATACTTACACATGTTGAACGCAGATTTAACTTTCTTCCTTCAGCAGATGAATGTGAACAGCTAAGTGTCAAACTCAGCACACACCATTCTCCAGATGAATTAACAATAAGCAAAACACATGAAGGGATAGGACATGTTTTTCTAAGTCAATAATATAGTATGTTCCAATGATTTACTAAACAGCTAATCTGTGGATTTCCTGAAAGAAAGCTGTAGCTGTATTTGTTGTCCCCTTCCCCTGACACTCACATTTGACTGAACTTGTTCTTTTCATGTCTAATAAATAAATAAATAAACATCCCTTCCATTTGTCCTGTCCACAGAGGTGATTAGCTTATTGAGCTTTGATCCATTTTTAAAAGATATCTTCTTGTTTAAAGGATCAGCCTATTATTTGGCCTATTATTTGGATGCTGCATGATTATTATTGAGGAATGAGAAGATAGTAGCTGTAGGCTACATTATATGAGGCATTTAATAAACAACCTTTATTGGATTTATTGATGTTAACTGCGCCAAAAGAGGTTTCTGTTTAAAAACAGATCTCAGTCCCATTGAGACCTACCTGTTGAAATAATAAAGTTTTATATAAAAAATAATTTCAAACACATATTTGGACCTGCAGGGACACCTTGTCGTTAACATGTAGGCCACACCTGCAACACAAACGCAAATTTAGGCAAGATTAGAAGTTATTCTACTTCTTTGGTAGTAGCTGTAGGTCTTCTTGAAGTTATTTGTCAGAATTTTCGCCAGTAGGCCTAATGTATGCAATGCACTGAAGAGTTTGTCAAGACAAACAACACAAGTACCTACATCTTCTTTCCTTAACCAAACAAACTTATGAATAAACAATTATAATTTGTACAGTTACTTTCCTATAACTTTAATTACTAAAATAAGTAGCATATTCTTAAAATTATTTACAGACTTCTTAAAATTACCCTTATAAGCCTGTGTCAAAAAGACATGAAAACTCGTGTCATATCTGCTTCTTGCATGCTGCAGACATGCAGCTTTGGGCTACACTGGGTTTGTTCTCGAGCATTTTGTGAGGCTTTGATCTGATGTAAAAATGTGAGTCGTACATAGTGCGTTTGGCGGTGAAGGAAAGGGGAACAGCTTCCTTAGCTTTGGGGCAAAACACACTCGTCTCTTTCATCAATTAGCCTACCTCCCACCAGGACTCAGCCCCACATGGAGTTTCCCCTAAAACATATTTAGCTTCCAGTTCATGGGAAAACAAAACATCCATTTTTAAACAGATTTTTCATCAACGTGACTGTTCGACATTAATATTTTACTTGTGATGGTAAAACCAAGCAACACAGTTTAGACAGCCAGCGAGTCAGATGTTTGCTTGTGAGCATATGAGCCTGAATAAATCTGTTCAGTCACTCCAGGTGGCGAGTTTCTTCAATTTATTAAATTGCAACATTTTGCCAATCCCCTTGCACGGAAAGCATTGTTTTCTTTTTTTTTCCACAGGGCATTATGAATAATTAGAGGGCAAATACAATCCTGCTTAAGGGACACCGGGAAAGACCTGCTCTGCGCCGAGGCGCTTGTGCCTAATGCCAAACTGTAAACCAAAAGCAGCTGTGAGCGATCAATAATTAATATGCACCGGTCGCGCATGGGCGATGTTAACTGTATTTGCTGGGATGTTTCACCGGAAAATCTTATTTTAACTGTGTGACCATATTGTAAGGAGTAATGAAGGAAGTAGCCTATCGAGTTGCTTTACTTAAGTAGGCCTCCAAGTAATACCACTGTGTAAAACACTCAAATACAAGTCCTGCATTGAAAATGTAGGTATGCAAGTAACAAAATGTAGCCTACTTAAATATCACAAACACAGACAAACGACCCCAGTTAATGGAATAATGTTATATTTGCTTAAATTGTTATTGTATCGTGCAGCATTGTACCGTTGCAGTTGGTCGGGGGGGGGGGGACTATTTTTTACTACTTCTTGTATGCTGTTGATTCATCTATAACAATGCATCATATTCTCATCATATGGTTTGTATGAAACATTTAACTGTAACTGCTACTGTACTCGTGATTGACTTGAAATAGCAAAATATGCAGTGGCATGAACTACTAGTTTTTTTGTTGGATTCTTTAGAGAATCACTCTTTTTGATTTCAAAATAAATGTAAGCAGATGAAGTAAAGTTTCTGAAACGAGCTGATTTGCATTGAAACATATTTTGACAACTCAAAAAGTCATCCAACAACGAGTCAGGGTGGATTTTTCCAGGCCACAGCATAGCAAATGCCTTTAATGCAAAGTGTATGACTTATGGATTTCACAAAATATGTCTGACATTTTTCTTAATTGTTGCATGTGATGTTGAATCAGATTTCGACCTGCTCTTTAAGTAGGCCTTTTACATACAAATAATGCCTAATTTATACTAAAAGTATTGTGAATTTTCCAATAAAAAAAGGACTACACTCTCGATTCAGGAGTAAATCCTGGAAAAGGAATCATCACAATTTGCTTATTGGCTCCACTCACTTAAGAACTGCTAAACTCCTTCTAATCAGCCAAGTTTGCGGAGTTTGAACTGGAAATTCTCCAGTCAGCAGATTTACCTCAGTTGAACTAAAAAGGCTTGTGGGTCCTGTACTCTGACTGCTCCACCTCTGGAAACAATTCAAAAAATAATTCTAACAAAACCACACATGCAAACATCTAAAGATCATGAACAATGACAGGTAGACAGATTAAACAACGATTTCTGGTGTTCTGCAATGATGTAAAAGTTTTTAAAACGTGTTTAACATATCAGTAAAGTACTTCAGAAAGATTCAAAAGGTTGATGTTCGATCTACAACCGCAAATTATAATTTCTAAAAAATTGTGAGTATTGAAATGAATAGCCTACTTGAGTTGTTAAATTCAGAATAAAGTTTTAATGTCTTATTTTAACTGGGCGATGGGTGATTTGGAAAACACAGTGTACTAGTTTTAAGAGTTTTCATCAAGTGTCACCAGGTGTTTCTTGACAGAAGGCAGCGATGTGTCTGTTTTTCAGTGATTTGTCAGACACTTGTTTCTAATTTCTGAAACACGTAAAACGACATCAGCAACGATCACTTGGTGGATTTTTCTTATTTGTCTTCCAAACGTTTTTAGAGTTTGGTAAGAGATTAAAATAACTTGTAAAGTTGCTCGGTTCACATTCACAGAAATTCAGTGTGGAGATTTTTTTGTACAGTTTTTTACTGCGCGCATGGTGATGTTAAAGGCTGTGACAAAGCATAAAGGAAATTCCATTTTCCCTGTGGGAGCCCACTGGTGCCTGCTCACAGAAGCGATCTGCTGTAGTTTGAAGAAACGTTCCCAAGATTTCTATCGGTGAAATGATCCAGTCGATGCAGTCCTGGTGACTTCAGGCTATCAGATACATTTCTGCAGCCAAATGGCATCGTTGCCGGCTACTCGACTGAAAAGATAAGGTGCGTTTGGGAAATGTTTGTTTCTGTGTTTAGTCAGATTTAATGACAACATAAACTTATCTTGAAAACCATAATGAATGTCCATTAGAACTACAAAGGTTTCCAAATGGTGCGCGTTCAAGGGAATATTTTAGTGTCATATCAAAATTACAACTCGAGTAAACCAATTTTCTCCACACAGGAATAAACACAGACTCAAGTGAACCGCAAAGATCAAGCTCAGGGAATATCACAAAGTGTTTTCCAAACTGCAGCAGACTTCTTGAGCAATTAAGAGTGTTTGGCTTTGAATGGTAAAGGAAATAGCTTTCCTTGCTGTTAAATGTCACCAGAAACGCGCCTGGGGCATAAAGTGACCACTTTGTTTTTGTTTTGTGTGCTTAAATCCCTCTCAGTTACAACGATTGTGATATCACAGGAGAAAATGGGCGTTTAGGTCAAACCAAAGTCTACAGAGGCCACTGTAGAAAGCTTCATTTTCTACTTTGAATAAACCTAGTCGAATTAATCAATGCTGGTTTAGGGGGCAAATTGGGAGTCAAATATTGTACTTTTTATGAAGGGGTTTATGACAACAAAATGCCTTTTTTGTTTGCACATTAAAACCAAATCATTTGAACTTTGTTCCCTTTTTTTTCGTCTTTACTCCAAACATGCGCAATTATTATCACCATGTGAATGTCTGAGAGTACATAGGATTTAAGACAATAATGCAACAAGTTAGGGAGCTTCATTAGGAATATTTCATTTGTGGCAAAAGTACTTGCACAAGAACTGAAAGACATTTAGTAAAGTTAATCCAGTGGATAAGGATAAGACAGAACCACATACCTACTGACAGTATTTAAAAATTATGGTGATTTAGAATATTTCTGTTAGTAAAAGACTGCCCAAAAGCTAATCCTTTCTTCTATTTTTTGTGCCTCTGTGTCTTAAATTGCTTTTGTATTTATTAATTTACGGGAATACTCGTGTCATTGAGTTCTTCTTAGATTTTTTTTCAAACTAGCAGCACATTTGGATGAACTCCTAACTCTGAACATGATTGTCTTTTCACATTACATGTTCCTTGGTATATTCACACACCTCTTTAAGTTGTAACAAACGTGGGTCACGAGTACAAAGAGTGGTGTCTGCAGGAATTCCCTCAGGTCAGAGAGAAAGCTCTGTTTTGAGGACCTTCTTAGCAGCCTTTGCCTCACTGGCCTTTGACCCCAGCCAGCCCTCTTTAGTGAAGGAGCATAATCCACCTAACATGGATTTAAACAAACAGTGTAATCCATAACACTCAGCCGTTGCACACCATCTCATTCAGGTTATGAGCCCTGCTGCTGTTATGACTGCGTAGCTTTGAGTGGGTGATATGTCTCACGGACTTTATTGTCCTTTGGCAGCAGGAGCAAGTTCTCACTGTAATTTCATGTGGTAACATTGAATTTCTATGGTGTAAATTATCTGTAACTGTGAAGGTGTTCTCCTTGTGATTCCCCTGCGAGTCACCCACCTGCATCATAACTTGTGATGATGTGAAAATGGGACTGTGAAACGTGGTCATTCTGCTTTTCCAGTGCACAGCCCAGCTAGCTCTGTATGGGCTTCAGTACAGCTGTGTTTGTGGCCCTTGCACCTCTGCCCCCGCCTGCCTCCCCGCCGCTTCAAGCCTCACTGCTCCCCCCTCCTTCCTTAAAAAAGTTCATCAATATTTTGGTCGACCTTTGACTTGACCCGCACAATTAAACAATGGGATTTTGGGTACACTAAATGGCCTGGCTTTGCTACACAGGGCAGACTAATGAGAGGATGTCGTCTTTAGTTTATAGTTCAGTCCAGAAAGCAGTGGAGCGGAAAAACAACCCGGCGTTCCGTTAAGCTGCCTCACGCAAACTTTCAAAGCAGGGGCACTTGGAATCAGACTGGGCTTTCCAGTGTCATTTACCTTCACTTATAGATCCCCGCCCATCCATCGTCATCCCCTCCTCCAAGTTTCTCTTGCTCTGGTCTTGTGAGTTTTCATTTTCTTTTAAGTTAGGTTAGTTGCATTTCCTCTTCCAATCCTCCCCTTGTTATATGCGTAACAAGAGAAACAAACACTTTGCAGGTTTACATGAACAGATGTAGAACAGTGCTGATTGTGTTGTGCATGTGTTGTCATACTCATTCTGTGTTTGTTTGTGTGTATGTGTGTGTGTGTGTGTGTGTGTGTGTGTGTGTGAGAGAGAGAGAGAGAGACAAAGGCTGTCGTTTGTATGTTTAGCTGTGTTATTGATGTACTTTTCCCTCGGTATTGCCAGTGTTGCTTTTTCAGTCTCCCAGCTGGAGTAACAACTGACTGCTGAGCCACTTTTTTATTAAAAAGCCTAACAGTTTTACTCATGTACTGTAGTACTTTAGTACATTTAGACATATTTTTTCTTCCATTTTATGCCACTTCATCTCCAATATCAGAGGCAAATATTGTTTTTTACTCAACTACATTTATTTTTTATTTTACAGCTACAGTTAAGGAAGGAACCTTTGGAGATTAACATATATTTACATATAAAAGCTATGATAATGACAATGACAATTATAAAATACAGTGTATAGTTGTAGATTAAACCAGTGGTTCTCAACCTTTTTGGCTTAATTGAAATGAAGTATACTTTGTCCACCCCCAAGGTAGGGAGCCACTGGATTAAACTACCCAACAGTATAGTGGTTAAATAAGCTCCAATCCCACATGAAAATACTGCTTACATGTCAATGATTCAATGGTGACAATCCAATAATATAATATATTACACTTTAAAACTGACAGGGGATATTCTGCTAAATAAGTACTTTAAGTAAAGGTGAAGTTTAATGGGGTATTTTACAAACAAATTGGGGAAAGTTACTTCCAATTACAAAACAAACAAACAAACACAAGGTAGGTATTTTCTTGGCTGATTACAGTTTTTTTACAGAGTCCGCATATTTAGACATATTAAAATTTTAAAGAAACTTTGCCCCCTCAGCAGATGAATGTGAAAACAGTCTTCTTGATCTTAAACATCAGAGTAAAGTAGCAATAAGCACAACACATTTTTGAGTGAAGGGGGACTTTACATTTGACTACTTTAAAGGCAGCAAAAAACAACATAACTAAGGGTAAATTTACCTTTACTTTACCAAAACTGTATTCCAGGAAGTGTAGAGAGAGCCTTAAAAACATTTAAACATTTACATTAAAATAAAATGCACATGAACATTTAGTTAACTGAATATGTAAATGATGAAAAATATTTTATTCCAGTGGTATTTATAGTTTTTGGGGGGTGGATTAGGGGGATTAGGACACATGACCTCAGTATTCATGAAATCCTACCCTGTGACTCTGAACAAAATATTTAAACCTCCTAACAAGACATGGATGACATTTATTCATACTGTAAGCTGTTTTAATTTATGTGTCTTTAAAGAATCTTAAAAAGTTAAAAACCAGTCGATGAAACCAGCACTTGATGGTTTTCATGACTGAAGCTAAGCAGGGGCTGCTCTGCATCTAAATGATTTATTAATGCATCAGCTGTATGTTTATGTAGCATAATGGCAGTGAATCTATCACTGCCATAATATTGTCACAATGGAAACATGTGTGTTGTTACTGTTATATATCTGAATGCCAGTAATAGTATTGCTAGAGCCCCTCCACCCCCCTACATAAACACACACATGCGTACACACACACTTCAACCCTATGGTCCACATACACATACTGGCTCCATCTCCAATCATTGGTTCAGTCTTTCGAGGAACCTCCTCCCAGAGCGGCAGACTCGATATCTTTCGCTCTAATAATCTCTCACAAACGCTGCGTGTGGCTTTAGTGTCCCTGAGTACTCTACGCACGAGATGTCTCATATAGGACTCACTGTATGACCACACAGACAAATAAACATACCGTACACACGCATAAACAGCGCCCCAGCGGTAATATTCCTCCTCCACAGCACTGTTATATTTTTACATCACTGTCTTGGCAGCTTAACATTAGCTCTGCTGTTTGTCTTTCATGATGTCCCGTAAAATACATTTGCTCTTCTTGCTAATGTGCTTGAAGGGACTTTCCTTTATTCACATCATCATAAAAGCCCTGAAATATCACCTGATGTGTTGGATGAGGGGATGGACAGTATGAGAAATAGCAGTGACAAAGGATTGAGATGAATGGATTTGGGAGAGGAGGACCGGCTGTCTCAAAAGCAGGGGGAGGAGGGCTGTGTCATGCACAGAAATGTGTGTGTGTGTATGTGTGTGTGTGTGTGTCTTTGAGATGGAAATAGACAAGGAGACACATTATGGGATTACAGATGTGATTTTGGGATAAGGGGAGGTTAGAGGACCTGGCAGTCTTGCAGTGAGAGGAGTGGGGGAGCGATGACTCGTGAGCCCTCAGCCCTAAAGGAGTTTCACACCCAGGCAACAACAACACTCACAGGGGAGCGGTGAATGTCCAACAATATAGTCAACAGATTCCTGACGGCATGACCAACAGGAAGACAAAATTTTTAATAGAGAATGTATCTTGAAAATAAGCAAATGTGTCTTTTTTTGGCCCATTGTGATGGTGACTTGCTAGTGGCTCTGTGCTAACGGCCACTTTGCCCAGTGAAAAGGATTCATTACAACTGAATCACTTACACCAGACTGACACCCAGACTTCAACCCGCACACCTCACAGCGCTGATGAGAGCGCACTCTTCCTCTTTGTGATGCAGGCTGGTTACGGGTCCTGTGACCTCTAGAGCAGGAACAAAAACACCTAAAAGTGCAGTGAGGTTATTTTCGCTTTATCCACCCCGTTTGACACTTTTAATTTCCACTGGTTCGCACAATTTTTGTAGGTCAGAGTTTTTGATTTGCTCATTTTGTTAAAAGAAAAGTTCGACATTTTTGGAAAAAAGCTCATACTTATCTACCAATGAACATGCTTGGTCAGTTTTGGGGGTATTTTAAAATGTTTTCTTCTCACCCACAGTAAGACAAATTCATCTATGCCCTTTCTATGGCTCTTCATGCAGTTTAATAGTGTGATATAATAAAAGCTGAGATTAGCTTAGTTTATAGACATCTATGACATCAAGAGGAAGTTCTTAATAAGTAAGGGAATGCACCAGTACACTTCTCGAAAATTTAATAGCTGATGTAAGAAAACTTCACAGTGGAAATAAAAATGTCCAATTAGCACACAGAACCATGTTGAACAGCCAAAGTAGCTGAATGGAAATCTGCATACTTCTGTGTGAAAAAAGGTTGGAGATGGACACAGAAAATTTGATCTGGAAATGGAGGTTTCTCTGAAACATATTAAAAATCTATTTGTTGCACATTACAGTAGTATACCACATGTAACCACTGCTGGCAAAAAGTTATGGTTCAGCAAACTACTTTAATCCATCTGCTGTTAAACGAATAAATTGACATTTATGGAAATACGAGTATCCGCTTTCTAGCCCGGAGTTAGATGAGAAGATTGATACCACACCATTTGTACATTGAAAAACCCAACCCAAAAAATCCTAATAATCCTCTGCCCAGTTTGCTGTCAGTTTGTCAGTAGCCCAAATGCTGCCCAGGTGCCACCTATCATAATAATAATAAAAATTTGCAGAAATGTTGTATGAACTTGTTAATGCATTGAGTCCCGGTACCTTCCTGATATATGTTTACTTGTAATTAAACATAATCGAGCTGTAAAGGGGATAATCTATCATTCCTGTTGCTGTGTCTATCATTCCTGTTATTGGCCAGTAGAGTTACAGATTATGGGCTGTAGACGAGGCCATGCAATGACAGTAAAGTGACTCAAAATATTTAAAAGTAGACATACAGTAGGCTAAGTGCCATAGACAAGAAATTGCAATTGCAAATTTTTGGTAATGCAAAAGTTACTCATCTCAGTAAGTAACGCTGAAACAAGTTACTTTTAAAAGTAACGTTACCCAGTACAAGGTGGGACCTTTATATACTGTCTATGGGTGGGACCAGTAACTTCCTGGTGTCTCTACTGGTTGGCTGGCAACTGCTCAGAGCCAAGAAATAGACTGGCAGATAACACCTTATAAAATGGGAAATTCACATTTTTTGGTATGAATATAACAAATGAGATACAACATGGTAATTAGTGACCTTTAGAGGTGCTGATAGGAAGATCTTGTTACCTTTGGACAGAGTCAGGCCAGCTGTTCCCCCCTGTTTGCGGTTTTTATGCTAAGCTAAGGTAGCCAACTGCTGGAGGTAGCATCATTATTACAGTACAGACATGCAAGTATCTCATTTAATGCTCAGCAAGAAAGCAAATCAGCATAGTTCCCAAAATGTGAAATTGTGGGACTGAACAGCAGCAGAATCTACCTCAAAATAAGCTCTCATAAATGAAAACATGTGCAGCCGGCCGTATAGAGGGAAAAATGATTGAGAGCCACAATTGAAAGAGGAAGTAAAGAGGGTCAAAAAGTGATCTTTATTTTCTTAAGCATCCCTACCTCTTCTATTAGCCAGTGGTAGTTTCTTAACCTTTTTGGTCTTGAATCAAGGGCCTGCTCCGTTGAGTCCCCCCCCCCCCACCTCCAAAAGGAATTAGACTGAAATTACAGCATGAGGTCATGGATCCCTGGCAATGAACTCAACAACTGAGAAAAAGGGGTTTAGCAAAAAAGATTTCAACCCTTTGAAGAACATGGCTTGGTATAGAAATAATCATAAAAAATAAAGTAAATTATATTTACTGAAGTATGTCAGAGCATGTTAAAGCCAGAAACCTCAAAGTGGTAGGACTATAGCAGGAGTTTTATGGAAGTGGTCAGTTTCGGCATTCTTGTGATATTCCCAAGGAACTAAAGATAGCAGGGCTGTAAAGTACACATAAAGGCTTGTGTACAACAAGGATATACATACAGAGTGTGTTAAAAGTTAAAGTTTGTTCAGATAGGTACCTAAAATATCAGATGTGTTACAATGTTTTTACAATGACTGCCACTCGCCTTCTAATTATGTGATCTTGCAAAATGTTTGTGGTGTTGCATCAAGTGTATATTGTTAGGACGGCAGCGAGTAAAACACCAAACAGGAGAGGGGAGGGGGTCCTCACTGTTCTCAAATTGATGAAAGAAGTAAAAACCAAATTCCAAACTTTGCACTTGGCTAGTTATGATAGCTGCGTATGATGTTGTTTTCTCATGGCGCTGTGTTTGGCTTTTAACATGCTTAAAGTGAAGGTTTCTTTGCTTTGCTTGTGGTTTGTCTTCATCCAACAGTTTCACTTATGGGGATTTCAAAACAAACGCCGTGGGACATCATTTCAACCACAGTACCTTCACATGGAGCAGACTCTCTACACAGTGATGTAGTCCTTCATTGATTTTTAAGGGCCAATGTTAGATGTTGCAGTAGGAAACCACTATACATACTTACTTAACAGACAGGCACCTCATACTGTATCTTCTCAGTAGCAGAACTACACATGCTTTTCCTCAGCAGTGGGGAAAGATTGTGACTCATCAGCTTTGTGACATGCTGACTCCCACAGAGGTGACCTACTGCTGGGTGGTAAATGTGGAAGTTTTTTTTTATGCAGAAGTAACAACATGGCAACATGCCTACAACAACAAATACTACTGGGTTGTTGAAAAATCATAATCATTATAGTAATGCTTTATACTATTTATATAGAAATGTTTAAATAGAACTTTACAAAGTGGTTAACAAAAGGAGGAAAAACTAATGAATACAGATAGAAAGAACAAAAGAACAGGACAATAAAACTTAGGCTAACATGATAAATAAGCATTATAAATCAAACCCACAAAAAGGTGGAAGAAGGCAACAGATACAGTTTAAGACAAAATTGCCAAATTACACAAAATATTTTAAACGAGACTGAAAAAAACATTTAACATGATATGTTGTTTCAGAGCTTAAAGGCCACAAGTGCAAAAGCTCAGTCTTCTGGTCTCTCAGTTGGTGAGACTGTTTGGAGACCTTAGTCAGGTGACCACAGACAAAATGTACTGTGGGTTTTGCTGAGTAATGGTAATTAAAATAATTTAAAAACTGATTTTAATGTGAAGTGGGTGCCAGTGTAATGAGACTAAGTAATGGGAGCAGGCTGTTTTGGTGTTTGTTAGATGTCTTCTGTTCATTAGGAGCAGCCAGTACACACACACACAGGACAGACAACCTCCAACAGAGATGAACCCAAAGCAATGACAACATGTCCTATCAACACAACAGTCACACTGTAATGGACCTGTCTACAGCCAGTAACTGGCAAGAGCTGACTGGAAATTGCAAAACAGCACTTGTTCAATTCAAGCTATTTAGAGTTTTTCAGCTACTGCAGCGGAAGTAGATATGTTTTAATTAGTTTGCATTTACTGTGTGTGTGTGTGTGTGTGTGTGTGTGTGTGTTGGAGAGCAGTGTTCCTTTCAAACTGAAGTTACATTAAGCAGTGCAGCACAGAGAGGGACGTTGTGGAAATGTAATCAGAACAATAGCAATAAGTAGGACATTATCATCTGTAAAACAACAATGATTGGCTTTTCGGATTTTACCTACAGAGTTTGATTATGTTTCACTCTGTCTTACATTCTGCTTCAACCTGCTGTGCTGTAACCAACTTAATCATTATAAATATCAACTTGAGCTCTACAGTAGTTTATAAGCTGATTATAAGCTTTATAATCACAACATTTTAGATATCCAGAGAAAGCCAAATACAACTGGACCAGTGTTGAGTGAAATGACGTTGATGATTTTGCCTTATTAGTCTGTAATGCAGACTCAGTTAATGAAGTTGGAGTATCAGAAAATGATTCATTTGGTTTAGAGATGTTTTAAGAAATGTGTACCAACAACCATAAATTTCATGAAATTTAATTATAACAATATTTTGGGATAACTGAATGTGAAGAAACCAATGAATACAAAATAATCTATACTTTTTGGTCACTCAGACCTTCATTAGGGAAAATTCACTGAATCATATTAAAGGTCCTACACACCTGTCAATAACCTATTTATTATTTGTCTTGAGAGATGCGGCAGGTATAGTGATACTATTTGCACCACATGAGAAATTACCTCAAACATTTCAAAGTGACAATTAACATGAACATACTGCTCATATGAACAATATATGTATGTATGTGTCAGTTGTAGATCTTGTGCTGTATTTTATGCTCTGTTAATGATTGTATGCTGTTCCTCAAATGTAAGTCGCTTTGGACAAAAGCGTCTGCTAAATGAGTAAATGTAATGTGAAAATACTGCGCACTGCAATGTAAATTTGACAATGTGTCAGGGTGTATCTTATTGTTTTAAATATTTTATGTTTATATTCAGAATCAGAATCAGAATCAGAAATACTTTATTGATCCCCGAGGCGAAATTCTTTTGTCACAATTGCACTTGTCAAAGGTAGATAAATAAAGAGTATATAAATATAATAGTTTAAATATAAACAATAAAGACAAATATAAAGGTGTGTGGGTATGTACAATATTTACATTATTAAGAATTATTATGGTGAACCAAAAAGAACAAGTGAATAAATAGCAGCAGAGAATATTGCACATTAATTATTAGACAGGTAATATTGGACAGAAAATAGATTCACAGCATGTCCCAAAGACTTTTTACATACATCTATATGTAAACCTGATTTCTACATTACCCAAGCTACAACTAGACCATTAGACCAGTCGCTAACTAGTAGTGGCTAATGAAGCCTTGAGCTAGCCATCAATCCATTGACGAGCAAATTCAGCAGACTTTGCATAGCTCCTGTTGGAGTTACAAAATGCTTTTTCACACAGTATCCCGCTGTAAAGACCTGTAGACAGACTTTTATGTGTAAACCTGGCAGATATCCCATTTAATATGATGTGTGATTAGAGTACTGCCTGCACTGGCACTATATCCCCCAAGGAAACAGGATTATATGTTACAGGGAAATATCCTCAGTAAATAAATTCTGATATGTGTCTCATTTCCATCACTGTGTGATGATGGGATCTGTAAAGGTGGATGGCTTAAACTTAATTCTTCAACACACACCCATAAATACACACAGGCTAAATAAGGAAGGTCAGAGAGAGTATGTGATGTGAAACATGATGAACTGGAAAAACAAGTCAAATGATGGTACTGGTAGTGCTCCAGGATGAACTAAACATTAAATCACCGGCACTGGTATATATTATAGATGGTATGAGAGACATTCATTCTGATGAAAGTGTTAGAAGTGTGGGTGGTCGATCTGTGCGCCACACCTCAGTCAGACTCACATCCAGCACACTTCCTTTGAAAAGAGACGCGACAAAGCATGCTGCTTGAATGCGAGCAATCACAACAACATGTTGCAGATCGCTTGTTCACATGTCATGAGTTTGCAAATTCTTTCCTATGATGTGAATCCATCTTAAGACATCACAACCTCGTTTTGCTCTTTGTCTAATCCTGCACGTACAACTTTAATGACCTCAGCTGTATAAACAAAGAGTGTACGCATCTCCTCCTCCGCGCCCTGTCCTACGGCAGGTCCCTGGAGGCTGGCGTTGGTGAGGGGGAGATCGCAAGAGTAGGGTTTGGGGGGATCCAGATGCTTGCTTCGAAGGAAGCTAAATAACTTCAAGGTTCACTTGGTTAAGCGCGTAAGACATATTTCAACACTTCCTTCACTTTCTCCCTCTTACTCTTGGTGGGTGTGCCTCCACTGTATGTTTGTCTAAGGCAGTGTGAGAGAGGGAAAGTTTGTGTTATTCTTCATTGCATATCAATCCTTCTACATTTATACAGCCAAAGGGTGTCTTGTTGAAAGAAAGAATATCAGGAATCACGTGCACTATAACACCAGTTTAGAGCAAGGAGAAGAAAAGCAAACAAGTAGTAAAGGGGGGAATAGAAATGTTATTGTGAGTAAGTGTGAGTAAGGTAGTTAGACGCTTGCATTGCTTTCCCTTTCTCTCTCCTTTTGCCCCTCAGGCTCCATAAAATGGCAGTTGATAGCAGGCTGTCCCTGTGGAGCATCACTAGGATAAACACACACTCATGAATGGCCTGCATTGAGCCGGGGCTGGAAGGGGATGCAGGGGAATACAGGGGTCACCAGTGAACCCCTCCTAACGGGGAGAGGTCACCACACTGACCGCCCTCATAGCAGTCAAAGACAAGGAGGATAAATTCCCTTCTCCACTCCTCCACTGCCATCAGGCCTTGTTCCCTCCATCCCTCCCTTCCACATCACTAAAGACTGAATTGATAGCCCCATGAATCCCCCTGCTCTGCTACTGAGAGACTGATTATTTGTTTAGACTGGAAAAGCCATTAAGTATTAACGAGAGAGTATCAATCTGTCAGGCTGTCAGTTTGAGCTACTCTGAACTGGAAATCAGGTAACAACAGTGGAAAGTACATTTAATGGTATATCCTGAACTAAATAAAGTGTAAAATAATAATAAACTGTCTTCCTTCTAAACAACAAGAAGTTAATATGTTCTTAATATTCTGTCTAGGCCAAAATGCAAATGCAAATGCAAACTTTTCTCATTTTCATTCTGTCTTAAAGCCTTCAGACATGCGATACTTTCAGGAAGGAATAGTTTGACACTTTAAGAAATACGCATATTTGCTTTCTTGCCAAGAGTTAGATGAAAACATTTACACCAAAAAACTGAGTGTGAACACTGAGATAGTGAGCTTTAGAGGTGCAAGAAGGAGTATTTGTTTTTACCTTTGGACAGAGCCAAGCTAGCTGTTTCACCCTGCTTCCAGTCAATATGCTAAGCTAAGTTCAGCCCTAGTTTGTGCCTTTCATGTAATACCATTGCATTCGAGTCACAGAACTCAGCATCCAAAAACCCAAAAAATTATTACCAGAAAAAATATACTTCAAAGATCAAATCAGAGGCTTGTTTAATAATTTAAGACAGTATTTCCTGAAACATTAAAGATAAAAACACTTTTTAAACTAAACATATTTTCATTCTGATAGTCAGAAGAGTCTTTTAGGTTTCGGGAGATACCTTTAGAACAGTGGTAAGTGTTGTTAAGCGTCTTTCTGAGTTTTTCAAAGATTGCTGGGCAAACTTGGGTAAGCTAAGCTAACCTTAACCTACTGGCTCCAGCTACAAATTTACCATACAGACATGAGAGTGGTATCGATCTTCTCATGTAACTCATGGCAAGAAAGTGAAAAACTATTTCCCGAAATGTCAAACTATTAGTTTAGTTAGCCAGATAGATTTAAGTAGTTTGCTGAGGCACTTGGAGAGAGCAGATCTCCGTCAAGGCCAATCGTCTAGTCTTCTATGATATGCACATCTGCAAGCGCAACCACTGCATTTGTCTTTCCAAAACTATAAGAATTACAGTATGTCAATATGGCTGTGTCTATAATGGAAGCCTCATCAATTTGTGTGTCCACCCCATGATTAGGATCTGCTCCAAAATGTTATGGGTTTTTCCTTGGCACTTGCCACACCCTTACACCGAGTTTCATGAAAATTGGGCCAATAGTTGGGTACGGTTTCCATAATTCTGCTGACTGACAGACAAACAAACAAATGGCATGAGAAACGTACTTAAGAATATTTTAATCCTCAAGAAATAGATTTGGAATGTGTTGCTTGTGGTATTTACACTTCAGTTTTTCTACATACAAATATGAGTCAATCTGCTCATAACTCCCAGCAAGAAAGGGATAAACATATGTCAATATATTAGTTTAAGAGCAGATGGATTTAAGTAGTTCGCTGCTCCACAACTTTTTGCCAACACAGCAACCAATAAAATAGTGGTTCCATTTGGAAATTAAGTATTATGCACATACTGTCCACTCACTTCAACACTTTTTACATACTGTTATTACTCCCATTACTGTTAAGTACTTCTGATGCTGCTGGTATTTCAGTATAGATAAAAGTATAAGGTGTACATGTTTCAGATATAGGTTGCACTACACACTTTATAATGCTCCAGTCACACCATGCTCTTACAGTAATAGATCGGCTCTGTCTCATCAAGTGTCAGTTACTGTGTTGTGTTGTATGCTGTCTTGTCTTGTAAGCTGAATTATTATGACCTTGTTTTTAGCACCTTGGACCGTGAGAATCGGCATTTTCGGTCATTTGTATGCACAGCATGTGGATGAACGACAATAAACAAGCTTGAACTTGAACTTGAAGTATACTGTAATGTGCAACAAACTGATTTGTAATTTGTATCAAAGAAACCTCCTTTTCTGGGTCATTTTCAGGGTCCAGCTCCAACTTGTATTCACTGAAATATGTATATGTACAATCTATTACTCTGGCTGTTCACCATGGTTGTATGTGCTAATTGGACGTTCTGTAATTTCTTCTGTGCATAAAGTTTAGTTCCTTACATATTAATAAAAACTCCTCTTGATCTCATAGATATCCATGTACTAAGCTAATCTAAACTTTTATTGCACATTTAAACTGCATGAAGAGACATGGTAAGGGCTTCAATGAATTGGCCTTCCCCATAAAACTGACATAGCCAATTCAACTGTTGCGTAGGACGAGGGTTAAAGAAGTGTGAGTTATGTGGGGGAGGAAATGTTCCACAGCTAACAAATGAGAAGTGTACAGATGCACAGATTTATGTCTTCGCACCATCCAACCAGCACTGCATTTCACCCCTCTTCCCTCATCGGCACACAGTAACCCTATCCCCTCTGGTGACGGGCAGAGAAATGGAAACACACTGATCTGTGTAGCATATGTGCTCACGCTGAACTGAGACCACGCTCCTGGACCCCCTGTCGCCTCATTCCACCTGAGTGCAGAGTGACAGGAAAGGATAGAGAGATCAAGAAGAGGAGACCAGTGTGGCCAGTGAATCAATTAAGCTACTGTTAAAACAAGGAGCCGCACTGGCAGGCAGAGAAGTCGCAGCTGTCAGAGTAGTGGCAACCTGTCTGCACGCCGTTTTAGACAACTTCATCTTGGATTATGGGTTTGTTGTGAGGTTTGTTTTGTAGTTAAAGGTCACATTCTGTGCGTTTGATTCACAGCAAGACTCCCTTCAATTTACAGTAGAGCAGCATCTCTCAATAACGAACACATGGTGGGTTTATTCTGATGACTTTCAGGAAATATACCAGCCTCTTTTCAACGCAATTTTATCTGTTTATCTGGCACCAAACATCTTTGCTTTTAAAACAAGAACTCACTCTGTAGTCCAGTTTTGTTGAAAGTTTCCAAATATGTTATGCTATCATGTTTGAGTTGGCTGCATGTGCTGCAGTGCTGTACATGAATCAGTAAAAAATAAACAGCCACTGAAGACTGTCCAGGGCAACGTTTGAGAAACTTCCATGGCTAAAGAAACAAATACAGACAAATGTTGATATTGTTATCTTAGGCTTCTCATACAGCAGACCACAATTAGAGAAGCACTGCATATGCTCAAGATAAGCAACCCAAAATATTATTAGAGGAAGATGAGAAGATCTTAGGGTTCATGTTGTCATTCATTTGGCATTTTTTGTTTGGTTGCTTAATTAGAAAGAAACAAGGAAAATATAGTAGAGATGCACGCACAAGAGCCCACAGGAAACACCTGACCAAACACTGCACATAAAGAAGAGAAGAAGAGTGAGAGAACGTAGTTTCATTATCTTTACCTTTACCTACATGTACCACATGCTTAGTCTTTTTCTAAAAAAAGATTCAAAAGCAGAAATGAGGGCTGTGGCCAGGTTTTTAGAAATACTGATGTCACAAATCCAAATTCCCCAGTGCAAACCCACCTCAAAGAAATGTCTGATGAGATACCATGGCATTTTCTTATTATTTCAGTTTTTGTTTTACTTTCAATTAATTCATTAGTTTTTTCTTTGTAAATGCTGTTTCAAAACCTCCTCTACACTGCCAGGAGGAGAAGTCTATGAGGATTTACATGTGAAATGTAAGACCTCTTGTGTGATTTCCACATCATGTCACATTTGAAAAACATTTAATTAACATATAGCCACATAATTTTCACATATATGTGAAATTTCAACATGAAAATATGGAATGTGTTAAAGCATGTTGAATTTAATAAAAAATAAATGCATGTAATATACAGTATATCTTACAAAAAATTAATTTAAATATATTTTAAATATCAGAATCATCCTTCAAACCCCGCCATGTCTAATTTCAGTATAAATGTAGTATGTAAACTATTCTCCTGGCTGTTAAAACTCTTGAATTGTTTATAGAATTAATTATTAACCTGTTATGTCAACACTGTAAATATGAAATGAAATAAGATATGTTAGTAGTTGGCTGCTGTTTTAACCAGTGGTCAGAGTAACAGCACTAAGTCCTGGTAAAACAGATATTTTGCTGTTTGGAGAACTCCGCTTGCATAATGATCACACTGAATTACCACTATTGGATGGTGGTAATTAGTCTTGGTGTTTAAGAGTGTGTGTGCACTGAGGGTATGTGGGTGTGTAAAAAGCCACTTTTCCGGCTTTGCCATGTACGAGAGGGCAAAATGGAAGCATAAGTGAGGCACTCTAAGCATTTGGAGATAAAACATGTGAACCCCCCCTAACTGTGATTGCAGATTCAACTGGGATACATGAAGCGAGTTCAGATTATAGAGCTTCAGTAAACACACAAGATGGACCTTTCTACTACTCTGAGAACTGTTGCAATTTGTGTGAATTGAGTAGGAGTGCAGCTTTTTGGTCCTGATCAAGTATATTTTGATTATGTTAGCAGTAGATCTACATTAAAATTCAGCTGGTAAATTTAGCTTGTGCTAACACTAGAGTTAGGCTACATTTCAGCAGGTTTGCTGCACCCTGCTGTGCCCTGAATATGTATCCAGTTACCTGCCAGTGGAGCCACTTCACATATCCAACAGAGATCCGCTCAGAACAGTGGGATTGACCACCCTGAAGCACAGGGGCCGCTGGACACCCCCTTTGGCGAAGTTATACTTTGATAGAGGCCCCTGAAAATGTTGTGACAGGGAACAGGAAGTGCCCACTGCCTGGGGAGGAAGTATCAAATAGAACAGCATCTTTTTTCCACTTTGGTGAGATCCCTCCAGTTAGAAATTTTCTATAGTGAGTTTTGCCACTGGCTCTCCAGACAAAAGGAGGCTTTCAGCAGGACCTTGCTAGGATATACAGTGTTTTTACAGTTTCTTTCCTCCCTTTGAGAGAGTCAACATTGTTGTTGCACAATAGGTGCATGTTTTCGTTTGCTATTTTATCAAACCTGTGGTGGAAAAGAAAGGAAATGGAGAAGGGTTTGGTGAGAAAATGTCCTTAACTTCTGTCAATCTCAAGAAAATTACGAAGAGACAGCCATTGGAAGAAACATGAAATTGACTGCAGCCCACTGAGAGCTTTCTTTCACTCTTTTTCCAGGCATTACGGCGTCATGACTCAGAGGGCAGCAGACAATTTAAGAACGTGTCTTTCTAAGGGATTTTCCTCACCTCGACAATGTCATACATAACCATGCAGTGTGGGATCAGGAAATCAAAGCTCAGATCCCTAATACATTGCAGAGGGTCATGGTTTTGTCTTTTATGTGGCTCACATTTTGGCAAAGGCTATATCCAAGAGTCGGGGAGCTTGTGAGTGCATCCTAAAATTTCTGGATCTAATTGTGGGTCAATCTGTTGCTGTGTGAGAAGAGCACGTATGTCAAATATCGAGACAGATATGGGCAAACTTCCAAAAGACTGAGAAGACACAGCGACACAGAAATAGGTGGGGCGGCTTGATCTGACCACTTAAATGCTCAGCTCCAGCGTCTCTCTGTTCCGCTCGGAGATCCGAGTCATCTGCCATTGACACATTGTGGTCGAGTCAATGAGGCGGAGAGCTAGAGAAAGAGGAGAATGAAGGGAAAGAAATATACAAACAGAAGAGAATGTTTGGGGGAGGAGAGGGGCAGGATATTTATGGAAGGAAAAGTGAGGATTGAATGGGCCCACATGGGTGGCTTCCAGTGTTGATGGGTTTTTTTCCCCCCTTGAGTGACAAGGCCATCGTCATTGAGAAATCAATGACATAACGCAGAAGATGCAGACTGAAATTTCAAACTTGGAGGCTGTCTGAGGAAGTCAGAGTTTGAACTACCCCCCAACTTACCCATCTACACACACACAAACACACACACACACACACACACACACACACACACACACACACACACACACATAGAAATTCTCTCCATATGGATACACACAGGCAAGGGCTTTTCATCTATCTGGTTTACTGGTTTGTTAAATTCTATATTCTCTGCGAGTGCAACGCTCTGTGTTTGCTGTATAGATTGCTGGCAGTCTGTGTTTAGAAGTGGTCCCGCTCATAGGAAATGTTTGGGTTCTGCCTTGTGTCAGCTGCAACCGTTGGTGTGGGTTACCTGTGGGTGTCACGATGATAAACGGGCTGCTGGAGCTCGATGAAGTGTTTATGACCGAAAGGCGTTGTTGCATGTAACTAATCAAGCCTGAAGCTGGTAGTCACAAGCAGTGCTTCTTTGGCAGACCCCTCTGAATGGTAATGCGATGATGCTTAATGATGTGTAGGATGCAAACGGTCAGCGGATGTTGCGGTGACATCACACAGCTGCCGGACTCAGAAGTCTTTAGAGTGACCGAGATTTGGGATTTTCCAACTGGCTGAGACGCTGTGGCTATGTGCAGCCAATTTTTGTCCTATTTATTGTTTTAACCTAAGTAGGAGATGTCTAGGTAACCTCTGTACTTTGTTTCAAGTGGACAGAATAATAAATTCTGCTGTAACAAATGGTTTGTTTCAAGCCGACTGTTATTTTATCATCACATTCTGCACAAGCGTGATGGATAAGCTACGGGCCCCAGTTGTTTGTATGAGCGGATAGCATGCCAAAGCAAACACGTGCAAGGCTAAAAAAGTGAAAAATGCAGTGAGAGGCAGCAACATAATTCTGCAGCATATCCCGGATCTGTGGGTTCACACTGAGGTGAGACAGGCAAGATGTAGAACAAATAAAAACACCCCTGAAAGTCTTCGGCTAAATAAATTATGTGCAAGGATGCGTAATCCTGCACTTCATGAAGTGGTGAAAGCTCATTGTTTCTCCCTGGCCTGTCTGGAGTGAGGTGGCCTGGAGCCAGAGTCTTTAATTCCTCTGTCAAACAGCACTTCATGCATCTGTACTTTAACTGCAAGTCTCATCACACTGGACTTCCATCATCACTCTGTCTCTGTCCGGGTGGATCAAAAGTGCTAAAATATGATGAAAGCTTTGTTCTCCTTTTTGTTAGCAAGCTCTGATCAGAGGACACAACGAAAGAAAGAAAGAAAGAAAGAAAGAAAGAAAGAAAGAAAGAAAGAAAGAAAGAAAGAAAGATGGGTCAGAAAAAGAAAGAGCAAAACGATGGCATTACAAAAGGGGAAAAGCAGAATCTATCCCAAAGCCACTCTTCTGTAGCAGGTCCTTGCAATTCTGAGCAGCCTCTAATTAGGGTAGTATTCAGGGGTGGCATTAGTTCCCAAACTTTTTAATGGGGTGGAAAGCGGAGCTCCTTTTAGAGAGAGGGGATAAGTGTAGCGGCCGTTCCATACACTGAATAGCAGATGGAGAGATTCTGCACCTCCCTGGGAGGTATTCACTCTTTTTACTCTTTTTTAAAATTTCATTCCTTGCACTCACCCCTTTTCCAATTGCTCTCTTTTTCTCATTTTCTCCTCTTTCCATACATTTTACATCAGCAGATGTTCTAAGGTTTAAACACATTATTTTTGCTTCTAATTTAAATAGACTGATCTGAACTGTTGAAATGCAGTATTCTGACCAACGCTGGCCCATTTACAGTGCTGTGGATCAATGTGCATAGTTCCTGTAATAAATAATTAAAATTAATTAATTAACAGATGCATAACTCAATTTTATTTCAATGATTTTCTTCAATTTGAATAAAAACATGAGTGGATAAAAATACATTCCTGACAAGAATGCTAATATTAAAACAAATGTATTTAGTGTCCATATATACAGATACACAGAAACACACTATTTCTTTGCTTTAATTTAGGATATTTAATGTATCTGTCCTTACCTATTTAGTCATGTGTGTTTTTATCCTTGTTTGAATTAAAAGTTTTAAAATGAAATAAAATACTTAATATTTATTTATAATATTTAATATATATTTACTTTTATGAGGTAAAAATCTTGAATTACTTGCATAATATTATTATGATAATACTGTCAATTGTTATTATTTACATTTATTATTATATAGAACACCAATAAAGACTTTTAATAAATAGCTTGTTTCACCCCACTGAGGACTTATTATATTATACTTCATGCACATTATATTTAAATTTTTCCTACACTGTTTTGTAAACTGCTTTTAGTGAGACAAAATGAAATAAGCTTCGATGACTGTACAGATCAACTTGCATTTATTATTTATTTATTTTAAATCACTTTGTTTATTTACCTTAAAACATTTCTCATTGGAGGAAAAACAAATATTATTAACAAAATCCCACATGCAGAACAGGGTCATATATAAGTGCTCATGCTGTGTGTATGCTATTTACACAAAAATAATAGCTCATCAAAACAACAGACTGATGAATATTGATATAACAAATAGCCACAAAAAAGAGTGTTTTTTAAACATTTGTGCATTGATGGTCTGTTTTATTTCATAGCTGAACACACTTCTAGGCCAGGAAACATTTACAAATCTATTTTCCATAGATACGTTTGAATCCAGATCCAACTGTTCAAATTAACTATCAAATTTATTTCCAAATACATTTTTTCTGTCTTTACAACACACTTCTGATGCTTTAACAAATTGATGACAAAAGCTGATGAGGTAGGTATGAGACTTATTTAATCAGTAGGGCCAGAGGTGTCCAAACGTGGCCCAAATGACCTGTTTACTGGCCTTATGTTTGTAGCCAAAGTCTTTATAACTTCTATTGAAATATAGATTATTCTGACAGCCCTGAATGACCTAACACATTTACCCAAAGCCCAGGGTCTTTTATGGGCTGAGTGTTGTATTTTATCCCCTTTCCTCATGACCTGTGACCCAGCAGGGTAAACTGCTAACTGAGCTTCAGTCATGCTCAAGAAGGCTGATGCCCACATGATCCATGACATTTCATGAAACGCGCCATTTTTTTTAACTGCAGGACTGCCTACATAATATGCTGTTGTTAATATTTCCTGTGTCACAACACTTAATGAACTAAAACGCTGAGTCACTTGATCGTTACATTTTAACAAGGTTTAGAAATTGCATGTGTCTTCTTTTTTCTTGGTGAATTCAACTAAATAAATGCCTTAAACAGTCTTTTTAAAAACTTAATGGCTTTCTGAATTCTTTATTCTAAACAATTGTTTGATCAGTCTGTGTAACTGTTTATGCATTCTACATATATATTCTATAATAATAAAATAAATATATAATAATAATAACATTAGCTAGCCATATATTTATTATTATTATTATTATTATTATTATTATTATTATTATTATTGTTGTTGTTATATAGGTATAGGGGCTATTTATGAAATGTCATGGTAATATAGGACGAATATTTAGGCTATCTAAAAGAAAATCACAGGGCCATTTTTGAGACAGGTGGTTCTGTTAAGTTCAACGATGGGGGTCGGTTGTTATCACATGGGTCAAAGGCAGCAGCATCCAGAAATAAGATTTTGACCTTCTATCGTGTAGATTCTTGACTTTAATCAACCAAACTAGCGCACATATTGGCTTAGATAGATAGATAGATAGATAGATAGATAGATAGATAGATAGATAGATAGATAGATAGATAGATAGATAGATAGTATTGCATTATTTTTAACTCAAATTTAACCAGGATGTTTCTTAACACAGAGCCCTACCTAAAAAAAGACGTTCTTTCTGAAACGTGTTTTCAATATGGCGTTTGAATGGTTGGTTTGAAGGCAGTGCTTCCAAAACGATGAAGTTTGTAACTTATTTAAAACCCACGTCGGGATACAAATCTTATAGGCTACATATCAGCATTAACACGTTCTAACTACTAGTAATATAGGCCTAAATAAATAAGATGTTACCAGAGAAGTTATGCAGAGGTAAAATAGACCTAGTAGGCTACAGGGCATAGGACATCCTACAGAATAACACAAGGCCTTAGACTGCACTAGCCCATTACCAAGTGGGCTAGCCTATTTCAGAAGGTCACATGCGATCAATCAACTTAGGTGTACTTGTGAGAGGGTTGTAGCATCCACTAGGCTATTGAATATAGCTAATAGACTACCTAATTTTGGTGTATCCATCTGCATGAAATACCGAGAAATTAGATATAGATAGCCTAGATAAAATAAAAAATAGCCTACACTGAATTATAATTCACTATTGACCACAGACACAATGGAAATCCCATATAGGACTCTACAGCCATTAGCAAAATCCCGCGCGACTACAGATGTTATTATAGGCCTATGTGCATGAATTATTCTTGCCTTTTCCCTGTTTAACCTACTCTATTTATAAACTAGTCCATGCAGTAGCTACAACTGACCTTCTTCTCTATCTCTGTGTGTGTGTGTGTGTGTGTGTGTGTGTGTATGTGTACGTATGCGTGCGCGCGCGCCTGTCTGTCTCTCATTGCGTGTTACATCATCACGCAATAGCTGTCCTCCTGTGGCCTACTGAACTGGCTCTAAGCGCTGATCCAATTTGGCTATCTACTAGGCTTACACACAAACACACGCACACACGCGTGCGCACAAACACACACGTTGCTTGAATAAGGGGAGGCAGACACACGCAGTCGACGGGCGCACACATCCAGTCACGGAAGCAGCGGGGCTGTACTCATGAAAGGTCTGACACATGCAACATCACGGTAACACGTGTTACAGCCCTGAGCTTCAGCACCTGCTTCGGACTGAAATGAATAATGTTTGTCAGTGTTTAAAAATATGAAATCATAATCCACTTGCAAATCTTCCTTTACCCCAGCTCCAGTGTGTAAATATCTGCAAATGCATCTGTTCTTCTCTGTTAATACAGCATTCTGTTTGGCTTTTTGTGTCAGCGGCTACTTGCACATTCCAAATTACATACTCTTTCCTATGTGGGGCCAAAAAAAGAGACCCAAATAAAGGTGAGTAAACACTAAAAACGGTGAGTGGATGAAGGTGGTTTTAACCTCCACTACATCGCGGTCCCTGTGCCCTGCTGACCCTGTGGCACACCGGAGCGACACTTTAGGTGCAACATTTCATTTTCTCTGGCGAACGGTGTCAGATAAGAGCAGATAATTAAATATTGGATGAGGAGTGTTTTCTCAAGAGCTGGCCAGCTCCGGCATATACACCGACCTGAAGCAGGCAAAATACAGCCTCTGTCTCACCCCGCTGACACCTTCCTGTACGCTCGCCGTAATTACGAGGATGAGTGTGAGAGAGGTCAGATGGACACGCAGGCCTCATGTGCGCATGTTCCAAAGTGTACAGTGCAGACATTAGAGAGTGTGTAACATCTGAACAAACTGTTTAATAAGCTTAACGGTATATCTTTAAACCAAATAGGTCTATATATTTCAATAGTTTTAGGCTCATGGCGTGCACACGCTCTCTAAAACAGAAACACTTGTAACCCCCCTCCCCAATCAAAACCATTCAGCTGTTATCCTAAAGCTTATTTTGATTGTTGTTACTGTATCAGCTGATTAGCAAGCACAGTCCCAATGTAAAGAACCGATACAATCATAAACACTTATCTGATTTCCTCCTAGCATAAACCCCGGGGCAGCAGTATAGGCCCAGGAAGCTCAACGTAATTTCATACATTTATTTCCAATACAAATTACCTTTTTTTGCAAAACGAAATTTATTCTTGTTGAAAAAACAAACTGTGTAAAAATATCACACTTCAATTACACAATACTTGCCAAAAAATGTACAATGTTTTATTACTGAAATAAACACACACTGCATATTATTATAAATGTAAGACTTTTCTCTCTGTGTTTTTTAATACAAAGCTCAAATCAAAACCACAAAAATGTTTTGATTTGCCAAACTAATAAAAAACAAGGATGTGTTTGACACAAATACATTAATAGCCTATTTTTTTTTTAAACATGTGATCATTTATAACCTGTCCATTAAGTCGTTATCCTGAGACGTCCTAAACAGTGACTGAAACGAATTACTTGATAGAAAAGACATGGAAAGTTCGTGGCCAAAAGTCTGATTCACACCGAAAAAAAATAACATAAATATATATTTTAAACAGCATGAATATAGGCACAAATAGTGTTGCTTATGTCCATCATTCAGCTGCGTGCTATCAAATAAACATACAAAAATAATCCTACCTTCAAAGAGGGTCGTTTTTTGTTTTGTTGTGTCTTTTTTTTTTAGTTTCTTGAAAAGTTTGTTAAGACATTTAACAGCCACTAGAGCCGCTGACAACTCTGTTCGGAAAGTTTTCAACCGGGTGTAAAACAGCTCCGGGATGGACGGTCTGCGGCTGGCTGGCCGCTGGAGGTCCCAAAGAGGACGGTAAGACCGGGACAATGACCGGAGAAGTCCTGGAGGGGCTCAATGACCCACCGATGATACTCTCTATGGAGAAGGGAGATCGCTGCACTGGTGAGCTGGACTTCTGCACCGGGGCGGCAGCCTGAACGCTGGCTGAGCCCATGGAGCTGAGCTGGGGATAAAACCTACTCCTGGCTAAGTCCGTGGTGGGCATCAAAGAGGGTGCGGGGATAATGGTTCCCGTGTGTGAATGTGAATGCCTGGAGTGCTGCTGTTGCTGCTGCTGCTGAAAAGCAAAAAGTGCAGAGTGTGTGTGGTAGGACTGGAGCTGGATGCCGTATCCTCCGCAGCCGTACGGTCCGTACCCGTACGCAGCAGCGGCGGGGAGAAAGCTGTTGTGTTCCCGCAGCAGGTCCTGCGCCTGCTGCCGCTTGAAGCGTTTCCTCCGCCTGAGAAAGCTTCCGTTGTCAAACATATCAGCCGACTCTGGGTCCAAGGTCCAGTAGTTGCCCTTCCCAGGGTTCCCGGGCTCCCTCGGTATCTTCACGAAGCAGTCATTTAGGGATAAGTTGTGTCGGATGGAGTTCTGCCAGGCCGGGAACTTCTCCCGGTAGTACGGGAAGCGGTTGCTGATGAAGTCGCAGATCTCGCTGAGAGTGAGCCTCTTTTTGGGGCTCTGCAGGATGGCCATGGTGATTAAGGCGATGTAGGAGTAAGGGGGCTTCACCAGGGTGTTCTTGCCCGCCGGCTTGTAGGTATCCCTTGAGGAGGTGGAGCCGTCCAGGCACGGAGGAGAGCCCGCCAGGAGGATACCGTCGTGCATCTGCGCCACCTCGTCCACGTAGGAGCGTGTCTGGCTGTCCCCATCCTCCCCCTCGCCGACCACGTCTATGTCAGTCTCTTCCGAAAGGATGGAGGCATCCGACATCTCTGAGCTCAGAGTCATGGCTCACACACGGCTGTGCCCTGCGACGCCAGATGAGGAAGACGATGAGATGCACAAGCTGCCCTGCCCTCCCTCTTCAAAAACTCATATGAGGAGGGGGAGAGGAGAGGAGCACGTGTCGCCGGCGGTGAGAGATGCCCCCCTGTTTTCTGGCTATTTCCATATGTTGTCAGGATTTTATCGCCGACTAACGAACGGTCCTGTCGATGCCAGGCTCGGGGAATGTGCCGGGAAACCTGCAAAAGGTCCAGATCTAAATCCAGAGGGGGCGGATCTTCTCTCGTTATTTATATCACCGCCCTGGTCACATGGTGAGGAAACGTCACCTAGGAAAATGAAATGAGAGAGAAAACATTAAATAACAAAAAAGGTCTTTGAAAATTAACTGTGAGTGGTTTTTAAAAAAAAAGTATGGTGGGGCCTACATCCTTTTTAGTGGTCATTCATGGTGCCCTATAGTCCACACTAATCTGAAGCTTTTATTCCACCCCGGTGTTTTGCGCAAAAATAGATGTTAGAAGAAAACATCTTTAAGAAAGCCTAATTGCTGGTATGGCCACTGCTAAGATCGAAGAGGATATTTTGACAACCGTTTTATTTATCTAGGCTCATTTAAGCTACTAGAGTGATACATTAAAGGAGCACATGCACACTTCCTGTTTTTCTTTTTAATATGCAGAAAAAAATACTTGGGATCAAAAAATAGGTTGTTGATAAAATCTAAAGACCTGTTATATTTAGTATGAATGCCTTCTGAAATATAGTGCGGAGACCGGTGCACCATATCTAAGGAGCTCAGTTTGCGTGATTCCGTAGTTATCTAGATTATCCGCGAGCCATTTGTAATGGAAAAGAGTCAGCTGTTAACTCGAATCAGTCACGGGTCACGCAGAGCATGCAAGCCCCAGATATAAGGCCTCTGCCGTGCCTCTGGAGCATGATGCTATGCCTGTGGTGTGTACAGTGCTATTAATTTTAATTTATTTTATGCAGTTGGGTGAATGGAATTGATAATAATATAATAAGTTATAAATAGGTGTTTATCAAAGCAAAAAACATGAATGACATTTCTTACGGTTTTACAGGTTAAAAGAGAATAAAGTGTTAGTCCTCAGTTTGTCAGGTGAAAATTACACAATGTGTGCAGGCTTATTAAAAAGCACGATTTATGATACACCCTAATTGTCCCGATTGCATATTAAAATGGAACCAGAAAGTATTTCACTCATGTTTGCTGATTTTACAATAGGCGTATTATGTTGACACGTGTTTCACGTCATTATTAGATTAGTAAGTCCAGATGAAAATAGATTAGGCCTATGTTTTATTATGCTGATTTTTTTTTCTGAATGACCATCTCCCTATGGTTCAGTTTTGCCTTCAAATGCTTATGTTACTGATAAGGTGCATATGAATGGAAAACAGCAGACATGGTTTAAAGCAAAGCAAGCACATTTACCAAAATGTTACACTCTGCTAAGTTTAATTAAATTATTAAAGAAAAAACGAGCTATGTGCATTTTACTTCTCACTTTATTTGTTCTAAAAAGGAGACGCTATCAGTACTTTTCAGTTGCAGTTGGCCTGAAAACACGCTTAGACTAATAAAAATCTAAACATATGGTGACGTATCATGACTTCATTGCAAACTGGTATATATTCAGGTACTGTGTGGCCCTTCAGTAACTTTTCAGAGGTTCCCATTTGACCAGCGCCATCTAGTGGTGAAGCTGTCTCACAATTAAATCACTTATGGGCCATAAAGATACAATCTTGCAAACTGAAGGTGTCACAAGCAGAAATTTGTACTAATGTCAAATAAACCATTTTAGTAGCCTGTAGATATTACTGTAAAAAATAGATTTATCATAAAACTATCCCGACTGGCCTATATAAATAATAATTTATTTTCATAGGCCCTTGCAGCCCAATAAGCAGTGGCTTTTGTAAAATTAATGAGAAAATTTAGAGGGGAAAAACATACAAACAATATTTTCAGTAATTTCTGATCACTGATTGTTATTTTCCTCGATTATATTTTATTCATTATATTTTATTACTTATTAGCCTACTTATATTTATTTTATTCATTACTTCTGCAACTTCACAGTTTGAAATGGCAGACGGCATCACCATATAAAAACTTTATGCAGGCTACTTTATATTGATTTTTTAATATAGAGACAAAATATAACCTGATGAAAAACCTCGTCAGAGAAAGCTAGACACACACGTTTATTTTCAAATAAATAGTGTTCATAAATAGACAAGGAGGAATTGTGGCAACAAATAGGCCAAGACTCGTTCATGCAGAGACTAGTGTTGTTTTAATCGAATCAGTTTTCATATTGCCCCCACTCATATTACCTCAATAAATGATATTGATTGAACATATGATTGATTAAAAAATAGGCCCCAAACAAGTTCGCATGGATTGTGCGATGATTTAAGATGTGTTGTATTTCATCAGGATTAGGCTAAAATACCCCATTATGGATTTATCTAATAAAACGTCAACCTTCACAGAAAAGAAGTTGATGTGCCTCTTGTTTTATAGAAGTTCGTCGTGGACTTCTTACTCGTAAGCCCACAGTAGTTCTCCATCTTATTCTATTCTCTTATATATTTACAGACGTGTCTTTCAATTGCAGAGCCCAAAATATATGGATTAAATTTAAGCACAATAACTTTCAAACTTATGTGAATGCACTGCCTGACACTATCAGGGGGAAAAAACAACATGAATGAAGACCAGGCGATTTTTTTGTTCTTACTCGGCCGACACTTAACAAACGGCAGCACTCGCATGTGCGGTAAACCACCTCTAAAGTGTTTCTAAATTCCCCCTCTGCGATCCGAGGGTGTTTCCGTCCCATGGGGTACCAAGAAAGCACTTAACTGTTTAAACGCAATCCCTGCATGCCTCCCTCTTGGTCTGACAAAACCTCTGTCACCAAAACGCTCCCTGTCAGAAGTGTGTGTGGGGCATATGATTAACGTGTATCACATGCAGAAAAGGCGAAGCAGCAACACCGATAGCCATACATCGCTGTGGGGAGAATAAACTTGGCCATAGGTCTGTAGGCTAGGCCTATAGGATGACGAGTAGCCTAGCCCATCACACTGATCCAAATTTAAATTGGACAAAAAGGTTAAATAAAATGTGAAATATTCTTATATTGCATTGCATCTCAGTGGGAATATTTAGAAATATACATAGGAAGGTCAAAACGTGTTGCAGTTTATATTCTTGCACTTGAAGGGTACAAACGCCACACTCTTTGGATAATTTGGCAGTGGTTGGGTCTCTCAACATATCCAAAACATGGGTCTGAAAAGCTTAAACGAACGTTTCTCAGAGGGCCATGATAAACTTAAATCAATCGTTCATGACTCTTTTCAGATGTTTCCTGTCACACGTAACCTAATTACCAAACTCTGAATTGATTGATAATAAATTTGTCAATCTGAAGACTTCTATGGGAAATAAAAAAAAACAAAACCTAACAACTAGTAGGCTAATCAGAGGCAGCGATAGCCTACTTAGCACAGTTAAGAAAAATATTACATGTGCAATTCATGTGCCTGCAAAGTTAGTTTTCTCACGCCGTTTTTGTATCACTGTGAGGTAGAAGGTGCATTAATTTAGTTACCCTACGAATTCACGTGCATTACTTTTAAATAGGGGGACATTATCGGACGTCTATTCAGGAACACATTGTTTAAAGCCCTCAAAAAGTTCCTCTAACGGCCCCATAGGTCCCTGATATAGGCCCTAGCCTCAGGTCCCTGATCTGTCAGGGTCGGATGGAGTGTGGGGGGGGCAGGTGATTATCTTGTGGTTGCAGGGCAGAAAAAAGAAACAAAAACATGTTGTTATATAAACTATTATTATACATTGTATTTAAGAATAAATGTTGGTGTTATTTCGTGTTCTCTGTATTGGCTGGTATATGTGAAAGCCTGCTCAGAAAGGTTTTTGTCACCATAGCTACAAGAGAACTTACTTATTTTCACACCAAGATCATCAGATGCTGATTTTGTGTTAGCATATTTACAGGCAACAAAAACATGAGAAAATGCTTATTTCTATACATGCTGATTTGTGTTATGATGAGAAAGAAATCTTCAGATACCCTGTAGTTCTCGAACAGCACCCTCAATAGACCAGAATGCACTGCAGTCACAAGTAAAGTCTTACCTTTTTTCCAAGTCCTGTCTGCTTCAGTGCCTCAATGTAACAAAATGAAAACCTTTACTAGCCTACTTGAAAGACAAACAGACAAAGCTGGTTGAGATGAAATGCTGAAACTTCTCAGAAGGCTGATCTACCAGATTAAACATGATCTGAGGTGAGTTTACAAAGAGAGTGCAAATATCAATATCATATCCTCCTATTTCACCGAAGGGTACAGCACACACAAATAGTTGTGCTTAGGTTGAATGATACATACAAGGTGAAAGGATCATAACGGAAGACCATGTGCACATGTGGATATGATGGACATAATTTGCTTATGTCCTTACATAGTTTATGGAGAACAGAGCAAACTGATCTGAACTGAAAACTGAAACAGTTTTATAGGTTTTAGTTATTTTTCATCATGAAACATCATAGGTGTGAAGTTACTGTAATGAAATATTCCAATGAACAAATTACAAAGCTATATCATATTTTAATAAACACATTTCTACATATTAAAAGGACCATACTGCTGTTTCTGCATTTTTAAACCTAAATTCGATGATCAATTTGTCAAATCTTTTCTGATAAATTACAAAAAATTTATAAAAAATGATGACTGTCGTTCTCCTTCTGTAAAATAAATCATGAATGTACTTCTACTCAGTACAAGTCCACTAATTCAACTCATACAATTCAAAGCATGTTTTCTTTTAAAGGTTCCACAGTAAGAAGTAATAACACTGGTGACTGGTGTCCATCATAAAACAATTGTCTCTGGGCATTATCATTATCATGGAATAGGCAACATGCCAACACTGCACTATAAAATGCAAATGTTGCCTCATCAGCACTGTTCTATAATAAAACTCACTGAGCTCTCTCCACAGGTGCCTAACATGTTCATGTCTTGTGACCACTCAACTTGAGACAAACCTCTGAAACTGTTTGGAGGCCCCTTGGGAAGCCCCACCTCACCACTTTGAAAACCTCAGATCTAAAGGAAGCACTATCAGTTGCAGCCTGAACTATATATTCCATCAGCAGTGGACTCCGGCTCAGCTACCTTCACCAAACAACACAAGCAAACAAACAAGGTAGTGAGAATTGCTCATTGAATTGATCACGTTCCCCTCATCTTTGTCTCTCCATTGCAACAACCTGAATAAAAAACCACTGAACATACACAAATAAATCAGTTCGCTCTGCAGGTATCTCAGCACATTGTGCACCTGTATGTGCAGGCACTTCACCCTTGAAGATGGAGAATCTGACAAAAGCAATGAATTGAGGTACGGGGCTTCACTGGAAGGCCTTTACACTGATGCAGCTGAAAGAAGATGACAGTACACAGATTATGTTTGTGGTAGCCTGGCATGCTTGTTGCTTGATAAATGTTAGCCTAAACCGATTGACTGAATTAACCTTTTGCCGTTAAAATTACATGTATAATAGGCTACTTAATATATATATATATATATATATATATATATATATATATATATATATATTCTTAGTATTACTGTATATTTGATGTTAAATACATGGTTTTCATTTCATCCTACTGTAACTCAGTTCATTACAAGAGTCTACAAAACACCCACTGAAGCTGTAGCTTTTAAAAGGCTTTATTCTTAATTATTTAATTAATATTTCAAGTACTGCATGTCTTCTGAATCTGAGGCAGCCCAAAATTCAAACTGTTCTTTCATCTTAAACTTTACATGTGGTTTCAAGTGGTGAAAGTGTTTCCTGCAAAGCTGTGCTCGGGGCTGAAAACCCCACTGCTTGACTGCGTTTTTTTTGTCGTACGTCACTTCCTCCATCCTCTCTCGCTTCCATCTTGCTCCCCGCATGTGTCTGCTGTTAGTTTACAGGTCAGTGCGGAGCTTTAAATACCTTCTTCCCTGCACTGTTTTCCCCCGGTCCGACGACAAGAGGTAAACGAAAGCCTTTACTGACTAGGTGGCTGAAATCTGGCGGGGTTTGAAGCTGTGTGGCTGTGAGTGACAGGCAGGCCGTCCACTCCACTATCTCCCAGTTAGCTAAGAAGCTAGCTAAAGTTAGCCTACAAGTTCTAAACCACACCTTGCTTCTGTACAATGGTTGGCTAAATTAGTCAGCAAACGTTAGCTTAACCCTACCTGACGCTACCTGCGGTGCGTTACCTTATTTTGTTTGGTCTGCCATAGCCTTGTTGTTAGTTTGCTGTCCTCGCTTTTTGTTCATACTACAGACTAAGCTAACGTTACAAATAAGGGGAACCATTAGCTTTCGATAGATAATAAACACAACTCAACGCATTTGACTGACACTGACAGCTCCTTAGTGGATTTTCAACGCAACGTTATACGCTTTGAAAACCACACCCACACCAAAACATCTGCTCCTTTCTTGTGTGTGTTTACATGTGCGAGGATTTAGGTAAGTTACACGCTGACGACACAACTTGCGTCTGCACTGCAACAATGTACGTATGTCTTGATGTAAATAAGAGCTGATAATGTAGGATTTACCGTGCGTGCAGATCTGAATCGGAATTACGACCTTAATTTTAGATATTAATTTATAGCTAAATTCTATAGTCTTAGTTTGTCTCTAGCGTGTCAAGGAGAACATGCTAAAAAAGTTATGTTATGTTTAAAGTGTGTGTGTGTGTGTGTGTGTGTATGCATGTAGTATGTGTACTAACATGATCATACCCTAGATGGTTACAGTTATGTTGGTAAAACCTGAATATGTGGTTGTTTATACTCTACTTAGTTTTCTTAAAGGCTTTCTAAGTGTGCACATCTGCATAGAAGAAGAAAAAAAATTCGAATAGGGAAAGTAACCTTTCTTCTTAATGAAGAAGTGATGATGGTGGAGCACAGTATGCTATTATTGTTATACTAGAGTGGCTGCTGAGGAGGTGAGTTGCCAGAGAGGCAGCACAATGAAGAAGAAAAACAAAAACAATCTGTTCTGCAGGACTTATCTTTGTGGGATGTCTCATTTCAGCTACACCAGGTGTGTGTGTATGTGTGTGTTTTCTCAAAATTCATGTTGTCAGAAGGGTGTGATCAGATACAAAACCATTTAGTCATGCTAAAGCACCGGAGAAAAAGCCGTAGATCATTCACCTGATGTCTATCACCACACCACCATCCATTTATCTTCTGGGCTAGATTTTCCAACAATGTAGATTGTGTTTGCAGTGCTCGGTCAGATCTGCATGTGGATCACACCCAGTGTGGACTAGTCACTATATGCACTAACTTCAAGTGAGGCAAGCCTGAATAGCAGGCTAGCTAAGGAGCTGCAAAGCTTTCAGGGAAACTTTAATTTCTGTCTGCACCTGAACATACATTACAGTTACAGCTAGGATGAAACACTGCAACACTGCACAGTCTCGATAGAGTTCATCATATTGACTGTAGGTAAAGGTCAAAAGAAAATAATATACAATAACAGCATATAATTTATTAATACTGTAATGCTGTTAATCTTTGAATTGGTATTATAAGTTTGTAATGTTTGGGAGCTAGCCTGTGTAATATTGCAGTATTACATGAGTTAATTGCTAAATTTCCCAAATGTCTTAATGAAAAAAGCTGTGCTGGTGGCACAAACATAATCTCATGTAATGTGCTTTTATTTTTGCAGATGAAAGAAGCAATCATGAATCAAGAAAAACTTGCTAAATTACAGGAACAAGTCCGCATCGGTGGAAAGGTAATTGACTAAATGAATGCACACATCACATGTTTACATGAAATGCTCAATTTTCTTCTCTGCTATTTGTAAATGCATTAAGAAATGCTTAGTTTTCAGGGTTTAGCACCAGGGTGCAACAACTAATTGACGTAGTGGACGAAAATCGATAATTAAATTCGTTGCCAACAAATTTAATTATTGATTCGATTTGTTCACGACGTTATCGGGCATTTGATTGATTGTTAATGGTGCTGTGAGTAACACATAATTATGATACACAACAGCCGCATTCACATTCCAGATGTGCCCTGACTTTACAAGCATAAACGATGCATCGCTCATGGCGACGTTCCCAGCTGGAGAACGTGTTGTTGCCGAGTGTGCAAGATTGGACAGTTTCATACTCTCTAAAGAAGAGAAAACAGTTCTCCTGTCTATGCGTGAGGCGGTGGGTAATCTGCCTCAAACTCCCTTAAAAAAAATCAGTTCTGTGAGGGTTAAGTTAAGGGAAAATATATAAATGTTGTACTACAAAAGCGTAGTAAATTCGGCAAATGTAATGCATGACGGTATTCCTTTCTTTGTAAATTGTGTCAGTTTGTCCCGGTGTGTTGCAGTACTGGCGTGTCAACTGCTCCATTACTAAACAGCAGATCAGCTGCTGAGATCAGGACTTGATTTCAGTGGGACTTTCTTTTGCTGCAGCAGAAACATTCATTAAAAGATGTATTTTTTTTAAAGCAGTATTTATTTTATTGTCGTGACTGTTAATTAGCACATGCCTAAAAGAACCTCAAGTTTAATTTAAAAGCTGATGGCTAAATAAGACGCATTGTGTAATTTTGCTATTCATAATCCGAATAGTCAATTATTCGTTTCAACGATCGATAGATTAATCGGCTATCAAAATAGTCGTTAGTTGCAGCCCTAAAAGGAAGTGAAACCAGTACAGTTTCACTGTTTCAAACAAACAATTTCAGTGTCATAAAGTTAGTACAAACTTTATAAATGAAAAAGATGGAGATGAAATGCTGATTGAAAAGAGGTGACCTGACAAACTGTGTGTGAATAAGAATTGAGACGATATGGTGACATAAGGCTTTGATGTGAGGCAGTGCAGCTACATGCATCTTAAGCTCTACAGCAACACATTTTTAAAGGTAGTTTCTATGACAACTGGCAATTTTATCTTTAGTTTGTGAACATAGCAGCAGTAATTTTAGGCAACAGTGTACTGTGGGTCACAGAGTGAACTAAAATAAACAGACTAAGAATGGTCATCGGTTGCAGATCAGATGCGGTCATTAAGAACTGGAGGTTGACATAGAAACATGTTTGTATGAATGTCCCCACAGGGTAGTGCTCGCAGAAAGAAGAAGGTTGTACACAGAACAGCAACTGCAGATGACAAGAAGCTCCAGTTCTCCTTAAAGAAACTTGGTGTCAACAATATTTCTGGTATTGAAGAGGTAAGCATAAACTTTCATCTGTATTTTTTTTTTTGTCTGCTTCAGCACTGACTGTTCTTTTGTTAGTTGACAGTATAAAACTTTGTTCTATTACAGGTCAACATGTTTACAAATCAAGGAACAGTCATCCACTTCAACAACCCCAAAGTGCAGGCGTCCCTCGCAGCCAACACCTTCACCATCACTGGCCACGCTGAGACCAAGCAGCTGACCGAGATGCTGCCGGGTATCTTGAACCAGCTGGGAGCCGACAGCCTGACGAGCCTCAGGAGACTCGCTGAAGCCCTGCCAAAACAGGGTCAGTAACCTATAATACTAAAACATATTCAAACATCTTGAATAAAGCCATAGTTTACCAAAGATCCCGCTGTATATTCATAGCTATATATTCTGCCTGGTCCTTTAGGATCGGCCACTTGACCATTTAAACTGCTCTTCAAGCCTCTCACAGATCTTTTCTGTTCTCACAGCTGTAGATGGAAAAGCGCCAATTGCAACAGTAGAAGAAGAGGATGATGAAGTTCCAGGTGAGTGCTTAAATGTCTTATTTTACATTACACTTAGCTGTCCATGCACAGTAGTCTGTTCCATCATTCAAAATGAAAGATTACTTCACCACAGTAAACTAAAATGTGGTCGTCTTGCGTCAAACTCCTTTGCAGTCTTATGTGGAAATACTCCTTCACACTTGTCCATTAACAGGCAAGGTTTTTTTTTCTCTCTCTCTCTGTTAAATAATCATGGCAGGTTTGTTTTCTTTTGGCTTGTGAAAGGGGTCATATGAAGGGGATTCATCAATGACTTTAGATGATGGTGCAATGCAGGGTTTTGTGTTTGAATCTCAAGTTCATTGTTTATAAGTTCTTAAGATCCAGTTTGCTTTTCTTTGTGAGGAAAATGGTCCAAACACATGAGGTTGCCATTACAATAATCCCAGCTTTTCCCAGGGCTTTTCTCCCTGCAGCCTTAGTTCTCACTAATGTAACAAACGATTACACATGTATTCAGCAATAAGAGCAGTTGAAGGCTGATGGCACAGGGTTAACAGCCATTGCCATCATGTTGTTATTGGAGTTAAGTTTCCTTTTTTTTTCTCCCACTGAAGGAACATGTTTACTGAGACCTTTTGGATCATTTCCATTTTAACTCTTGATCCTTTGAGCCAAAACTTAGAAAGGCAGATTTCTCACATTTCATGGAGTAATTGAGGCCAACTTTTTGATGCTTTATACGCCATCATTTTCACAGCTGTCTTCAGTAGTTAAGGGCCTCATATGTCGAGCATATTGCAGTCTATATATGAGTGGGAAACCTGAGCATTGGAAGAATTGGGATAGCTTTACACCTATTATGTTTCAGATAAACATGCTTTTCCTGAATAGTGCTGCGGCACCTCTGAGTCATTTGTTGCAGATGGCCCTCTACTCAATCACTTTACCACTGAATCTTTTGTTGTTTCAGATCTGGTGGAAAATTTCGACGAAGCATCCAAGGATGAGGCTAACTAGAGGAAATTTGACTCCCCGGAGTGTCAAAAGCTTGACAGGACCATGTGGGGCACAAGATGTTTTTCTGTCTATTTCGTGAGGTGGAAAGATAAAAGTTAAGAGTACCTGAGAAGATGGATTATCTGTCAGCTTTTGGCTGTGAGCATTCTGTAATATGTGCAACACCTGAATGAAATATTTGCATACTTCTAAGTGAATTATTTTTGAGTAATTTTCTAGAATAGTACTCTAAAGTATTAAAAAACACCAGGGGTAGCAGTATTTAAGGGAAAGGTATTTTAGTACATTCCACCTCTTCTGTTCCACCAGACTCTCCAAATGCTTGTTGTGCTTTGTGGTCTGTATGTCAAGTTAAGAGTGCGAGATTGTGTGTAAAATGTTGTGTTCAAAGCTCCTGCTGTACATCTGTGTCCTCCCATGTTACTGAACCTTAATTCTTTGTGGCCTCACTCAAACCACCATATCTGGAATAAAACCTTTGCTACTGTCAATAAATAGCCAAAAGTTCAGCTTTATCTTTTTTTCTGCATTACGAGGTGAAGGATTTATCGCTATAGCTCTTATAAGATGGGAAATGTATCTTCAGGTACAGTATAATGGTAGATACAGATAAATTAGACACTGACAATCATTGGGGGAAAAGAGACTAAATGTATAACCATAAAAAATATATTTTAGGGATGACATGTTTTTCAGTCCAGACTGACATAGCTCAATAACTATTAGATTGCCATGCAATTTGGAGCGGACATTCATAGTCTCCAGAGGATGAATTGTAATAACTTCAGTGATCAGGTGACTTCTGATGTAAGGTTCAGTATGTTCAAAAATGTTGTCATACTGCTTTTCATAACTCATTCCAGCAAGTCCTTGTCTGCTAATGAAGACACACAGGGCAGAACCAGTGAAGTTGTTGACAGTCTTCATTAGTCTTTCGGAAAGGACATTGTGAAATAAAAACTGCTAGGATCAAAAGTATTTTTGCAATAAAATATTATGGAAATAACTTCTCAGAATGACCGAAAAAAAAAAAAAAATCTATTATATACTTTATCTATATTCCTGATTATCTAATTTTACTAAACTCCATATAGCTGAAGTTCTTTGGTGCACAATCATCACTGCAGCACAGAATCATCATTGTTTAAGAATAGTTAAGATTGTTAGCTCATAATATTATAATCCTATAGCTTTACATTGTCATCCAGACTTCACTCCTGCCCCATCTACAGTACTAACAGCTGTTAAACAAGTGTGTATTCTCCCCGTGACCGTGACTCTGTTGAACACTCTTTAAAAAGATCTTTTAATTAAATAACAGCTTCATTTCAGTGACTATAAACAGTTGTTTGACCTTTTTGACATGCAATCAGATATATCTGTACAGAATGATGAATTACACTGCGGCCAATACAAGTTATTTCTTTATACACCACTTACAGTATGACTGATAAAATACAAACACTCAAACAGTGGCAAACGGCACAAAAATAACCTTGAGACATTTGAATGAGGTGTGAGGTCTTAACATTCACAACACATCAGTAACAGTATCACACTACAGACAGACTTACATCGATATGTGCATTATTTCACATTACGACACAATGTCTAAATTATTCAGATAAATAAACTCAGTAAAACCAACACAAACATCTTCAGGATCAAACAGCTTGGCAGTCTCAAAGCACACAATTTGTACCATGTGCAATCTACCCACTGTAGCCTTCAAAGTAGCAAAATGAGCCTTAGAAATGTGCTCACTATGAAGACCAGACAGTATGAACATGTGACAATTCAACATATTACATAATTATCCTTTTACTCTTAAAACGGGTTATTATGTTGAATAAGTTAGTTTGAAAAAAAAAAACACTTGCTATAACAGGAAAAGGAAGGAAGAGCCAGTGGTGGCATGTAACGCAATATACGATATTAAAAAACCACAAACAAAACAACCATGCTTAGCAAAATCAATCCTGCACTGCACATATGGCAGCATAAACTACAGGTGGTGTGCAGCCCATGCTGGGTTGTAGTGAAGAACTCAACTTTACATCTGTCAGTCTATGAGGAGCTGATTTGCAACTCCACAGTCATTGTGGAAAAAGTGCACAGTAAACAGCTTGAAAGACGGTTAAAATTGAAAATTCACAGAGCACAAATGTTCATGTGCATCATGACAACAAAATAATGTTGGTATGATACAAAGCTTTTGAACTGTCACTTAATGGAACAAAATATTCCTGTTGGCCGACAGCCTGGGCGTGCTACGTGATTGTCCAAAGCTCAGCGCTGTCCCTTTGGTTTTCGTTCTCAAGTGTGACAGTTCATTCTCTGATTCCCATCAGTAACTTCAGTAAGTGTGCTTCCATCACCTGTTGAACTAAACAGAGAAACATACCCGGAGTTTGTTAATCAGAGCTGTGTGTCATGTGAATTACTAGTGAATACTACTCCAAATATTTACTTTCCCAGTTGGCAATCCTTCTCACTCAGAAGGGAGAGTTTTATTCGGAGCTTGCTTTTACTCTCTTGGAAGCATGTGTTTCTCAGCCTGTGTGCACCTACATGTTTTATAGCCTTACATGTAGACTCAAACTATGTGTTTAATTGACACATACCATTCCGGTGACCCATAGCCACAGCCATGTCCATTGCATTGAATCCAGAATCTGACTCAGTGGTAGGATCAGCACCACTCTCTGGAAAACATACCAAAACTTAATTATTGTACATTTGATGTTGGGCATAAGACCTGCTATGTTTATCCTTCAAGAAATATTAATACGGATGGATATTTCTGACCACAAAGATTTGTCCTCACCTAACAAGATTTCGACACAGCGCACGTGGTTCCCATGGACAGCGTACAGCAGAGGGGCTCCTCCATTCTGAAACCCACAGAAGGAACATCACAACAGGCCAAATAGACTGACGCCTCCACAGGGCTTCATTTGATAAAACAACATTAAACCCCCTGCACAAAATGAGTTAAATATCTCTGTTATATCATATAATTTCTGTTGTCATATTATACTGAACCAGGTCCAGTGAACATGTGATAATATTCTTACCCAGTCATATTCATTTACATCAACGCCACAGTCAATGAGCATCTTTACAATATCAGTGTATCCCTTACTGCAGGCCAAGGACAATGCACTTTCCCTCCCTTTGGCTAGGAGGTTGGGGTCAGCTCCCTACAGCAAAGAATGATATAGAATGACCACTAGTAAATAAATAAAGAGGGCATGCTCTAATATAATAAAACCATGAGATCTGTTCATTTTCCCATACATTTTGGAGCAGAAACTCGACGACAGCAATTTGTCCGTGTGCAGCTGCCCACATCAGGGGGGTAAAGCCTTCCTCATCTTGGAGATTGATCACAGTTTCTATTAAAATAATACATAAAAGATTTTTAAAAAACAATGATCCCTACATGTTTTCATCACCATCCATCATCTATACCAACTTATCCTTTGCCGGGTCTTGTTAAACTCCGTATCTTTTGTTTTTGGATTGTTGTTCTGACAATACAAGACATTTAAAGACATCACCTTAGACTAATCTATAATAAATATAAATGTTAGTTGCAGCCCCTAAACACCAGTGGTTATGAGTGTTGTTTTAGATCATTTCACCACTGCACGACTACGACAAACTGTACCAGCTTGAGAACTCCGATGGGCTGCATACCTTGTTCAATCCTGCTGGCCAGAAACACCATTTCACCTTGGGCTGCAAGCTGATGAATGGACAAAGCTGAGAAAGAGAGAAGAGCATGCATACATTGATTAACATTTTGGCCGGATTCATGTCAGAAACATTTAATAAGGATAATAATCAGTGTTGATGGTAAATGCAGTCAATCGAAGCAATAAATTCCTCAGTGCGTGCTCAATTGCATGAGAAAGAACCTTCATTTGACGTGACAGTGACACAGTTGGGGTCACAGAAGAACTACAGACTACTTCAGCTTACGTGTCTTACGTGACAGTTCTTTACGTCTAAAGACCAAATACATTTTACCGAAAGTGTCCGAGAAAGACGGAAAAATCGCTGTTTGCAGACACTGTTATGCTGAATTGTCTCCTAGCACATTCACTCCATCTGTGGCTGACTTCTTAGAAAAGGCAACAAACGGTCTGACCTGCTTTGAGTGTTTCTGTCACTCGTTTATGAGAAGGCGATTAAGTTAGACGCAACTAAATGTGGAGTGCACACGTATTCAAGCCTTTATGGTAAATCCACTGAAACGGACCAGTGCACGCTGACAGGCAGGTTAGAGATTCTATCCTGTCATTTTCTGTCTTTATAAAAACAAGTGTTGCAGTATGAGATTCCTACCTGAAGAGAGGCTATGAAGTCTTCATGTTACGCGATATGAGAACCACATACAACATTATTTATCAAACTGGCTTGATGAATTTAGCGGGAGGATACACAAGACAATGTCCGGTTTTCAAAATAAGATCTATACAGGATGTAAATAAGAATAATTGTATTATATTCACAGAAAGTATAAAACATATTACATGTGTACATTAAAAGTAAATGAACACGTTATTTACTTTACCAGGCCCTCTTGGGCCTCAGACCCATCCACCATAGTCTCTCCAAATCCTGTGAGAAACACTGAGTAAAAAGCACATTTTGACTATTTACTTTATGCAATGGTTAAAAAAAGGCAAAATAAGTGGATAAAATGTGAATGCACTTCAGTTCGGTATTCTGCCAAGAATTTTCATTTTGGTGCATCCCTAGTACAATGCATCCTGGTACATGTAGGCAGAGCAGAAGAACTCTGCTTTCTCAGTCAATAGGTGCGTTCAAGATGACGGTGGCTGACTTTCGCTGACTTGATAGTCTAACGTGAGCTGCAGGTGACTGCAGGGGGAGAGGGGGTTGTAGCCAATTCTGTGGTCTGGTCGCTGCCACACCGACCACTGGTCGCTGCCACACCGACCACTGGTCGCTGCCACACCTACCACTGGTCGCTGCCACAGTCTCAAAGGGAAAGCTCCTTTCTGTTCCTTGTTACACAAACTGTGGCTGTACACATTAAAAAAAGGGTCAGTTTCAAGTTTTTATACAGTCTATGGTTCCAAAGTAGACCTAAAGTGACCTTAGATCATTTAAATTATCTCAACTGGCAGATGATACAATAGGGAGATATGGATCAAAACAATTATATGTGTTGAGGAATTTTCTACTGTATCAGGCTTAAGAATGAACTTGAACAAATCTGCTTATTATTTACATTAAAAAGATAAACAGACTTAAATGAGCATACTTTCCTAATAAACTACCTTACGCTGCACACCGCATGGCTGACAGGACGGCTGCACTTCTCCACCATCAGCCACTATCGTGCTCACAGTTTTGAACAAACAGGTTCGTATGATAATATGCTTGCTATTGTGTGCCGGCGGCCATCAGTGCGTAAAATAATAACACTTAAATATTATACCTATCATAAAGGGCGAAATTGCGTTTCTCCTTGAGCAATAGTCTTTGGTGGCATTTTTCACGCTATTGAAACTCAAACTTTGTTGCAATATCGCAGACATCTGGGGCAAGTAGTGGACTGCCGTGTGTGTGTTTGTGCGTGTGGGCATGAGATTAGGCTCCACACTGCTGCCACACTGGTCGGTGTGGTCGCTGCCACTTGGGGCGCTAAAGACAGTGGTCGCTGCCACACTGACCACTGGTTGTAGTTGGTTAAATCTACTGTAATACATCTTTATCATAATTCTTTGTTAAAATATTATGGACATCTATCTAGATCACAATACTTTGATAAATATAGCCTACAATATTATCGATTATGCCTATATTCTTATTGGTGCACTGTATATTGCAGTTTGTGTGGTTAACCTGCAGTAATAAATCTCTATCTTTGGTTCTTGCCTACAAGAAGGAGGCCAGTGTTATCACCTGTGAAGGAAAGTGTGGTGACCACTTGTTGGTTGAATCCAAGCTAGACTGATTTTAACAATAAGAATATAGTTAATCAAAAATTAGTAGGCTATATTTAACAAAGTATTATGATCTAGATATATTTGTTACTGTAGATAGGCTATAATCACACAAACCGCAATATATAGTGCAACAATAAGAGTAGGCATAATCGTTAACATAGTATATTTAACAAAGAATTATGATAAAGATGTATTACATAGTAGATACAACCAACCAACTGCAACCAGTGGTCAGTGTGGCAGCGACCACCGTCTTTAGCGCCCCTAGTGGCAGCGACCACACCGACCAGTGTGGCAGCAGTGGTCTGTGTGGCAGCAACCCAAGACTTTGGAGCCTCATCTCATGCCCTCTCTCGCCAAATTAAAAGATTAAGTCTGGTTCGCGTTGTCTTCTTCATACTTTGGTGTTTTTGAATTGAATAACGGCAACCATGCGCATAAAATACTATCTATTCATTTTCAGGCCATTTTATCAACTTAGTTAGCCATTTAACTTTGTAAAGTATTGTTTAAGGTTGCAAAACTTATAACCTCCAGACCTCAATTTTTTATGTTGCATAGGGTATCTTTCCCTAAATAATGACATTTGTTCCTCCAAATGAAATTAAATAAGATCTTATCTAATTCTTTGTATATTTCAGTAGGCATTTCCAGTGATAAGGATACATAGATATGGATATTCCCTCAGTATAAGATAGTAGAACTCTACCATTCAGTGAAAGATGCCTCATCCACCACATGTTGAACCTTTTTCATTATTTGTTTAATCATAGGGCTGAAGTTTAGGTTGCAGAGTTTGTCATTCTTATCACACCCAGGTATGTAACTGGGTTCTTCACAGGGATACCATTAACTTCTGATAGTTCACATTCCTTAAGTGGTAGCCTAATAAACAGATTCAGTTCATTCTTAAGCCTGATACAGTAGAAAATTAGACAAAAAATAGACAAAAAATTGTATCATCTGCCACTTGAGATAATTTAAATGATCTAAGGTCACTTTAGGTCTACTTTGGAACCATAGACTGTATAAAAACTTGAAACTGACCTTTTTTAATATAGCCACAGTTTGTGTGACAAGGAACAGAAAGGAGCCTTCCCTTAGAGACTGTGGTAGCGACCAGTGGTTGGTATGGCAGCCTGGCAGCAAGGCAGCAACCAGTGGTCTGTGTGGCATCGACCACTATCTTTAGCGCCCCTACTGGTAGCGACCAGTGGTCGGTGTGGCAGCGACCAGACCACAGAATTGGCTACAACCCCTGCTGTGCAGGGGCGGGGTATAAAAAGGGCGCTGTCAAGTCGGACACATTCTACCTGCAGCAGCTTACTGTGAGCTGAGATCAATGACTGATCTCACGGAACTTGCAAAGAAAAATATCGCGAGACCAGGCAATAGTGTGGTTCCAACTTGGTGCAGTCGGGGAAAAGCCACCTTGCTCCCGCGAGGTTTTATGCTGCGTTCAAGGCAACTCGGACCTGGGAAATTTCCATCCTCCAACTAGAAAAACTACCCTGGAACGCCACCTGAAGTCGGATTTCCTGCTTGTGAACTCGGAGCAAAAAATACAGTTGAAACTCGAAAAATTAGCATATCGTGCAAAAGTTTCACCTTTATGTACCCCCACTTCACGAGTAGCAGCTGAATTACGTCACAAAACAATGTCAGCGCCCATGGATGCACACATTATAAATGGTAAACCATAAACTAAAAGGCAACAAAAAGTATATTTGCATGTATTTAAATTAAACTAATACATACATCATATAGTAAAACCTGTTCTGCATGTACATTGATGTAGAAATATGTTAGGCCTATTAGGTAGCTGGCTACAGTAAAGAATCTCATAAAGTCATCATCTCTGTATAAAAGTTATTGTTAAAAATGCCAAAACATTAGGAAGTATAATCTACAACATTGACTGACTTGAGGGTTACCAACTGATGTATGGGTACACAGGACTAGTATAGTAGGCTATCGGCTATTTATGTCAGTTGTTGCAGTTAAACTGCCATCCTTTTAATTAACACCTAAAACACTGCTGAGGGTGCAACTGTGTGTACACTGACTGTCATGGTCAGCCCTGGTTTTCGTTCACTTTCTGCGTCATGCACCACCATGCACCTGGAACGCTTTGATGTCGGAAGTTTCAACTGGGAAATGTCCCAGTTCCGACCGGTCTCGAACGCGGCATTAATGTCATTTGACACGGTGACGTTTTGCAGCGCCAGTGAAAGTCGGACACAATTTCTAACCAGCATGCCTTGTTTTAACTCCAGCATGCATCACGTTAAGTCAGCTGTATGCAGCGCCGCATTAAGTCAAACGCACCTAATATTTGTAGCACATACTGTTTCAATTGACTACATTTACCATCAACCCTGGCTGGATGTGCACATTAAAGATGCAGAATCTTCTCTTTAAAACAACTGTGGTACTTACAATGCACCAAAAGAGGTGTGGAAGAAACCTCATTCCCACGGTGTTTGTTGGTGAGTGTGGTGGACTGTTTGATGGGAGAGAAATGTTTGGTGGTGGATGGCGTGTAAACATGACGCACTTGTATACCCGGTGAAGGTGAGGTCTGGATATTGCACTCAGCTGAAAGAGAAGGAAAACATTTTGCATGTAAGTAAGCATTCGTTACAGCCTCGTACATCACACATTTCACAAGATTACAAACTTAAAATGTAAACTCCATGTCAAGTTCCTGTAACTTTAGAGACTAATGAACGGGGCACTTACCTTTGAATAAAACAGAAGCCACCTCCAGGTCAGAGTTGACCTGATCCTGGATGTTCTTGCTGTCCTCCTCGTTGAGCGACTTGACAAATCTTGAACAAACATTCATGTCAAAGCGGTTGGGCAGGATGAACTTGATGCCCATGGCCACATTTTGGGTGCCCGTGTCATCCGGGCTTGCGCCCATTGACTGTTCAGTCTTGATGGCACTCAAATCCGGCATTACACAGATCCCCTCCATGTCCTCAGAAGCCAGAGGACACTCTGCTGTCCCATCTGAGGCTGACACGCAGTCCATCCTCTGATCACTCACTGAGCACTCACACTAAGGTTAAACTGAAGCCACTGAACGCCTGAAATGTGGAGACAATATATAATGAACACACAAACCGGTATTTCGTTTCAGTTCACATTACGTATAACGTTAATGTTACTAAGCTTTGGCTGGCGATGCTAATCTAAATTCTGCAGGTCGCTATGTTGAATACTAACCACTGGCTGTTAGCTAACGTTATCAGTTAGCATGCTAGCTTTTGTTCTCGTAAGCTTCCTCTAGTCACCAACTAACGGTGGCAAATACGTTTGAACATGGGAACACATTAAGCGTAGACGTCATAAAAGGCTATTTTTAAAAGTTTGAAATATATTTCTTACTCGATAAGGCATTGTTTTACGTGAACATCCCGAGCGGTCACCCTTCTTTCAGTGTTTTGATAGATTCGCGCATGCGCTGCATCCACTTCTTCTTTGAGTTTTAATGACGTTGTTGGCATCCAAAACATGTTGCATTACCGACACCAACTGGATGAAACAGTTTCCCTGTTCCAAAATAACAGCGACCACTGAAAGCATTGCCATTCAAAACATTGTCCATTCTGTAACAGACTGAGTTGTCTGAGTTAGTGCAAATCTGTCCCTGTGTCTATTTATTCTCACGATATGTCCACAATGTAAATTAAGCCATTTAATCCATTTTAAATTCAAAGATGCTGTCAATTGATGTGCATATATATTCAGTTTTTTATAGTTCACTATCTAACATGTAAAAGGTTAAATTACTCAGGTTTTGTGTTTGAGGACAACGCTGCCTATGGCCAACATGAATGTTGGACGTGGAGTCGCAGGGATCGTTTCAAGATGACAAAGATTAAACAGACACAAATGAAAAGGAAGAGATATATTAACACAATTAAGTTTCAATCATCATTAATCATCATTTGATAATTTCAACAAATATCGCATGAAGTCATACAGATCATTAAGTGATTTCAATATAGGCTCCAATCCACCATTTTTGAGTCTTATCTGGCAGACCAACTCTGTAATATGTGTCAGTGCCCTTAAATCCAACTAATGGCTCTGATGGAATGATTACTCACCGTGCGCCTGGGCAGATGGTCCTAATAATCAAATGATGACACTTTATCCTAGAGAAGGGGCTTACATAAGAAAAGTAGACAAAGTAGAACGATTTGAGCTTGTTTGATAATCTTTTAGATCAGTTTACCACATTAATGACGGGGAATTACAAATTTGTTCCAGCAGTGGTAATTATCTTCACTCAAAGTTTCAACATATTAATCTGATTTAAAGGTTACAGCAAATCTTTCCTCGGAATGTGTCAAATCCGCCCATCGAAAAGCATAAACATGGCATTAGTTTTCTTTTTTTATTTGTTGTGAATTGAGTGGTGAGTGTTTCACCATTCCTCACTGTGCTGTATGTATACAATTCATGTTTCTTTCAGTAAACAAAACATCTAAATTCATTTGTTTTACAGTGTGAGGTTTATTGACTTTCTTTGTTTTGACTTAAATGTCTTGGAACAGAAAAGCTGCAAAGTAATTATTTTCTAGATGTCTGATTAGGCTTTGGCTTCACATTTGATACTGATTTTGTTATGGGGTGTATTAATCATGTGATGTAAAGACTCACTAACCTATCAGCATGTGAGTTTCACCTTTGAAAGTTGTGTTCAATTTATTGTCACCTTTGTACCAGACAAAAATAATTCAAATCCCTCAATCTCAATTTAAGAACTGAACTTTTGTGATTAGTTTGAGAGGGCAAGAGGAGCTTTCAAGGCTCAGTTTGTTCAAGTAAAAATTACCACACAGTGATTCATAAGTTGTTATTCTTGGACTGTGTGTGGAATGTCTTTACAGAAAAAAAGGGCTGATTGAAACAGTCTGATGGCGGCGGTGCAGGGATCACACCAGCAGGCGCTGCAAAAAGATACATGGATGTTAGTCCTGAGGCCTCTTTGTGCACAGATGTTATTGATGTTTACTTGTTTTTGGATCGTCAAGGGTCGTGGTCTGTCACGGACTGATGACACCAGGAGGTCTTGGGAATAAAAAGCTTCAATAAGTTGCCTCATTCTCTGGAGATCAAGATCACGTGCAACTCTGGTCTTGTCTGACTTGTTTTGACAGCATGTCAGTAAGCTTATGAATCCCACAGTGTGCTGCTCTCGCCATCTACAGGACACCTTGATCACATGCACTGAAAACAAGATGAACAGACCTTATATATCATACTTTAACTGGTGTGGACATCACATTGAGATACATTTTGCTATTATTTAGAGAAATAAGTGTAAATTAAAGATGATGCATGTGGAATGTTTGAAAACCTCCACAGGATGGCAGTCTTGCCAGTTGATTCACTTTTTACTTACTGATATATTTTTTGCCAACAGATGGCACCAGAGTTTAACAGATTTTAAATCACATTGTTGCTAGTAAGATGGGCTTTGCTCCTCTCCCAAATGGCCTATAATAATCTAATCTTCCCAATTAAGCAAGAAAACACTGTGCGATGGAAACTGTAAATTAAGCCAGACTGCTGACTATGTTAAAAGTAAGACCGCAGACTGTCAGCTGTGACTAATCTGTTGCTCATTATCAGTCAGTAGGATAAGTATGGGAGCAGGAAGGGTGGGAAAGTCTTCCTCTCTCTTCCTGTTACTGCCATTCGTCTGTGTGGACATCTGTGTCTTCTGTGTCTTATTATGGTTACAATTCAACTGAGACCTGAAAGAATCTTTCTTAGGAAGAAAAGTATTTAATGCAAAATGAACAGTGATATGAAACAGTGCAGTCTTGTTTCCTCAAAATGCACAAGTAATTTATACTCAACTGCTCACTTCTTTGTTTGAATTAAAAACTTTCACACTATAATTCTCTTATACATTAAGAAGATGTCCATCATCCTAAATTAAATTGTATATTTGATAGGTTACAAAACTGTTAGACTAACCGATGTAGTGATTTAATATGAGTTATGAAAATACCGAATACTACATGGTCATTATTGACCTCTGCTTAATGTCACTGCTTAGTACCACAGTTACATTTATGTTATAGTGATACAATCAGTAATTGTTGAATAGTTACAGCCCAAATGATAATGGTGAATGCATTAAACAGTTAACATTAGCCACCATAAGCTACTGGTCATCCCTTATCAAGTAGGTATGAAGTATCAACCCCCTGAGTGTATTCAATTGATCATGGGTGTGTTTTATTACTTAAGGATGCGTTGTTACCATTACTTCATTCAAAAGTTCAACAAAGACAGCTTTTTCAGTTTCAGTCTTTGTCTTTCTTTTCTTTTTAGAACAAAAGTTAGTTTAGAAAAAAAGTTAGTAGAAAGACTTATATTTTACACATGATTTTCTCTATATGCATTTTTTGAAATCAATATTGTTTGATGTCAAAATAGGGCAATATTACCGTATGCACCGTAGCCCCAAACCTTAAAGGGGCACTTTATCGATTTTAAACATGAAAATTTGTTAATTAGTCTGGAAGAGTTCCATTCAGCCTCTCAAATGAGTTTGTTAATGTCTTATGTGGCTCTGGAGGAGTTTGCCAAAGTTTTATAAAATAACCCTAACTGTGATGATGTCCTTAGGGATGTTGCATTATGGGAAATGTAGAATCCAGCATTTTTGGAGCTTGACCCATTTGAGTTGGTGCACCCCGCCCCCTTCTTGGATAGCTCCTGGATAGCTTGGTAGTTAATGCCACTTACTTTGGTAAAGTTGATCGTGGCTTTGATTCCCAGTCAGGGAAGGTCAAGGTCCTTAATGCTACCTCAGGCAGGCGGGTAGGTGAGGTAGGCATTCATGGACTAGAGCAGAAAATATGGATCTGATGCAATGCTAATGTACAAGCAATCCCGGTGAGAAAGCTTTTATGCAGAGACTATGGGATATAGCTCAATGTTCTAACATCAAACGGCAACTACTATCACAACTAGAGATTGACGAAGTACAACAAATATGCTATGACAAGGGGGAGCCAGCCACCAACTATTCGACGACCACGACTAAGATTGCCAAGGCTAAAGGATCAACAGGAGTCCACTAATAGCTTTCATCAAGAACTAAATGGGGCTGTGGAAAACAAGTCTAGATCCACCCAGGGCTGAGACTGAACAGTACTGGAAGAACATCCCACAACACCAATGCTGTGATCTAAGAACAACGATTATAACATCCAAGAAAGAGTGGCAGGTATGAAGAGCTGGACAGAACCAATCCCTGAAATGATCCACACCTACTGGCTGAAGAAACTAACTGCATTCCATGAACGGCAGCAAAAATGAACCAACTGCTGATGGATGGGACCCACCCAGAATGGTTAACCCAAGGACGGACAGTCCTGATCATGAAGGATCCCCCAAAAGGGAACAATCCCATACCGGCCAATTACCTGCCTCTGCACAACATGGAAGCACCCTGTCAGGCATCATAGCCACTAAGATGAGTAGGCACATGGCTCAATACATGGACATGGAAGGGAATGGGCAGTAATACCAGGGGAGCCAAGCACCAGTTGCAAGACTGCAAGAGACTGCAAGACCAGGCAGAACAATCTGTGCACCGCCTGGATTGACTACAAGAAAGCCTACGACTCAATGCCGCATACTGGAATGCTTGGAAATGTACAAGATCAACAGGACACTAATAGCTTTCATCAAGAACTAAATGGGACTGTGGAAAACAAGTCTGGAAGCCAACTCAAAGCCAATTGCCCGTGTCACCATAAAATGCGGCATATAGGCCTGCATAGGCCTGAGCCCCCTCAGCCAGATCATCACAAAGACTGGCTACAGGGACCAGTCGTTTGGACTGGACAAGTGTTATCGCATGGTATCAAAAAGAGGGAAAATGATCAGAACCGAGGGGGTTGAACTACCAGAAGGCCACTTTGCAGATGTTCAGAACAGCTACAAATACCTTGGGCTGCTGCAGGCTAACGTAAACCATGAAGAAGTAGCAAGGAAGTCCGCCACAGCCAAATACCTACAGAGAGTAAGGCAGTTCCTGAAAAGTCAGCTGCATGGGAAGAACAAGATCCGAGCCATGAACACATACACCCTGCCAGTCATCAGATACCCCACTGGTATAATAAACTGGCCAAAGGAGGAGATAGAGGCCACTGACATCAAGACAAGAAAGCTCCTCACAATGCATGGAGGGTTTCACCCCAAATCCAGCACCCTGAGACTGTACACCAAGCGTAGCGAGGGAGGCCGAGGGCTAGTGAGAGTCAAGACCACTGTCCATGACAAAAAGAAAGTTTCAAAATATCCCCATCTGTTTTCTCACAAACCGTACCCTGTGTATACCCTCATTAACAGATAACATGGACAAAAAGAGGATCCATATGAGGATTTGTAAGTACAGCGTGGGTGGCTCACCTTGAGAGAGAGAGAGAGAGAGAGAGAGAGAGCGAGGGGAGAGGGAGAGTGAAAGGGGTGTGTGAGTAGGTATTCCCTGTGTGCTAATTATTAATAATAATGTTTCTAATTTTATATTAAATTTACAAAGTAAAGTTTTCCACTCAGGTTTTCATTTCATGAACAAAATCCACAAAAAGTATTATTGTAGTTATTACACTACAACACCACCATTACATATTTCCTGCCGCACACCCCCTAGAGGCAGCTCCACACTTTGGGAATCGCTGTATTACAGCATCTTCATTACCTTTAAAAAATATGTCTCTATGGCAATTCCCTAACTTTATGGGAGTGCAATACTAAATTGCTGGAGTACCCCTAAGACACAACACCTCTGACACAAGTAAATATTATCTTATAGCCTCAAGCTGAGCCTCAAACTGTTTCCTGTGACAAAAACAGACAGCATAAATACACAGGAGATAATAATAACACCTGCCCAATGATTGCATTTAATGCATACCGCAGAATTATATAAAACACACTTCTGAGGTATGTTTCATACTATTATTATCTCTTCGTCAGTGTGTTCCTGAGTGAGAAACACCACAGATGCAGTGGTGGAAGAGGCGGTATACTGTATGGATTAATATTATTGCTGTATTAATGTGTAAACAGCATTTTAATGTTGCAGGTGGCTGAGGTGGAGCTAATTTCAACTAGCCTACTTTATATATTTATCTAGCTATAAAAATGCATTGTATTTGTTTTGTGTATACAAACTTTTTATATAACTATACAAACTGTTTTGTGTGTATAGGCTACTGCACGTCAGTGTTAAGACATAATTTACACTATTATCATCTCCACTATCCCCTTCCACTGTTAGCCAACGCAAATTCCACATACTAGTATCCTATCTGCTGTAGTAAAAACTGCGTATCTACAGTAAATAGCCACTTAAGTTAAGTAGTATAAAATGGATATATTCTGTATAAGTAGGATTACTTAAAATGTGTACTTGAGCACAACAGAGTAAATTTACATAGTTTCTTTCCACCACTGTAAACATATGTGTTGATCTTGGTGTAGGCTACAAGCAGAGCCAACATACAGGAACGGCTGAGCGTGAAAGTGACATCACTACAACTTGCCTCTGATTGGAGGACATTGAAATTACATCTGACCTCGACTGACCCCGATGTAGGCCTATATACAACAGCATAACGTGCAGTTATTATACTGTAAATATAGTCCTTTAAACTCACTGTTTGCATACAGGTGAGGCGACATTAAACTGATAACACGGGCATATATCATATCATGGGAATGTTCCTGGCTCTGCAGCCCGGTGTGTGAGAGGGGGCTGGACCAGAGCAGCAGGCTGCAGAACTCTGGCGACACCTGCAAACAAACGAAACCGCCTCTCTCCCGGAGCAAAGAGGCGGATGAAGCGGAGACAAAAGCCGGAGTAAAGGGTGTGAAACGTGGTTATTAAGCGTAGAAGCAAGCAGCAGAAACTTTTTTTTCCTTTGTAAAGAGAACAAGTCGTGCGATTTGAGATCCCGACAGAAGCCCACACTTCTTGATCGGACCGAGTGCAGAGAGCTGAGAGAGACGACAGCAGGTAATGGCAAGCTCATTCATCTTCATTTGAAAGAACTTCTGCTTAAAATAACTTTTGATGAAGTCAGTAAGAAAGCATCACTGTGCAGTGAGATTATCGCGAGGATTTTCACTCTTTTTGATTCATAGCATAGACTGTATTCATAGACGATCAAATGCTGATGCGTTCACAGGTAAAACGTAAAAAAAGGCGACTTCATAACATTACTGATTCAAACTCTCTTAGACGACCCCGTCACTTATGTGGTCTTTGTGCGCTGATGCATTTACTGACTATTTGTCTATAGTATGCAGAAGTTTCACTTCTCAGTGAAAGCAGTAAAGGTCGTTTATTGTTCCTGAAGGATGTGTTTGAGTGCTGATTATGTTAAGCTATTTTTTAAAAGCTTGTTTCACATCTTTGTGACTTAGCAGTGAGGTTATTTTCCATTATAGCCTATTAATACTAAAAGGGTATAGAAAAGGTGGCTGTAGTTTATTGTTTACACTCCAAGTAAGTGACAAATCCTTTTTCCAACGTAGGTTCATATATGACCGCTCATGTTTGTGTTACTATCACAATCATCAAGTCGTCTGAAAAAAGTTTTTCACACTTTTAATGACAATGGCACTGCTGATTGTGGCATCTGTGTTAATTTCACCATTCCTTTGAGCATCTTCTTCTGAGAAGCCATGAGTAACACAATTCCCAAATTTATCATGTTCCAAATCATAATGTGTCGCACATTAAAGTGTAATTACCAAGAGGCTGAAAGTAAAATTGTGCACCTTTTCATGTGGCATATAAATGATTGCGGCTTGTCATGTGAGAGGAATTAGATTATTCAATCATGCATCACCTGAAAAAAATGTTCAGGACAACAGGATCAGCCTGCTCATGTCTGAAAATATTTGCATCGCTTATATAGATGTCAAAATGAGTTTCCTTAATGCTATGTGACAGTGTGCGTTCTCTTGTTATTTGTAATCTCTTTTCTCACGCTCTGTTCTGAAGAGCGTGGCCACCAGCCAGGTTAGGTTTCTTAAACATTTCAGAGGCTGAAGTCAGGCTGAGGACAATGACTGACTAGAAAAGCAGGGCATTTGGATTTAAGATTAATCATTACAAGTGATTTCCATGGTCCTTTTTTATGTGTGTATTCAGATTGTGTCTTTAAACCTTGCATAAACACAGGCATACCAGAATATTCACATTTGTTGACGTAATGGGGCGCAACCTGCCAACCTAGGACAATGTTTATTCTACAATATGACACGTAAACCTTATCTAGTTCCATTTACAATAGTTTAGCCCCATTGACATGAGTAGGATTAAAAACAGAGATGGATGCCCAGGCCTGTGGCATTGCACTCTTCTATTGGTAAGATGTCCGTGAGACACAATATAGCAGCACTCAAATATGATAGTGATATTATTGTTACATAAACCCAAAGGACATCTATAAGTGTATTACAGCATAATGTGACCTCACCTGCTGTTGAGATACTGGGTCCTCTTCTTAATGTTGGTATACTGTTTCACTTTACAGTTTGATTTTCATAAAAGTACATGAAGTAAATATGGGTTTAAACGAGATTCAGAAGACATTGCATTACAATTATGATTTAATATACATATAAAGTACGGACAGTAAGTGTTAACATGAGAAATAATTGGCAGTTTAATATTGTGTGTGGAATAATGGGTTACTTTAAGAAGAAAAGGATTAGAGCTGAAAGGTTAGTTGATTAGCTGATGATAATGACTCAGAAACTATTTTGATTGAAAGTAAGTAAGATATTAAGTAATTTTTTCACGCTGAAATGCCAAATATTCTCTGATTCCAGCCTCTCCAATGTGAGGTTTTTCTGCTTTACTCTATTTAATATAATTCTAAATGTAATATATTTTGGACAAAACAACACATTAAGACCATCACCCTAGATAATGACAAATGATTAATCGATTAATAGAGAAAACTATAATCAGATTAATCGACAACGAAAATAACTATTATTTGCACTCCTAATTGGTACCCGAAAGAGAGAAAATTATTTTAGTTTGAGTCTTCCTCTGAGCCACAGAATTAAAACTGGCTTATCTGAGAGGCACCAGCTCATGTAAATGAGTGTCTAGACAAAGTGCAACAGGCCTAACACCACTGTGCAGCCTTTAAGTCATGCACTATTCACAGCTGAGAGTGAAGTCACAGTGGATCAGGTGTGTGCTGATGATACAGTTACCCTTTCCTCCACTGCCGCATCCCGCCTGAAGAGTTGGACACTGTTCTGTGGTTATTGTAGCTTTAGCTATACAGGTGTATTTCAAACACCCAAAGGCTACAAGCAGAGCATCATATGCAGGAGTGACTTTGGACAAAAAAAAAATAAAGGTCGAAAAGTTTCAGTTGTTATGATCGTGATATTGTAGTAATATGACTATTTCCTCCACAGGCATCTGGTAGATGGAGAGAAAATGGAGGTGAACAGAAGAGAGGTGCCTCTGTATGTAAGTGCCTATATGTTTCGCTCCAGTCTGTAAGTGTCTGATGTGTGGATGATCTAGTACAGGGGTCTGTTGTTTGGGTGTGGTTGTGTGAGTACATGAACTCTGAGGAGCAGTCTCCCATATTTAGACCCAGTTCTGTTTTTTTCTCACCAGAAGTAGAGAACTCTAGTCCTCCCCTCCAGCCATCTCTTTGCTCTCTCTGAGTCCTGACTCTCCCTCTGTTCAGTGGTTGACTGGCAAGCCTTGTGTCGCAGGTGAAACCCAAGCCAGGAGGCTTTCAGTCCCTGGGGAAGCCAGGCCTTACACAGCCTGCTCACCAAATGACAAGGCCCTCTGAAAACATGACTTCCTCAGTAAACATGGGAGCCAGAATGAGAGAATATCCCTATTTGTTTCTTGGCTTTTTACTGTAAGGAGTACACCAGTGTATGAACTGAACTGGGAGCGTGTTAGAGTACAAGTTGTGCACGTGTGTTTGACTTGTTGTTTTTTTTGACATAGTAGAAATCTGTTTCACTCTGCAAAGTTCATTTCTTCCATCTGTCTTCCTTTTCCCCTTCAAACCTCCATATCCGCCATCTCTCTCTTTCTGTCTGTCTGTCTCTCTCCCTTATTATCCCATGTGTGTGGAAACCTGGGTGGGCCAGTCACTGAAGCGTTGCCAGATTTCTGGTAAGCGGAGTGTCTGCTTGTTTTGCTGTGTCACCAGTTTCTGAAGGAAGGGAGTGGGGGCTTGCTCCAAAACATTTGCCTGCACTCGCTCACAGAGGCTGATTGAGGACCAGTTTGATGTGAATCATTACAGGCTCTGCCACTTACACATACACCTCTCCATTAAGAGGAAGTGGCGTCTCCACCCTCTAAGGTCACAGCTCAACAGGCGCTGAATAAGATCCAGATTTCAATGCCAGGCTTTGTGTAGGCAAACCACGGCACAGTGCTGTTTTATAAAGGCTATTACTGCAACACCCTTAGTAAAGTGTTATGGTGCAGCTCCACACATACAAGATAGTGGCAGGGCCATACCAGTTACTATTATGCCAGATCAATGGATAAATGGTTGCATTGAATTTCAGGGAGAAAGTGTAGGAGTTTATGTGTTTGAGGAGGTTTCATTGAGCTCCAGTGCAGGACTTCACCTCAAAGTGGTTTTGTTCGTCCAGGTGCGCATGTGTGAGTAAAATCCCCCCCCCCCCCCCCCATTGGTGGTCCCCAGAGGATGAATCCTATTGATTTCTGAAAACTATTGCTGGATCAATATATTTGTCATTTGACACTTTGATCACCTACATTTTCAACCAACACTGTTGTCATGTCAAAATGTTTGTCCAGTACTTTGTTTTATACCTGCAAAGCCACTGCCATTCCGTCAGTTAAGGTTTAAGTTAAGTTAATTACTGAAATGTTAGCATGCTAACACACAAAGAGGGTAAACCTCACTCCTGCTTAACATCAATATGTTGGTAGTTATTGTGAGCGTTTTAGAATGACATTAACATTTTGCCTGAAGCACTGCTGTGCCTGAAAACAGTCTCACATGGTCTAACCATTGTCTTGTTTCTTTATGGCAGCGATTGTCTCAACACAGCACAATGTGATGTTCACAAATGGACAGATACCTATATCCTTGTTGTACCATGTTTGTTCAATTGCTAGCATGGTTTGATGGTGACAGTTATCACAGTGCTTTTTGAGCTAGTGGTATCTCTCTGTTGTGGTTTACAAGTTTTTCCCCCTTTAAGTGCTGTGGTGGTTGTGTTTGCCATGCTTTTCACCTGTCAAACCAATAGAAAACCTTACCCTGCCAGTCATTTGTTGACATTTGATAAGCCAGTCGATCATAAAAGAAAAGAAATTCTGTTTAACTTGAACAAATAGACATGTGCTCTTATTACAGCGTTTTTTTCAAATATAGCAGACATAAAATATCAATATGAGTCTTAAAAATGATTCCTTTCAACTAAACAATTTGCCCAAAATTCAGGTACTTCTGGGTATAATTATGTAACAGTGAGTCTTTCGGAACCCTGTTCTTTGAAGAAGAAAAAAACGTAGCACCCCTCCAGTTTTACTGATAGCATTTTCTGACATGTAGACTATGAGTATCTAATTTGCACAGCAGATTAAATCAGAGGTATGTGTCTCAGCTGAGTATGAGAAAGGCCTACAGCACAGTTCTAGTCCCCCTCAAGAGTCCAATGAGATCCTTGTCCACTGAGTTTCTTGTAGCTCAGATATGCTATGTGTCACTGTGGTGCTGTATGACCTAAAAATATGAAATTATTTATTTTACATGTGTATTTGTTGAGTTAGAAAAAGGGTTTGCTTGATGTATTAGCTTGTTTGAATGCTTATTAAATGTATTGAGCATGTGGAAGTTGGTAAACGTTTCTAAGCATATGCCTTTTTCCGCCCTGTTTGTTTCTGGTCAAAGCTAAACTATTAGGTTATAATGATTTATAGTGACTATAACAGATGTCTTTTCTTGTACTTTGATCTGGGGTTTTCAGCACACTTAAATGCTCAATAGAATGTCTCTTAATGAGACAAAATGTAATTTGTGTTGGATCCTTAACTGAAACTACTATGATGTGAAAATATAAAAGAAAGACAACACACTGTCCCTGCTGACGTCAGGCTGTCTTCTCAGGGAACTGACTGTTATTGGCAGTGTTTTTGTTGTTGCAGTCAGTGACAGTGATCTTGCTCCCCTGACGTCACCTATGTGTTGCACTCAGGAGATCATGGCAAGAGCTCTAAAGCTGATGACTGCTGGTTTCCTGGAGACCACAGGCAGCAGATCTGATGTTGTTTTTCTCCACTGAATTGACAACAACACAGGGAAATTATAAAATCATGTCACTGGTGTAACCTTGGATTTGGTGTTCTAATGAAAACAAATATTAATGCCCACCAGCTTTCATATCTTATTAAGGTCATCTAAACAGCACGATTGCCTTTTAGATTTGCATCAAGCTCCTATTGCATATGTGATAAATCTCCTCATGTTTATGTTCCATAATTAACACACTATGCCTGACCTGAGAACTGCCCTTATGGGAGGCATGAGGTAAAACCACAAGCTGTTGAATATTTCATTGTTATTGGATCAGGTGTTGTCAGGAGGAAAGGCCATAGATCGCATCAGTCTTATCACCAGCCAACCATCCTCCTTCCTCTTCCCCAAGGCACAGGAGATACAGTTAGGATCAAACAAATTCTGTCTGATCAAATTGTACCTGTGTAAACCAATATTATCTGAGGCTGCGGCAGATTGTTGGGACAATTAAGTGGGAACTACACCATCCTTGGAGGAGTGAAAACCAAATCAATACATTAACAATAATTGTTCACATATGTTTCTGTGTCTTTTGTAGACATTTCAATCTAATAGCTGGAGGACAATTTAAAAAAAACACTAAAGACAGACTGGATAAAGCTCCTTGATATTATAATATCAAGGATATAATATATATAATATGATAAATCCGACTTCTCAAGTGACAATAAATAGAAAGAATTGTTATGAGAGTGGATGTGATTTTTGTCCTGAACTTATAAGAAGAAAGTCCTCCCAGTGCAAAAGTTAAATAAAATGTCATGGTTACTTAACGTGAAGGTATTCTGTCACATTTTAATAAAATTAATCATTTTAAAAATATTTGATGCTTTTATCCAAAGCGACTTACAAATGCTATATGTCGCACGGCTCTGGAGCAATTAGTGGTTAACTGTCTTGCTCAGAGACACATTGGTGGATGTGTCACATTGGAAATCAAACCCAGGTCTCCCAGACTAAAGGCATGTGTCTTAGCCACTGCCCCATCACCACCCACAATTAATGGAATTCTTTTTTTTTTTCAAATCTAGCTAGCCTTGCAAGAAATCAGGAAAGCTGCACAAACCACAGGCCGACATCTTATCTTTTTGTTAGGTGGAAAAACAATCAGCGATAACATTAACGGTGATAAGTGTGCACTAAGTAGTACTGCGGCTAACCACTTAGTGCACACAACAAGCTGAGAAACTGCAGCCTGAGTCAGATCTCAGCCTCAAGCTTCAAGAGATTAGGGGCAAAGTAAATAAAAGGAAGCCTTATATCAGTTTGAAGTCTCAGTCATAATTGTAGACTTCATGCTACCCCAATTTTTGATTGGTTAGCCACAGACAAAATGGCCTTTCCTTATGAGGTTGCATACAGAAATCTTTCCCCTGTGGCAATCTCGGCCTTTAGACATTCACAGTCCCCAGGGGATGTACTGATTTTGGTGATCCCCTGATTTTTCATGTGCCACCAGCGGGTGGTAGTTTTTAGAGAAATATCTCAACATCTACCAAATGGTGTGTTATGTAAACATATGCAAAAACCCCCAGATATAAATAGTGGGCTAAAAAATCCTGCATCGATCGGGTAATAACTTTGGTAATGCTTGGAGTTTTTGTCTAGCTCCATCATCATCATCATTGTTTTGTCTTATTGGGTTTATGATCAAACTCCTGCCAAACGAATGACATTCCATCAGCCTCAGCTTTGTTTGTATTTAGTGCTAATTAGCAAATGTAACCATGTTAACATGTAACATATACTTACCATGCTAAACCATATAGTTAACATATTATACCTGTTATACATCTACATGTTAACATTGTCTTTTTGAACATGGTGGCATGCTGACACTAGTATTTAGCTCAAAGCACTGCAGTGCAGCCTCAAAGCCAGTAGCGTGGATGTAACCTCTTAGCCTTTTTTAAAGATAATGATGTTGACCATATTTAATCCATAAACAATGTAAACTATAATTATCAACTGCGTATTGCTTCAGTTCCTTGTATTTACCTACTCTCCCTCTAAATTGTTACACGAATTAAGACTCAAACTCAGTTGTCCATTGAGAAGAAACAAAATGCTGGATCGGGTGGCTTTAGAAGACACGGCTACATTCTTGAAATGTAAAGTAAAGCTGATGTAGGCCCTAAAACCACATTTTAATATGATGGATGCCTTAGCCTTAAGTGTTAATAATACGGCTTAATTAAGGATAGCCTCATTAATCACGAGAAAACCCTAAGCTGAGCACAAGAAAACAGAAGATAAGGATATTGCATCACTATGGAACTCCAAGCATGAGACCCCTCTTGAACTTGAAAGATACACTCTGAGCTAACCCGCTTGTAAAGGTCTGCAAAATAATTAGTTTTCTGTTATTTATATTAATACTGAGGACAAAAACATGTTCATAGTTTTATCAGGGACTAAGAGGCACTACATTCACCCTGTTTACCGAGTGCTTCGATGTCCCTGCATCAGCTGCACAACATATCGGATGTAGTGAATAATGTGAGCGCTAGAGAGAACATGCCTGTGTTTGGGATAGTGTATGTGTTTGTTTACACACGTGAGCCTCTACTCAATAAAATCTTTCTGCTTCTCTTGCCCTCCATGTCTTCAGCAGAGGGTAGACACTCTTTAGAGTTGTGGGTGTCTCTGGGGTGAGTTTAGATGAGGTCAATACAAAACAAGGTCAATGATGTAATAGAAATAATTAATCCCATTATGAAGGTGGATCATGAAGTAGACACTCAGTGGGGTGCAGCTCACTCCTACTGTGAGAAAATGACTGGTGTCTTTCTTTTTTCCCCGCTGCCCCATTTTTGCACCTTAGTACACTGAACTTTGTGAAAGTGAGTGATGATTATGATGATTATGACTATGGATTATGTACTTTGGTTGTGTTGTTAAAGCAATTGAATTGAAGAATTTTCTTTTTCTCTTCTCAGGGACAGGTGGAGGCCCATGTAAGGTTACAAGCCAGTGTTCCTGAAGATGCAGAGTTTTATGTTGTTGTACAAGGCTCTGGACTTACACATGTGACTGCAGCAAAAACAGGAGATGATGGGCTGACCCTTATCTTCACAGTTCCAGGTATGTCCTTAATTCAACCACTGAAAACACTCAGATTTTTTTCTTTGCCTGTCATTGTCTTACTCCCACCTTTCATGATTTTCATCTCCCACAGGCCATGCCCTTGCGGAAGCTGTCTCGGTTACATCCTACTTTTACGCAGAGGACCAACTCAAGCCATGCGAGGGTGAAGCATATCTTGAATACCTCAGGGACGTTGCCCAGGAAGCAGCAGAGTACCTGAGTGCAAACAGGGACCAGCTTGGCCCCCAGAGCTACCTAGAGGTCCTGAAGAGGTTTTCCACGTGGGTGCAGGCAGCTGACGAGGAGCTCTCTGCAGTAGGGTTAGACCTCAGTGAGGAGGATGTGCGGCTCAGACAAAGTTCAGGTGATGAAGCTGGTCTCAGGCACCTGGATGAGAAGATCACACAGGCAATGGCGAACATGGATTACCCTCAGCAATGGCAAAACACTGACAGTAAACCTAGAGAAGGTAATGAAATAGGAACTGAGAGTGTAACTCAAGATCTTGTGGGTTTTTATTTGTCAGAAGTAATTTTATCGCCATTCCAGTCTTTGCCTGTTAGTGATACTTTCTGGCACTTCTAAAGCACAGATGCATCTGCATATTGTGCTGTATAACCAAAACAGAGCAACTTTAAGTGGTGTGAATTTATTTCTGTCTCCTAGAAGAGTTAAGGATTCCCCTCTGCTTAGCAGAGATGTGACTTCCTTTTTAAAACTTTTTTTTGCTGTTGTTACTGTCACTGTACATTCTGAATATGTAGATCATAGTTCATTAAGATCTACTTCCACAAGTGGGTCAGAAAATGACCCATATGATCAAACTTATATCTCTCTAAGTAATGCTGCTAACTTGCTAAGTAGCGTTACACCAAACTAGCGTAATCCAATTATAATTGCAGATTTACTTTTTCAAATAATTGTAATCAACATGGTTGGGGATATCAACTTTTACACACCAAGATAACACATGTATCATATGTAAAATTGTCTTGCTGTGTAAAATTATATGGGTATGCAGTCAGCTGAGATGTGATCGACAGTAAAGCCTGTATAATGAAGAAGAAAGATCCCTATACATTTCCATTGGGAATCTCAAAACCTCAGGTATCTCAAAACCTGGGGAAATTAATTAATAACAAAAACTAGCCTGATACCGCTAGATGTGTTTTTTAACTTGTGTGAAATGACCCTTTGACAATGACAAACAAACACTATTAGTCCTTCAGGATTAATATCACTACAGTGGTGGTGTTTAGTAGGTTTCAAAACCCAACATGAGATCTGACTCAGCAGCCCAGCTCTTTCATCACATGATGTGCAGGACCAGCCAGCCAGCCGCACAGAGGCTGGTATGCTCCAAAGATGGAGCAATTAATGCCATTATTACTCTTCAGTCAGATTAGAGTTGTCTTGCAGACCTCCACGTCTATTAAATCAACTCCCAAAATCCTCCTCTGCACTGCACTTCCACTTTTTTACACCACAGCTGTCAGAGTTGTTTCTGGCCTCAGATTTATTTATTTATTTTAAATTTCATTATTTCAAAGCAGTGAAGTCTCTCCTCATTATTATTAAATAAGGGTGAAAGGTTGATTGCCTCTTACAGTTCCAGACATTTTTTAATTTAGTATAGGAAGAAAAAGGAAATCAGTTCTGAGACAGACTGGATCCCTCAACAAATGTTCAGCCTTCTGCTGAAGGTCACATACAGTCTTAGTATCAGCAGTACAATATATGTACATGGCTTGCAATGTCCATGCAAATAAGGGCGGGGTGCAAATGCAAAGTAGCTGTTGGGCCCTAATGCCTCAGTGCACTATTCACTGATGTATTTGACAATGACATTCTTGTTTGTTGAACTTTGCTTGAAGAGCATGTTCAGTATTCACTCCTCTCAGTCGGTCGAAACTGGGTCACAATTAACGGGGCCATTGTGGAGGTGACGGGGCGTTGCAGTTTGTCCCAGGGCTCCGGCAACAAATTGTAAAGAAACAAGAAAATAAAAGTTGAATTCTTCTGCACATTGTTTATGGGTTCGAAAGATAGCACCATGGCAACCTTCAGCTCTCACCCACACTTACAGGGCAGGCCCAAAGATAAAGTACCTCTGGTCCTCTCTGAAACAGTCTTTCATACTGTGCTTACAAAAGTTTATATGGAGGATTTGTGGTCAGCAGTTGCCATCCTGTGCCGTTGCATGATATTAGCCTAGAGAGTCCATGTTAAAGCGTCATTCAGGGTCACATCGGATTGGGGTTGTTTATATGCCCTGATACGTATTGTTTATACTCCCTTATGCTCCACTGCACACAAGACAAAAGGCAGCAACCGATTTACAGCAGGTGTTGGCACAGTGAAAGATCCAGTTTTTCTAGGTGATAATATTATTGATGTACTGCTGTAGCCTTCATTTTCACTGGTTGCTACTGTCTAACATTACATAGTAAAGTATAGTATTGCCTGACTGATACTGGAGTTTTGAGGCTGATGCTGATAACGATATTTGGGAGTTTCCAATTATGATATTATGATATCGGCCAATAGCAATTTTTTTTCATAAACACATAACATTAACAACAATCTGGATACTGATCCTTCAGATTCATTGTTGTTAAAGGAATTGTGTCTATTTGTCTATGCTCTCTGGCAGAGACTATGTAATGGTGACAGTTTCTTAATTACGTTAAGCTTAGTTCCGCATTTCTGAACTGCAATTGCTTGTTACTTTTTGATAAGCCAATGTATATTGGCCGCAAATAATTAAGATGATCTTGTATTTTAGTTCATTTTTACCTGAAGTACACATGATCTAGATATTGAAACCCAGTATCTTTATTCATTTTAAGCCTTTCATAATTGCTGAAAATCTGATTTATTAAACATAATTGGCTTTAATTTCAGGTAAAGCTGCAGTAAACAGAATGTCTCTGCCTGCATATAATTTCCTCTTCATTATTTGTCTCTCTCTCTCTCTAGCTGCTGAGCTTCAGCCCAAAGAAACTCTTCTACACCTTGCAGTGCGTTTGGGTTTGGTCCATCTCTCCCGTTTTTTAATTCACCAACCGAGAGGTCAAAGGGCACTGACCTTACCCAATCAGGAGGGAGACACACCCCTCCAGCTGGCTCAGAAGGACGGACAGCATGCCATGTTCAGGATGCTGGCAGCGTAAGGCCATGATTTAATCTGTTTGTCCAATTAGTACAAAAAAGTACCAAAAAAAAAGAATGTGTTATCTTTAGATGCTTCCAGGAGCCTTTTCAAATGGAATTTGAGTTTAAAGGCTTTCTTGAACCTTTTTTTAATGGCAAGGGAAGGTCATGCAATTAGTCCACGACCACGTCTTTATAAGACAATAAATGCACACACTATTTTCCATTGGTAAAATAACACACATACTACAAAATCCCAAGACTTACAGCTAAAACCACATTTACTTTTTTCGACAACTACATAAATCTACTCAAGCAACAAAGAAAATAGATTGCAAAACAGAGTTGCTTCAGGTGTGATAAGAGGTAGATAACAGGAACTGGATGTAGAATTGTTTAATAATAATGGAAATGTACACAAAATGCATCATTTAGAAACCTGAAATGTGTTTAATATATGATACAGTAAGTCTTGCTCAACATTTTCACATGCATTGAAGTAGTACAGCTAAAGCTTGCGAACTTGTCAGTGGAGAGAAAGCATACAAATGATATAACAATGAGAACGCATGTTGACAAATGAAGACTTATGATAAGGCTGATTCATAGGGGAGGCTCCCGTCTATTCTCATTAAATTCACATTATGCTAACTTCACTTCCTGTAATATTTATTCTAATTGTTGGCGCTTTTGCTTCTTTCTCCTCTTCAGCCCTCCAGGTCCTGTAGTGGGCCCTGTTCCTGGTGTGTGGTGCGTGTGGTCTGACAAATCCTGCATGTTGAGGTTTTGTCCCGGGACAGACTCCATGACCCTGACTGTGCGGCAAACACCCGGCAGCTGCTCTCAGGATGACATCATGATCTACCGAGACAGACTGGGAGACCAAAGCATCCTCAAACTGGTGAGAGCAAACCACTAGGAAAATATTTATTTAAAAGCCTTATTGTAATCACATCTACTACATAATGTATAAAAATAAATACAAAATATTCCCATGCAGCTCTGTGCTTGATGTAATGTGTCGTTGCTGTCAAGATAAGGCCATTTGCACAGGTTTTGTTGAGGCTTGTGTTAACAGTAAGTCCTTGACTCTCACACCCACTAACTTAGTAATCAGACATTTTGATAAGAGTTGAGCAAGTAACGGTAAACAAAACAGCAGCTGGTAAATCGGAGGGCGGGATGGGTTAACATGAAAAGGAGACAGGTCACATGTAGTGAAGTGAGTAGCTTGTGCAGAATGAAATGAGTCACTCTGTAGGGTTTTGCTTTTATAGCTTTTTTTTAGTCAGTAATTATGACAGTATGAACGTACAATATCATAATCTTTAGCTTATACCTGCTGTTTGTTATTTACAGTGTGACTGTGATAACATAAGAGTTGTTTGTGTTCCAGATCAATGAGCTCAAAGCTGATAGTGAAGTAGACATGAGAGGCAAAGAGGAATTACCTCCGATCGATGAAGGTAAGGTGCCTTATTAAATTGAACTCTTGAAATTATTTGCTATTATCTGATAATGAGGTTTGTTATCTGTGACTCAAAGATGTATCTCAAGATGCTTTTTACCATGATCCACCTGCATGAGGAAGTTGTTATTTATAGAGTAGATTTATAGATTTTAGAATAAAAAGTACAAGTACTTGAAACTCAATTACACTAATTGAAGGTACGTACTTGTGATCAGTTGCAATCAAGCGTCTGTTTAAGCGTGTGTCTCCTACATGAGACACGGGTGAGCTCAATCCAGACATGTGCATGTTACCTGTGTTCTCTTTCATTATCCACATGTTAGCTGTCACATGGATGTACCAGCTGTGCAACATGAGCTGCAAAAAACAAAAGTCTCACACAGAGTGAGACACACACACAGAGTGACAAAAGCGCATAAAGACTCACAATTGTAGTTGTGCTGATATTTTACTCGATTAGTTGATTGACAGAAAACTAACTAACTAATAACTATTTAGATAAGCAATTGGTCTTTCATCAATTTAAGAATGAGCTTCTCAATGCTGATGTTTGCTGTTTTATGTTACAGTAAATGTATTTGGATGTTAGACTGTTGTTTTTCAGCCAAACAAACAGTTTGAAATGAATTTTTGTACACCAGAGACAAAATAATATTTTGCAACAATAATGATGAACAGATTACTCTATAATAAAAATAATCATTAGTCGCAGCCTTAGTATTGCCATCATCTTGGTCTGTGCATGCACCAACAGCTCTTATTTGCTGTGTGTGTGTGTGTGTGTGTGTGTGTGTGGCGGTATGCGAGTGCAGACGCTTTACTGAAGAGCGGTGGAAAGCGAACCACCACACATTCACTTGAACAAACAGCCGTGTGGTCAGACATCCATCACTTACAACCTAAAGAGACTAAGAAAACACCTCCAGCAGGCACCATAAAAGGCACACTCTCCTTTACACATGTGTTTGTTCTTCCTCAGAGTACAGAGAAAACTTAGGGGGTGGATTGTTTTATTTCCAGGGGGTGACATGCTCAGGCTGGCATGCAACCACAGAGAGAAAGAAAGAGATCCTTGCAGATTGTCAGTGCTACCGGTACCTGCTTTATTTTTCTTTTTGTGTCTCTCTGTCATGCACGCTCACACGCACACATTTGGAAGCTCTCACTTAACCTGTTGCCACTGTTTTTTGGTAACCATAGAGATGGCAGACAGCAGAATCGACTCATAAAGGGAAGCAGGAAGTGTACCTCAGTATTGACCTTAACCCTGTTCCAACTTCAGCAGCCGTCAATTAATCGTCTTGAAATAACAACCTCACAGTAGGGAGTATGTGCTCTTCCTCTGGACCTGCTGCTTTGTACGAGCACAACATCTCTTTTGGCCAGTTTTCCATTCCTGGATAGTGGAGTCATATCCAGAGGACCTGACTCTTTGGAGGAGGAGGCGGAGAGTTAGTGTGGCACGCATCAACTTCTGGTTAAATATTTTTATTTTGTACAGGGATTAGAAAGGAGCTCCGAGTGGAAGAGCAGACGCTGGTGGACAATGTAAGTATACATACATCTATCTAGGCGAGTCTGTGGCGCAGTGTGTCATAAATGTTTATAGATTTGCCTCTGAAGTTCCTCGCTGGTTCTAGCATGCAACTGTGCATATGTCTGTGTTGTTTTAAAGTAAACCATAATTGAATTTTTCATGCTTCTTCTGTGTTTTTTAAGGTTTTTGAAGAACAGCTTGTTCTGTCTTTGGATGACGACGATGATGTAGAAGAGTACACATCCTTATTATCCGGTAATTCTTCTCTTTTCTTCTTTAGGCTCTGCAAACACAATAGCAACTCATTCAGACCAAAATACTGTTTCCATTTTAATATTATGGCAATAATACTTTGGCATCTGGCTTTCATTGTTGGATAGTAGAGTCATATCTAGAGGACCTGATGTTGTGCTGCCAATGCGACTCTTTTTAGGAGAATATGTTTATTCTGCACAGGCATTAGCAAGGAGCTCCATGTGGCTTAAATGATGAATGGGTAATTCATAAAAAAACACCACAACATATTTGTGGCTGTACTGAACAGCAGGGTGTGGGAACAATGCATAATATGCTGGTTGAGAAGCCCTGACTGAAATGCTTTCTCTCGTGGTGCTGGCACAATATGCAGAGCTCTGTTTTGAATCACATCATAGGAAATCAATACACTTACTGCTTCACAGACACAGACAGGGATTCACTTCTGTCTGAGGTTGATGAGCTGTTTTCTTTGATTAAGCGGATGTATTATCCTCCAGCAGTCTGTCTTTACGTGGTACAGGTTGGGTCTTTACTTGTTGGCCTCTGCAATGACTGAGTCTGAGAGTCCAGGAATCTGCCCTGTCACTGGGACAAAGACAGGAATGAGGTCAGGCTTGTCCCACTCAAACTCTGTCTGAGCTGGGAGATGGCCTCCTCTGGCCTGCCGCCCTGCCATCCCCTCCACCGACTCCCCTGGATCGGACAGTGGGGCTCTGTACATGAACTCAGAAAGGGGATGTTAACAAGCTCAAATGTCGCAGGTTTATAAAAGCTGACATTTTAGGTGAGCCACATGCGTTAACCTTGAATTCTCTTTAACCACACGCGTGCGCACATGATTGTATAAGCTCAGCTAGTGCAAACACTCTCTGGCTAGTAAAAACTTTGAATGTTTCAGGTGTTGCCACGGTTACTGTGAATGCTAATTTCCTGTGTGTTGTCGTGGAAGAATGAAGAGTTTGTTGAAAACTCAAGAGAGACTCTAGTACTGTGGAATGGAGCCTATAAACTTTGTGACCATAAACTGAAGTGTGTGTGTGTGTGTGTGTGTGTGTGATAATGTGTCTCCGTGAAGTAGCGATGAATGACTACACAGGAGCATTGATCCCAATTCTGTCCTCTTTAAGCAGATTGCAGATTCTTCTGTATTGCTCAAGTTGTCAAACTCACTGTTGAGCTGAATATTTTAGTTGTGATGAGAGCGTCTCGAGGCCGCTGTGGTATAAAGTTGTCATCCAGAGTTATTGTTTTTTCCAGATCTGTCGAAATGATCGTAAAGGTTTCTCCGGTTTCACTGACATAACTCAGCAGTATCAGTTATTGTTGGAGCTAGCCGGTGTGACAATTAGTCTACCAGCTGAGACTGGTGCTGCTTCAGTCTGTCACCATACTTTAAATTTAATAGAGTGGAGATTTTTGTATCGGTGCATACATGCTGACAGTTTAACTTGAGCAAATAAAAATGAAAGCAGCCTGAAAAATATATAGAGAAAACTAGATAAATACAATGAATGGATATAAGAAATCTGCCTTGTATGTTTGAGCGCCATGCTAATGTCTTCACTGTGTGAGAGCAGCAGAGAGGAAATGCCTCTGTGATGCCCAGGATTTCCCTTACATTAGTGCATGCATGGCTGGCCCAGACATCAAAGTCTGGGTGGAAAGTGCACAGAGAGCTCTGAAAATGGCTGCTCATCAAGAGAGGTAATTTTCCACATTGTTAGAAATACCATCCTCCACCCTTGTTGATATGCAATCATGTCAGCACTGGTACATACAGTATAACTGTACATACGGTATTCTCACTGTACTTTTTACACTTGACAGCTATAGCTACTAGTTATTTTACAGATTAAGATTTTATATATAAACCATATAATCATCTATGATGCATTTTTATGGATTAAAACATCCAATAGTATGTAAAGGAGTTGAAATTAGCACCAACTTGACTAGCTACAACATATACAATAGTGCACAATAATACGCTGCTTGCGCTATACGCTATGCATAAGAAATAATCAATTATATGTGAAATTAATTAATACTTTTTCTGTCACTCCATATCAATATATATTTTGTCAGCTTTCCCATGTTAAAAAAGTAAATACATCTAAGTATCTACAGGCTTGCTATTAATTCTGAGAGGCTGTACTTTATTGCAATGGTGCTTTGTTTTCTTTCAGGTGATGCACGGAGTATAATACATGAGATGACATTGAATTACATAACTTGCTAACACGCAATAGATGTACCTTGTGTTCAGAGTGCATGGAGTAATTAAAACTCACCTGGAGGAAAACATGAACGCTTTTATTTTTATTTATTTTAATCCTATTTAGAACAAAGGGGTAGTGGTGCATTTCTGCCTCTTGTGGCTGACATGAGTATTACAACAACAAACACTCTGAAATATGATCCTGACAATATAAATGTTTTTCATCTGCCCAGACTGTTTTTTTTCACCTGGCAAAAACTTTTTTCCACCTGTTTTTTAAGTCATAAACAATTTAGATCAAATTTAGGAAATAGATCACCAGAATTCTTTTTTCTCACTTGCCTCTCAGGGGCTTCTGTAGGTTGTGCATATTGTTAAGAAAATAAAAGAGAGCGTGACTCAACACAAGTCAATACTTTTTTCAATAGACATGCTGCTTTTAAGGTTGATATGTGGAGGTTTATATGAAAACAAACCTTTAAAGGTCAAACAGTAGGTATGCAGTATCTCATCACATTTTCCTTTTTATACTCTAAGCCTTGACATTTAAGTGATGAAAGATCAATGAATTATGGCACAATGAAATTACTAGAAGGAAAACAGAAGGCTTAGCTGAAGTCAAATTGAAAACATATAGACCTTTGGTGATTTATTTTTTCTGTTTTCTGGCATATTTGCTGGAGGTTGTCTAGTTTAATGGTTGTTGGTTGTATTTTGTTATCTGGTGAAAGAGAAATATGTTTTCTGGTTAAGATATCTGGCTGTCTCACACTATTCTGAGAGCTGCTCTCTGTATTCAACCAGACAATTAACCACCGTATCTGGCTGATGTTGGGATGAAAGATGGTAATGAAAAGTGGCATCTCACCGTGCTCTGTGACAGTAAATCATTCAGCGGAATAAAAACAAATTCCTCGTAGACATCTTGCACACTACTGTACTGTAGAGTAGTTGATCTTAACTGGAAAATGAAGAAGCTGCCTGTTTGAATGTTTCTAAACTATACTGAAGCTATCCTGAGATTCTACTGTATGTTTATCACAGTGAATGGGCATCCCATGCAGGCCAGTGGAGACCAGATCCAGTTCACACAGTGTGCTACAGACCCTCTGCTCTCCATGATCAACAGCAGCGATCAGACCACCACACAGCCGACACAGGTTATGCATCAACCTCTCACTTTAAACACAGATTTATCATTTAGTCTTTTCTGTTTTGGTACTTTTTTAAAAATGTATTGCTTCTTTATTTTGCACCTTTTTCTCCTTTCTTGTGTTTTTACTTTAGCCGGAAGATGACAACATCAAGTATAGTACAAGTAAAGTCAGTGGTGTGACCAGGGACAGCACAGGAACGGACAGCGGGTTATGGGACACTGTGGACTCAGAAGATCTTCTGCTAGCTACTGACACTCCTCCACCCTATTCAGAAGATTTCTACTCTGTACCCTGCTCTCCCCCACTCTCACCTGCTGACCAAGCCCTGGTCAGGCTGAACGATCCCGCCTCCTCTGAGCCAACCAATCAGACAGAAAGTCTGCCCATGGACACCTGCGATCTCAGGTATTAAAAATTGTGGAAGGTTTTATCCAATCAGAAGGCAGTCATTTCCGAGTGTCTGTGTGTCTCTTTTAACTGGTCCTTTGTTGTTCCAGTCCCAGTCTAGTGGCTCTGGAAGTGGACAGTGAAGAGGATGGCACTGAGTCAAAGTCTCCACTTTCCCCACTCCTGTCAGATGTTGAGAAAAGTGAAGATAAAAGGGAAACCTTTTATCCCTCCCCTGACCTTACTTGCACTCGCAGCCAGTCTCCCTCCTCATGTGAACCCACCATAAAAGTAAAATACCATCTCAGGGTCTATAACACTTTCATCAAATATTTCCACTTCTCCCTATATCACGAGAAGTATTGTTTGAAGTTTGTATGTTTTTGTTTTTAATCATTCTTTCACTTGTCTAGGAATCGGGCAACCAGGGGATTCGACTCCGTTCGTATTCATACTCTTCCTCCAAAATCAGTTTGCGTCCTGCTTGTTTTGCCCGGTACAACCACACTTCAGATATCAACCCTGGTCAGTAAAAACTGGGACTGTTTACTGCTTCATATAGTTTGATATTTATTCTAACACATAACTAACAATGTTTCCATAAACTAACTTCACTTGTTTGGTTTGTCACTAATGGGGCAGTCTCACAAAATATCAGTTGGTGTAAGAGAGACTTTCAACTGTAGCCTCACTACTAATAAAAAGTACAGTCAACTCCCAATAAATAAATGCGCTTAGCACTTAATATTCATCATTTTGGGAAATACTCCTATTCACTTTTTTGCCACGATGAGAAGATCAATACCACTATCTTGTCTGTCCGTTAAATTAGCTTAGACTGGAAATGGGGGAAACTGCAAGCCTGGCTCTGTCCAGAGGCCAAGTAGGCCGGCCCTGAAAAACAAAACGGAAAGACATGAGAGTGGTATGGATCTTGGTCTTAAACTGTAAGAAAGAGAAATATGCATATTTCCCAACATGTTGAAATATTCCTTAAACAGTTAGAAAAGGATTCTAGCTTTGCTTTTTGTTTTTATATTCACAATGAACCTACATCATTGCATGAAATACTGATTTAATAGCTGTCAGTCCGGAGTTGACTGTGCATGGTGATAGTTTGCACGCCCTGTAGTTGATGTGTGAGCAGCCCTCTATCCACTGTGTCCTGTAGATGCCGTGCTCCACAGTGTCAGCCACAGCCGATCTCTCCTTCAGGCCCTCTCTCTGTCTAAATCTCTGTCTCTGCTCCACCCTGGTAGTAAGTACTGGACACCTGCAGCCGCCACACTGTGCTAAGGCCCAGAAAATCCAGCACGCCGCTGTCAGTATCAGTGCTTGTGTGTGCGCGGCCGGGAGTCAAGGTTATTATTGTAAAGTGAGTCACCTGCTAATAATGAAAGTTTTAAACTATCTGACTTGATTAACACAATGGATCACATTCACGACTAATCCACAGAGAATTAAAACCTGACGTAGCAGTGAACCCTTATTAGATATTTAGGCTGTTTTAGCTCGTTGTTTTGGTTTTAGATCAACCTAACTTTAATGTGGTTGGTTCATTCTCACCGCTTCCATCAGCGTCATCTCCAGACGTTTCACCAACATTTCACCGAGCTCCAGTAAACTCACCGTATGCTATCTGCCCAGCACTGAACAGCAGACACACAAAGTTAGCAGCAAGCTGGAGAACAGCATCAGAGCTTTTCTTCAAACTTGAAGACCAAAACAGAGCTAAAATGAGAGTGAATATTGGACTTATATTCATTAAGTGTCCAGAAACATGCTAATGTTGCTCTGTGACTGATGAATGTTTAAATAAGCAACTGTTGGCTAGCAGGCTAACCATTTAAACTTAAAAGGTGAAATGTCACTGTTGTACCTAATAAATCTGTGCATTTAAACATGGTACAGTACATGTTTCTGTTAGGTACCATAACAGAAACATGATTCTGAAGGGCTTTGTTTAATCTTGTGTGTGGAGAGAGCAGTTTTTTCTATTGTGAATGCCAATTGCTTTCCAAATGTGGAGGGCATTTATCCAACACTTTTTAAAAACACAAATGATGTTCCCTGCTGCATTAAATGAAAATTTGACTCCAACTGCTATTTCTCCCCAAATCATCTTAAATGTAAAATCTGTGAATAGAGAAATAGAGAAAAAAGTAAAAGAGGGAACTGAAACAATAATCAAAACTAAATTTGAGTCATGAAACTGTAATAACCTTGGCGTGTGTTTGCATGTGTGTATGTGCATGGCCTTCCTAATCATGACACAGCCTTATTATGATCAGAATGGCTGCGGGAGTGGAAGTGAGAGTCGTGAAGTAACTCCGAGGGGTCAGCACTTTGTGTGTCTGTGCTACAGCTTTCATATATATTGTTGTAAGAATTTGGCAAACAGCTCTTTGGCATGAAAATGAAACCTGACAAGCTTTGTCGTATATTCACTCTGACACAGTCTGAAGAATGAAGCTTCCTGATTTTGTTTCCCAGTTTGATTTAATGTTTTTTGTTCTGCTCCCACAGTATTGAACAACTTCTCTTCATTCTTTATGTTCACAGAGCAAAGAGCCTCCAGTATATCAGAGCAGTCACATGAAAAAAGGTATTTATGTCTTTTATTTTACTTAAGTCTTGTTTGGATTACATTGTATTGCAGATGCTTTTTCTGTCTTTTTCTGTCCTAATACTGAATGACTCAGCCTTTCACATAGGCCTCACTCATTGCAGATTTTGCTCTTAATTAAAATGCCAGCACTTTCAATCAAATATGTAATCCCCGTTTCCAGGAGCAACATATGTGGGTAACCATGACGACCAGGTTACATGGAGACAGCGGGCGCTCTCTGAAGTTTGGGTCCATCTTTTATGATGCTCTTTTGTCCTTATAAAGCAGGACTGGATTTACGTGCGTGGCTGGTGTTTTGATCCTTTCTGCTTTTTTCTAGTGACAACAGAGGCAATGACGTACAGATATCATTGTGACCCTGAGCTACTTCTAGCCCTGTTTTTCTAAAGCACAATGCTTTTGCTCTGTTTTTCATCTGTGGTTTACAGTGTCATCTTGCCTTGTGTAGCTTGTTTTCAGATATAGCCAGCTGCGTCATGGATACATGTCTCAACCTATAATGAATGTACTCAGTATTATAATGCACAAGCACATTATGGTTCATGACTTGCAAGACTGAGTGTAGTAAGATCTAGTGTAAAATAATGACAAAAAGTGACAGTGCTGCTTTATATTGTCTCTCGCTGCTCTAGGAAGAGTGGCACTGTTTAAAAAAAGGACATAATTTCCTCTTCCTGTTCCACTCTATGCCTACTTTCACTGCTGTCCCATTAGGAATGATGCCATATGATATTTCCTCTGCTACTTCATATAAAAAAAAAACAAATTTAATAATTGCTACAATTCAGTAACAATCCCAAGTGGAAGATACCAGATATACTCAGCGATATAATATAGAGTAAAAGAGCAAAAAGCATTATTTCTTATTAAATTGACTAAACTGAGCTTGTTGTGCCTGTTTGGCTGTGTCTGACGTGAACAACCAGATTTGCATCTTTAATATGTCACTGCAGCATATCGCTTTGGCCTTTGTGGCTTAAAACGTCAGTATTTGTCGTCTGTGCGCTGTTCTTTACAGGGAAATTAGGTTCCGTAAGCGAGCCCAGTCCGCTGATGATGAGGGCAGCATGGAGCTGGCAGAGTCCCTCCAACATCTTACCCTGTCCGAGTTCCTCAAAGAGTATGTGGGTCGACCCCTGTTTGACTATTCAAGCATCCTTAATTGTCCAGTTCAAACAAACTAACCCTAACCAAAACTTATAGCACATTTACCCCCTGACAACGAACCACAACCTCCACTCCTCCTTGTTTCCGATAATCTGCTGGTCTCCTCTCCTCATTTCCTCTTCTCTGCTGGTTTCCTCTCCCTGTCCTCACCTCTTCTCCCCTTACTCCCCGTCTCATTTAGTTTCCTTGTATCCTCACTTCATTTCCTCTTCTTTGCTGGTTTCCTCTTCTCTCCCCTCCTCATCTCCTCTCTTCTTGTCTTCTCTCATTCTCTCCTATCCTAGTCTCCTCTCCTCTAACAGCAGAACAATAGTTATTATTGTCTTTTGCATAACAATATTAACCAAAAATCTGTCATTGTCATTTGGCATGTAACTAGCCTCTAACAATTCTACTAATTTTACAGTAATTTACTTCCACAGCACAGGGTTGCAGAGAATGAACACACTTTTTCACTAACCAAGGATTTTTTTGTTATCAGAATATCATTTCTGATGCTTTCCCTAACATTTATTTTACCAGAAATTATTTGCTGCGCGATGTCAGATGAAATTATAATTTTGGATGAACTGTCATTCAACTACCAGTTATATGCTTGTGTACTTTAAAGCTAGGATAGTCAATTTATTTCAGAAGCATTTTTTCTTTATTGAAATTTTACATCTTCACAATCTTTACATCCAAACAGCATTCAATAAATCAAATGCACTGACACAAATATAAAAAAAAAAAATCCATTAACTGAGGACTGTAATAAGCACAGACAATCATTTCATTCAGTCTGAATGAAATGATTGGGTGGCCTAACTGCCTGTCTACCTACCTATCAACGTACACTCTGCCCATACACTCTCTGTGCATGAAAATGTGTGGGAGTGGCTTTGGAGGGAGGCATGAAGGGAGGGGGTTGGATCTTTTTTGGTTACTTTCAAAAAGTAGCTGTTGCTTGCTAGTTTTTCCAGCCTTACATACCTACCTTTGAGCATAGAATATTATACAGCTGTACAATTCATACTCATATGGACCTTCTGCCTGCACCTAAAGAAGCCCATCGTACTTGCTCTTGTTGTCCTGTAAACTCAGCAAGAAGAAAATCCGGCTAATACATGTCTGCAAACCAGCAGTAAATTCTTGTGTTGTAAGTTATGGAACACAAAGCAAAGGTAACAAATTGCACTGATATCATTTGAATTTTTCTTCAGAATTGAAGAGGAGGAGTTGGACAAGTACAATATCCCAACAAAGGTGGAGTCAGAGAAGTACAAAGTCATTCGTACCTTCAGTTTTCTCAAGAGCAGGATGTCCAGTACACGCAACAAGACCAAGGTAAACCAAGACCACAAAAACTCCACGCCTCTGCTGTTACACACATCAAACACAAAATCTAAATTTAAAAGCTACAATATAAGGATTAACTAAACAAAATTTAAACTTGCTCTTGCTGTACATTCAAGCCAGCTTTACATGCCAAACCACACTCTGCATAATTTGATAGCTTAAAAACACAAGTCACGTTCCCTTTGAAGTGTTTGCTCTACACGTGCCAGTGTGTATGTACTGGATTACATTTTACTATTTATCCTCACAAAAGTATTTATGGTATAGAATATTATAATACTTTTGTAAATGCCAATATCCCAGGTTTGGACTCAGGTAAGGAATATGCGAGTCTTTATGTTCTCTCAGAGACACAACCAGGAAAACGTTTCTGGGAATAACTCAAGGTCAGGTTGACAGACCAAACATGGTGACCAGCCTCCTTCCTTTTTTCTTTAATGATTAATCCTTTGTTGAGTCAGCACAGAGGCTGGATGCCCTCCCCAACCCACATGTGTTGTTTTGCTATGCTCCATTTCCTTGTCAGTGGACTTTTTACAGATTGAAAAAATGCAAGGATTCCTTCCAGGCTCATATGTCTACTTACACGTGGGAGAGTTTACTCTGTAAATAAAAACCTGACAAGGATCTTCACCCTGGTGTATAGAAATAGGAATTAAGGCCTGCTTTGCTCCAAGTTCTTAGCTGGTAGTTGTGAGTCGCGTTATCTCTCTGTCTATTTGGCTTCTTTGTTTACGCTTATGTCTCTGACATGGTTTTCCAAGGGGAAGGGGAAGGACAGAGAGGCCAAGGATAGGCAGCTGAATGGACATCGGCTTAACACAGGCTCCTGTTTAGGCCCCACCGTGTGTGTAGTGTGTGAAAAACCAGCATCTGGAAAAGACCTTTTTGCATTGCTCCAGTAAGTAATTGTGTAATTTCAAGAAGCTTATATTTATATATTTTACTAAAAAAACATGTACATAAACTTAAAGCTAAGTAAGCCAATGTTGGAGAAACTAGCTAGAGATAGTTTAATTTTGAAAGGATCCACCTGAAAACTCCCACCCCCTCCCTTCAGGCGATGAGCGCACAGACAGAGTGTGTGCAGGTTGGCAGGTAGGTAGAGAGATAGGTAGACCAGTCAATCATTTTATTCCGAATGAACTGATTGGCCGTGCTTATTACAGTCCTGTAACAGCCATAGATGCTGATTTGTGTGTGTGTGTGTGTGTGTGTGTGTCAGAGCATTTGAATTATTGATTGCTTTCAGGATGTAAAGATAATTTCAACAAATGTAGCAAAAAAAAGAAAATCTTTCTGAAATAAATTGCCAGCTTTAAAAATATCTTTCTTTCCCAGGTTGCACTGCTATTGTCCATAAGGGCTGTAAGGAGTCTCTCCCCCCATGTTTGAAGGTGTGTATTGTGTTAAAATATTAGGATAAAAAGCGGTTTTGAACTACTTATTCTTCTTGAGCATGTCCTTGTGTCAATTGTTTATATGCTGTAACCAGCATCTCTCATTTGTATTACTTAGAAACTTCAGGATAAGTACGCAGTTACCATGGTGAAGAATAGAACAGCCTCCCTGCCACAGAGTGAGTTTACAACACAAGGGTCAACGGTTACCAGCAATTTAGGCTATCAAGATCTCTTAAACATGTTGTCTTGAATGTTTCAGTGTGGTTGCAATTGGGATGATTATAGTTCTGTTTGCTTCTCCCACAGATTTCACAGTGAGAGACAGTCCTCCTCAGTGTGTGATCCCCACCTCTACCTCTCTACCTGTCATGGCGCCTAAGGAGAGGAAAGACACTACGACCCAGTCGTGCCCCCTCTCTGGGAGTTTTCCAAACAGTGACAGGTCATAAAGCTCCCAGACTTTATAAATTACAATATATGATGTGGGGTTATTGGTAAATATTTGGGGGTACTAATGGTTGTCCATGTTCTTCTCTGTGTAACAGTCGGCTCAGTGAGAGTTCAGAGACAGAGTCTGATGCCTGGAAGGTGACCAGCCGATCAGAAGAGCTCCTGCCGACTCCATTGTCCTCCACCTCCGCTGACTCATCCTTCGGAGAAGGTACGACATGAATAAGGCTCATTGTTATTAATTTTTACAGATTCCCAAAGAAAAATACCAAAAAAGGAGCAGATCTGTGTCCAATTTTTACATTTATCATGTACCCAGATGTTGTTTTTCCTTCTTTGAGAAGATGCTCACCATTGTAGTTCCTTTTAGGTCCTTTTACAATCCCCACAACTGATGGGGAGAAAATTTAAATAAGCTGCCAACTAAGTACTAAATACTGTGAGTTACAAAACAGGAAATGCTTGAAAAACAGATTGGCGTCTCTTAAAATACCATTTTATTAGCCCCAGGGCTTAAGAAGTATATTGAGATGGTTGAAAGTTAAGAACCCTGTCTCTGCTCAGTAAGTGTTATAAATACTGATTAATGGAACTGAATCGTGGCAGTTTGGATTAAAAGTGATTTTGTACCTCTTTCTCGACATAGACTGTGTGGACACATATATCAACAGTGACATGTCGGCTGATGCTGTGGATTACGAGGCTGAGTCGTGGAGTCTGACAGTAGAGCACAAGTTCTGCAAGAAGCAGGACAAACGAGCTGTCAAGAGGCAGGATGTTATTTATGGTAAGCAGATGTCAGAGTTACGAAAGAAGACCACTGGAATTTGTCATCTGTGTCACCAGTGTCAGTATTTCATATATAAAATGACTGTAACAACATGTAATTGTTTCATAATTGTAAAATTGCTACGATTGAGTACCAGACTAAGCTTTGTGGCGTGATATAATCCAAGGTTTTATTTGATGCACACACTGAGTGACCACATGTTGAACCTCCGATGCAGAGCTGATGCAGACTGAGCTTCACCACCTACAGACACTACACATCATGGCAGAGGTTTTTCGGCGAGGGATGAAGGAGGAAGTGCAGCTAGATACAGAAGCGGTGGAGCGGGTCTTCCCCTGTCTGGACCAGCTGCTTCTCTTCCACCATGCGTTCTTTGCTGCCATGAAGGAGCGACGACAGAGCTCAGCCCAGCCCCATGGACACAGGAACTACCTCATCCAGCGAATAGGGGACGTCTTGCTCCAACAGGTTAGCTGGTCTCCTGGGACTACCTTTCTCCTAAGTTCAATAGATGGAAACCAGTGAGGATATTCATCACTGGGTGTGTGTATTTTTCTGCAGTTTTCAGATGAGAACAAAGAGAAAATGAAACAGGTATATGGAGATTTCTGTAGTCGTCACAATGAAGCGGTCAGCTTTTTCAAAGAACTCCAGCAGCATAACAAGAGATTTCAGATCTTCATTAAGGTACTTAACCTTCCCAGAGCATCTTTTTTCCCTTCTTTTTTTTTTTTTTTTACAAATGTATCTTTCTTTCTATCAGTTTCAAAATAAAAGCATCTCTACATTCCTGCCGAGAGAGATGTAGCATAACTCTTGATCTGTCTTTTTGAAGCAACAAGGTAATAATTCTTTGGTGAGACGGAGGGAGATCCCAGAGTGCATCTTGCTGGTAACCCAAAGGATTACAAAGTACCCAGTGCTGCTGGAGAGGATCCTACAATATACTCAAGGTCAGTCATCTACTGCCCTCTGCTGGATACATGGTCCTATGGGCCACAAAGCTGTTGTTGACACAAAGTGCTTGTCAGTAACAGCATGATGTACATTATTTCAGTTGAAAATATACACTAAGTAGAACAAAATATCTCTTTCAGTCTTCATGTATTTCTCCTTCCTGATCCCTCAGAGGAAACAGAGGAGCATGCGGACATCTCGCAAGCACTGATTCAGATTCGAGAGGTGATAGCAGCCGTGGACCTGAGTGTCAGTGAATATGAGCGGCATCAGAGGTTACAGGAAGTGTGGAATCGCATGGAGAATCGCAGCACAGCCAAACTGAAGAACGGCTACACCTTCCGCAAGCAGGACATGATGGGGCCGGGACAAACGCTCAAACACCAAGGCCTGCTTCTGTGGAAGACTGCTACTGGTCGACTTAAAGGTGAGACAACATAAACTTAGTTGTTCAATTAATATGTTATTAAAGCATCCTTTTAATATTCTTTCCTGCTTATCCTCACTTCCATAGATGTCCTGGCACTGCTTCTAATAGATACACTCATCTTCCTGCAAGAAAAAGACCAGAAGTATACATTTGCCACTGTGGTACGCACACATTGGTTATGTCGGATTGATCTACCAGATCAAAATTGTGTCTCTGTCATGATGCTACACCCTATTACCTGCTCTGTTTTATCTTGGGCCACTATAACATCATGTAATATGTTATTCCGCTGCACTTTTAATGTGCTTCAGGATCAGAAGCCTCCAGTCGTCGCACTGCAGAAGTTAATCGTGCGAGAAGTAGCCAATGAAGAGAGAGGGATGTTTTTGATCAGCGCATCGACCGCCGGGCCAGAAATGTACGAGGTCCACACGTCATCCAAAGAGGAGAGAAACACCTGGATGAGGCTCATTAGAGAGGCTGTAGAGAGGTATGTAAGTCTGTGTAAACTACATATTCAGATATCACTATTTGTGAGTCTAACCATCAGTTGCTGTTTTCTCTGCTCAGCTGTCCGGAAGAAGAAGAGGAATACACAAGTGAATCTGAAGAGGAGAAGCGAGCTGCTGAGGCTCGTACTCAGAAGATTCAAAAGTTCCAAGGTATTTGGAAGTCTTGATTATTTTTCTAACCCAGAGTTAACATCTCAACACATCTTGATCTGTGAACCCTATGAACTTGTGTATCAGAGAATCTGATGAGCCAGGACCAGCGGATCTGCTCCAGCCTGGAGGAGAAGCTGCAGCTCTACGCAGAGCTCTCTGCTCTGAGTGGGAGGACGGACGCTTTGCTGGTCGAACCGCGACTGCTCTTCCAGCCTCACTCAGAGGAGCTGCCACAGGCTGCCGTGTTGCTGGCTGCAGCTCTGCAAGAGGGTGAGACATTTTGCATATACTTTTACATATACATAAGAAATGGCAATGGTTACTTTGACCCCCCTATTTAGCATTTATAAGCACTATATAAACATTTAATAAATGGTTTATAACACACCATAATGTGTAGCAGATATGACATTTTTAAGTGTGCGATGGGATCCTATAGGCACATATATGTATATATAGTAATTTTTATATATATATATATATATAGTGCATATACTGTATCTTTCCCCTAGTATTTTATATATTATTCATATAGTTATCTTGCTAAAGATCAGTTTCTACATACATTCATTGACAATTGCAGTCCAGTTGTTTTAGTGGTATAAATGTATCAGGGGTTTTGGTATAATGTAACAAATTAGCAATCAGATTAACAATCTAGTCTATTTAGTCTTTATCTTGGATTGGCGACCTGTGTACCCTGCCTTTCACCCCAAGGTCAACTGGGATTGGCTCCAGCCCCCCCGCGACCCTGTACCCTCTATAAGCAGTTGATAATGGATGGATGGATGGTTATTATCTCTTAGAAGTCTTAGAGGGACAAGAAGAACATTTTTTCCCTGACAAAGGATAATTGTGGAGTCACAAAATATTTTATAATGTTCTTCTAATAGAACTGTCAGTCTCATATTTAATTGTTTAAATTGATTGAACAGCACACTCAGTTTCACACTGTTTTTGTTTCCCAGCTGAGAACCTGAAAGCCACACTGTCATCTAGGACCTGTTCTCCATCAAGTCACAGCCCAGACTCTGACACAGACTCTGTGTTTCCTGTCAGCCCTGCTACACTTGTACAGCCCCCCTCAGACTCTGAGGCCTCACCTGAAAACCCTGAGACCAGGGAGGGGGGTTGTACTGAGGCTCTTGTGCTTCAGTCCCCAGCTCTCTTGCAAAAAACAGGCACAAATGACGTTGATTTGAAGGTACAGCACAGTCTCCGGTATATAAAATGTATTTAGCTTATAGCTATTCTTGTATGATGTATTTTATGTTTTTAAGTTAAATATTGATGCAGCAATATGATGTGTTTTCCATTACTGTAGTTGTCATGGTATTGCAGAGGTATTATAGGTCATTATAGCCTCTTGCAGCCTGCATTTGACTGTCACCTCTTTCCATTTCCTCACAGTTGTGTTAATAATTCAGTGCAATCTATTAGAATTACCTTTCAGTCTTAATGTGATGAATTATTGATAAGCTCATAATAATGGAAGAAGTCAATTTAGTTCCCAAAGGTATTGCAACATTAAAAATGGATATGGAGAGTTATTCCAATTACCACAGTTGTGCTACAGTTTGCAGCTTTTTGTGACCTGTGAGGTAAATGACTCGGAAAAGAGGGAATCACTTTCTTATCGACTGCAATGTGATAATTTAACCTTTAACAGGTAGGACATCATGCGGCCTCACGGTGGCGCAAGTGTTGCATGAATGCAACTTTAAATTTTGACTCTCCATTAGCTTGCCATGAGAGGAAAATATTTTGACTTCCCTGTGATTAAAGTGTAACTCGTTGTTTAGCACAGAAATAGACATGTTTGCCTCAAAATCATACATGAAATACAAAGCATGTTTGTTAATCTGCATGTTGTGTGTGATGCTGTCCATTAACAGGTTGCTCAAAGTGTCCAAAGCCTGATGCAGTTACTCTACAGTCTGCAGGTGAGTACGTTACTCAACATACACTTAACCATAAGCTTCTTTTTATCCTGCTTTCAGCCCTCGGTTATATTATTATATTTGTATCATATAATCTACTGTAAATTATATTATTATGAGCAATTCAGCAAATGAACAAACCTCTTGTGTTGTCATTAAGATCCTATTCATGCAATGTTAGTGTCATACTCAGTCAAGATAAAGGCTTAAATATACAGATTCAGTAAACAGAGAACCAACACTGCACTCGGTTGTTTGAAGCCAAAGGTAGCGAGCTATGGGAGCCTACTGATCTTTTCCTGCTGAGAGACATATGAGGGTCTTTTGTTTCACTATACCCACACTCTGCTGTTGGGTAAAAAATGTAAATTTAGAGTGTGTGTGTGTATTTGCATAGGGGCTTGTGTATACGCACTTTTGCAAATCTGTGTGAGTTTCTGATCTCAGTGATATTTTCATATTCAAAGTTATGTATCCCTTCATGCATACAAACCTGAAAACCACAGTTTTTCCAGTAGGGGTGGGATCATTTCACCACTTAAAGAGATGCTGTTGCCTTAACACATAAAAAGTCAGGGCACCCAGTAGAGCCTGATCATAATTTCCATCATGTTTTGCCATTCAAATCACCTTCTCTTACTGCCTGTTGTGAGTATTTCACATGTGGTTAAGTAGTAGTCAAGCTTTTGCATTTTCATGAACCCTATCTCTGTGTCCTTCACTTTCTGTGCCAGGCCATGGTGACCATCCAGGACAGCTGCTATGAGGTCCAGAGGCTCCTCCTCCAAGAGACTGGGCGCCCTTCCCCCCGCGCCCAGCGACGGCACCTTTCAAGCATCAGGGGTAACACCCTACAAGAACAGGAGAAGCAGCGTAACCTGGAGAAGCGGAAGGAGGAAGTGGCGGCGACTCAGCGGCTCCAGGGCCGACTACGCCAAGAAAAGGAACGCTGGGAGAGGGAGTGCCAGGCCAGGGAGAGCCAGCAGGGGGAGCAGGAGAGCAGGCTGGAGGAGAGGGAGAGGCAGTGCCACCTGGAGGCGGAGAGGCTGAGGCGCGAGAGGGAAGAGTTGGATGAGCAGCTGGAGGAGTACCAGCAGAGCTTGGAGCGGCTCAGGGAGGGCCAGAGGAATGTGGAGAGGGAGCGTGAACGGCTGGAGAACCAGCAAAAGCTGTTTCAGACCTGGAGCCACAGCCGGCAGAGGAGTCTACCCACTGTGATTCCTCACATGGTCATCCCTCTAGATGGGCAGCAGGTGGGGATGGAGGTTGGGGGCACACATCTGACAACTGTTTCTTCTGTCTGTGGATTTTAAAATAACCTGATGTTATGTTGTTGGTGATGTTTTATCTGAGGCGTTAGTCAAGGGCTTTGTTACACTGCATACCAAAGCTCTTGACCTTGACATGAGTGTGAGGTAGATATGCAGTGTTTATGTAGTATTTCTTGGCTACAGTCATTAATGAGAAGCTTTTCTCAGACAGCTTTCAGGCTGAGTTACGTCAGTTCACGCATTTTCACAGGGCAGCCCAATCCCCTCTGGATATACGACCTGTGATAATGAGAGCAATTTCAGCATCATTTGTCTTAGTGCTCCAGCAGCACCACTCACCAATAAACATCTTAATGATTGATGATAATTAAACTGTTGCAAATAAAAGCTCAGACAAAATAATTAAAACCTGAGGCACGCAGCCCAAGAAACCAATCAATCGTGTCAGAAAGGACTTAAATTATTGACCCTTTCAAAGGCACTACAGTGAAATGTCCCCCACTGCTGGAAGGCATGGAGGATAAAGGGTGCACTGTTCCCCGTGCCCTTTAGGCGTCAATGTACTTCACATGCACAAGCACCAGTGGGGAAACTAATATAGCGCATACATCTGCGCGTGCCTCTGCTGGGTACGGCTTTGTGCTGCTCAGTTCAGCAGGTGTGGCTATTCAAAAGATGCACACGGGGAGCACAAGCTCAAGTGGGCAGACAAATGAGCAGACTAGTGTTACAATATTCCCTCTTTCCCTCATTAATTTACACACCACTGTGAGCTTTTGCAGGCCATACATGATGAGGCTTTCCTGGCTTTTCGTAGACTTATTTATTTCCATTCATCTATTTTGGTCAGTGCATTAACAGCAGTGGTCTGACAATGGCGTGCGGAGGCAGTTGAGGGCCTAATGTTCCCCTGTTAATGTTTTAGCCAGAGGCAGCAGTTCACAGGGTCAGAGACAGATCGAATGACACACACACGCACACATACGTACACCGGCTCTCAGGTCGTTTCCAATTAGCTGTGCTGCCTCCGCTCGGCAGTTGATGTGAAGATGGGACAGGAGGGAAGGGATATTAGGAGAGGAGAATAGGAAGGGCTGGATCTGTAAGCAAGCTGCAGCAATGACACCCCGCACCTTTCATTAAATGGTCAGTTCACCCAAACGATTAAATATCTTTTCCATTTACATACTTATGTAGTTGTATCTGACCATGCAGATTTTTTTTGCCCAGGGTTTTAGCTGTCCATCTTTCAGTGTTACCTCTACACCAATATAATGGAGATTTGCTTGTGGTGTTCAAAGAAGAAATTAGCAACAAAGTGAATCCAGAGCATCACAAATAAAAATCCAGTTACTTCCATTATATTGGTGTGGAGGCTGAAAACTCTGAAAACTAAATTTTTGTTCAAAACCTGGAGAAACCCCCCCACAACAAAATCATTTATATTATATCTAGATACCACTTAGAGGTAAGTGAGAAAATTGATTTCGGATGAACCACCCCTGTAATTCCTTTTAATTACAGGTTTAAAGATATTGATCTGAAGGTCTATTAACAGTGCCTTTTACAGGTTTTGCCTGTTGAATTATAAAATGTATTTCCTGATGCTTCATGCAAATGCATCAGTGCATTTCAAAGCTGCACTGTTGAGTGGTTTCACAGGTGTAGACACTATTATCAATGTCCATTCATGCTTTAGAAATGAGTCTGAATGTCTGCTCACAGTGTTCTTGATTTTCATCTTTCAGCTCTGTTGCTCTCTCCCTCAGGACTCTGCACCGAGACAACCCAGAGACCACACTGGGAACGGCTCTATGTTTGTGAATGAGGCCGCCTTCACCAGCACCAGCGTCAACAACCGACACGTCCACCACAAAAGAAATGACCCCAGCGCACACAATTGTCTCAACACCCTGCTGGCAAGATCCAACAGCAGACAGCCCCCTATCGTTAAGACTCCCCATAGTCCACGTTCAGACTCCCAGGGATGGATGATGGGGACAGGATATCTCTACAGCCCTGCAGGAAGGCTGGAACTGCAGCACACACCCAGTGGTAAGAACTACCACCAAGTTAATGTTGTATCATGTGTTTTAGAGAGGAAGTTTAAAAAATACAAAAATCTAATGGTAATTAATGGCTAATATAATATGTGCTATTTGCGATGGTGACTTCTATGTGTTGGTCTGTTGTGTTGACTAGGGCTATAACTAATGATTATTTTATAATCAGTTAATAACTTGTTTTGTCCAACAAACAGTCCTAAACAAAGATATTGTGTTCACCATCATATAAGAGGTTTAAGCAGTAAAAGGTTTCCCAACCTTTTTGGCTTGTGACCCCTTAAAATAAAGCACTACTTGTGACCTGGCATCACAAGTGCCAGAAATTATAAATTCTTTAGGCACAAGAAGGTAAAACTATTAGACATTCAAATATCTACCTATTCTATACAGCATCTTGTGAACCCCTTAGATTTAACTTGTGACCCATTTAAGGGGCCTCAACCCCATGTTGGGAAATGCTAAAATGAGATCGAAGCAAATTAGCAAACCCTCACATAAAAGGCTTGAATTATAGAGAATGTTAGGTGTTTTGGCTTGAAAAATGACTTTTTGTTGATAAACTTTATCGAAAAATTTACTAATTGGTGTTAACTGCAGCGTAGACACATTTTTGTACTCAACTCAATAACTTTTCGAGCAATAAAAGGTAGAAACAAAAGCTACAGAGAAAAGTGATCTGATTACTATGTTAATTTCCATATTAATAAGGAAAAACTGTTTTCATATACCATCTGTGAAGGGAACTATGGCATAGAAAACCCACTAATGAATGCATCAAGTAGCTCAGTTACTAATTTTCATTACTGATTATGTTTAATATCCTGTAACTTAGTGCTAATGGCTTGATATTTCAAAGCTCAAGTGCCTTACTTGTTGGACAGCACTGCGCTGTTATCATACTGTCTCTGCTGCTCAACATAAATGAGAAATCTCCTACCTGTGAGAATGTAAACACACCCTCTGCCTGCACTGGTTTCACCCATGTATGTGAGAGCATACTGTACACACACTCTGCTCTCAAGGCTGTATCCCTGGTGAGGCCTTGTCTGTCCTTCCTCTCAGTTAATCAGTGTCGCCTGCCCCCCCCTCTCCCCCACCTGCACAAGCAGCCAGTCTGGGCCCTCACCTGCCAAAGGAAAAGAAAATCAATGGTTCCTCTATCTTTCCACTGGCAGGCCAGACAACAGCATGGGAATCAAAGTTCACAAGCGATGGCTGACTGATTGGGACATCGATCTAAAAAAATCTTTAGAAAACTCATTACAGCATGACTTGTCATCGCATTGGGCAAAGGGGAGGAGGTGCGCATATGGGAATGAGAAATGCAGTATTAATCTGTTGTTTCACTCACAAGGTGTCACCTACATTCCCACGTTTGCCCGTCCTCATTCCTAATCCATTCATGCACGAGCTCATTCTCATAGTCACGGCAGGCGGGGAAAATTACAGGTTACATGTGTTGACTGCAGCTGATGTAGAGTTCCTGTTATTGTTACCAGCTTTAGCAGGCAGCACAATTTCTTCCTCATTGATCAGCTTATTAACCTTTCCTCGTTATTGAGCACACACAAGCCCCAGTGGAACCTGAGTCACTTGTTAACAAGCTAGGGGTGTATACTTGGCTGTAATCTACAATTCAGGGTGCATTCCAGCTGACATCTACCCGCAATGCATTCCTCAGTGGATCCCATGAGGGCCTGTAATGACACTGAATAATGTTCCCCAATCTTCACACAATTCCCTGTTAGATGTAAACCTATATAAGGAGTCATTTTACTGTTTTATGTGTAATCTCAGATTTTATCACCTCCTTTATGACCTCATACTGGATCACGTGCTGTATGGTATGTGGAGGAACCTGGTATCTCTTTCATATGTGAGAAAAGAAAAGGAATCTCTTTCAAATGCAAATTCCCCATTGTGCCCCTCAGTCACATGGATCCAACATAATCTCACTTCTATTCCTCACCTGAGCATGTGAAGATTTCTTCTCAGACACTCACACACACATACAAATACACACCTTTTTTTCATTCAGTGGATGTCCCTAATTTGTTCCTGCACAGTATAATCTTGGGGAACCAGTTTGATGGAATTTTCTGATATGACGTCTCATCTGATGAGTCATGGCAGCTTTTAGTTGCTCACCTTTTCATACAAAGGATGAGACCATCGTGTGGAGCATGACAAATAAAAGAGAGATGAAACGGATGGTCTTTGCAGTATGTGAAACATACTCACAGTATAATGCACAAACCTGTAATAATACTAATGATTATTTTGTTCGATATTAAGATCACAAATAGAATAGAATACAATATTTTTAGTTTATTTTTTAACCACCAGAGCAGGAAACTTGTCTTTGTCTCATCAAATTAGACAATAAATACACAGTAAAAACAATAGACATAAAATAAAAACTTCCCGACATGAGAATACTTTAATACTGTTACATTGATTGCACATGGCGCAAAGATGTTTTTGTTTTTTAGAGGTGTTGTGTAGTATTGTCCGTAAGTCTTTCATTCAAATTTAGTGTGGAGGTGTCAAAGCCTAGCCAACTGTTTGCCACAGTTGAGTTACTATACCAGACTGAGATATTGAACACACACATATTAAAAGGAAGCGCTCTGTGAGACTGACATACCCCTTTTTCTCTGAACATTTTGACAGTCACGGAAACCCATTCATTTCCTAATAAGAAACAGTTTGTCTGTGAAGTTCAGTTTGTTATCAGTGTACCACAATTTCCTAGATACTTAAAACTGTTAAAGGGGAATGGAACATTTGCCACTTCAAAGTCTTTTTACAGGTGTTGGAGAGCATTATTGCATATGCGAAAAAAAAGTTGTATAAAGCCTTCTGTGGCTCCCGCGATGTCACTAGAGTCAGTTTCAGTTGGAGCTGACGACAAGTCTGAAAATGAAACACGTTTGAGGGTGTGCACTGTGGACCTCTGGTGCCCACTTCTCCTCTCTGCCTGAGGCTGGGGGCTCAAGGCTACAGTAGCCACTATTAGCATAGCACACCTGAATCTCCAACCAAACTGTTGGCAGTTGAGATGCGTTGTGGGTAATGTAGGAACCAGGATTTGACAAGAAGAAGAATGCTGGAAAGCATATTCTAACCAGGAAAGACTATTCCCGGCCATTTCTGTAACTTTTAGAATTATCCAACATTCACGCCCACTTCACGCCATGATTGGCCAGCTGGGAGGTGAGAAAGTGAGCTAAGTTTGAACTTCTCTCTCTAGCTATCTTTTTTCATTTGTTACACAACAATTTTTGGCACTTTACGTCTATGCGACCGAGTGCAACACTATCAATGCCTTACAGGAGAGTGTCTGAAAAAGTGTTATCAGTTATCTCCATATTTAAACTGTATCACGTCTCTCCCTTCTCTGTCACTAATCAACACTTTTGATTTCCAACATGGTCAGACAACACACCTTACAAACTACTTCATAAACCACCTTTTTACAACTTACCAGACTGATTACACAGTGAAAGAGATGGTAATGGACATGTGTGATTTAAAATGAGTTCCTTTGTTTTATCAACATTGATTAGCTGGGGGGTAGATTTACACATACTTGTGTTGCATTTTAACAAACAGACTAGGTAAAGCCATCTAATCAGCATTTTTATTCAGGTTAACATTACTATCCTGCAGTTACATTTCATTGCTGTAGACAGAAGGTAACCACTGATTATACTCAGTTTAATCATCAATGTTTAGGGCAGGTTTTTGTGCTTTAAATGTTCTACAGCCCGAACAATGTTTCTCATAAACAGGATGCGTTTGCTGTCTGTGTTGTAACATATTAATAATGCTAAAATCTTACTACTTGGCTAAAGACAGAGATAGAGTAGTTTTATCATCTGGCTGTGCGCTGATGTCTCATCTATCTTAGGCCAGGCCTACATAGTGGCTAACAGAGCTACCCTAACAGACTCCTATATAATTAATCAAACACAGACACTTTCCTACGGGGACACAATGAGGCAATTTATAGTTCACGCCATCTGTTACCATGACAGCACACCTGCCCTAATGCTAGACATCACCCACCATGCAAACGCATTTAAGAAGACACCACCCATAATAACACATTGTCTTTCAGACCTCCTTTAATTGGAAAATGTTGTTATTGGTCCTTGAGTGGGGAACACTCCTGACGCTGGGGATATAATATAAACACTTAAAATCCTGATTATCTGGTTGAAGGCTGCTCCCACTAATATCTTTGTCCTTCCTTGTTTCCAGTCCCTCGTTTCCTCATCTCTTCTTCAACCGTCAAGTGTGAGGAGGCAGGTGTGATCGAATCCCGACCATGACGATTGATTATGTTGACAAAGTTAATGATAAAAGTGACACCTCTAACTAGAGGGGGAATGATGGATAGCTTGAAAATCTTTTTGTTTTCATTCTCAGTCTCACTCTGAGTGAAGTGTATGTGAGGGGGGGGCGGCGTAGCAGGCTGAGCTGTGGCAGCTGGGGTTGATCTATATGCAGTTAGCGATAAGATGAGTGGGATAAACAATTAGACTGAGCTCATTAAACAAGAGGCTACATGTCCCGTCCTGGGGATTATTTATCATTTGTTAGTAAATGATGAATTCTCTGTAGTTTCAGTTTGGTCAGTGTATTATCAGTACCAGTTGCTGCATTTGTTTGAAAAAGTGTAATAATTGTGTTTTTTGTGTGGCCACTCAGATCACAACAGTCACAGCTACATCAGGGAGACCTGGTCATCAATAGCAAGCGGAACTGACCCGTATCCGGTGCTCCCGCATCCCAGTGAACCTCAATTGGACCTCAGCCCACTGGTTTCCTTGGAGACTGACAGCGGTGGGGAGGAGAGCAGTGAGGAAACCATTGTGTACCTCTGAATGTTGATCCATTTCAGACTCTAAAGAACCAGCCCAGCACATGGGAAAAACTAATGACATTCAATGAAGCATCAGGATTGGATCCGGGGTGGCTCTTGTACAGTCTTTTGTCATGCTTGTTTTTATATTTCATTTTGTGGTCTTTTTTGTGTAAAGTGACCAGAGATAAAAGAAATGAGGTTGTTTCAGACTCAGTCTCACATGTGTCATGCACCTTAGCTCGAGGCATCACTGGGTATTAGATGTCTCTTTATTTTCTTGGGGTGTTTGTGTGTGTGTTTGTGGTCTTTATTAACTGGGTCCCTGCGGCCACACCTTTCACGCTTTCCGCCATCTCTGCTTCTTACTGTCCTTCCTTTACTGCCTTTCTTTCTCAGGTCCCACATATCTCGTCCCTCGAGCACTCTATTTATTAAATTCACCACAGAAGGAGAAAAAAAAACACTTTCAACACTTTGTTCACTTTCAACAAAACATCAGGCTGCATCTCTCTAGCGGACCATGTTTTCTGATGGAGCAAACTGCCTCTCTGTCATGTATCAGACAGGGTCTGTTTATGCACAAGCTGAGCATAACAGTAGAATTGAAAGATGAGACGCGACAGCATCATTCCCACATTTTTCAGACTCACTGCCTGAAACCATCATTTATTTATTTTTTATCTGAAGCATGCTTTTCTTGTTGACAGAAATAAGCTGTTGTGGTTTTAAGAGGTATGTTGCAGCCATGCTAATATGTCAGTTTTATCAGAAAGTAGAAATTCAACAGCAAAAGCCTGACAAAGTTTTGAGCACAGCTGTTATTGTAAAAAAGTAAAAGGAAGTCGTGGTGCAGGAAGAGGGACAGAAGGAAAACATGTTGGGTCAAACCATTTTAAGCACTAATGTAATTATTTTACAAACATTTCTGACTACATTTTTGTCTTTGTGTGTCACTTTTAGTCACGCTAGCAATATTGCTCTACAGTCATTCGGTCTACCACTTACTGCACCAAAAACTGCAATACTTTGGTTTATTACCTAATACCTGAAAAACTAATGTTGACATTCCCATCAGCCTTAGCTGTGCTTTGTGTTTAGTGGTAATTAGCAAATGTTAGGATGCTAACACCCTCAACTAACAGGGTGAAAATGGTAAACGTGCTAAATATGAGCATGCTGACACTTTTAGCTCATCATTTAGCTCAAAGGACCACTGTGCCTTAGTATTGCCTCACAGAACCGGTAGCTGACTGTAGACTCTCTTGTTTGAGATTTCTGCCTGTACTTTAAAAACATCCTATGTTTATTTTATACAAGCTGTAAAGACTGGAAGATGTTGTCCTTAAATTATCTTTGCAGGCACACAGAACAACCTGAAGTCGCCTTATTCTGTCATGCTTAATGTTAAACTATTACACTTGAATATCAAGTAGTATATTTACATATTATCTTAAATGGGTGTTTTTATGTGTAAAAAGGTCTCTGTGCCAATTCTTTAGGTGTCTTATTTTACGGACACTATAAAATATTAATTGGTTTAATTACTGTTGTTACTGTAGTTTCTTAATGGGACAGTAAGGCAGTGGCAGTATTTTGATGTGATTTTAGTAACATGTATATATGTTTGTGCTTTTATTTATTTATTACAGTAAGAGTTTAAATATTGTACAGTGCTTTTTGAAGGGTTGTATTATACATAGAAGTGTACCTGTGTGAACAGATGAGCAGGTGTGTTTTTGTTCGTTGTGTTGTGTATCCAGACATGGCTGTATTGATAAAACTGCTTTTATTGAACTCGAAACAGTGCTTTGTTTTTTCTTCAGGCTATTAAATGGTGCTCAGTGTAGGTGTCAGTACAATAAAAAGGTGAACACAAACACAATGTCCAGCTTGGGTGCAAGTATCGCTTCAGTTTTATGGTACTGGTTTGAATGTGAAGCGTCTCCAACAGCGTAAACAGATGTGTGGGTGAGCTGCTCATTCAGTTGCCAGCAGTGACAGGTGGGAGACCAGGTGCATGAATGTCAATGATTTCCCATTTGGCTGCACCTCTGAATTGCAGTCACAAAAACTACATCAGTATTGGATGAATGCAATATGTTGTGGGTCGTTACATTCTTTAAAATTTACGGATATACTTAATACTTTTGTGGGCAGAAAGATTCCCTCCAATCAAAGCATGTCTCTTGACAAAAAACTAAAAACAGACAGGTTAATTGCAGCTCTCATGCTTTTCCTGACAGCAGTAATGTATTTCATATGCCCCACCTGTGTCTCTGCTGCTCTTTCCATTTTAGTCATATGAGCAGATGCCTGAGATCAACAGGGTCCCTTCTGTACCCTCAATATGCACCTTATAATTTCACAGAGGTGCTGCATACACACACCCACTTCATTCCTTGTCAGCCTTATTCTTCAGGATTTTTGTAGCTTATTAAATTGTGCTGTATTAAATGTAATTTGCAAGAAAGGATTAGACCTTATTCTTACTTAATCAGCAACCCCCCATTTTAAGTCTGATGATACAGGAAAAATGAGAACAGAGGTGGATAAGCTGTTCTGATTAACTATTACAAGCAGATGTAATTTTGGACATGATTAAATATATAATATTAAATCAGATCAGTGTGCGGTAGTTTTTTTTTTTACTTTTCATAATATTAAATCACTAAACCATCTACGGGTCAACAAAATGTTATGCCTACTTTTTTCATGACTTTGAATAACTGCTGTCTGTTATTTGTATACATCTCTTATCTGCTGCTATGTTACAAACCCTCCAGCTGTCGTTAGTTTCGCTGCACTACAAATCTGGAACAAACTTCTGGGAGATCTGAGGTCTGCTCTAAATCTAACTTCTTCTAAATCAATACTTTTCTGTTTATTAAGTTTGGGACTGTAACTTTAATATATATATATATATATATATACTTATATATATTATTTATAATTTGTAATTTATTGAGATTTTCAACATCAAATGTTCTAATGCATTTTCTTTACTTATCGAAGCACTTTGTGTTGCGTTTCATTTCTCTCTTTGATCTTTTACACCAAAGACTATGTGGACATGTGAACAGACCTTTGTTTGATCCTCTTTGTACTTCTGGTAGCCCTTCAAGGATCCATTATGGTTATCATCTTTGCTGTGAAAATTAAGATTACACTCTCTTCCATCAGCCCTTTTTGAGTCCGTAGTGGAATACCTCACGTAATCAGTTTTGAAACTCTGTGTTCGCTTCAGTAGCTTTTGCCGTGTTTTTATAGACCTTATAGTCGTGTATAATGACAGTGTTCCTTATTTGCCTCTGCATCTTGTTGAGTTCTGGTTGAAGGAAACCTGTCAAAGGCACCAAACAGCAAACAGGGATTATTTGTGTTTGTATCTGACAAAGAGAGACAGTAGAAAGGCAAGAGCATATTTTACTATGCACGTCATGGAGATGTATCTATATGTACCTGTCTATTTTGTGCTTGACAGGTGTTTTTGGACAGGCACATGCTCTCATACTATGATGTAACTGCCAATCAACTATATGGGAATTTCCAGTTCAACTGACTGTCTCTGATATCATTCCGTAAAAGGCTTTTCATTTCCTGATAACTTCCAAGTTATTGATTAAGATTTCATCCCGCTCTGTTAACAATGGAGCCAAAAGTGTAAATATCCTATATCCTATAACCATACACACCACACTGCAACTGAATTAGTGTTCAATACTTAATAACTCTGTTTCACTCCTTCAGCTTCAGTCTATGTGGATTCAATAATCAAAAGTAGACCCCTCCTCATTACTCTGTCTGTCTTCTCTATTTGCTTTTTAATGACCCCTGTGGAAGGTAACCAATAACACAGAAGGAAAAACCGATAAAGGGGAAACATATTATCGCTGAGTCATCTGCCAGGGTGAAACATACGTTACTAAAGTCTTTCCCAAGGGGACGTGTAATGATTTCTGTAGGCGCACAGAATAAACCTGCCCAGCTGAAATATAAATAACAACCATTAAAGCTTATCCCAGTGAGGCACACTTTTATGAGAAACCTGCACAATATATAGCATATATACAGGTTATTAGATTTCTCGTGGTAGTGAAAAATAGTAACAAGCTAGACTAAATATACAGACTGCTCACAACTGCAGCTAGAGGAGAAAATCTACGATGACTGTAACAACTTACTGTATATTTGTTTGACCTTCAATACTTAATAATACAAGATTTTCTTTTTTTCTCTATTTGTATATTTGGTGGAACTAAATATTTCAGTGAAAATTTAACAATCCTTTTAACATGTCTTTTCCAGCATTAGCACTATTTGCAAAAATGCAGTGTTACTTTTGAAGTGAGAAAGCTGCAGCCAAAAGTCAGAGCCTCAAAGTAATGGCATGCAGGTCAGATACGGCAGTTTTTTATGACCTCCCTGCAGGTTCAAGTAGCAAAGGTTACACAATTTCTAGACATCTCACATTATGCCTGGGAAAACTAAATCTGTAATTTTTAAATACATTTTTGCAGTTGACTATAAAATGATATTGTGAGCTGGAGCCTGCAATAAAATGCCAGCAGAGGCTTTTCCCTTTCGTCTGAACATCAAGAGGCGAATAGATGCAGATTAGTCCAGAAACAGAAGTTAATACTTATGCACAAATGAACCACAAAAAGATGGTTTCAATTAGGACTTATTTACCTTGTAATGGTTAACTTTGGCTGCAAATGATCCGTGTTTGTTTGCTTTTAAGACATTTCCATATTAAGTAATGCCAAGATGGATATATTAGAGCTTTGGCAAAAAATACATCAATCAGTTGGTCAGAGTTACAACTTGGAAGTTGATTTTATAAGCTGGAAAATGGCAAATATGTTCCTTCTGTGTGACGTGAACGCAGCATTAATAGGCTTGCCAACATTGTTATTATGAGACTGCTTTACAAATTTATAGTAGGCTACATAAGTCTCCTAGTTTCCCAGATTGAGATTGGAGGCATCACTACATGACATCTCCGAGACAGACAAAACAGAATCACAAAAACATTTCTCTAATTTTCTCTAAGTAAAGAAATATTTTGTATGAAACCTGCAAAGACTGATTGTGTTGGCTCCTTGGGGACAGTGGAAACAAGCACTGAAGACAACACTCAGATATGATTACCTTAGTGAAAAGTTGTCAATTTACACCTCCAGCAGATAAAGAGCAACATTAACAATCTGTTGAAGTTGTGTTTGTGTCCACCTGAAGAATGTTTAGTCCAATATTCACTCTCTGTTTAGCTCTGTGTTTGGTCTCCAACAACTCCTGAAGGAAATATCTGGTTCTTTAGCAGCTTAATACTCCACTATATTCACCAGCCTCTAACTGTGTCATTTGGTGTTGAGCAGGTAGCCTTAAAAAGCTGCCTGCTGCTGCCATAAATTACATGAGTGTTTTCAAAGTTATTCAAAACAGGAAATTGGTGGACCATAAAATTAAAACTACACAGACAGAGATGGTACAAGGTTCCATAAGGCTGAGGGAGACCAAAGGGTCAGGTGGTAATGATCTCTGTGGGCTCGTCTAGCAGCTAGCAACGCACATCCACAAATAATTTCATCCATCGTTAATATAAAAATAGTAGTTATAGCAGCTTTAAAGCCATGTTGGATATATCAGAGCTTTTGGAAAAACACATCCATCAGTTGGTCAGAGTTATGACCTGGATGCTGGTTTTATAAGCTGGAAATAGGCAAATATGTTCCTTCTGTGTGACATGAACACTGCATTTTTCACATTAATTCAAGCCAGTATATTCACCCAATTGGCACAAACTCGAGCAGGGGGTTAAAGTGGTCATATGTAGCTTTTCAATGAAATCACTTTATTTCTGCCTTTTGTAACCTCACTTAGAAATGAAGCACACATATGTTTTCTCTGTTGCTTGGAACAGCCACTATTCTGCTTTTAATGTGAAGGTATTGGTTCGGGCAGCTGCATATGCTCGCCCAAGCCTCTCTTTGACTACACCACAGCTAACGAAATGCAGTCCACTAACACCATAAAGCAACCGGTTCCCTGCACAACACAGACTCCAACATAAACTCCACGTAAGGATACAAAATAACATTAAAGGTTTATGTGCTGAAGCCTGTAAGTCCAAGAATCAAATGATGTCGGGTGAAAACACAATCAACATCATAAAGGCTGGAGTCATGGAGGTAGTCACGTTAGCTTGCCAGCTAACGCTGAGCAGTTGCTAACAATATCCGTTGCAATATAATATGTAAAGTTATGGCTTTCCACATTACTTGACCAGCTAACACAATCCACATTACTATCCTGTGTACTACCGGTATTATGTCAAAGTGTAGATTTTTGCCTGCAAGAAATGATGTGACGGTACAAAGCAAATGTGGAGCGATTTGTTTATACTAGCCTTGATGCGAGGCAAGAGCAGCCAGCTGCTTTAGCACGGATCTACAGTACATTTAACTGTGTAGTTCAAATTCAAGCTAATAAAATTATTACTGTAACGGTCCAGCATGTTGTGTAAAGCTAATTCTCTGTCTGTCTATAGTTGCTGTCACATTGCCTTTTTTTCCAGGAGTATTGTGCCAATTAATATGCTGGCTCACTGCGACGTATGAGCCGCGAAGTTGGTAGAAACAGAGCCTGAACAAGTCTGTCTGTTTCTGTGTCGATTGTGGGATCTCTGTATGAAAGTGGTTGTGTTCTGAATTATGCTCACTCATGAGTTCAAGCCTATGGCTCAAGCACACGAGCACATACGAGCACACAACTGGTTGCAATCTTAAAACCGCACCGCTAGTGGCCGCTGAAATCTACATATTGCCCCTTTAACTTTAGTAAACAACTTCACACATATGTATATTCATCAATTACCTAAATCATACGGATAATAATTATCTTAGAAATTAACAGAAGTACTGACAAGGCAAATACGGTATCCGACACATCTGAGGCACATCTGAATCTAGTTTTAGTTTGAAGGAAGATGAAGTCTGAAGAAGATGATATGATATAGTCAAAAGAGACAGAACACAAACACATATATTCTCCTTCATTGTAAAACACAGTCACAAGCAAAACATTTCTCCTATTTGGTATAGGTAAAGAAAAATTTCATTTTAATGTTAAGAGGGGTTGGAACTGATAATTCATGGACTTCTAATAGCAAATACCCCACATTACATGCCAGAGGGTGAGCGCAAATCAATATAAAATAATTCATATCCATCTATGCATTTCTGCTTCTTTTCTTCCTCCTCTCATCCACACTTGCTTGCTTAAGTATCAGTTATACAGAAAATTAATTGAATTAAGGGAATAAGAAGGAATAAGTTGGAGATACTATAAATGCATGCAGCATCTGTCACACCACCTGTTGGAGGCTTTACTTCCATGAAAGGTGTATCATTTTTCATGACGTACTGTTTCTGTAGAAGTGTGTTCACCGCCTGCCGTCCTGTCAGCACTGCTCCATTCTTTCTGTCGTCAGTATCATCAGTTGTTCCTGTGATGTCCCTGGCACAACAGCAATACAGGAGCATGTGTATTTGTATTTGTAGTATGTCTGTAGCTCGTATGTAATTAGTTTGTGTGGTTTGGTCATGAAAGCATGCTAACAGAGCATCAGCTGTGTGCAACTCACAGTGCTTTCAAAAAAATCACAAAAGAATGTTTTCTACTGTGACTTGACAGAGTGCAGCCATTTTTAAATGCCTCCTTTAATTGGTGTCTTAGTTGTTTTGCACTAGGGGGAGGTGAGTGGTCTTCCAGGCATACTGGTACATGCCAAAGGCCTGTACCTGTCAGCACTTGAGGAGTGTGTGACATGCTATTCGTGAGAGCATTGAGATGAGTAGTTCACTGTGATCCTGCACCGTGACAGTGAGGTGGTCCTCAACAATAGGCTCACTCATTAGTTCAACCCACCCACCTGCTTCTCAATAGGACTCTAATTTTCCTTCTTTGTCCTTCTAAATTATAGGGGACTGTCATGTGTCCATGTGTCGTGCATGTAAGATGCAGTATAAGTATTGGGTAATGAGTAATGTATAATGGAAAAGTGGGTGTTGTATATGTAAGAAATGGGATAAATGAATGTGACTCATTCAGTCACTGAATGGTATAGCAAACATTATCACAGTAAGTAGTAGGGCCTCGACCAGATTATAATGCTCATCTTCGTTTTGTGTTGGAATTATTCAATTAAAACTGGGGATGAGTTAAGATAACATTTTTGCTTATTGGTTTAGAAAGAGCAGTGTGATATTAGCGCTGAAATTAGCTCCACCTTTACTATCTGCAAGATTAAAGTGATGTACACATTAATGCATCAATAATTATAAACCAGTAATTTAATGTGCATTTTTCTGAAATGGGCCATTCTGTATAATGGTGCAAGGAATGATTGGTTAGACTATGTGGGGGCCATACCATCACTTCCCAGACTCCTTGTTCTTCTTTAGATAAAAGATAGTTCTTATTGACTTTTGATGTATGTTTGGGGTCGTTGCCATGCTGCAGAATAAATTTGGGGCCAATCAGATGCCTCCCTGATGGTTTTGCATGATGAATAAATATCTGCCTGTACTTCTTGGCATTGAGAAGACTATTCATTCTGACCAAACTCCATTTGCAGCAATGTTGCCTCAAACATGCAAGGAAACTCCACAGTGCTTCACTGTTGCCTGCAGACATTCATTCTTGTGCCGCTCTTCAGCCCTTCTTCAAACAAACTGCTTTCTGCTACACCAAATATTTCACATTTTGACTCATCAGTCCAGAACACCTGCTGCCATTTTTCTGCACCCAAGGTCTTGTGTTTTCGTGCATAGTTGAGTTGCTGGCCTTGTTTCCATGTCGGAGGTATGGCCAGAAATCTTCCATGAAGGCCACTTCTGACCAGACTTCTGGGTGTCCCGGTCTCCCATTGTTTTCTGCCAGGTCCGAGCTGATGGCACTCCTGGACATATGCGGTAAGTTTTTATGGCTGACCACTGCGTCTTCGGTCCTCAGTGTTGCCTGTTTCTTTGTGCTTCTTCAAAAACGCTTGGACAGCACATCTGGAAACGCCTCTCTGCCTTGAAAATTCTGCCTGGGAGAGACCTCTCTGATGCAGAATAACTACAGTGTCTTGTTGCTGTGTTAAGTCTTGCCACCTTGTTAGCTGAGTTTGGCTGTTCCTCACCCAGTTTTATTCCTCCTACGCAGCTGTTTCTGTTTTGACCTACATATTGAATTGGTGATGAACGGTACCTGTGGGTTTGGTATAATTTTTTATCATACACTTGACAATATGCCTCCAAAATCCCTGATTTTGTGCAAGTGTACCAAAAGAATTGATGCTGTTTTGAAGGCAAAGTGCGGTCACACCAAATATTTATTTGATTTTTCTTCTGTTCATTCACTTTGCATTTTGTTAAATGATAGATAATCATGTCTATCTTTCATTCTTACTTTACAACATTTTTTCCACACCCTAAAACAAGTGGTGATGAAGTATTCATATCTTTTGCTAAAGTAAAAGTACTAAAACGTAATACTCCGTTACAAGTAAAATTTCTGCATTGAAAATGTTCCTTAAGTAGTAAGTATAATCAGGAGAATGTACTTAAAGTATAAAGTATATTACAGAAAAATGTCCCCTGTGACTGTGATACTAGTATATTATATCATGAGATTATAATTATTATTCATGTTTTGATGTAAAAACAGGATTTTACTGTTGTCGCTGGTCAAGGTGGTGCTCAATTTGAACTATTTTGTATTGGACTGGAACTAATAATTATCTTCATTATGAATTCTGCTGATTATTTTCTCCATTAATCGATTGATTGTTTGTTAAAAATTCTGAAAATAGTGAGAAATGCTGTCACAATTTCCCAGAGCCCAAAGTGACACCTTCACAATGCTTTGTTTTGTTCAACCAACAGCCCAAACATCAACATTATTAAATTATTAAAATATTAAAAGGAAAAGCAGCAAATCTTTACATTTGTGAAGCTGAAACCATGAAATGTTTTTTCATGAGGACTGAAACAATCATCACCATAGTTGCCAATTAATTGTTTGATTTTTAACAAAACATCAAACTTTTATAGAATTGTCACATATATTTTGTGTGTGTTAAAATCTTGATTTGTAAAGTAACTTCTATAGCTGATAGATAAACAGGGGCGTAGGTACAGACAGTGCAACTGCACTGGGTCCCACACTGTATTGGGAGCCCTATGTGGGAGCGGCCCCGCCCAGTTATGGGCTGATCTTTGTCAGTTACATGGTAAAAATGCATGGAGTCTCATCAATCAATAGAAAACACATGTTCTCGTGCAACTGACTTTCTAAAGGCGATCATGCTATATATACACTCATGTGCATTTCCCCCTTTGCCGTGGTGTCTGACACCACAGAGTTTTGTTATTGACGTCTGTAGTAAGCAGTAGGCTATAAGGTATACAAAATCTAACTAGACTAGCACAGTACATGTGCAAGCTAGCAGTTATGCTATTCACACATAAAAGTTGTTTCAAGAAGAGACAGGAGAGAAAAGAACAGGAGGAGAGGGTCGCAAAGCTTCCAAATAAGATTGTTTTGGTTTTTTTTACCGAGGACATTGTCAAAGATTACATTCAATGCAGGCTCCTCGGATGCCTTTCAAATAGGTAAATAAGTGCTTTTTCAGTGGATTGGTGTGGCTGCCGTGCCCCTGTTTAAAAGGTTGTAGTTATTTCTGGGACAGGTCGCCGCTGAGCACCTGTTTGTGTGGATGTGCTTGTGGGTATTAAACTGTGTGCCGTAGCTGGCCTTTTCAGAACATGGTGTTGTGTTATAAGTAGGCCACTTTTCACCATAATCTCTTGCCTCTCTGTCGAAGAGGAATGTGGCTGTTGTGATTCGGGAGGTTATTGTACTGAAATTTCCCGAAAAAGTTTGTGTCATTTCAGCAGAGTTGACACCTCCTGCACTCAGCTGTTTGTAGTGACGTTTCAGGATTTTGACAATGACAGCACTGGCCATGCTCTTATAACTTTCTCTTTGACTTCTGTACTTTACAAATACAAAAGTCTTGGAGACAGCGACTCTAAAATCCCATGTCCCATCACATGATGGTACTTTACTTTAGACTGCTGCGTCCAGGCACACGCAACACAGCCGCAGCGGCAGCTTAAATTTACATTTAATATGTAAATATGGAAAGAAATCAATTGAAGGAGCTTTAAATTAGGTATTTACTGCATCTCTTCTTATCAGTTGTTAAACCGTGGCAAAACGAGGATTTAAGGTTCTCTTCTAGACACGAACGCAGTGTGTCTGCATGTGTGCTTCGTAACGTCGTAACCCAAGGGCCGATCATTAACAGCCTGCACTGGGGCCCATTGTTACTGCCTTACGCCACTGTAGATAAATGTAGTGAAGTAAAATGTACCATAATGATCATTGCACAGAAAAGAAATAATTATAGTAACCACACTAGTTCAAAAATAAACCAGGAAGTTAGTATGTAAACTGTGATGGATGTTTAAAACAGACTGTTTGGATAATAATTGTGTTGTTTGCCTTCATTTGCCTTCCAAATAAATTTGGCTAATGTGTGGGTGTGTTTAAATCCTGTATGATCATCGGTCTGCTCACGTCCGCATTGACTAATGCTTTAGCAATGTTTCTGAGTTCCCAGACTTCAGCAATTAACTTGATATGTGCAAGGTTGCCAAGAGGCATGATGGCTGGTCCTTCATTTTGGCACATCTGAAAGCAGATGTGTATATATAGTTTCTTTCGTCTCTAAATGAGTATTCCTTTCTGTTCATTGGACCGTGAGCTCTCTAATGTCATTCTTTCACTCTGCTTCCCTTTGACAATGTCCTTCCCGATCAGAGGTTGCAGCAGTTAAAAGACAGCGGGCTGGCCCTCCTATGAACACTTGCTTATTAAAATAGGTGAAAACAAGGTCAGCACACACCTACATCCCATCCGGCCGTGCACAAAGAGAAACACACAATTACAGCTTTCAGGGGTCATTTGCTGTTAGTCACAGGCACAACAGCTCTGAGTTTTGATGAGCCAAGAAGGCTGGAGTTAGTGATGCTCTGTATACCAGCTATTTAGGCCACAGCAGATTAAACAAGTTAGACATCCATTGCTGAAATGGGTCATCATGCATTTCCATTGACCCACCCGTCGGAGGAAGGAACTCATCTTCAGTTTGACTGCTGAAAAGAGACAGAGGGAAGTAATGGCTGTCACAACTTTAAAGATTTATGTGGAGGTCACATTTTTTCAATTTAGTATTTATTGATCATCTATTTGTATCTCACATATGACACTGTAAACACCGATGCTGTAATCACATACAGAATGTGACATGCAACACTACCTTGGGTGTTCAAATAATCATGTGTCATCTAATCAATCCTTTGCATTACATCAGCCAAAAAAAATAGTAATAGCAGTAGAGCAGGAAAAACATCTGATGAATGTTAAATCAAAAGCTGTATCCATTTCAGGATGGGAAAGAGCAAGCAGATAAATCACTCCCATTCATTTTGACACCATTATGTCACTTAAGGTTTGGCAGCCAATGCTAAACAGATAGCTTGCATATTGTTTGTATTGCAAAGTAAGTGGAATGATGTAATGCTGTGTTCACTGAAATGACTTTCATTCTCTGTCTTTCTCGCTCTCTCTCTCTCAGAATAAGGATGGACAGACCATGTGTCAGTAGATTGATGGCTTTGAAAACTGTATTGATAAATGATGACTTTGTAGCATGTAGAGGGTTTCAAACAGTAATCCGATCTGAAAAGGCCATTCTCAAATTGTTAACCATGTACAACCATGCTAGCAACTCAGGCTTCACAGCAGTGCTTTGTCTAAATGCAAACATCATCATGCTAACATGCTCACAAAGGCATTGCTTTTTGCAGGTATGATGTTCACCATGGTCATCATCTTAGTGTAGTGTGTTAGTATGCTAGTGTTGTAGTCAAGACCAAGTCAAGACCAAGACCAGAGTTTATCGAGACCGAGACAAGACCAAGACTTTTAGGGGCTGAGACTAAGTCGAGACCAAGACCGTGGGAGGGCGAGACCGAGTCAAGACCAAGACCAGTTCCCCACATTACATGACACACAATAAAATGTGCAACGAGATCATAGGTACTTCACAAATTGATCTGAAAGATCCACATTCCCATTAAAACACCGGCATACAAACACTAAGAGTTGAAATCAACATAAGCATCTTTTCCATGCTTACCATTGTGGGGAGGGGGGACAGTCATTATGGTAACAACACATTTTTAATTAGGGTTATTGGTTGCATTTGAAGCAATACGTTTTACATCCACTCAAAGTTAGGATGTTAACAAATAAATCAGACAATGCAACAGCAATTTATTTATATTCCCAAAGTTGTGGTCTTGACTGGTCTTGAAATAAAATCCCGAGTCCTCAAAGTCCGAGACCGAAACAAGACCGAGTACAAATGCGGTCGAGTCTGAGACGAGACCAAGACCATCAAAAAGTGGTCTTAAGTACTACAACACTATAGTATGCTAACATTTGCGAATTTGCAGTAAATACAAAGTACAGCTGAGGCTGATAGGAGGTCAGGGGAGCAAAGTAATTGATGTTTGTCCTCTGGGTAATATGACTGTCTGTACCAAATGTCATGGCAATCTATCCAATGCTGTAGTTTTCAGATATTTCATTAAAAATAAAAATGTCATTGCCTTGGTGGAGCTAGCGGCAAAGTCAGGGGATCGCTGAAGTCATTAAAATCTATCCTGTAGGGACCTTGAATAGATGTGGCAACTTTCATGGCAATCCATTCAATAGTGAAGATCTTTAACTCTGAACCGTAAATGTCAACCTCATGTCAGAGCTAGTGGGGAAATTAAGGATTACCTAAGTAGGATACTTTCTCTTGGGACCATGGATGTCATTACAAAATTGCATGGCAATCCATCCAGTGTTAGTTGAGATGTTTTAGTCTGTGCTAAAGTGGTGGACCGACTGAATGGCTAAAAATTACTTTATTAAAGTTTACATACTTGGTTTGGTCTTTGCAGCTAGGAAGGCATTTACAGTATATTCACTGTCATCAGAACATCCTTCATCTCCCTGTTATATAGTAGTACTTGTTTGCTAACCTAGCATACACCAATGACCACCTGTGTGTGTGTGTGTGTGTGTGTGTGTGTGTGTGTGTGTGTGTGTGTGTGTGTGTGTGTGTGTGTGTGTGTGTGTTGGGGGGGGGGGGGCGGGGGTGTTCACGTTAAGGATAGCTGATGCCTATTAAATAATTTTGGACATCTTCCCCGGGGATAAATTATTTTACTTGTTGGCACTCAATTTACTGTTGCGGTGAAATTAAATTGCCTGTTATTAATGAGGATTACTGGCCTGGAAACTCAGGATATAAAATGTAAATTTAAAACTCATTTAGATTTTATATCCTGGTCACATTGTGGTCATAGTTTTACATTCCAGTCCAGAGCTATTGCTTAATAAAAGCTTAAAGTCTTATCAGGTGCAATTTATTGGACATTTTTTCATTTATAGTTCAGCTGCAGTTCAGCTTTGAGACAGTATTTTTGGGTTATGCGAGGTGTGATTGACAGACTCTGGTTGGTCTTGTGAAATGATACTCATTTGGCCTGATACTGACGCTCTGTGTTTTTGGTCTTTTGATGTCTTTGATGTGATTTCTCCTTCAGAGGAAACTGCTGCTCGTCCTTTTCCACCCTGACAGAAGGAGAAAACTGCTCTGCGCTCCCCTGTACACACACATGGACAAACACATACACAGTTATATCCATAACTCCGGAAGTTCGGGCATGAGTTAAAAGGATTTGGTCTCATTAAAAGATTTTGGGGGATATAGAGGAAGAAGGATCAGACTTTATTTGATAGCTTGGAGCTGGGGAGCGGACTACTTCAATCACAGAACAATTGCTTTAAAATCACTGCCTCTCTCCGTATTAGTTTTCCACTCGTCAGCTGAACTACTGAGGCTCGATGTTTATTTGTTGTTCACTCGACTTTATGATTGATGTAGACATGTTGCACTGTGAAGCAAGAATCAAATGTTATTTCTCTTAAATTAAAAACACATTTCAAAACATTTTAGCTCAGAAACTGCAAATGCATTTATGCATCAGCTAGCAGCAGTTATTCATATGCACTCAAAAACAACGACTGACATCATCAATAATTTAGTTTTATTATTTAGCATTGAACATCTTACAGATCTACATGGATTTCAATTTATTGATACTTTCAGATTCTTAACACAGGGTTATTGAAAATTATGTAATAGGTTTTCTACTCTGTTTGAACCCTGCATAAATCATTGGAACCTATACTCTTCCATAAGTGTGCCCAAACAGATCCATATTAGAATCAATGTTTTGTCAAATGTTTTTATGCAAACAAGAATGTTTTTTGCATGTTGGCATAATATTATCTGGCACTTACAACAGTATCCACAACTACAGGAGTTTTAGCTAACAAGGTCACATTATCTAGTTACAGTAGAAAGTAGGCGCGGATCACAGTAAATACTGTATATACCTGCCAGAAATAACTGGGAAGGCTGAAACAATCTTATAAATTTCCATAGGAATTGCATAAGTGACATTATTTTTACTCATTTACAGACATTTGGGGTAATGATACAAAAACCTAGTTTTCTCAAAAAGAAAAAGAAGTAAATAAAGTGAATGTGGGGAAAATCAAAAACAAGATTTTTGGAATACCTGGAATGTGAAATACTTTGTCACCAAAGCATTATTTTGAGAGAAATAAAACATTCTTTTTGACCCATATTGGTTTAACAGTATTATGATGATTTACTGTGTGTTAACTAAAGTGATTAAAATATATAAAAGAAAAATATAATAAAGACAAGCACTGTAAAGGTGAAAGAAAATGTGCAGTCATGTATACCTCACAATGAATATTTTAATTTAGTGGATTAATGATCTTGGGTGGATACCACTGTTAAAAACACACAAGTACACAATGTACTGTCAAATTATTTTTGAATATGTAATGCCAATTCTGTGTTACAGGTCTGTGAATCAGACCCTGGCAAATACTACCCTGCAACAGTAGAAAAAAGAGAAAGGAAGTGAATGAAGGAGAAAGTAGAAATTGCAATGCTTGGCTTTATTTGAGTGGGTTGATGCCAAAATACAGTCAACCTGAGAGTTTGGCTTTAGAAGTAGATAAACAGCTAACAGGATGTGAGCAGTACTTGAATGACCCAAGAACTGTGAGAATTTGTCTCAGGGTCCCTGCAGACAAACAGTGGGTGTTTCTGTGGGAAATTAGCCAGTGGTTGTTAGTAGCTTGACTAAAACCTAACGGTAAAAATAACAGAAAGAGAGAGAGAGAGAGAGAGAGAGAGAGAGAGAAAGCAAGCTGACAATGTTGAATCTATCGTCAACAATTTGATACAAAAATGACATGGTCAGAAATGTGTAAATTGAGATTAGGTCAGGATTGCCAGCCTCTGAAGGACCCTGTCAGATTTTAGGCTGCTTATTTATTGCATTTTGGAACAATTACAAATCTGAAAGAGGTAAATGGAGAACATTGTGAGATGAGACAGTGCTCAAAATGGCAAATGTTTCATTTGTTTTTGTATTTTTCTCCCATTTCCCTCTCTACACAACATTTTCATTGGTTAGTTAGTTGAAATGTACAAATCTTGATCACATCACCAGCTGGGAGAGTGTAATACATATGGAAACCAAGTCGTAATACCTTAACATTCATCTAGGTCACTTGTCAGTGCTTTATAAAATGACCCACATGAACAATTTGCTCACCTGGAGCCCAAATTAGACAGAACCAAAAGTACAAAAGTTAAGGAGGGATCATCTTCATTGTTGATTAATCCAACCTTCTCCTTTAGACATTTTGCTAAACAACAGACCAATTCTGACATTTTTCTGGAAAATTCAAACATTTCTCGTTTTATCCTATTTGAACAAAATGCTGCTGTTTATCCGGAAAAGGTGTCACTGTTGGTCAGTCAAGTTATTCATTAATGACGGGGTTGGTGATTTCCTGGCTTGTCGTGTCCTTTTGCAAGACATTGAACCCCAAATTGCTCCTGACTGCTAGGCAGGTGTCTTACATGGCAGTGCAGTGTAAGTCCAGTCCATTTACCACCATTGACCCGTCCAAAGGACAGTCTCCACATGGAGGTATCTTCCCAAAATACCCATAAAATGCTGCCAAACAGGCACATTGGCCAGCTAATAAGAGTAACCAGTGTGGCCATGATGTGATCCTTCAGTGGCTTCCCACCCAAAAACACATATGTGATGTGATACACTTTACATCAACTTGGTAACTGCATTGAAAATAGTCGTTTTTAAGCAAAGTTCTTGCTCTGACACAAATATCACTGGAACGTTAGCATTGTGCAATGCAATGTGTCTGTGAATAAGAAGAACTTCCTCAAAGTCCTAAAAAAATATTTTTTATTGTGTGCACACAATTACTTGTTCACAGAAGATACTGTTTGCCATATTAAAGGCTATAATTGAAGATTGTGAAACTACATGCAGTAATGATGTGTCTATCTCTTTAAGAAATGGAATTATACCTTATTGAGAGATTCCAAATAATCATGTAAATGATCATGTCAGGCAGCAATCAAAGAGGCTCACTGGATTATAATACAGAAATGTTCTTATTTTATAATGTTGTATTTGATTTATTCTCTGCTTGCGCACCCAGCAAGAGAGTGAAAGGACTGGGAGAGGAAGTGGACTAAAAGCTATTTACATGGTTGGCTCCATTATCAATGGTCAGTGGTGTTGGATAGGATCTGAATGCACAGGTGTAAAGAGGAGAAGAGAGAGAAAACCACAAGCCCGCCACGTCTCTCCACAATGCACTCACATATGCATGCACTCACATAGACCCATGACACACTACCAACCCCTGAACCGCGTATGAATTTTAATCACAGGACAAAGCAGTGAAGTGCAAATTCAGACACAACGGCACAATTACCAGGCTAGTGGCAGATTTAGTGTCCCAATTAGTTACAGAAAGAGCAGCTGAGGAGTTCCCTGCCTTCTTTCTGTTGGCAAAATGCGTGTCACAAAGGTCAAACAGCTCACTATGCACTCTCTTTGGTTAATTAATCTGACTTTAAAATGTGCGATACAATAAAATGTTTTTTTCCCCACTGGTATCTGTTTACTGTGTGCTTACATTTATCTTATAAAAAGTACCAGTCAGGAACTTTAATTAATTTTAATGGCGATGAGCTAAGGCTCTAAATACATGCGTTTACCACGAGAAGGCCTGAAAAGCTTCAGCTACCACATGATGGAAACCCTCCCAGCGTGACTCATCCATACGCTTAACTTAGAGACATGTAATGAGGGAAGCCTTTAACACTCACTGGATCCCCTTAAAATCCCATAAAATAAACTTTGATGTATAACATTATAGGCTATTAAAGATTTCTTACATAAGGATTCTCATTTAAAAACAAATGGACACCCATTTGGTCATGGGTGACTTACATCTGGCAGTTTGGGCGGCTTTATAAAACACCAGTTCACCCAAATTACCAAAAAAGAAAAAGGAAGTACTCAATCCAAGTAATGATATGAAATGGAGAAATATAAATTTTTGATATTTGGCTGACATTTAAATTGAAACTGCACCAGCATCACTATGCAGTACATAGCAATCCTGTGATTGCATGAAAGCAGAGACAAGCTGTGTTGTCTGGAGCACAAAAGGGCATGTGCATTTCATTATGCCAAAAGAAGGAATAGAAATCAAATAGCAGTTTTTGTATGTGTGTGTGTGTGTGTGTGTGTGTGTACATGCACATACACACCTGGGACACATTACATATTCTGCTCTTTGCACTTAAGAAAAACGGCAAACCAGTGTGGAAGAGCATTTTCTGTCTGTGTGCCCTGCATTCCTGTGTCCGTATTATTGTCTTTACTCAGGACAGGAGGATGCAGCACAGTGGTGCATTGAAAACCAGATTTATTCATGAATAATCAGTAGAAAGGAGAGGCGGTGGGAAATGGGAACCATTCCTGAATGGTGATGGGCTGCTGCGTGTCCCCAGTGCCTCCATGGCTCGGTGGTGGAGATACAGATGGATATACTCACTCTGAACAGGGTGACTGACAGCTCCTGTCCCTCTCTGCGTTTAATTTACACACCGTGATATAGTTACCGTGGTGGTGACAGAGGAGAGGGGGGAAGTGTTTAATTGTGATTCATCTGGTGGTCACTCAACAGTTGAGGCTCCACGCTGCACGCTATAAGTGAACATGCCGACTGGGAGCTGATGATACAGTAGATCATGGGTAATGAGAGTGTGAGAAGTTCATGTGTCATACAAGTCATCAGTCCCTATCCCACCTCCCTGGAGTTGGTGAATCACCTCATCTTGTGTCGAGGGAGAAGGAAAAGCAGAAGAAGAAAGACATTCCTATTTAATTTGTGACTTTTGTCTGTGATCTATCAGCTGGTGGAAATGTTTTCCTGAAAGCGGAGTCAGAATGTCAGATGGAGCTCAGGAACAACACAAGAGTGACTCACTGCAATGGGGGCGCCATGTCTGGGAATGTTCTCTGTTGCGGCCTTTCACTCCCTGAAGATGTTTACCCCAAACTTTTTAAAATGAGTTTTGCCTCATACATATCATTTACATACCTCTCTTATCCACACATACACAGATGAGATGGAAGAGGTGTTGCTGTGGAGTTGGGAGATGGGGGAGGGTAAATGATAAATCATGTCAGGGGCACGCAAGGGAGCAACGAGAGAGCGGTGCCATCGATCATCTCTGCTGTGTCATAGCAGTGCATTTAATGACAAGGGGCGGAGACAGCCGTCTGTCACCGTGGGCGGCTGTCAATCATCTTTAAATTCAAGCATTTAGCAGATGCTCTCATCCAGAGCAATTTAGTATGAGACAAAAAGAAGTGAAATAGCCTTGTCAAATGCTTTTGTCCATATGTGTCATTTAGACGGGGGACGCTTGGACGTGATGTCCCCATTACTTTTTAACATCACAATTTGTTAAAAAAATGTTCTGAAATAGTTTGCCATTAAATAACAAATGAAAATGCTTTTAAAAAGGTTTATTTGTACATTAAGAAAACATGCAATGCAATTAAAATGTAGAAGAAACAAATGTGCATTGTCTAAAAAAAGTAACTTAAGCTAAAATAAACAACAAACTCTTTATTATAAAATGATCCATAAACGTGCATGCACCAATCTGTAATCTCATATGTGTTGCCTCAGCAGGGGTGATGTTACATGAGAAAAGTTGATCTACAGGAGAAAAAGATCTGAAAACAACACAGAATGCCTGAGAGCTGCACTGCTTTATATTCTATTTATATATTTTGAAATGTCACGTGCTACCTGAATTTTCTGTGTCCTTTTACATAAATAAAAACATTTTCACCATAAATTGGTGCCGAAACTTTCACCAGAATGCAGGAAATAGTGTTTAATGATCAAAAGACGTCATATATTTCAGCATTGAGGATATCTTTAAAAACTGTTTAAGGATCTTTTCATCTAGTTCTTGTGAACCTGATATGGTGTATCGCGATGTTTTTCTTCACAACCCTTATCTGAGCCCCTTTGTCTCCACTAGACAAAGTGACGCCCTTGCGTTTGTCCATCAAATCAAAGCAGTGCCACAATCAAACAAGGCCTTTCCTTTCCACAAGGAGACATTTGAAGGAATTTGACCTGTGTGCTGTAACCAAGGTTGCCATGCAACAATGTGCTGATGGATTATTGACCAATGACTGTTTACTAGTGAATTTGGTTGCAGTACATTCAAGATCAGCAACATTGCAGCAATGAAGGGGGAGAAAGACCAGCAGTCAGATGGGTTTTAAAAAGGCAAGCAGATTAGCCAGGTTATCTATCAGGAGGTAAACTACTGCAAACGGTCTTTAAATTGTCATAGATATTTACAACAGACAATTTTGAGAAAACTATTTATTTCCAAATAAGTTCAGCAGAACAGAGCATTTGTTTAAATCTCATTTGATTGTCTGACCACTTGTATTTCTTGCCACATTGGACTTCCTTTTATTGATGTTGCCACATTCGGATCTCAGCAATTAACTTGAGTACAATGTTATAACAATCAGTAGGAATAATGGCCCAAACTAATAAGACTGGTGAAATTCTATATTTTTGTTATTCTCAACCAATCCCATGAAAAGACCAGCCATAGGCTATAAAGGCTATAGAGTTTTACTATAATAGCTCACATTATGTTATTTTGTATTAAAAAGAAGAGTAAATTTGGATATCTGATGTGGAATGTGTTTATGTCACTCCAAATTGGGCAAAATTATTTGAGCAGGGATGTCTGGGGAGTATGGTCTGGTTTTGTTAGACTCCTTTTAAGCTGAACATAAGACATGCATTATTGTTGAAGGAAATATAAAAAACCTCGAGACCAATGGACAAGAGGACGTGATGTAATTCAAGTTCAGTAGCCTCAGGGGAGCAAGGGGTTTTATTAAAACAGAGGGAGAATAAAGGGTAATAGCATATAATGTAGAGCGGTTTTGACAATCTTACGTGGTTCAAGTAATAAGATCCTGCACACCTGTGTCGGTTGTGCAAATGGAAAATTAGTTTTAGGGGAGTCATTATAACAAGAGCCGCTCTGTTTTTTAGCCTTCATACATGGGAGAGATGACATACGAAAAAGGGAGCTATAATTAAATTTTTTCTCCGCCAGTTCACATTACAGGAGAAATATGAGAAGGTTGCTTGTGTAAAGGGTCATCTGTGGCAGCTTTGACAGCCAATTTAGGCCTGCTGAAGCAGACCTCTCCCTCCAGCACTGGGGGTTAGAGCTGTCACACATGCACTTACATAAAAAAATCCTCTCTTCTTTTTTTATCACCCATCCTTTTTCATCTACTGTTGACTTGTCCTGATTAGAGGCAAAAAAGATTCATCACTAGAAACCTGCTGCATGCAGGGCACTGTTTTTCTAGATTTTTTTTCTTCTGTCTTGACCACATGCTGTAAATAAACTGCACTTGTCTCTCTGCTGGAGTGTTTTGTTGTTAGAAAAAAAGTTTGTATTATAGATTTAGGATATAAGTATTTTGGAACTTACTGGTTCTTAGGGGAGATCTCTTTTCTGTTTTTCTCATACTGATGAAACTACAGAAGGGCAACACAGTATTGGAGAGGTCTTGAACTTTTCCCAGTTAAAGCATAGTTTGGTTATTTGCCTTGTTTTGTTGAAAAAGGACAACATAAAACTTCTGTTCTGACTGTCTAATGATTTAAATTGTATTCCTCAGTAAACAGTAAAACTCTCTGATTGTGCCATTTGTGTTTAGATTTTTAATTAGCCCTTAAAGAATCTTAAAGGAATTGTTCTACATTTTTGTAAATATCCATGTTAGATATTTTGCCTCAGAATTGAATGAGAAGATTGTCATTGCTAGTTTCCAACCAACACAGATGTCATTTTCACACCCAGTGCCCATGTGTAAGTAGCAAAATGTACTACGCTTATCTGTGTGCCCATGGAATTGTTGGTCTTAACATGAGGTGTGGTCAGGCGCATTTTTGGCATATTGCTATCTTGAGGCAGCAGAAAGCAATTGCGGCATTGAAAACGAAAACCTGGTCTAAAGTTGGGTATTACTGATTTATTCAAATTATTCAGATAGTAAGATGTGCCCGCATAGATGGGTTCTAGTGATGTGCAGATCACAGTTATGTCTGTGGATCGGGTGGGTTTGGTCATGAAAATGAACATTCTGATTAATTCAGTAGCTTGTGAGTTGCGGATGGGTGAATTAGGGTTAATTAATTAGGGTCTCCCCATTAAGAAAAGTGAATGACGTACAGCAGCATCATTTCATTGATTGTTTAAATCTCCCTATATGCTTGGATCGTTCAGGATCAGGGGCGTAGGTATAGGCAGTGCAGACAGTACAGCTGCACTGGGGCCTGCACTGTGCTGAGGGCTCTTGACGGGAGCTGCCCCGCCGAGTTACGGAGTGGTCTTTGTCGGTTACATGGTAAAAATGTATTGAGTTTCATCAATCAATAGTTAACACACATTTCACCCCAAAATGTGTTTCCAGAGGCAATCAAGTGCTATTTATAAAACGGGTAGCTCAAATCAAGCAATCTGATTGTTCATAGTAGTGGTATAATGAGCGTATACAACATGTATGATATAGAATTCCTTTGCACAGATCGTATCACTCCGCGAAAAAGTAAGTTTAGAAAGTAACGTTAGATTACTGGCTGGCTGGAAACTAATGGAGAAGGAAACTCCAAAGGTAAACTTTAACCTCCTGGGAGGCCTTACCATGGAGGAGTGGCTTGAGCAGACTTCGCCAGAAAAAAAGAGATAACTAAAGAGGAGATCGACCAACTCGAAAGAACCGGAATGAACAGAACACTGAGAAGCAAACCAAGTGGGCAGTGAGATGCTTTGAAAAGTGGTGTAAGGATAAAGGTGTAGCAATAGACTTTCCAACCACATCAAAGGACCGTTTCAATTCCATTTTCCGAGATTTCTATGCCACTGTCAGAAATAGTAAAAACTATATGGCCTGAGCAGTTACATTAACGACCCACCACTCAGTCTGTCCTGGTGCCTCCTCAGAGATACAGAGTTTACAACGAGCAACAATGTTTTCACTGGTGTTGTGAAAACATTGAGAAGACAAAGACTCGACACTACGGTCCATCACACATCAATATCAGAAGATGACTTAAAAGCCATCAAGAAAGTACTGTATCCCAAGACGTCGGAGGGGCTAGTAAACAAAGTATGGTTTGACGTTCAGCTAAACTGTGGGCGCTGGGGAAATGAGGGCTATCGGCAGCTAAAACCATCGTCACATCATTCCACATCATTCATCATCAAAAGAGATGAAAACGTATGCCACACTAACGTTTAACAAGCACACAAAGAATCATAATGACCCACAGGCGAAGAATAAAGAGAGCACAAGGGGTTTCATGTATGAACTACCTGGCAACCCTCCTGTGTCACCTCATCTCCCATCTTCCTCCAGATGCACCGGCTTTTTATCTTCACCCAAGAAGAAACGTTGTCTGTGCTGTTGACGATGTTTGGTAAGTAAAATAACAGGTTACGGCTTTTTTGTAGGTTATCGTTAGATTAAGACATTAGAAATCAGGTGAAATGCAAAATCTGACAAGTAGACTAGCAGAACACACGTGCAAGCTATCAGTCATGCTATCCAAACATAAAAGTAGTTTCAAGGAGAGACAGAAGAGAAAAGGAGGAGAGGGTCACAAAGCTCCCAAATAAGATTGTTTTGGATCACTGAGGACATTATCAAAGATTTCCATCAATGCAGGCTTCTCGGATGCCTTTCAAATAGGTGAGTAACTTTACAAGTGCTTTTTCAGTAGATTTGGTGTGGCTGCCATGCCACTGTTTTAAAGGCTGTTGTAAAAAGAGTAACCTTTTTGAACCATGCGCCTGGCCTGCCGACCATTTTTCCAAGCGTTAAACTAGTGGATTCGTACACACCTTAAATGCATCTAGCAATGAAGGTATTGTATCTTGTTTAATAATTTTGTGTACACATTAAATAAAGATACAGGATATTATTGAGCTTTAGAGGGGCGGGTTGGCATATTATCTTGCATTGACACGAGAGTGGTATCTATCTTCTCATCAAACAAAAGGGCAAATGAGTAAGCACATTTCCCAAAATGTAAAAGTAGAAACAAAAGAGGTCTAATCTTGTCAGTGTTGTTACCATGTGTAGCTTTTCTCTCACCTCTTCTGGAGAGGTTGTATAAATGTATGAGGGATTAGATGGCGAGACTTTGCTTTAGCTGTTTACAATGATGTATTAGAAGTATAAAGTCACTGATTTAGAGATAAATCCATTTAATTTGCTGAGCCCTGGCAACGCAATGAGATATGGTCACAAGTTTATCGCACTGCTTCATGGAGAAGTGTTTGTGCCCACTTCAGCTGCTGTAAATCAACAAGGAGGTTAGAAAAATCACAGCACAGCATCAGATAGCTTCCAGTCCTTGGCTAACCTTCACTCTGAGCGTGTGTTTGTGTCTGCTTAGTTGAGAGCATCTTTATCTTTTATGCGTATACATTTATGTACACTGTGAAATTAATATGAACCTATAGATATTTCACTGTCATGCTCATTTTAACCCCAAACAAGTGAGGCATCATAACTGACAGTCTTCTCTACAGGTGTGTATGCTATGTGCAAATCAGCACACATTGTTGACACATACATACACTGACAATACTGGTAGACACACACACATACAAACCCATACAATACACCTGGGTTAGGCTTGTCTTATAATTGTTTCTTTTGTTTTTTTGTTGAATTGAAACACAAATCCATGAATAATAGCAGCATCAAAACCATGCATGGTCTTAACAAAAACTCGGTACAATACACAGGCAACTTTTAAATCCACACTAATACTAGTCTAAGGTCAGGAGTCAGTACATGAGAAGCCAGATTTGTTCTATATAACACCAGTGCACTAAGCTCTAAGCTCTTGTTTCTGCCTTAAAGTTTTCAACAATGCACCTGACTACTGAATAAAACATAAAAGGTGTTCTTATTAAGCCTGCAGGCAGATGCTCTTGGAAGAAGTTGCACTAGAAACTGGACTGTGTGCTGGGTTTCTCTACTATCCCCTACAGTGTTTTCCGTGTTAGGAAAGGCTGAAAGGAAAGTCAAACCTGTTGTGCTGGCACACATATGGTGACTGCAGCCCGAGGCTCTCTGCCCTAAGCAGGAATGTACCTGAGCTGTAACTGAATAGCTTGAATACAATTTTTACAAATCATAAAACTTTACTTCCTTCTCTGTTGATGTTTGCTGGTTGTGTAAGGAAAGAGGGACCTGAAACTATTTTACAAATGCTTCAGGTGCTCATTAATATTCCCAGATAATCTGATAAGTCTGTTGCACCAGCTGATTGCAAGTTTGATCATCAGTTCAAATTTAAAGTCATCACATACTGCTATGCTGTTCTATGTTGTTGTTGTTGTTACACTAAACTTGCCACTTTGTTTAGGTGTCACAACAGTAGTTCAGACATCATCTATCAAGAATGGCAGAGACGAGAGATTTATCTATTCAGTCTCAGAAAGCACAAATAATGATCCTTTGCTTTGTTTAATTGCCTCATCTCTACTTACACTTAACTAAGTCGTACATAATCAAAACATTGTATTAGAGCATGACTTTTCACCTTGTGCATCATTCAGGTAATATGGGAGAGAAAGACTAACTATAGTGACAGAAAGAAAGACACCTACAATATTCCACCAATTTAGCATTGCACTTCTATATTACTGCCGGACTCATGATGGAAAGATTTATCATTGCACGCATTCTTCTTCCTCATCAAAGGCTGGTGCCTACATGACCCAAATCACACTGACTCAAGTGCCATCACTTGAGTGAATTTATCAGACTTTGCAAACCTCTGGAGCCACAAAGAACTTTATACAACTTTCTCCACATATGTAGTAATATTCCCCAAGACACTGATGTGTAAAATCTGTTGTAGTCAATAATGAATGCTACCAATAGCTAACATATGATGCAACACATGTTTCTCTGTCACCTCATTATTAATTGAGAGATTATTCATCAAACATTTCTGTTTTACTTTAATGTTTTTTACTAAGGTGAGGATAGCTGTATCAAACATAAAACTGTTCATAAAAGATAATAAAAACATCAAAAAAAACAAAAGTGTCTGGAATAAAAGATGTTGCAAGCAGCCATTTGATGCCAGCAGGAAAATACTATCTCGGGTGGACACAGCACAAAATCTCACTTGTGCTCCTGTGTGTTTCAAATATCAGTAACTGTACAGCACAATGCAGAGAATTCATGTCAGTGCATGCAATGGCTGTCCGAAGTCACTCTGTACGTTCTGCTAACGATGCCACAATGTAATGTGCTGCATTTTATGCAAAACTTTATCTATATAAGGCTCTGATGATTCACAGCAATTGCAATTTGATTCACTATATTGCAGCAGGATGTGTTTGGTTTTACAATCCATTTTTTCAATACAGCAAAAATAAGCAGTATCAGAGAGTGTGCCTTTCCACAGTTCAATTTACTGTAACATTTCACTTCATAAAAGTACAACATATTTGACAAATATATGTGAATGAAATGACAAGTTCTGTCTTGTGTATTTAGTTTCTCAGCAGGATGCATAACAGAAAACAAAAGCAGCAGTGCTTCACAATCTAACAAACAGAACAACTTGCATTGTTCAACAGAGTTTGGATAAACAAGCTGTGAGTTGTTAAATTCCTCACAGGTAGTAAATCAGGATAGCACAATACAACGTACTGTTACACCCTACATCTTACAGTAGTTCTCTAACCTCTCAAATGCCACACAAAAGAATGATGTGGAATTACAAAAGGGAAGGTAGAGCGGATAATTAGCAAGTATTCAACAGAAACAGGTTTTCTTATTTACAGAGCTTGAATGATCATTATCTGCAGTGAAATTAAATTTAATTAGTCGCCTGTCACTATGATTGAAGTACTTGTGGCTCAAGACACAAACAAATGCTGCTGTTATTGTTTGGTGAACTCTATGGGCACAAACAGCAGCCACATATTCAAATGACCTCCATCAAATAACAATAACCACCCACACATGTCTGTACTGACAGACAGAGAGGGAGAGAGAATATGTGTGTGTTTGCTTGGGGAATTTGTGTAATTTTGCTTTGTGGGTTTATAATTGCTTCTGAGAAGAAATGCAGCAATATGTGTGCATACACGGGGCTTTGGTGACCAGAGGGAGGTTAAATGGACAAAATGATGCATTCACAAACATCACAGTAGTTTTCAGAAAACCTACAGTTGTGGCTGTCTAAGGTCCGTTGAGGTATCATAACAGTAGTTCAAGCTATTATCGACCTCCTCAACACAGCTTGGAGCATTTGTGACTATCAAGAATGGCAGACACAAGAGATTTATCTATTTAATTCTACTTTTGTATTCGCCCCTGACCACTCTATTCTGCCATCTGGCCATTAGTGTCAGAAAGCACAAGAAATGATCCTTTGCTTTGTTAAAATGCCTCCTCTCTACTTACACTTAACTAAGTCGTACATAATCAAAACATTGTATTAGAGCATGACTTTTCACCTTGTGCATCATTCAGGTAATATGGGAGAGAAAGACTAACTATAGTGACAGAAAGTAAGACACCTACAATATTCCACCAATTTAGCATTGCACTTCTATATTACTGCCGGACTCATGATGGAAAGATTTTTCATTGCACGCATTCTTCTTCCTCATCAAAAGCTGGTGCCTACATGACCCAAATCACACTGACTCAAGTGCCATCACTTGAGTGAATTTATCAGACTTTGCAAACCTCTGGAGCCACAAAGAACTTTATACAACTTTCTCCACATATGTAGTAATATTCCCCAAGACACTGATGTGTAAAATCTGTTGTAGTCAATAATGAATGCTACCAATAGCTAACATATGATGCAACACATGTTTCTCTGTCACCTCATTATTAATTGAGAGATTATTCATCAAACATTTCTGTTTTACTTTAATGTTTTTTACTAAGGTGAGGATAGCTGTATCAAACATAAAACTGTTCATAAAAGATAATAAAAACATCAAAAACAAAAGTCTCTGGAGTAAAAGATGTTGCAAGCAGCCATGTGGTGCCAGCAGGAAAATACTATCTTGGGTGGACACAGCACAAAATCTCATTTGTGCTCCTGTGTGTTCCAAATATCAGTAACTGTACAGCACAATTCACAGAATTCACAAATTGTGCAATATACTATAGTTACAAACTTCTATTTTATTTGAATGTCCTCGTGTATAAATTTATAAAATAAAAATTCCACAATAAAATTAAATGATAGTCTTTATGGCAAGTACGTTCTGCTAACGATCCCACAATGCAATGTGCTGCATTTTATGCAAAACTTTATCTATATAAGGCTCTGATGATTCACAGCAATTGCAATTTGATTCACTATATTGCAGCAGGGTGTGTTTGGTTTTATATCCATTTTTTTAATACAGCAAAAATAAGTAGTATCAGAGAGTGTGCCTTTCCACAGTTCAATTTACTGTAACATTTCACTTCATAAAAGTATAATATATCACAATCTAACAAACAGAACAACCAGCATTGTTCAACAGTTTGGATAAACAAGCTGTGAGTTGTTAAATTCCTCACAGGTAGTAAATCAGGATAGCACAATACAACGTACTGTTACACCCTACAATGTACAGTAGTCCTCTAACCTCTCAAATGCCACACAAAAGAATGATGTGGAATTACAAAAGGGAAGGTAGAGCGGAAAATTAACAAGAATTCAACATAAACAGGTTTTCTTATTTAAAGAGATTGAATGATCATTATCTGGAGTGAAATTAAATATAATCAGTCGCCTGTCAGTATGATTGAAGTACTTGTGTCTCAAGACACAAACAAATGCTGCTGTTTGGAGAACTCTATGGGCACAAACAGCAGCCGCATACTGAAATGAGCTCCATCAAACAACAATAACCACCCACACATGTCTGCACTGTAGCTACAAGGACGGACAGAGAGGGAGAGAGAATATGTGTGTGTTTGCTTGGGGAATGTTTGGGGTCATAATTGCTTCTGAGAAGAAAAGCAGCATTATGTGTGCATACACGGGGCTTTGGTGACCAGAGAGAGGTAAAATGGACGAAATGATGTATTCACAAACATCACAGCAGTTTTCTGAAAACCTACAGTTGTGGCTGTCTAAGGTCCATTACAGAGCAGAGGTATCACGACAGTAGTTCAAGCTATTATCAACCTCCTCAACACAGCTCGGAGCATCTGTGACTATCAAGAATGGCAGACACGAGAGATTATCTATTTAATTCTACTTTTGTGTTAGCTCCTGACCACTCCATTCTGCCATCTGGCCAGAGGTCTTAGAAAGCACAAGAAATTATCCTTTCATTTTCTTCTGAATGTTGTTCCACATGCAACGGGGCGGCGGTGTGGTTTCTTTTATTTATCAGGGTCACAGTCATTCACTAGTAAAACAGCTCGTGTGCAATTCACACAAGGAATGGATTTCAAAATGAATGCTATGAAACTGCCAATTAAGCTCCACTGGAATAACATGTATAAATTTTCCTAGTTGCTACATTTACAGCTTTAAGAAATGTTTTTTTTAAATCCACTCGAATCCTTATTAGAAATTCAGTTTGTAAATGCATAAAGCAAGTTAACTTTGATGTGAGGTGTTATGCCTGTTGTGTTTACTCTATATGCCAGAAGCTAGTCAAACACTTTTATATGGAAAATGTGTATAATATGAACCACTCGCCCTTTAATTGCTGATGTAATGTTTTCTTTATAGTTGCGCTCTGTAAAGCTGATCTAACCCATAACTTTATTATCAGGATTTAACTGTGAGGTAATTTGCTCCAATGTGGCTTTTATTTGCTGCTGAATTATTAACAGTACACTGTCAACCATTCCCAATGAGACTGTCACACTTGTACAAAACAGCAAAGAAAATACTGTAGAGTTCGAAATAGCGGGTCAGCTCATGATGTCACCAGGGCTGACAGCTCTCATGGGGTGACTCACTCAAGCCTGTCAGTAATTGAAGCTGCATCAGTAAATGAATCATACTCTGAGTTTATTTCACACTTTCAAATCAAACTCTCATGAAATATGGATGGATGACAGTAATTTCCGCATCAGTGGCCACTGCCTTTGGTGTCAGGGGAACTTGTAAAATCCAGGGTCGGAGGTTGAGCTGGTTATAAGGCAGCAGAGAGGAGTGTAATGGATTGTCATTCAAAGGGCGAGAGAAGGGAAAGAAGTGAGACCTCCCAGATAGGGAAGCTCAGACAGAGTAAGAGGATGACCTTTTTCAGAGTTGACGTCCAGAGGGGAGCGAAGGAGTCAGCTAGTTCCGAGTGACCTTCAAACTGTGCAGCTCTGTGCATTGTTCATCTCTCTTTATCTCTTTCTTTGTGCGTTTTTGTCTGCTGTTTCATTGCCGAGCTTGGTTCAGTCAGAGGAGCAGGCCAGGTCACCTTCTTTATTTGACAGGTAAGATGAATAAATGCATGCGCTGGGGAAAGCTGGCTCAGGGACCTTCAGCAATTTTTACTCTGTAATGAGAACATCTCACTGTGCAAAGGGGCGTTGCACAGTTTTCTAACAATCTTCAAATCTCCTTCAAATTAAACGACAAAATACGTTGTTTGTAGTTGCCCTCCAGAAGGACACGTGAGCATTTTGGGATCTGACGGCACAATGGACAGGAAAACATTATTTGTCTGTGCCTTCCAAAATTGTTTGAAATCACTGCTGCAAAAACAAAAAGAAGTTTAGCCACAAAAAATACTTTAGGGTTGGATGGCGATTTGGGTTGAGTTAACTTTGTACCACTGACAAGGGATTAATTTTATGAATAGTATTAAGATGGAGTAGATTGTTTTAGTGTGATTTTAGTGTCTTGTTCTGTTTGTATGCTGTTATCATTTATATGGTTGAGAAATAGGCTAAACTTATTCTCTGGAATGTAATTTACCTACGGGTATAAATAAAAGAACCTGAACCTGAACCTGAAGAGTCACTCTTTATAATGTGTTTATAAGCAATAATTGATGTCTTTATGAGTGGTTTATATATTATTTATTAATACATTATAGATCATTTATAAGACAATAAGAAGAATAACGTTTGGGTTGCCTGGTAAGCTAAGTCTTTATTTCATAAAGAAGACTCAAATGGACAATTTGGAAGAGGATAGACAAAATTAGTGACTAGATGGTAAATATAGTGGACCATATATCACTGGACATATCTGAAGCCCCTTTTACACTGGACAAAAAAAACACTAACAGCCACAACATATGTGGCTTTTGTCTTCAGTGTGAGAGAGTACAATTGGCATTCACTCCTGGGTCAAATGACTCAGTAATCATGGGTATTTATCAGCTCCAGCTTCGGCAGTGATGTAAGCATGGCACCTGGATGGACACGCTCATTTCCGCCTCTTCTCCGGCTTTCATCTTTTTTTATCTGCAGATGTCTGTAAACGCCTCATTCATATGTTTATATAGTATTAGCATGCTAGACTAACAGTCCGTCAGCTGTGACTTTATATCCACGGTGTGAGGTCTTTCAGAGCACACAAACATCGTAAACACACCTGTGACCTGCCAAGCACGCTGCTGTTAACCCAAAACACCACGGCTACACCTTTAACTTTTATACAGTCTGTGGGCAACACAGCAACCACCATAACATTGTCGCTGGCCTCCATGCTGCTTTCTGCGGTTTACTAACCCTGTTTTTCAGCATGGTTGGGTTGCCGAATGCAACACATCAGAAAGAAACAAAAAGGAAAACTCCCTTTTGCACTGGCAATGTGAAAGGAGTCAATCACCTATTTTTTGTTGGTTTTCCAGCAATGAAAAAACCTGCATACACAACATATATCTGTGTAAAAAAGGCATAAGTTTCCAGGTCATAATTACAACTTTGATGTGATGTGAACAAAGTTGGAAACTGTGGTAACTCTCACACGACATGAACACAGTATTAATACAAGGTACTGTTCTGATTTTTGTATCCATTTCCTTCTGTCTAAAAAGAGGAAGGCACACCACAGTGTTCCTGTTCCAAATACAGTCAGTGTTAACTGGGGTTTCACCCTCCTGACCTGCAGGGACACTGAGAAGTGGTTGTGCAACAGCTATTTATCAGTTTCCCCTATCACCCCTGTTACTATGCACTCACAGGCTATTTCCATCCTCCATGTTGGCATTCTTTGTTTATCAGGAAATGTAATTCATTTCAGAAGGCAGGCAGCGGTACTCTGTGTGGGGGAGAGGCAGCTTATTGGTCCTGATGGATGGAGGGCCACAGGGAGGCTGACAGGGCGGCAGCTTTCGTATATGAAAGAACAGATCTTTCAAACTTCAAAGAATTTCAAAGGTCTCACATTTCACATAAAATTAGTAATCATTACTCATTTGAATATTGTCTGTTTTTACTATTTTGAAGCGTAGGTGTGTGAGATTTTGGTGACAACATTTTAACAATAAAAAAAGTTTTTAATATTGTTGGTACTGAAGTTATGAAACTGCCCAAGAGAAACATCAAATCAATATAAGTCTACAAAAATACAAATCACAGTGTCTGTTCAGCTCTGCTGCTCAACACTCACACCATGAGAAACAAGGTTTAGTTGCTAGAAATCAAATCTGGTCAAACCACACCATTAATGTTTTCTCTTAATTGACCATTCCTAAATATGTTTTTCAATCTTTTTGCTTATTTAGTCAAGAATAATTTATGTTATAGAGAAATAATTAAAGGTTCAGTGTGTATTATTTAGGAGGGTCCATTGACAGAAATGCAATATAATATACAGTGGTGTATAAAGACCTTACATATGAACTTTTATGTTTTTATTACCTTTTAGCCCAAACAAGCACATTTCGTCACTACATTGAATACATACGAAAAACAAGTGGAAGTAGTAGTAGTAGGAGTAGGAGGAGTACTCATCTGGTTTGTTAGAAGTAAGAAGCAAAGTGAAATTTGGACAAATAGAGGACTGCATATTGTTTATTAAGAGCCGACAGAGCATGTGGGACATCGTAGCTTCTACTCTGTGCTTGCAAACAATGGAGTGTGCGGTGACTGATGTTGCATTCATGTGGTGTCAGAATAATCAGATTTTGCAATAGAAAAGGGCAAATAGGCTGAAAACTATGTTCTCAAAGGTACACCCACATAAGAGACACAGCTTCATTTATAAACAGGAAGTTGTCAGTGCTATCACAGCTATGTGTCTCTGTGTTGTTGTTGACTTTAATGATGCAGCATAATGTTTCACAGTAGTTCTGGTGGCTTGTCTGATGTACTTATAAAGCTAATTACAGTATTCAGGCAGCTTCGTTCTAATTTGTGAAGAATTATCTTGTTTTTGATGTGTCTTAATTCATCTTCATCTTCTCCTCTCTTTCAACAACACACAGGTTCAGTCTGCAGTAGACGCCCACTGTCTATTACGGCAAAGGTTTTCTTGCATCTTGCTCATACACTGCTGATCATGGTTTTGGAGATTGTTTATGGATACAAATCTGTTGCCAGACTATAGTATTAAGTGTATGGCCCAACCTCAGTTTTACCAACCAAGTTACTCAACCTTTAATCTAATCATTATCCTAAGTAAAGTTGTTTTGAACGCTTTAACTTAATTGCTAACCTTAAATTAATTGTCATTTTCTTTATTTTGTGGTATCTATTTGTGCAACAAATGACAGTAAATATATTTTTGTGAGGTGCTGCAGTTTTTTGGCATTTCAAACCCATACAGCTCCTTGTAAAGATGACAGATTAAAGATGCCTTTCAACTCGAGGTAATTACATTTTCCCACAAACACACCTTCACTTCTCGCTAAGCATAAGTGATAGAGGAAGTCACTGATGTGTCTGTTGATTAGGTTAAAATCAAAAGGTCTTTCATGATGCTTCTAGCTGTGTTGGTGTTCACTGCTTGTTTCTGTGTGCATAAAATCATTGACTTGAGCGAAGCTAATAAAGTGACAGTCTGCATTAATTACTTTGAAGACTCCACGATCTTATTATAATGAGAACTGCTTCTCTCTCGGTCACACTCTGTCTGTATATGTATAAATGAAAATGTATGACTATATGGGCCATTTGATAATTGCAGAACGTTGTAAAGACCATGAAGGCTGTGTGCACGCTCCTCTGTAATCTTCAATCTTCATGTCAAAAATAAGCACAATACAGGAAAACAGCTGCAATATATACGGCTTGTCAGCGAAATACATTTTCACATCAGGACACAAAAATTCTGATTTAATTCCATCTCATAATGAATTAGGTTTAGATTTGAATTATGTCAATTCTGCACCTCACAATTTGTGTGCAAAATAAAGGTGAGGACTGGGTGAAAAGGGTTGGGGCGGTGGATGGGTGTAGCATGTCTGACTTACATGCAGGAGACTGCAGTTCATGTGCCATCAGAGAGCTACAATTAATGTTTGCCTATTTATTAACATAACCACAATCTTTTCTTCGCCAAGTGTTTTTGTTGCCTAAGACAAACTATGCCTTAAAGGTGGAACAATGTGTAAGAATTTAAGAGATTTTTGAGTCTAAAACTTTCAAAAATCAGAATGTGAAGAAATAACAGTTTTGACAAAGACATCTATATATTGTGTTGCAAAGATATCTACTGAGCTTATCTAACTTAGTGTTGATCTGTCCTGTTTCGTAATACCACTTTTTACGTTGAGGCGACCGTCAACAGAAAAATACAACCTCACACCTTCTGAATTCAAGTTTCCTTATTTCACAGAACTAATAGCCTTGTTAACTCATTACAAAACACCATTCGAACTTGACAAACTAAATACTAAATTAAACTCTGTATTGGTTAGTCTTTCCACCGTTCCAACAATCACCAACTCTGGACTGGTAGAAATAAACCTTTAATTATTAATTATTCTACATGCTGTGGCTGCCTCTCTAATGCCCGACAATTGTCATTTCCAGTATGCAAAGCTATGCTAACCGTCTCCTAGTTCCTCATCTAACCCTCTGCTAAATAAGCATATATCCCAAAATATTGACCTTTTGCTCTAACCATACCGTAGTTGCCATGTGCAGATATTGTAGAAAGTGAAAATTAGTGCTGCCATATCACAGTGTTATCATATGCCTTTGCATGCACATATGTGTATATTTGTGTTTGCCCTAGAGCTTCACCCTGACTATAACAGCTTATAGTGACCTTGCACTCTGTTGGTAGCAGTTTGAGTAAGTGCTTTATTATGAAAAGTGTTAATGCACACTGTCCACCCAGGAGTCTAAATCACCCGGGCATATAGGGAAAGCATTTTAGCAGTCTTTAATAATGATTAATACACCTCCACCACAACACAAAATAGGCCCCCAAACACCATCATCCATCACCAATATGAAACGCTTAAATTACATTCATTAGTGAAGCCCACGGCACAGTGGCTGCTTGGGTGGTAGCCTGGGCAGCGGTAATTGTTCTTATATCAATCAATTATGTGATTGGAAATTAAAACAAAAGAAATTAGAAAGAAGTTAGATTGGGAGTTGGTTTTACTACAAATCCAGCAAACAGTTTTGCTGAGCAGGAGAGCAGACCTACCTTTTTTACACTAAAGATGGATGTTTCCATACAAGCTCACTCGAGGGGGCATTTTACATCTTTTTTGAACACCAGTGATATCGCAAGCTATGTGGTCTTTGACCTTTTTTTAACGAGAGATCTGCATTACAGTTTCATGTTCAAGTCTGACCTTGAGTTAATTCTGTATGCACTTAATTATGTTCTCAACCTGTTTACAGCTTGGTGTAACAGTCTTTCTCTTATCACTTACACAATCCCCCAGCCACACACAAAACAAATATTTACGATTACTGGTATGATTACCGACCTGTTATTTTTATCTCCTTTTGGGGGTGGGTTCCAAGTCTTAATCCCCCCCACACCCCCCACACACACAGACACAGACACAGACACGCACTCCCATCCCCCCATAATTCAAACATGCACACACTAATCCATCACTGATCGCCCACAGAAATACCTGTGGCTGCATTTTCCCCTTGAAAAAGTACATTTGGTGAATACTTTAAGCAGTGTTTATGTCAATATGAGGTTAAGGGAGGAATGCCACCTGATCATGTTTAATAAGTCTCTCACTACTGTGCAAGCACACGCACACACACACACACACACAAAAACATGCTTGGAAAGTTTCATCCATCCACATGTGTTTTGTTTGTGGGATGTGCAGGCTCAGTTTGAGTCAAGGATTTGTAACACCTGCTGTAAGATGTGGCTTTGTCTCTCAAATCAGAACCTGGTGTGATGTTCTGCAGATTGTGCTAAATATTCAGTGAAAATGGCACCGAAAACATCAAATCTCAGAATTGTTTCTATGTGGCTTAATGGTACACTGGTGGAGAAGAGATGGAACAGAAGCAGTGCCAAATAATGTTGGGATAAAAAGAATAGTTTGACATTCAGGAAGTACTTGCTCTTTACCAAGAGTTATATGAGATGATTGGTCATGTTTGTGCATTATGTATGAAGCTAGAGCCAGGAGGTAATTAGCGTAGCAGGGGGGAAACAGTTACCAACCAATACCAACACCTATACCTCACTCTTTAACATGTTTCATCTACTATGTTTAATTTATGCACAAACTGTAATACAGAAATGTAAAAATCAGGGGGAGTTATATGTTGGAACTATTTCTTGACTAACAGGAGCCAGACTCATTGAGTTCCTGGAGTCTTGTAGTTATGGCATGGAACTTCCCTGAAAACATTTACATTACTTTATGTGTAGGGATTCATTAAATGAGATTCGTGTGTTGGTATAGGCATATTTTTGAACTTGGCTACCCGTTTCCCCCGGTTTGTGCTAGGCTAAGCTAATCATGTCCTTGCTTTAACTCTTACAGACATAAGAGTGGTATTGATGTTCTCATCTAACTCTTGTGAAGAAAGCTTTTAAGTGTATATTCCAAAATGTTGAACTGTTATTTGAAGGTTTGTTTAATTACAGTTTAGGCATCAAGAAATGGATGTCAAAAATGGAATCTTTTTTGTGATTTGTGGGCATGTATTAGGTTTTCATACACTGAAGACATTTACACATTCTCAAACATCTTATTTTTGAACATTTGGTCATCAAGACACCCCCTCTAAGCTGTAACTGTTATGAATCGCTTTGTGGTAGTTTAACATAGCCTGGCTAAATATCACACCCAGGTCCTAAATTCCTTAACTTCATCCTGAAACGAGTTAGAGGCACCTGATAATGATCATGATGATGATACAAAAATGCTAAGGCTTTTGATGGCATTCTTCTCTACTTCCTTCATACTTCTTTGTAAACCACCCTGAGAATTCCCGAGAGGTGTTTGGTTAGATTGCCACAGCTGTGTCGCAATTAGCACTAGGTGTTTCGACACCTCTATCAAACCAACAAACGCTGGCCAACACACACAAGACAACACACTGAATTCACTCTGTTATCTTCCCATGACACACAGACAACGCAGGGGTTGAACGTGTTACTGAAAATGAACAAACACAATAGACGGCCAACAGTCACTTGTAAGAACATGTGTATAAACATGCCAATTCACACAGATATACACACAGAGTTTGGTCCTCAGGAGTGTCTCAAACTTTGGGGGTTTGACACCTCTTCCCTACTTTTTGCTTCAATTCCGCCTGTCCTATACACACAAACACTCATGCTCAGTTTAGTCTTTTGAAAGGTCTTTTTAAATAACACCTAGAAAATGAGTAGAAGCGTCTGTTACGGCTCAAGTTTGCCATTTTGTCAGGTAGTGCCAGTTCATTTTTAAATGACAGAAATACATACAAAATGGACTTAGAAATTCTCCCTCAGAAGCTCATTCAAGCTGCGATGTGGTCTGCCCAACTAGTCAGGCATTTTCTGCTTTGTGCCAGGAAACCATAAAAAGTATTTTCATGTACCATTTAATGCAGCTCTCTGTAACAAGCCTGCTGCTGTGGCCCATAAAGGGAGCAAACTGGCTTCCCTGTCATTACTGCAGACGTGTTATGTGACGTTTCCCTGAGGTAAACATGGGAGCGTCTATGTTGGAGTGATGAAAACTCTCATCATCTGACCACCAAGAAGAGCTGATGTTGAAGTTGCTGTTGCCATGAGAACAAACATTTGTTTCGGGTAGCAGCGGGACAACTGTGTCTCCTCCAGCCGCTGAGGAAAAATGATGCAAGCTAATGTTATCAAAAGATACGACTCAAAAAACACTGACATGTACACACACAGGCACAGCTGTATCTGTCATGATATTTATCATCATTTGATGATCTGGTCCTGCATCTTATTCAGCTAATCAGCCCTCTGACTTGTCAGCGAAAATGCTGCTGAAAGGAAATATTGATCTGGAAATTAACTAGAGGAAGCATCATTGTGTTTGAATTGCAAATGCCAAGCAACATTTTATGACTCAATTTCCAACATATGGGCAAGAGTCTCAATCTATCTGCTCAATGCCGCTGTGCATCTTATATCCTACTGCGAGGGGGAATTAGCTAGAAGGTGGATGTGGTTTGTAATGAGAGAGTAAATTACAGGGTGGTGGTAATGAGGAATAAACTCAATGCATGGTCTAAATAAGGTTGAGCACCTATTCATTGACTGTGCTGGTCACATGACTTATGTTGGCCTATGTGCTTTAACCACTCTGTTTTTCTCACATCATCATCAGAGATCTTAAGTCTTTTGACGGCTAGCATGCTCAGACTGACAATGGATCATGATTTAAACCACAATACCTATGTTTTTATATATTTCTGCCAATTGGCTGTGGTCACAACCACACCAATGCAGATATTGTATATTAACACGTTATTTCTTTACTTTTATTATCTGTCATCCCCACAAAGCCACAAGGAAATCAATTTTCCATCCATGAAAAAGGAAACTTTTTTGAAGAGGCTAAAAAGCTGGTCTCAGTGGTCTCCCACTGGCTGGTTCTCGCATTTTGAAAACAGTGACTTATGATTGCCAGTCTTCACAGACACTGTCATATATTTCCCTGTAGCAGCAACATTAAAAAGCCAATTTTCTATCATATCTTTATGTTCATACTGTCAGACCATAGCACATTTATTGATTGAGGGTCTCGGTGCAGGTGTCCAGAAGTTACTGTTAGCAAGAAGCATTTACGGTCCTCCATCAAATGATTATTTAGTGCTTGTGGGGGTGTTGGAAAACAGGAACAGAAAGATGTATCAGTGACAACTTCTAATAACATAACTTTTAAAATTTTAGTATATTATAGAACTTTTAAAAATCCATCTGAAGACCATGAAGTGTGGGCTGAACCTTGTTTCAAATGTATCCACATTAGTGTGGACATGGCTTATAGGCTGCCGCTGTACAGCATGGAAAACAATATCCACAGAGTGGGATAATCCCTCACAAGAAACACAAAGCAATAATTGGGTTATTTCTGTTTTCTTGTTATTTCAATGAACCTGAACTGTTTTGATGTCACTGCATGCAAATATGTTACGCTCTGTTTACTGTCAATCACCTGATGCTCATGGGAAGAAATGGAAAGTAATCCCTCACAACACCTGACAAACAGAGAAATAGAAGGAATATGAAAACATATCCGAATGTAGTCATTCCAATGTTATTATTCACTGTTTCCCACCATATTAGCTGTTTGAGGCACAGATAATTTACAGATGTTCACACACACTTGAATATGTTGTTCTTCACTGGGTGGGAACTGAAAGTGGAAAAGATAACAAAATCAAGGATCCCTCTCTGACCTCCCAAGCAGTGCAGGTCACTGCTTGCAGCTGTTTATTGATGTGAGATTATGGTAGGAGAAATTTAAGACCATTTTTCCTCAAGATAATTTAAAAGCATCATGAACATCCCATCTGGATCCAGTATGTGCAAACAGAAATAAACACAGGCTTTCTCTTTATCCAAAAGTATCTATATTTGCTAATTCTGTCCAGACATAAAACAGATTGTACTTTTCCACCATGAAGTCAGAAACATTCATCCAGTGTAGGATCCTGTGGAAAGTAACCCGCATGTATCTCTATTAGCTGCTGTTCCACTGTTGATTGACACTTTTCATATTACTTTTGGAAAAACCTGACTGTACTCTCCACAGCTGAGTGTCGTGCTGTGCCAGTAAAGTCTCTGCAAGTGTTTTCAAAGGATCAGCTAGAAAATCTGTCTGTCTCAGTTCATAATCCACATGAAAGCACCATGGAAATGAGTTCAAGTCCTGACATTTCCAACTTTCATGTTTCTGTAAATGTGGCGTGGCAGAGGACAAGTGCACTATCTCACCACCCGACAACTACTTCTACATACTCAAATGTTTTCTCTTAGCATGCTCCCAGCATCTTGATTCACTGCTGTGAAAGTGATTGAAACAACAAACAATTTATCAAAGATAAATTGGAATGAGATTATAGAATATTGAAGCAAAGACACTTATCTCCCATTGTTACGGACGTTTCTTATATGAAATGCCCAGAAGCAAAACTGCTAGACATTTAATAATGTTCAGAAACAAAACTCTACCACACCAAATTATTTAGAAGAATTACTTTATTAAAACAAAGAGCTTTTGCTCCCTCGGGCCAATTACTTTTAGAACTGGCGAGAAGTTTGAAAGTGTTTAATTGCTGTGTTCAGCAAAGGCAATTTATTTTGTGTTGAGACTTATAGTAACTTATGTTAGGTTCAGTGTATTGTGTAAATATAATAGTATAATTCAGCAAACACCCCTAGTGGCTTATGGCCTTCATTTAATTAAAATGCATATATGAATTATTTTACAGGAGATCTCCACAATAAGGTTGCCCCAGCCAAACTCCAAAAGGTTTATTAAAATTAATGGAAGAATACATCAATGTGGACTTAATATTAAGGGACAGTGAGATGCCAAGTTTGTGATGTAAATGAAGTGTTTGCGGATAAGATAAGATTAGACAAGATAGACTTTATTAACCCCCAGGAGGGAAATTCACTTGTTACAGCAGCTCCAGATACAACACAACAGATAGGAAAATGCACATTAAAGACAGAGAAATAGGAGATTAACAGTACAGAAAATAAAAGAAATAGAAAATAAAGATAAGAGTTATGGGTACACTATATACACCTTCTATATACATATGTGATTGATACTGAATATTGCACAGGTAGCAGGAGGTAGTTGTACAAATAAATACAGGGCTTTGGATATACAGTACAGGTAAAAGACAGTGTGTATAAAAAATATTAGTGCTAAAAGTGACATGTGGTGTAAAGAGCATGTCGTGGTTGGAAGACTAGAAAGGTGCTATGCACAGCCCATTTACCATTACTAAGTAACAGCTCTAAGACATTCAAAGACAAGCTCTGTATAATACACAATGCACGTCCCTTAAACAATCAGGAGCTCTGCTGTGTCAATTATTCCAATTGATGCATTTATGAAATTCTGTTTCTATAAACTCTGACCCAATTAAATATGCTTGAGCAAGGAGGTTGAAAAAAGAATTTTCCATCTGGATATTGACTAAAGTATATTAGAAAGCGATCAATATACCAATAAGTGGCCTCTGGGTTTACTGGGGTCACTTGGCTGGCCCTTTAGGAGCAATCTGGGCCCAATAGTGCTTTTTGGTGTTGGTCATACCATGCTGGATGACCCTGGTTGAGATTTGTTGTTGCTGGGTACAGCAAGTAAAACTGCAGGTCAAGACGCTCCATTGCTGCGAGTACGAGTGGACAGAGTACCAATTTCATGGTAGTGAAAATTAAATCTTCAGAGCAGAACGGCTTCCAACCCGAGAGACGAGATGAGACAGAGGAAAGATCCTGCTCCCCACTGCATTAAAGCTAGTTTTCATTTAGTGTGATATAAAAAGCTACTCATGACCTATTCATTAGTGATAATTAACAACACGGCAGAAATTTATGTGAATTTTATACAAAACTCATAATTCTGTCTGTTTAATGCTTAAAATGCAGATTGCTACCTTCATGTGGCTGAATAGCTTTGCTCTTTTTGACCATTTCCAGCTCAAACTCCCACATTTACATGTATTCAAATTATTAAACTGCTCAGTACAATAATGAGCTTCTCAGTGCACACAGAGACCTGCAGTTATTGGTGAGGGAAAGTGTTTCTCATTCCCAACACGGTCTGGGAAATAAACTAATAACCACAATGTAGTCTCTAGACTCCCACCACCGTTTTTATTTATGAAAACAATTTCTGCTCCCTTGCGAAAGCAGTTTTACTATGAGTAGCAAAGCACTATTTCATTTTTAATGGTTACCTTTGGGGTCAGGGTTGAGTAGTCTTCACATAATCATTCGTGGGTATGTTTGTATTGTTTATAGATTATTTTTTTCTGCCTGTGCTGGGAGTCTGAGCCAGTCATAGCAGGAAACTCACTGAGATCATTTCTGTATATATTGCATCTAGTTAATGCCCTTTTGTAGAACTATTGATTGGCAAGAGCATAATGGTTGCATCACTGAATCAATGCTGAACTGTACAAATGAGGCACTGAGATAGTTTAAGAAAAACTAATACACATAAACCATTAAACAGTCGCTCGGAAAGTAGATGGAGTACACCATTAGTTTTTACACAGTAATGTTTTATTTTCAAAGCTGGAGGTGTGCTCTAAATACAGTGAAAATCAAATTTGCTGCGCTTGCACAAGCAAAGAAGAACTAGGTTGGTCATGTTTGCCTTCAGATGCCACCAAGTGCACAGGCTGGCCACCCATATTTACACATTGTTAAATACAATTATGTATTATACAATATTGCTTCAGAGAACAGAAGCTTACTCCAAAGAGCTGCTTGAGGCCACGTTTCTTCATGATGTAGTCCAAGGACATGGGAGGATTAAATAATTTAATTACAATATATTAAAACTGTAAATCCAAGCAACATAAATGTGTCTATCAATAAAAAATGAAATAACTCTTTAAACAATGTCACTGTGCATGATAGAAATGGGTGGTCAGAGGGTTCAGTTTTGCAGCAAAATAGCTATCTTACTGCCGTGTTTGCATTTCTCTCTCAGCGTTTGAAGTGGGTAATGTGCTTTTGGTTGAGGCCCAAAGTCGTCATGGTAATTACCTTGCTCTCTCTGACTCTCATAATTTCATGCCTCCAGGGGTCCATTACAGAAGCCTCTACATCTAATTCTGCTGAATTAAAGAAAGAAAAAAGACAGAAAAGTATGCTGGCAGCACCACAGCTCATACTTAATGTCAAGAGAAGAAAGAAATGAAATATTTACTTTTGATTGCTTCAGATGAAGACAAAAATGCATGCACATTTAAAACCTTTTTGCTCATTTGTATATGAGCCTTATATTGAAGGTAAAAAGCATCTTCAAATTAGATATGAATGGAACAATATGAGTGTTTTATCATTTTTTCAGCATATTTGACTGGCTCAATTGCCCCGAAGGAATATGTTTCAGCTACTGTAGCCGGTTCACAGCTGCTTGCTGAAGCATCAACTTCACAGAATCTAAAACGTTTTGTACCTACTAGCCACTTTGACACCAAAATATGTGCAAATAGAAACCAAGTTTGAATATACCAAAAGTGTGACACCACTCTTATATCGTTATGTTTTCTGTCAGCAGGTTAGCTTAACATAGTGCAAAGACAGGAAACAGGGCGGAACAGCCAGCCTGGCTTTGTCAAATGTTAACAAAATCCACCTACTAGCACCACTACTAACACATTATATGTTGTTTGTTTAATCCATACAAAAAACATTAAATCCCTCACTATTCTCACTATTCAGCAATGTTTGCATGGTTATTTTCCTTATATAATATAATAATACAAATAATGAGTATGTACTTTTATGGAACAACATAGCAGTGATGCATGATTATTTAACAACAAAGTTTATTTAATTTCCGCCATACATTTCAGTGCTTCCTCAGCACTTAGGGTGGCTGTTACATGAGACCACATGCTTTCCCAAGAAGACAGTTTATCAAGATGAATGACAGATTTTCAGGTAGAAACTTGATCAATCAACGGTGAGGAGGTCCGTAACTTAATGTAGCATACTTCACTCAGTCAAGGCCAATTGCAACTTGAAGTTTGCTTTGAAGTTGCCGTGTCTAACCACAGTGACAGAGACTTCAATCTAACAGCATGTCTACACAGGAGGTGGGCTACAGCGTGCACAGAACAATAGCAGAGCAGTTGCAACAGCTTTCAGTCCACCAGGCAGAGTGTTGGGTGTATAGTTACTCAACAAAATAGGTTGTTTGTCATGGTTCCCAAAACGACTTACATGACCGTTGGAAAGTTCCAGTCAAGCAAAAGATGTACTGGACCTAAACTACATTACATAATGCCTGGCGTACACTAGAGAATTTTCACATCTTAACAAATTTTAAAAACGTGGGATACCACAGACAGATTGAAGTCTTAACAATACACACACTAGACAATTCAGTCAAGACGGAGGACCACTAAATGATTTCAGATAGGCTTGGGATCTCACAGTCGCCAACCTTAAGATTATGTCTATGTGAACCCCTCACACTACAGGATCATCTGGGCTGATAATTTGTTTGGACAAGCCTCGGATCAGGAACACCCCCAGCAGTGTCGGGAGGGGCGAATCAGACCCAAAATTGGCCCAGTTATCCTCTAGTATGCAGCCAGCATATGTCATGTGACATATGCTGGCTTAGGGAACAAAACTACTTGTTTAGGTTTAGGAATATCAGTAAATCACATGACTAAATCTGTAACACTATTTCACCTAAAACTCTAAATAACTCAACACTGACTTGGTTTCACATGTGAGTTTAACGTCAAACGCTTCCTATGTCAGTGCCCTAAATGTTCTTGACCCACCCACCTCCTTAGGTGAACTTTCTGGCTCTTCATACTATGTCACCTGACTTCCTCCTTTGGAGTAGGCATATTCCCACTTGAGATTGCGGACAGTAAATGTAAAAATGTGTCGTAATAAGCTGCTTGAACCTATACAGTCATTTTTCAGGTGAGTAGAGAAATTGAAATTTCAACAGGAAATTTGATTTCTAAATGTTGAGCCAATTTATTCATATACATAGAACATTTATCACCCTAGACAGGATTGTTATCCACAGTATAACAGTAGGCAGAGAAGGAATGTAAATAATTTTACAGTGTAGTAGGCACTTCAGACCTCCCAAACATCACCTCTCTGACCACATGCTGCATGACTCAGAGTGAGTCATTAGCAGAACAGCTCACTGGTCAGACTCTGTGGATGCATTGAGTCTGATGAATATCATATCAATTATATCTGACTGCTTTCAGGTCTGTTCAAACCTAGGCTAAACTGTGACATAACCCTGACTCTATCTACAGTATGTCCTGCTTTGGTAAGAGAGATTCCATAGCTCAACACGCTCATGTTGAGACCTGACATTTCAGTGACATTCTTGCTTCATGACATAAGAGGAAATTTTGATACTGTCTTGTAAAATATTTATGAGCCTCAACGGGAGGAAATTTGTTTGTACTGATATGTGTTTATCTTTCTGTGAAATCAGACACTGGCAATTACTTAGCAGGTAAATGCGTGTGTTTACATGGTGATCTAAACCATCGTGCTATCGCTGTCCCTGTTCTAGTGGAAGCTCTGCCCTCTAGAAAGAAGATTACCTTGAAAAGTCAGCTAGATTTGTGTCTTCTGATACTCTCTATAATGTATTCTTTGTGCATATTCATAGCCCTAGTAATAGCAGACAGGGGGTGAGATTTCATCCTGTAATCAAGGTTGTTCCCAAATGTTGATAATTTCACAGATCAATTAGCAAAATACACCATAAGGCTCTCTGTTTAAACTAGGAGTGTGAAATTAAAATGTAGATGCTTTCTCATTATGTTGATAAAAAAATGTAATCTGGTTTGAATTATGTTTCCTTCAATTTGTATTTGCTGATGCAAATTAGTTGGATATGAAAGTAATATTTACTGTAGGGTTGCTCAGCCATGAGGGAACTTCCAGACTAATAATAAATATGAGATGAACCAGCAGTGAGTGGGGTATCCTGTCCGTATATTTGGCAATAACTACAGGGGCTCATTTAAAATTAACAACCCTTGTAGGGATTGTCTAGTGGACATCAATCGAGGCTCTAATGGTCTCTCTGGGTCCTCTCTAGTGACAGCTCTGACTGGTCTGACAACAGTATTCTCTGAAGACCTAATTAGCCTGACCATTAAGCCCAAAGGAGATACTGAAGGAGTCATAGAAACTGTGGTGCAACAAATATTAGACATTTTGTGAACTGGCAAGGAAGAAGTTGGTTTGACTTTCACTAGAAGATATAAGGGTTTGTGTGTTTTATAATTTTGCATGTTGGTTTTGTGATGCCAAACTACATTCATTCTCATAATACTCACCATAGGGCAGAAGTGTACGTTAATGTACGTGTGTGTGTGTGTGTGTGTGTGTGTGTGTGTGTGTGTGTGTGTGTGTGTGTTTTGAGACAAACGAGGAGGGGAATTCAGGAAAGAAAAAGAAAAGATGTAATCCCTGAAACACGCAAGTTCTTGACATAAACAAACACGCTGGGAGGATTTCAAAGGGATGGCTTCTCACCGGGAATCCTCTCATGTGCCGATCGGAGATAAGGAAGCAAATGCAGTGCAGAGAGGTATGAACACATACTGTCCGCCCACGCACACAGTGCCAGGACTGCATCTCTTTCATGTGTTATCAGGCAAAGGTTTGGTTGTTTGTTTACCAGCAATTTCCCTTGTCACGGGCTTGCAGACTATATCCCTATCGATGCAGAGCCAAGAATGTTACCATGTAGCATTGGAATTTCCCCACACTTTACTGATAAGCTCAATGAAACTTGCCTTGTCTTGCATTTGAAATACATCTGTTGAATTCTTTGGTCATAATGCAAATTGTGTATACTTCAGTCAGTGTGAGTTGACAGGCATGTAAGTGTGCTGCAAATACATTTGATGTCACCATAATACAGGGGGAGGATATGATCATATGAGCAACTAATGTGATGCATTATGCAATCCAATACAACAGCCCTCCCCAAATACTAAATTGTTTTGTTTACAGTATTTTAGGAGCACTTATAGATTACAATGCAGTGTGATTGAATCTCTTAACAAAAACTGGACTTAATAAGCTTTTTATAGGAAGTCTTTATTGCAGGGCTGATGTATTGGTTTGAATTATGTTGTACTGTTGTGTATGTCATCCGTTGTACACAGCAACACCAACATATTGTCTTTCTTCGTGATCACTTACAGTACTGGCTCATATTTAATAATTACTTCTGCAACAATTGTGAGAAAATATTTGTCACTCTAATAGCCCATAATGTGTAAAGAGAATTGTATGCAAAATTGAGAAAATGGTATGCAAGCTGTACATTTAGGCAGTGGTGTACCATGACGACAGGCAATCTATTTCTGTATTTTTTAAGTAAGTTTCATCACATATTAAACAAGGTTGACTATATTTCTGTCAAAGGTTTATAAATGTATGAAAACGGAAGAATTTTGTCCTTTAATTAACTAGCATACTTAAATTGTAATAGTGGCTTAGTTTTAATTTAATATTTATCTGCAACATTGTCTAAAACGTCTGACTTGAGATATATAAATATAATAATATGCTACAGAAGGCGATCTGGATAAAATCCTGTATCGTAATATTGATATATAGTGTGATATTTTAAATCTTTTAAGAAGCAAACCTTATCAATAATTTGCTACATGGCCTGCAGCAGCAGCCTAACTCAGTGAGGGAGATTAAAGGGATGGCTACAAACAGTATGGTAAAATATCTGACAGTTGACGTATATAATAATATCAACCACCCCTAGGCTACAGTAACTCAGCTACTCATTATTTGTTCTGCAATACATGCTGATGTATTGTCATTTTCTTAATGAATATGTTACAAAATACAACAAGTGTACTGCATAGGACTTAACCTTCAGAAAGTAAAGGAGAGATAATATTCAACATGTTCCACAATATATTGAAAATGTATGCCAATACTGCATATATTCACTTTCATATCTAGATAGATATAGAGTCTATTTTCCTGTATGTCTGTGGAAACTTTATTGTTGTTACAGATGCATGTTGATGTATTGAAAACCTTTAACCGCTGTGAAGGAGATGATTTCAGCTTGGTGCAGTTCTTGTCCTGGGTGGTTTTGCAGTTGGCTGAAAGGAAAAATCCAGAGCGTGTATATAGTGCAGCGTGCAGCCAAGTGATGAGTGATTCAGTGAAGTTGGTGGACAGTTCATGGAAGGAAAACTTTGAGTGCTCACATCACTGCTGTTGTCAGATCTGTTCTGTACCTTTATGAGTACTGTCAGGCTGGCTGGAGGCTTTTTATCACAACCACAAAGCAGAATCAGCAGCACATCAGAACATGGACTATACAATGCTCTCTGATTTAAACCTCCTGCAAGGCTGAGTTCAGCCTGGGTCAGTCTTGACTCTTCCAGTTGTTCATTATTTACCACATCACTGTGCATTGGAGAGGACGATGTAGAGCCAAGTCTGTACTCCAAAAGCTCCAAGAGGACTAAACCACCATCAGTTTGGTTAGCTTTCATTCCCTCAAAACACTGACAAGGTGGTGTGGATGTTTTGAATGGAAGCCATAAGGAGTTCAGATTGTCAAAGGGTATGAAAACTTTTTTGGTTTTGTGGTTTTGAAAGCCACGAAAACAAATTCTGCCACTGGCAATTCTGCTCCAAGCTATGTAGCTTGCAAGACAGATTATTCCACAGAACCTCTGACCGTCCGTGACTCAAATAAACAAATGTTGAAAGACCCATACCTCTCCATGTCTTTCAACCAAGGCATTTGAAAAAACACTCTTTTTGTAGAATAATGGCAAACATTGAACTGAATTAAGATATGTCTCTTCCCAGAACCTATTTTCTCACCCATTCTGACTTTAATCTTGTCGGCCACTATCAGTTATGGTATACATGGCTCTCCAGTAAAACCCCAAAAAGTGAATTGATTCTCAAAAAAGAAACTGCAAAACAACGTTCAATCAATATTTATGCTATCCCATTTGTTTTTGCAATAAATATTCTATTATTATGCTCATATTTGCTCAAGGCTTTCCATTCAAGTGATGACTTTAATATAGAGTTTGTAAGGGCACGAGGAAACCCGCGGGTATCATGGAGTAACGTTAAGTTACACTTGCATGCAGCATGTTAAGTTAACCACAACGTGCCTTACTCTAACATTACACTGTTACCTGCTGAAATGTCATGGTTCCTACATGTTAACATATAATTTAGATAAATAATGAAGACATGTCAAACAAAGACACAGATATGTACAAGACCAAAGTAAATGTCTTTTCGGTTCCAGTGTTCTTAAAGTCTCGCCCGTTGCTAGCTGAAAGGCCGAAGTTGTAACTTATCCCTCGTTTAAAAATGGCGGATGTGTTTATCGCGAGATCTGGCAACTGATGTATCCTAACTTTGAGGTCTCGCGTTGCCAGTAGTCACGTCTCAGTAGGGCTACAGCTGCCATCTAGCGGTTGAAAATAATAATTGCATTTTGTTTTAAATTAAAGTGAAAGATAATGTAGTGAACGTCACTTGACTTGGACTTGTTGGTCCTTGACTTGAGACTTGACTCGGACTTGCCATCATGATCGGTCTGGACTTGGGACTCGACTTGGGACTTGAGTGCTAAGACTTGAGACTTGACTCGGACTTGTAAAACGATGACTTGGTCTCACCTCTGGTAATTCTGTATTGCATCTCTAGCTTCTTTTTTACTTTTTAGATTTGCAAAGTGACTGAAATATTGTTTTTCCTTGTTGATATTGCAGCTTTCACTTGTGTTACTTAATTTTCACTTAGCAAGCAATTTAATTGGCTTCTTTACAAAACGCTCACATAAACAGTCCTTTATAGATATTTTTACCCAATCCTCAAGAGCTCCCCATTGACCCCAGGGCCCTGGGCACATGCTTAATTTGCCCATGAGGTATTCCCTCTATGTAAACCTTTCATCCCACTAAAAGTTGCACATTAATTGAAAAATACGTTTTTCAGGCGTTTCCACGTGTTCATGGAGCATTTGCTAAAGTGCACATTTTGGCTACCCACACACATGAATGGGATGACAATACTTTACTGATACAGCTCTTCGAAACTTTTAAAATTTTATTTGACCTACAAAAACACAAATTCTGATAATATAAAGTCTGTGGGGTGTTTGTGATATTCAGAAAAAGTGTCATCATTGTACAATTGTTTCTTTGTAATGCTAGTGTTCGTGAACTAAATGTTTTTGTGCCAGTGTACTTGAAATTCTGACAGTGGGCACTGCACCAAAGTTGGCTCACAGCCTTGCTCTGTTCCCGGGGGCTATGGTAACATACAGTTGAACACAGGAGCTCCCTTTCACACAGACTCTTGTGCTACCTTCTTATTTTTCTCTGGGCTCTTGTCATTTGATTGTCTCAAGTTTTGCAAATCAACAAAACAATGGCCTTTCTTTCAATGCCAAAGACAAACCTAGTTCATCAAATAATATCTGGCATCTTCTAGCTCCACATCCTATTCCATTCTATCTCAGCTACTCTGTTTCTGTCTGCCTCCTGAACTCCACTGCACCAAACTTCCCCTCTCATCAGGATTGTGAAGAAGATGTTTGTATTCACCACTGGATTCTCTCAATGGGGTTCATTTTGATTTTCCTGTTCGCTCATCACCATCACATTCTGTATCTTCTGTGATGATTGCAATGCTGATGACACCCAACTCTAGCCTTCTTTTCCTTTTTAAAACACTGCTCACCGTGCACATCATGCTTCTGTGGTCGACATCCCCAGCTGGAAGTCTGCCTTCCAACTCAAGCTCAATCTTGACATTACTGAGTGGCAATTCCTCTGTAGATAAACATGCCCTCTGCTCTTACTCACCATTCACATCACCACGATGTCTCCTGTCAAGACTAACAAGTGTGTCTGGTGGTGTGCCTTGACAACTGTCAGGGGCCAAGAAATTAGGTTTGAGGAGTTTCTGGTAGGGTAAAAACAAAGATGTCATTTGTCTAGAAGAATCAGTAGTCAGTATTTCATCCAGGATTTTCAGTCAAACTATTTGAAGTTGGTTTCACTCACTTTTATTGTTGATGAAACCAACATGTCTTAAAATCAAGTATTCAAGCACATGAGTTAGCATGTTCCATTATGTTGGATGTAAACATCATCGCAAACATCCCAAAAAGGGAGAGACTAGTGTGTTTGAACTTACTTCTAAAAAATAAATGATTGGCCAAAGTATGGCCATATGTTGTGAAATATTATACTATTTACTTCACTTGAAATATTGACATGATATTTTAATATTATTATATTAATTTTTTTTTTTTTTTGTCAAGTCAAATCAATCTTATTTATATAGCACATTTAAAAATACAGGAGTTGACCCAAAGTGCTTTCCAAGAACACAACACACACAAATCCAATATAAACGAAGAACAAAGAGTATTAAGCCTTAAAGGCAACACAAGTATATACATTGTGTATCCAAATACACAATAAAACACTAGTACACAAATACACATCAATAACAGGAATATGGAGTACTCGGTAAAAATTAAATTCAAAGAAGCTAAAATGAAATGAATAAGAACAACGTCAGATTAAAATGGTGAGAGAGAACCATTAAAAATAAGGGACAGAATCAGGTAAAAGCCAGAGAAAAAAGGTACATCTAAATTAGATTTGGAGTTATAAATGGTGTGGCAGGACTTGATGTCAGACGGAAAACTATTCCAAAGCTTGAAAAAAAAAATCACTGTTGGAAGAATCAACTGGGGCAATTGATTCTTCCAACAGTGATTTTTTTTCAGTGGTTTTTATAAGGTACAGGATATGCTTGATGTTCAGGAACACATTACTAACATTTTCACAATTAAGTAATTTATAAATCTTTTATGTATCTGCTCGATGTACAGATTCAATGCAATTCTAGAATAAAAGACAAGAAGAAGAAATAATATGAGGTGTTAAAGATAATAAGTATGTGCTTGTATGTGCTTTCTGAGTGTATTTGTTTATACATTTTCTCCTAAATGTTCTTCTGTGTGTGTTACATGTTGTCAAGAACACACACCTTCCTGTATATGTGGTGTGAGTATCGATGTCCCATCAGTCCTTGAACACTGACCCAATGTCCTGTACATGAATTGGCCATTTCTCCAGGCTCTGACAGCTGGGGAGCAGGCGTATAGCTGTCTGCGCCGGTAGACAGCTGCTCCTTTCCCTCGTCCTACCCTCTAACAGTAGAGCCCTGTGCTGCATCCACCTCTCCTGAATGTCAGCACTCATGTAACTACCTCGCACTCACATCACAAGCTCTGTGCATTTCTCTTCAGCCCCTCCACTCACACTCTTTCACCCAGAAGACAGGCCTGTTTATCTGTCGCACATTTGCACCTCTCCTTTGTTTATGTTTCCCATCGTCTCTACTTTCTACGGCTGGCAGGTTATAAACTTCCCTACTGCAGATTGAGAACTTTGCTGTATGGTAAACATCTTGCCAGATTCCCACATATGCAGACATGAGTCATAATTCATCACCTTATATTATATACTAAAACATCACTCTCAAAAAACAACCAAGTCTTTCATACTGTAACTATTGATTTGAAACCCTTGCTTTCCTAAAGTTATAAGTGAAGAAAAATATGTAGAGATACAGAATTTGTCTTTAAAGATACAATGAAAGCATTTGTGTTATTTGGTGGGTGTGATAGTCTAACCTCATAGTTAGGAATGCAGCCTGTGTGTATTTTTGTTATGAAGGAAAATTATCTTGTGGGCGTAAATAAGCACCTTGGACATGGTTGAACTTGCGCTCAGAAGAATGACACCATGTCAAGTCCAGTCGAGGTATGCAGAGGAATGCTTATGCAGGAGGCACCTCAACTAAGTTAGGCTCCCACATCCTGACACGGAGGAAGGGTTGATCCTGTCGGCTTGTCTTCACAGGAGAAGGCTGGATGAGCTTCAGTCACACTCTGCTTGCAACATGACTGATCTCAGAGGGCAGAGGGCAGCGCTGTAAAGGCTCTGAGTGGAATAAAGATGCATCAACGCAGCAGTGTGGATTGATTTATCCTTCTGCATTAATAAGGAACAGTGAAAGAAGCAGGATAAAAGAAAATGGAAATATCAATCAGGCATAATAGAAACAAATGAATCCCGTCACATTAAAGGTGTTTTTTCAATTATAGCAAATGATCAATTAATGTATAGTAAAGTCACTGATTAATACATACCTCCATATATAATAAGTAAGACATGACTGCATGTTTAACGGATTAGATATATGTCTCTTGGCAAAATATGTCTGATGTTGCTGTAGGATGGCACAAAAGCTAATCCAATTAAACATTGCCAAACATATTTGCTTTTATGCATGAGCATGTCTTTCATCTTTTCATTTCATTATTGGATGTTACATGCCTCTTTATAACATGGTGTGTCACAGAACTGTGCAGATATTTCTCAATTTCTCACCACAGATATTTGGTTTGATTTCACTAATCAACAAAAATCTGCTGCAATGCAGACACAACCTACACCCAGGTTTACTTTGCACTAAGGTTGATATTAAAAGCTTATACAGCCAATTTCTCCTATCCAGACTTGAAACTTTCAAACGGAGATTGTGAAGCACTGCTTTACAGCCTGATGTTAGGCTACTGTCCAAATATGATCTGAAAGCTCATTCTTTTGTTTTTAATTGCTTTATTTGGAATTGGAATGCTGCAGTGCTGTCTGTTGCTGTGAGTTTGCTAGGATTTTTATCAATGTTAGCATCGTGCCTCTAGGCATGGTTCGAATTACGTGGGGGATTGGGGGGGTCTGACCCCCCTGGTTAAGACTTTAACCACCCCAAAAGAGACAAAACCAACAGTTCAAGGGGGTCTTTCTTACCTGTGTTTGTAACTATTACAATATATTTCCCATACTCATGCCTTATATTCAAGAATCTTGAAATACGATTTCTGACCGTGCCATTTTCTAATATTGACATTAGTTGAACGTCTTGTCTGTCTGCATCACAGCTGCGCCAGTCCAGTGCAACACACGCTAATGGAGACGCAGCAGGCTAATGTCAGTAGTTAACTATCTAGCTGCTTTAATACACTTAACTTTCCTACCTTACTTAAAATGAGCTATCTGATGTTAGCTAGCTGAGAGCGCACCCTATCATTTCATTATGTAATTTCATATTTTATGTAATAGTCAGCTAACACTGGTGTTTAGGCATGATCAGTGGGTTTTGGGGATTAGTTATTGTAGAGATACATCAATATAGAGTTAATTTTTTCATTTGAAGCCTTTTGTGAGTCCTTTCACAATAAACATGGCATTTGTTTAACTCGCTTTATTGGATGCAGATTATATCATTCACAGTCAACATGAGCAAGAGGAAAGGAGATTTTTGCTAAAAACAGTAAGTTGAAACTGTAAATTTGGGAATTTAGGAATTAGAGATAATAATGCAGACTTTATTATGTGTCTTTAGTTCTGTATCAACACTGTGTGGGTTTGTTTTGAGCGGTCATGATGGTCTGCTGTTGTATGTCTGACTTGCTGGCAGTTTTTCTCTAGAATACTTGGTGACCTCTGACTACAAATGTTGTTGTGTGGTAAGGGGCACCCATGAACTGGTGTAATGAATTTAATTTATCATCATCTACAGTCTGATGACATTAGTTAAATAAGGAAGATATTGTAAGCATTGTAAGATTTTAGTTCACTGAAGCCTGCGCCTGTGCTGTACTGGGTTTTCTTTTGGACCTGGAAAAAACGTTGGGGGAGCCTCAAAAGGAGTGGACTGAGGCTGGAGTTACTGCATCAAGAGCCACCACACACAGACGGGTCCTGGACATGGGCTTCAAATGTCGTATTCCTCTTGTCAAGCCGCTCCTGAACAACAAACAACGTCAGAAGCGTCTTACCTGGGCTAAAGAAAAAAAGAACTGGTCTGTTTCTCAGTGGTCCAAAGTCCTCTTTTCTGATGAGCAAATTTTTGCATCTCATTTGGAAACCAAGGTCCCAGAGTCTGGAGGAAGAATGGAGAGGCACACAATCCAAGATGCTTGAAGTCCAGTGTGAAGTTTCCACAGTCTGTGTTGGTTTGGGGAGCCATGTCATCTGCTGGTGTTGGTCCACTGTGCTTTATTAAGTCCAGAGTCAGCGCAGCCATCTACCAGGACATTTTAGAGCACTTTATGCTTCCTTTAGCAGACGAGCTTTATGGAGATGCTGACTTCATTTTCCAGCAGGGCTTGGCACCTGCCCACACTGCCAAAAGTACCAAAACCTGGTTCAATGACCATGGGATTACTGTGCTTGATTGGCCAGCAAACTCGCCTGACCTGAACCCCATAGAGAATCTATGAGGCATTGCCAAGAGAAATATGAAAGACATGAGACCGAACAATGCAGAAGAGCTGAAGGCCGCTATTGAAGCATCCTGGTCTTCCATAACGCCTCAGCAGTGCCACAGGCTGATAGCATCCATGCCACGTCGCATTGAGGCAGTAATTCATGCAAAAGGGTCCCAAACCAAGTACTGAGTACATATGCATGATTATACTTTTCAGAGGGATCACATTTCTGCATTTAAAATCCTTTTTTTTTAATTGATTTTATGTAATATTCTAATCTTCTGAGATTTTGAATTTGGGGTTTTCATAAGCTGTACGCAATAATCATCGAAATTATATCAAATAAAGGCTTGAAATATCTCACTTTGCATGTAATGAGTCTATATAATATATTAGTTTCACCTTTTAAGTTGAATTACTGAAATAAATGATATGCTAATTTTTCAAGTTTCACCTGTATATCTAAAAAAACTGTTAGATGTTTTGCAAAGAAAGACATGCATGTCCGCCTCAGGATAAATTGTCATGACTTATGTTGATCCCTCTTCATTTCATGTGGCACCATCATCAGCTCAGTTTTTGGAGTTTGTCCAATACTAGTTCAAAACTAATGACAAAACTAATGACATTCCCACCAGCCTGCACCAGTACCAACTGTTCTTTGTGTACATACTGCAAATAGAAAGTGTTTGCATACTAATACACTAAACTAAGATGATGAACATGATAAACATTATACCTGCTATCTGCATGTTAGATTGTCATTGTAAGTGTGCTAGCATGTTGATTTAATGCAAAGCTCCTCTGTGCCTAACTACAGCCTCTCAGAGCCGCCAGCATGGCTGTAGATTTTAAACTGATAAAATGTAGATCTGTCAGCAATTAAGTATATATTACTGCTCCTGAATAATTAGGGCATTTAACACAGTTGGTAAATTATCAAATAAATAACACATAGTATTAGCAAACTTGAATTCACAGTTTTCTTGTGTTTCTGGCATTGTTGTCCCCTTGAACATATTCAAAACCCATAATCTTCTAAATCAGCAAAACACACATACATAATTTACATTGTCCCCTGCCCACACATAAAGAATGATTGAAGAAAAATGAGCACTCACAACATTAAAAATGCTTGTATGTCAGGCTGTGTCTTTAAACCTTGATCTCATATGCAAATCCTACCCAGAGGTCATGTGTCTTTCACGCATGTGACAGCATGTTTCCTCAATTAGAGCTACTTCGAATTCTTTAAAATGAAGATATCTTACGTATGTGTGTGGTTGTGTGTGCAAATATGTGTGAGACAGTGATTTCTTATTTTGTTCGGTGGCTTTGTGTGTGACAGTTTAGTGATTTGTTTGGTGCCAATAGCCCAGTACCAACTGGTTGATCCAGCTTTTTTAGATCTCTCATTAACAGGAAGTGCTTTTATGTGAGCATGACACACTGCCACAGTACTGGCTTATCCCTTTCAAGTGTGCACTAAAACCTTCATGTGTAAATGTCTGCATTGGTGTGAAAAAAACACACAGGTCATCATAATTGTGTGCAAGATTTCCAAGATGATCGTGATTTATTGTGGAGGCCATTTGACTGCACATCCCCCACTCTTTAATTTTTCTTTTTGCACTCTCTCTTACCCTGCATGGCCCTAACTCTCACGTGTGAATTTGGAATGTAAATGATCACTCCCGTGAGTCAAAAGGAAATCGTCATCATTTTCATGCAATTCTCAATATGCAAATTTCAAGGCAAATATCAGGATCTTCCAGCCAGCAGACACACAATTAAGCAACTTAGATTCCTCAATGGACTTGGCAGTGGAAAAAGATGATAATTAATTTTTTTTAATTTCTGAGAATGGATCTTCTCATACAGTTAGTAATATACAGTAAGTTTTAATGAAGCACATAATGTACTTGTAACTATAAAACATTCTTTGTTTTTGCCTCCTGAGAGTGAGAAATGAGAACTCATTTTTATGGTACTGCAGCCGAAGGAGAAAGGATTGAATGCTTGTGTTTGCTGTCACTTGTGTTTATGTGCTGGTGTGAAGAATGTCTTGCTCCCTGGTCAGTGTAAGTCTCAGGTGCAGGGAGGTATGTGGTTATGTGTTTATGGAGCTTCCTGCTGAGTAGATTGGGGTAATTACACATCTAAAGCCCCTCATATAACAACACGCTCTTTGTCCTGCCAACAGGGTGCCTAGCTGGGGATGGGGTCATGAAGTGCACTCAGACAACAACAGTCCATGGATCAGATTTAAAAGTCTGCCATTAGATTCAAGACACACAAACAGAACAAACACCATGTGAGTAAACATAAAAAATGTGTGGAGGTGCTTTATGTGTACATAGTGATGCGGGTAAAAGTTATTTTTTGTTTGGTCGGTAAAACTAAGTTTAAGAACCAGTTCCCTCTTCTCAGTTTTTCTTCCACAGGGTAGGAGTACTATCTTAAAAGGGTGATTTCAGATCAGTCGATCCATTGTAAATTTTCCATTAATGCATAACATTGTCTTTGCTTTCTGTCCTGGAGCCCGCCAGTGGGTGGCATTCGAAGAGCAAATGTCAGAGATGGGGGTTGTATTCAAAACAGGAAAGTAAAAACATTGAGGAATTCACTGAAAATGAATGATTTTAGTTTACATTCCCCAAAGACTTTACTTTTTTTTTTCTAAAAGGTCAGGTTAGCACTGTAGAAGGACATGTCACGAAGTAGCACTTCAGTTTTTCCCACCATAACAAAACACACTGTCAGTGCTTGGTTGAAATAGACACTCAGCCTACATCCTGACATCAGCTATAGCACCCACCAACAAAGCAGAAGCACAAACCCACATGGAATCACATCGCTAAGTCTGATGATTTGCATTTGTGAAATTTCATGAAAACACAGCAAATGCATTACTGTACTGAATCCATTTCAATCAGGAGAGACGAGTTTGCAGATGATAATAACTCACTGCTGTCTGTTATTCAAGATTACATTTCAAGATTACATTATATTTTATTATGGCCCATTTAGGTTGCTTACTAATGAATGTCATGTCACTTGCTTTATGCTTTCAGTACACACTATAATGGCATCGATAATACTGTCTATCTATGGAAAATGTTTGACAGTGACCCTACATCAAAAATAATTACTGCACCCAGAAAACTGCCTCACCAGTACTACTATTAGCATCCATTCACAACCAGAAAAACAGGAATTATACTACAGGGTGATGCTTTAATATCTGCTGTGGTACATAGCCAGATAACTGTTGGGAAATAGAATTGAAATAAGGCTGAAGGAATATAAATATAATACAACTGTTGGCTGAAAATGTAGTCATTGAATGACACAGGGCAACAAAGACGAAGACGCAACAATGTTATCCAGGCAATATGAACATTTCCTGCCGGCTTGTAGCCCTCTGATAGTGAGGGGATGAAGTGTAAAAAAGACTTAATCTGACACAATGCCTCCTTAACTATAACAGTGAGCTGATGCAGCTTTAAAGCACCTTCACCCTCCATATCATCTCCCTGAAGTGCAACAAAGACCAGCGCTTCCTGCACAAAAAGCTTTACCCTCTGCCATCATGGAGAATGCGCAATGCAGTGCATTTTGTGCATCCTTAGCTCTGCATTCATCTATACACAAGCGTATTTCATTGATTGTCTCTGCATGTGAAATGTGAAAATGTACATCGCATACAGTATGCATTAGTGGGTCTGCAAAGGGCCATGTATAGAAAGCATGTAGGCGTCAGCAAACAAAAGTATTCGATTTGCAGATGGATGCATGGAGAGTGCCTGTGAAAATGTGACTCCAATTTTGGTGATTTTCATGTTTTCACTTCAATCGAAGAATTACATGCTCCTCTGCGGCTTTAGAAACCTCTACCACATTTGGTCTTATGAAACCCTTTGAAATCCCACTGGATAAACTGGAAAATATGCTTGGTGTTCATGCTTAAAACATGACAATTTTTCCTTACTCCTGAAATGTTTGATTTTTGGAGAGTTTTCCCTCAACAGCAGTGTAATGTGCTATTCCAAGCTCTTTAAAATTGGATGAAGGACATGTATGAACTGATAGTTACTGTTAGAACATATTTACAGACAGAGACAAATGTGGCACGCACAGAGAAATGAGACAGAACATGACTTTCTGTTTAATACTGTACGTACAAGTTTAAACAGAAAAAAAATCAGAAATTAGATTTGTGAGAAAATAAAACAGTTGAGGATATTTGTTTAATGATTGCAGGCATCCTGTTTCACCACCCTTCCAGCTGTCCAGTGCATGGGTTGTTATGACAAGAAACATGTAGAGTTACGTCAGCAGTCCAAACTCGATACCATCATGGTACCTCTAATGGAAACACAATGATGCCCTTGCAATCTACTACACAGCTCCAAGGTCTCAGGTTTTAGGGTCAGTAGGTGAAAATGGTCCTGATAGGTTTTGCAGAAATGTAAGAGCTGATGAGAGTAGATGAAAATAAGAGGAGAGCAAAAGCAATAAGAAAGTAGAAAAGAAAAGAAAAGAAAATGGGGCGATGGCGTTTACTGATGTGGAAGGAGCGATCTTCGTATTCATTACCCCCCACTTCTGGGCAGGTGGCTCTCACAATAAGACCCGCTGAGTGAAGTACTTGTGTGAGATTAATAGTTGTGATAAGGCTGTAATGAAAGACCGAAGGGGGAGCAATAAAAAGGGGGGGGGGGGGGGGGGGGGGTGATGCACTACGAGAGAGAGGGGACAGGAGAAAAGGGGCAGACATTAAGAGGGAAACCCACCTGGCCGCCCGCCAGCAGGATGTCAGCGGTCTTTAGATTAGTGGCTATACATTACCCCAGCCTATTAAAATATTACGCACACTGATTGATGCTGACAGCCTGACCAGAGGGTGGTGACTGTGTGGGCAAATGTGTCTGTCTTCATTTAGGCCCCGGTGCCTCCAAATCCCGTGTCTATTGCCAAAGTCCTGCACACAACATGACTGTGGATTTCTTGAGTGTTTCATAGACAGATGTTTATGAGAAGCACTCTTAAAATCAACAAAGAGAAATTACATGACTGGCGTGCTTCCCTTCCCTACAAAGGAGATTAATTTCTTTGTGGCAATCAATTTGCAAGCACATCGTCCTGCTTAATCACTGCGGTTCCTCTTGCTGTTAGGAGCTGAAGTCCTCGGGGATGCTGGCACTGCAGCAACTCCAATGACACATGACCGTCCTCTCTTATAATAAACTCTAGGGATGCCCTCCATCCACCACCACCGTTATACTTACACACACCCGTTTGAACTTGAAAGCTCTGTTGGCCAGATCAGTATAATTACAGGCAGCCAGGCAGGCAGCGTGGTAATTGAATGCACAGCAAGTTGAGAAATGGTGATGGACAGATTCCCATTAAGTAAATCCACTATATTGCAGTTCTCCCTAAGGCAAGTTATGTTCAAACAGAGCCAAATCCACCTACAGAGTAGTTTGACGCCCACACTGACAAAGTAAACCAAAAGAGTGACAGTATCACTCAGAGCAAGTTTCCAGTAAGAGTGGCCGGCATCATCCTTTCTGTATCCTTCATCCTTGATCAGACAGATGTCCCCTGCATTAGGTGAATTTCTGCTGAGGGGGTATGTGCTTGTGAGTGTGCCTTAGTACCGAGAAAGTTGAGGCTGAAGGAAGCAGTGCCCTCCATTAAACACAGACACCATCTTCAGCGCACCCCTTCACTCTGAACACTTTAACATGTCACCGTTTGATGAGATGTGCTTGTTTGAACCTCCGACCTTGTCCTGTGCGAATCCATTCCAGCTGAGTGACCCCGCTCAAGGCTAGGTGGTTCAAGGGAAGGCGTGCAGCACATAGAAGGTGCTGTCACATCGGCTGTGAAGGGCATCTCATTTACCGCTCCACTGTAGATTAAATTCTGGGGCCTGTCATGTACAATGGCTGTATTATAATCTAGACAGAACGTTGATTAATGTGAGACGAGACCAATGGAGAAGAAAGCCCAATTTGATTAAAGATCCAGTGGGGGTAGACAAAATAATGCACACCACAAAAGTGGGTCATATGTCAAATACAATCAGATTTGTCAACATCTTCTATATGTGATATCTCTGTTTTATCTTGAACTGTTGTTCCAGTTTTACAATGCAGTTGTGTTGCCTGCCTGTGAAAAAAAAACAAGTTTCAGGGACAATGTCCTCACCAGAAAAACAACAATATTGGTTGTTAAGTCGATCACTAGGAATGACAAAGGTGCTGTGGTGTAGTTTTAGTGTCATAAACTTAACCAAACTTTAACAATTATGGTGGCAAATAAGAACATGTCTTAAATAAATGCTGGATCAGAAAATGATCAAATAAGTTGTTTTCGAAGACAACAGCCTCTTTAGTTGTTTACGTTGGTGGACCTTTTGGTTTCAAGACGGTTTTGTAGCTGACATGCTTCTGACTTACTTTCGTCCGCTGATTAACTTACCTCAGTGTCCCTTTTCTTGAGGTGTTACAGCACATTATTTTCTCCAGCCTGCGTTAGTCATATGTGGTTATCAGGAAGGTCGGTATCTAAAAAAAAACCTCAATGGTTTTGTTTGTTCATATATGAATATGTGTGTGGTTAAATATACAGAATGTGTCGGTCTACACACTTGTGTTGAAACCCACCTGTGGAGCCTGTCTGAAACTGTATTCCAGTGTGTGACAATAGTAAGGTGATAGTAGTGAGTCTCTCCTGTTTCCCTGTGGGTCCCATTTGAAGCGACATCATTAAACTCTTGAGCAGCCACAACAGAAGCTCAACATAACAAAATATACATTAATTTGATAAGTTTAGCATGTATTTTTCCTCATCCTTATTTTGAGTATTGTTCTGCAAGTTGTCACTCATCCCTTCCATCGGTAACTTAACACTCATCTAATTATGTTAAAAGCAGCTGCTATATTCACAGTAACAGAAATCAGTCACTATTCCAGTTAGAGATTACTGATTAGTATTGTGAGCCGCAGAAATTGAAGTTTCATATGTGTGTCTGCAAGTTTATTATGTATATCTGTGTTTGTGTGACTGTGTGAGTATCCATGTTTGTGTATGTGTGTGTTCCTGTAGAACAGATGCTGTTTCCTCAGACTGCCTTGTGTGTCCTATGGGAGTCCTTCATGTTTATTTCAGCAGTTCTAGTATTGCAGAAGTATCACCTTACATAGTCCTTGGGACACAAGAGTCTTACACTTACTTCACTGTGTTTTTCATTGTGTGAACACAAACAGAAGCACGAGACATTGTGCACAACAGGCAATGATGGAAAGTAACTAAGTATAATTTTCAGGTAGTTGTACTGTACTTGAGCATTTTTTTCTCTGCTATTTTATACTTCGATTCTATTACATTTCATAACTTTAGTTACTAGTTAGAGATTCAGATTAATGATAAAATATTAATCCCTGGGGGGAATTTCACAAGCTGCCCAGCAGTAAATAAAGTAATTAAAAGGAGACCTCCTTTACTAGCTTATTATTAAATGAACCATTCTACATTATGAGTACTTTGAGTGTGTATCAGAGTGTTTCTACATTGTAGCATTCCTACTTTTACTTAAGTAAAAGATCTAAGTACATTTTCCCACTTAGTGTAAGAGATCACTTTTGGCACAAGAAATGGAAAAATGCCTGCAGTGGTTCTTGATGACTGGCCTTTGCTGAATGTTGACATGTTTTTTTAAATCGTGCAAGATGTGAATCAGGTGGACCTTGGAAGAAAGGGCTCTAAACAAAAACACAGATGAAACCTAAATTCCAAGCATAGCTCAGTCATTTGCTCATGAGTCACCACAGTGGGTGCGCACACATTAAAGGCTACAGTTAAATCCCTCCTTGCCATTCAAGAGTCTGAGCTACTGTCACGACTCACAGGGAAAAGGGACACGCTGAATTTTAGCTTCAATGTAGAAACTGCATTTAATTCAGAATGTCTGTCTCATCATCTTAAATCATGACATAGGGCCCTAAAGAACTTGCCTGATTGAAATACTGCTGAGGTTTCAGCACAAAGTTAATTCTATAGTTACATAATGCTGGAGATACTGCAGGAAATCTTTTATTCACAGAGAAGATGACAAAGAGCATTTAAAGACTATACAGGTGATTTTGCAAGTTCAAGCTGTTCCGTACACTTTAACTTCAAACTGAAATTTGCTTTTTGTAATTAAATATAACCGGTTCATCGTCAGCTCCTGCACAGGACATTGCTACGTTGTTATTGAGGGGTTCTAGGAAGGTTTAAGCTGGCTGTCTTTCATGGGTCCAGTTGTCGACACAACAACACAACAAATGACCAGACTGTAAAAACTTACATCAGAAGTCTTTTAATCTCAGCACTCCGTTCATCACCCCCCACAGAGAAACACTGAATGTCATCACCCACCCCCACACAGATATAGCACCAAATTACAGTATCAACATTGTCAGTCGGAACCAAAACATTCACTCCCCTGAAATACTCTGGTGTAAGAGGCGCTTCTTTTACAATTACAAATGACAGAGACGCCATTCTCCCTATTATAAGTCAGTGTACCATCATTATGATTTTGAAGCTGTTAATATTTTAATATAAAAGTACTACATAACGTTGCTTTAATCAATTTCTCATTATGTTTTTCACAGTGTCCTAGTTTGCCTTCTGGGTTATTGAGAACGTAGTTCATGAATGGTCCGCTTTTCTGCAGCCTGCTGCTTTGCAAATCTCAGGTGCCAGAGTGTCCTTGAACACATCAACAAGGAGAGTGTTTTTTTAAATGGCACCTGCTTGCAACTTCATTAAAAAACAGAGTGTTGACTTTGATAGATTACCTATACTACAAGCAGAGTTCAAGGAGGTGCAGGTTGTTTTTCATAAAAAGTATGATGTGGAAAGGTTCTGCAATTACTATCACGTATCATTTACTGTCGTTAAGCTGTTTATTTACTTGTGATGTGATGACCTGTGACCTCTGTCATTTGTGGCAGTCCAGGTATGGTACATTATCACCTTGTGCAGTTTTAGCTAGTAGACTTTATCTTAAGAAGTCAGTCCCGCAGAATTAAGGAAATGACATTCAGTTTCAATTTTCGTAAAATGTTACACCACTTACGTAAGTTCTTGTACCATCTCACCCACTCTTTACATGTCGGCTATGAGACTATATTGCTTCAGCCTGGATTTACTTTAGTGATATTTCATGTTTGAGCTGTCTCTGTGAGGCCACTGTGCATCTGCTCTGTCTGTGTTTACCCAGATATAGAAGAGAGCTACGGTTAACTATCTGGAGACATCTGCTCCATTTCCAGCCAACTCAATCAGGTCAGAAGGAGTTTGCACTCCAAACTTGCGGGGGCCCTCAGATAGCAGATCAACTTCTACACTATACCTGAGGGACAGACAGGAGGAATTCACCCGAATTCAGACGACTCTAATTATAGTTTTTTTCCCTGAGTGGAATGCGGACGATGTGACCAAGTGTGCTGCTACGTATACTTTTGGTGACCAAAAAAATTAACATGGGTGAGCGGGAGACTCGAGGAGAGGGAGTGACAGAGGCAGGAAATGAAGGAGGGACTAAACTGACATAGATGAATGTGGGAAGCCTCCATTCATCTCTTATCCTTTCACTTACACATCCACTTGAAGACAAAGATAGAGAGAGGAACAAAGGAGATACGATTTGCCTTGAGTTTGGGAAAGCAACAAGTAACAACACCATATACACCATAAAGCATTTATTTTCATTAGCTTTGTTTGTTCACTTAAAATCACCAGACTGTCTACAATGACACCAGAGACAGCTGTTCGCAACCCGCCTCCTACCAGCTGTCATTGTTGGTGTCTTTATATCACGACCCCAATGTTTTTCTAAGATCTCAGATCAGATCTCTTTCATAATAATGATTTTAGTTATATGGGTCATTTTGGAAAGCAGAAAAACATCATCAAAGTCATCCTGGCACCAGATCAGAAAGTTTCATTTTTTCAAGCAATCCCTTCATATGGAGACTACAATGTTAAAAACAGGAGACAAAATCCACAGTCTGTCACTATCTTTGGAAGATACCTTCGAACTATGAATTTTATCCACCATTTCTTACAGTGTAGTGACTCTTCAAAGAAAGATTGTTGTGTGGCCAGTATGGACAGTACGAACGATTACAGGACCCATAATTCTTTCCATGTACAAACGAGTATATAAGTGTTATATTAAACCAGCCATAATGGGGGTTTTTTGCCACTTGGGGCAGCGGAAAATAGTTGTGCATTGACATACTTTTTAAGCTGATATGGCAAACTTTGCTTATTTACCCATCCAGCAGAGCAACATTATAATTCATTTAGGAGTCGTGTTACTGGCCATCTTTCAGGTCTGTTTTTCTTCTCTACCAACTCCTGAGAGAAATATCTGGCTCTTTAGCAGCTAAATGCTCCACCATGTTCACCAGCTAGACGGTGGGTTTCTCAGAGCTTGTTTACTGAAAACAGCTGCCTGTAGAGTGACAGCGAACCAAAACAGTAAAGTTGTGGACTTGACAACAGTGAGCTGAAACTCACAGCAAAGCAAGGAAGGTAGGTCATCATTGCCTCTTTGACCGCTTTCGCTTTGTCACATTGCTTTCTCATTGTCAGTTGATACACTGTAATAGTAAAAATATTGATTATATCCACTGTAAGATAGACTTGAAATAATGTGAACGAGTTTTTTACTTTGCTGTTCAGGAATGGCATTGATTAAACCCTTCCAGTTTATATTCTTTATAAACCAGCAGTAAACTCGGGCTTTGATTAGGTTTTGATTCTTCCTGCGTGTGAAGACTAGATGCAGCTGCTGCAGACGTGAAAGAGTAAAAGCTACATGATCTTTTTCTATACACTTTTTCTCTCTCTATGTATAACACAACACCTACACACCAACATCAGGCCCGCTGTACAGCTCAGCTTGTTTACTGATAGTAAGATGTTACAGAGAACATTACTGGGTCTCCTCTTATCTACCTCTGCTTTATTAGTATTCAGCCAACGCCTCAGTCTGGGAAGACCAAAGTGAAAGGATTATGTTGGAGCTTATTAGATTGAATCAGACTTAACAGGTTGTGTTTTGCCGGTGTCTTTGAAGACACAATACATCCTCAAAGATTCCCTGGCAAAGATAAGGCTGTTTTTTGCCTACTAAATTATCAATAACCTTTCATATCTGATCTCCTTCCAAAATGGTTGTTTGTTTTTTTAACAACACAGGCTCTGTTCTCTAACCTCACTCAACATTTCACATTTCACACACATTTCAAACACCACTCTCAGCCATAGTGACTTTCTTCCCATCAATAACAAAGCATTTTTTGTTGTGTTCCTGCTCTCTCTGCAGCTCTGTGGGTGTATGACTCTCTAGTGGCAATGGTTTATGTGGCCACAGTCTTCTCCTAAATGATATGAGGCCTGCCTTCTACAGGAGAGGCAGATAAGAGCTTAATGCATTACCCTGCAGGGCAACGTCCAGCGCTGGTCTCATAAATCACATCATGGTTATACGTGAGACTATGTGTTTGTGGTGGTGGTGAGTGTGTGTTGGGAGATGGAGGTTTGGTGTGATCACAAAACACACACAACACATTCACATGCGTGACGATATATATCGCAAAACACAGATGACGCTGTTTGTTGATGGTGAATTGATTTTTTTCCCCGCAGCTTTCTTCATCACAGTGGCATTGATGTGATTTGTTTTACCTCTGCAGTACACACTGAAACACATTGTCGGCAATGAATTAAAACAAAATATAACCTCTTATATAAATGCCCATGATGGTTGTCAGACCATCAATTATCACAGATTTCTACTGAGAAAAATATTTGTGTGGCCACAAATGGTCACAGAATCCATAGAAGACAGAGGCAAACACTGACGACAGGGCTGAAATCGTGGCCAGAAAAGAAATGAGCTAAGTGACAACAAGGGGGCTGACAAGCATCATCTCTGTCTTTGCCTAAAGATTTGTAAAGCAAAATGTCATTCAGAGTACAGAAATCATGACAGCAATGTTCAGACCAACTTCAGTCCTACATGAAAAAAACAGCAAGCACATTCCTTTTAGATTACTTTGTTATTTTTACTGTTTATCTTGAAATCTGCCATGATTAAAGATAAAATTATTGCTGTTTTGCAAGTATAAAATCTTGTCTTCAGAGTATACTTATACTATGTTGTTATAATGGCATTATTACACTTACAATTACATCAGTAATCTATATAAGTGAAAATCTGCTTGGTTGGCAGATCTGATCAGCTCTTGCTTTGTCTTTTCAGCTGGTTATCAGTAAAGACTCTTCTTGCCTATTGTTTGAACCGCTTTACCACTTATGACTTCCATAAGGATGTAGTTTCTATACTGTATGAATGTGGAGTAAAGTGTTATGACACAAAGAGTGACTCAATCCACTTAATCAATCTTTTTTTGTTTTCTGGTGCGGTTACCTTCTGGCCACGCCAAAGAGTCTCCTTCCCCTGTCCTGTCCAATAAGAGTCAGCGACCTTGGTGATCCTTTGAGGCAGACATCATCGTTCATGATTGTTTTAGTTCCGCCATCTCTGTCGAACGATCCTGTGTTGAAGTCCAGTATGACTGGGTAGACTTACAACTTCATCATGTTTGATTAAGTCAAGTGTCTCCACCCTGGCTGCATGCCAGCAGAGGTCAGGCTGGGCGGCCTGCCTATGAAAACACAACAGTCTCTCCTCCTCTCTCAGTTACTCTAACAAAGAAGAGAACTACAGGGAGAGGAGGGTGTGTTTAACTAGCGTGTGGAGTTTTCAAAGATAAGTATCTCTAAAAGAGGCCCATGCTCAATTCAAGTAGGATTGGCTAACCACTTTCATGTATGTGTGTGTAAGTTTCACTGTGTGTGTGTGTGTGTGTGTGTGTGTGTGTGTGTGTGTGAATAAAGATTTACCAGAGTCTGTCGGAACTGTCATAACCATGTCAGTCTGGGTTGAATCCATCTGCAATCCCTATCGCCAGCTCCACCCTGTCTATAAGGAGTGATCTCACCTTCCAGATGGCTGGTTGTTCTCACAGTGCCTGTCTTGGGCTCAATCCCAGCCCACAGTCAACACTTTTTCTATGAAGTTTGCATGAAGATCAAGGCAACACCCTGAAAAATATTGTATATTATTCAAAGGTCTTATTCTGAGTACTTAATCTGAGTTAAGCTAATAGTGCTTTTTTTTAGCCTATAGTTAATTTATAGTCATAAAATATCCACCAGAGGGACATCTGTACAAAAGCTATACTATCAGTGAGGATGAATTGAAAAAAAGAAATAACATTTTTAGTTTGGAAATCTTCTATCTTTTTAGAATTTAATAGATTATACATTCTGAATTATTAAAAATGTCATTACAGAAAAGTCCTTCTTGTTGCTTGCATTTGGTGGTAATAAGAATGACATGTTTTCAGTAAGCTACCACACACCTTTACTATAGTAATCGTGTTAATTCAGGTTACTATGGAAATCAGATTGCAGTATTTTGAATCCTATAAATGTGTTCACTATCACCTTAATCTTGGTATCTTTTTCAGATACATTGTTCATTTGAAAACAGGAGCTGGCTCACACTTTATCTCAAAGCATCATGACATTGTTCAAGTGAGGAGATATTCATCTTGAGCTTTTTATAGCAAGATGAGGTTTCAATCAGCAACTGTGAAGTGTGAGCATCCGCTATCTGCCTTGCTCGACTTCACACAGTTCCTCATGAGAAGAAATTTTTAAAAAATGCCTTAGACAACCCCTATCTATCCCCAAAAAAACATTCGGTCATAACCTTTTCACATGAGTTGTTCCTGTTTTAATCATGTGTTCATGCCACTCATTCCATTCAAACCCATAAGTATAAAGTAAACACAGTTTGCAACCTGCAACCAAAAATCAGTTTTCCCACAATGGTTAACATGATGAGGCGAGTGTCATGCAACCACACAGCTGCCTGGCAGCCGCCTGATAAGGTGTCTGTGTTTGTGAGCATGGGAGAAAAAGCTCTTATCTGTTCACCTTTCCATTGCAGGCAGCTGTGTTTCTGCACCTTCAGATTGTTTGTGGAGAAAGTCAATTTTAAACAAGGAAGTGATATGTTAACAAAAAAGTCAGACAGCCCGGCATTATCAGTTTTCCATAGGAGAGTCAACACTGTAGGCACACATGATTGTCTCTCACACCTACACCCTGAAAGAGCTATGTTTATTATATTCTGCATCCATTAAGTGGTTTAAGCTCTGCACACTTGTCACACAGTCAATTTCTAATGAATTCTCTGTGTGAGAAATGGAGGCAATAAACGGGAAGTAAATGAGAAGAGGACACTGTGCTGTGTGCAGCCTAAGGCGTAATTAAAGCAGGGATATGTTTAATGTATTTTCCCCTGGCCATGACCAAAGTCCCCTCTCTGTATCATTTTTATGGCATGATCCTTCTTGGGTGCCACTGCTCGGCCAAAGGAGAATTCAACTCAGCAACACCCAAGCTGAGGGATTACATAGGTTCATGTTCTCTCTCTCTCACCTCAGATTTCCATCACGGCTCTCTCTGTCACCATGCGACAGTATTCCTCTTTTCTCACCATCCCTCCTCTCTCACCTTGTCATCTCCTTCTCTTTCTCTCTACTTTGATTCAGCTCATGTAACTCATTCATGCATTTTTGTTGCACTCTCACAGGATTTTTAACACAGGGAGCATGGACAGAATGGTAAGAATAAGCAAACACAGGCTATAGTATTTCATTAGCTCACTTTTCTTTCTACCAAAAAAGTATAAAACCAAAATTTGCAGTTGTTACTGGGCAGACTTTATCTTCAGTCTTTTATAAAGACGTCAGTAACTAACATTAGCATTAGCAGTAAAGTGTGGAAAAACAATGGTTCCCTGATTTCAGACAGAAGCAGACAAAAGCTGATTTTTACGAATTTTGCCAGCATGAAATTAATTAGCTATTTGCGTGAGCGCCATTAGTTGGAAAATGCTGTCTCATTTTGTTTTAACATAACCGTGTTTGGTTGCTTGCATACTCAATGTCGATGTGTTTGACAACCATAAGGCTAAAACCTCGGGTGATGACTTTGGCTGGGGTTGCTAACTTTGGGAACCCCAAATCCGATGAAGAGCAGGACTGCTAATATTAGCCTATTAGTTTAGTCAACATATTATATGCTAACTCTTGGCCTTGGACTTCGCACTGGATTAGGTTAAAGAGGTAAGATAGCTGAACATGCTAACGCAACCTTATGGAAGAGAAGACGAAAACAGTGACTGTTTCTCAATCTGCGTTCTTGTCTGTACTTTTGTTCTAGTGAACTTGTGAAACGTCATCAGTCGCAGCCAAAGTACTGTTCCAATTCAAAAGTCTGCATCTAGCCAAGTACAGTCAAATACCTGGATGTGTTCTCGCTCCGCCCGTTTTACCGAGCCTGCATCAGTGGTGACTGGTGTGGACTTCGGATAGCCAGGTATCCCATAATGCATTTCACCTCACAACTGTAAGTTATAATACTTCTGTTCTTGTGTCACATATAGTAGTTTTAAGAGTTTTTTTATGAAGGAATATAGTTGTTTAAACTCCAAATATGTGGTTGATTTGTCAAAACAGAGCTGATTTAAAAATTTGCCACGACGTTTTCGGAGATGTGAGGTCCCGCCGGCTAACGGGTCCGGCTGTCATGAAGTCTGCTGCTGTTCCAATTGCTGAATGACGGACTGCGTGCCCCCATTCCTGGGAGTTTGTACTCCCAAGCCGAACTTGCCAAGTCCAAGCTTTAAAGTACACAAGTCCGAACTTGGCAAACTCGATATTGAGAAACAGCCAGTGTTTAGTCCTTTCCTTATACATTTGCTTTTGTATTTTTAATTTTGGGAAGGCAAAAGAAAAAGATACACTCCAAACTCTTTAAAAGCCAAGTATTGCCCCTATAGCTTCAACATGGGGAAAAATCCAAAGACTGTTCAAGGAGTTGATTAAGGAATGTTCAGTTAACAAGATTTAGGCGTCCGCTCCTTCCTGGTATTACATTTTTATCTGTTTAATTTAAATGCATGATGTAGAATTATACCATTTCTTCAAGTCATTTGTCCAGTGCAACCAATTTCATTACAGAGTGCCTTTTTTGTTTGAGGATGAAATTAACATTTCCTGTCCTGCTCATTCATTATATTTCCATTGTCATCTTGCCTTCTCACAATGTTCCCTCTCTGGATATGTCCTTTTGCCATTAAAGTCATTGCACTGAATGGGTTTGATTCATAGTGCATAGTGACAGAAGCAGTACTGTATTCCTGTGGGGCTGAAAATATCATGTTCTTCCTCTATCTTCTCTCCATTCTCAATCTTGGGATGTGTTAACACTGAGAGGTAGCACCTTCTATGTGAGGTGAGAGCTCTTGGTCATTATAATAAACAGGTTTTGATTGACAATGTCTTTATAAAACCACCACCATAGAAAGTCATGGTGATATATTCAGCTTTCTCATATTATGAGTATCTTATAATAGATGTTATATTTCAGTTGTACAAATTTTTAGTCTTTTGTTGATATTAAAATTTTAGATAAGAAATGCATGCTTGTCAAATGATAAAGCATTATCTGACTAACATTGCAACTGATGATATGCAGTTACACTTGAAGTTAGAGTCACCCGTTTCTTAATTGGTTCATTCACCACATACTGTAATAAAATGTTGATTGTCCTTTAAGCTTTGTCTAGAGAGAAGTCTAAGCCTATACCTAGATGATTTTCTGTCCGGCTGTCTGGTTGATATATGAAGTGTCACCAGTAGGACTCGGCCGCTCCAATCAAGCCCCAAGCGCTGCAGAGGCCCACTAAATCACCTTGCTGCCCTGTCCTCAAACAAAGGAGGAAGTTGCTGTGTCTTCCTACACGTGCAATTAAATTGATTTTTTTGGTGAAATTCAACAAAAAGAATGTAGGCAGTCACTGGACACATGCATAGTGTTGAATGATGGCACCAAAGTTGACCAGCTTGTTGCAGCTGAAACATAATAAGTTGAGAGCCACTGGGTTACTGTAGGGGTTGGGACTTGGAGAGAGGTGCTCTCATTATGTCAAGCTATACAGATGAAGAGCTGCTGTTACAGTCACTCTAAGGGGTTGCAGCAAAGAGCTGATCCACATAGCCTTGGACGCCAGATGAATCCCTCAGTGTGATTAACAGTGAGAAACACCTGGAGTCCTTAATTGTCCCTGTGAGCAGTTTTACTCTGGGTTTGAGGGTTGTCTGGGATTATATAAAAAAAGCAACAAAAACTCCAGTCAAAGACATACTTTCTGAAAACAGATTTCAAGCTGCACGGCAGTGAAAAGAACTGAGTCACAGAAATGCACCATTGTTATTTCCCTCATCCCTGTGAACATACTCATTAATGTTTATGCATTTATTTATACACAGTTTTAATCTCAACCCTTCCTACTAGAAATCATATTTATATATTACTTTATATTCTGTGGCGATGTGCTACATTTTTGTACCACATGAAAGTCATAGAGGGGTGGTCGGGGTGTATAGTTGATGCATGAAAGGCACAGGACTTTGATACTGTAGACAGATTTTCGCATCCTGACTCCCGCATGTGTTTAGATTGAGGCAACAAAAGCATGTGTTTTGCAGATACGGGCAGTACAAACATTTTGCAACAAACAACATTACGTTTCTCTCAAAATGTTGCTGTTGCAAAAGTATATAAAGTACAAAGTAAAGTATTAGCATTATTTCTATGAGATAGGGTTGCTCATCTTGTACTTCTGCACAATTTTTGTAAAACTGCTTGCAACTTGCAATACATCACTATGGTTTGGTAGTGCAGCTTGTAGACTGCATTAGATGGAGAATCACTGATATCCAGATCCAAATTGCTTGGAGAAGTGTACAATAAAACACCATTTCTCGATCAGATTCCAACTCTTCTAACGGGGGCCAGACAAAATGTGATCTACTTGGAAAAAATGGTTTCAAGCAGCGTAACTTCCAAGTCAAGAATGAATCCCATTGTTTATGCTGGGGGAGTTCTGGCTTAAATGATGAATTAGCAATGCTTAATTGGACTGTGTTATCTCAGATGGGTTTCATGAAGTGAGAATAAACACAAGTTAAAACTTAATGGAGTGCAAAGACGGAAGAGCTCTCTTTTTCTCTCTTAAACAACACAGACACACTTGCAAAACATGCCCATATTGAATGTGAAGGGTCATAAGTTTGTTTATTTTTGTAATTTTCTAATAATGTAATGCTAACTCTCTTCTCTGTTTAACACTGGGCATGTTGTTCCCGCTTGCACAGGCTGTTTGGGTGGTTGTCAGGAACAATGCAAGGCAAAATATGAAACTTTAAATCTTAAAGTGCTGCATTGTTTCCCAGACCATAAAATACTTTAAATTAAGTTGCTTTTTTGCTGTTGAAAGGTGTAACAAAAGAGTTCTAAAACCTAAATTCTACAGGATGCAAATAATAATGCACACAGACAAACGCAAACACACATAGGTGACACAGAGTATGTGTGTACACATACCTGTGCCTTTGAATCCTGAGGAGAACAAAACAACCCAAATTAAACACAAGTGAAGGAAGCTGACATGTTTCTGCAGAGATTTGCAAAAGAATGCTAAAAATGTACTTTCCTACAAAAAGTCTAAAACCAATTAGGTGCCACAGACTCATATGTCTGATTGACTGCATATTTGTCACACCTGCTGAGTCAAAGGCTCACATAAAAATGGGAAAAAGCAGAGAGACTTGCTGACAAAAGTCACCATTTTGAATAAGACAATACACATTTTTCACAACATTTAATTAAAAAAGTTTCACTTTTTTCATCATCACGCATTATTAATTGTGGTGGCGGTGAGGAGGCAAAACTAAATTTGAGTCCCAGTAGAAGATAACATGTGGCTGGAGAAGCTTAATAATGTCTTCACCTTCAATTCTGGGAGAGCTGATGTTGACACGATTGCAACGGCAGTGATTGTGGCATTACAATGTGGTGTTTGGAAATCATTACCATAATGGTCTCATTTGCAATGATGGATTGCATTTGCCAAGGTAGTAATAAGTCTCAGCAAGCTGTTGCAAGCTGAAATATTTTGGAAACAAAATGAGCCTGTGGATTTAAACTTTTCATGAGCATTAAATGGAAATTGTGTTTTTATCTAAACTTTAAACCTCTCTCTTATTTTCATACTTTTGTTTATGATAAAATTCTGCTCGCCAAGTTTTGCTGAGATCTGTGGAGAAGAGAAGTGAGCACACCTATAATGTTAGTTATGATCACTCACTGCACAGAAAAACTGTGTATGCTAGTTTTGCTGCCACCGCTTTGTTTGATCCAGACTGATACATCACACAGTATATCTCAACAGCTAGCAATGGAATTTATTACAGGTATTCATCGTGCCCAGAGGATTTATCTAACTGACTTTGGGGTTACCCTGGCTTTCTCTTTAGCACCACCGTGAGGTTTACATTTGTTTGTTTTGATCAAAACATCTCAAATATTGGACAATTGAAATTTGGTACACACATTCATGTCCGCGACAAGATGATTGTAATCACACTGGTGAGTCCTTAAGTTTTCATCTAGCGTCATTATCAGGTTTATGCTTTGGTTTATAACTAAATAACTGAGACATTAATGGCATTTCCATCAGGCTCAGCTATACTTTATGTCCAGAACTAATTAGAAAATGTTAACATGTTAACACTATGAGCTAAGAAGGAGAACATAATAAACATACTTCGACACATCTGTATGTTAGCGTAAGCATGTTTGCATGCTGAAATTAGCATTTAGCTCAAAGCACAGCAGTGCCTCAGTACAGCCTCACAGAGCCACTCACTTGGCTGTAGGCTCATAGTTTTGTTTTCATCAAAATTTCATTTATGTTACTTGCCTTGTTAGACTTCATTCAACCGATATCACCGCATCTCATCATGAAGTTAATCACTGAAATGTTATCATAATTAATAGAAATGATGGCCAAATAAAACAAAAATTAGACACAGAATGTAAATAATAATGTAATAATAATGATAATTAGTTAATGGTGATGGCTGATATGAGAAACTTCCGCTTTTGCAGACTACTAAGCCCAATTAGCTGATAACAGAGTGACAATTATTACAGTTCTATAGGAGTTCTATGAGAAAGTGCACCTGTTGATTTAACTGGAGAAGCTAAGTCTGTGAAAGAGTAGTGCACACAAATGATATACTTTCATAGATACACAAACCCACATGAGCTATATACTTGGCGGAAGCACAGGGACCAGCCTGTTAAGGTTTTTCCAGTCACGTATTTGTTGGGCAGGCAGACAGTTGGAGAGTGGATGGGCAGGATGGAGGGTTTTGGGCTCCAGCTGGGAAGATTTTCTCTTCTGCAAGAACAATACAGTGAGCTGAGAGCAGGAAACCAGAAGACTTTGTCTAATGCTCACATTATTATGAGGCCAAACCTACTTCAAGGTTTTGAGAACAGGTTGTTTTACTTGTCCCCTCTCTGTCTCACATAAATGCATCTAGTTCCTTGTAACTTTGGCTTGTGGCACTCGTTTGGAGAAGTGTGTGACCTCATTCTTGGGGTGCCCTGATTAGTTTGATGCAGCTTCACTTCACAGAGTAAAACTTTCAGTTATGTTTGGTTTTCTTTCATCTCACAAGCAGTCTGCACCTTTGAGTCCAAAGTGGGAAATGAAAACACTCAGGTAGAAAATATCTACATGTAAAACACATATTTGTGGAAACAGTCCCCTACACTTTTCAGCTTCATGCCCTGATCATAAAGAAAAAGGTGTGCACTAACAGTTGTTAGCCACTACTTCCGTGTGTATGTTGTGTGCCAATAAGAAGCCTCAGCTCTGGTATATGTTGACAGTAGTGTTACAACACCAGTAGATCACAAGCTCATGTGTGGAGATGACAAAACAAACTGATGTGTTTTAACACTGTTTTAATCTTGATGGTGTCATGAAAATCTGATCATTTCAGAAACACAATGCAGCGATTTATGTATTTTGCCTTTGCATACAGATCTTGTACATCCCTGTTATTCTCAGCAGCCAGTTTTCCTTCAGAAGTCCCAGAAAGGATTTCCTTCCCTGTGGAACAAATTTTGTGAGGAAACCTAAACTGGGTTGACAGACAAGAGCTGCCCTGGGTCACACCAGAGTATATTAGTAGTTCATGCCAGTCAGGGCGAAATACGATCGCCATATCATCTGACACCGCAGAGTTTACAGGCCGGTAGTTGTGAATCACAGGACGAATTTACACAAAGGTCAACTCCTGTTCAGCAGAGTTGTTGCCCCGATCATAACGTTGGACAAGCAGTTGATCATCTTACTGCAGTGACAACACAGGACAAACATACTTATGGGCCCAAATGAACCCTGATCCTGAACTTACAGGTTCTGCATTTGGTGTAGGGTTGCTTCACAGTGTTTATGTGCTCACCACGCTCATCCTGTTTCAACACGGGAACATTAAAGTTTCATGTTGTATGTATTATTTGTGGTTTTGTTCTCATTGTTTCCATTTCCAAGCTGATAGCTGGCCTGAGTGACAGATAAGCCTTTACAGGTCAAAAGCAAGATTTACAATAACTTATTCATGATTTATCTCTAGGACGGGTCAGTTAAGAATCGATTACTTTGGCAGACCGCTAAAGTAAAAGAAAATGCAAGAAAAACTTGGCTGGCCAGAGATAGCCTGAACAAGTCTCTGTCGCTTTCTTTTCCTCTCCCACATTAGTTTGATCCACAATACTGACACACAAAAAACTCAGGAGTCATCCATCAGCTTTATACCAGCTCACAGACAGAAAGGAGCACACCAAATATTAATGCCTACAACTGCTCCTTGTGTGCAACAGAACTCTGACATATACAGTGCAGTGAATTATTGAAAGTTTTCAGCAACTACACATTCAAAACCACTGACGCACACCCACAGCGGTGGATGGGTAGGTTAGGTAATCTGACCTGTAGTCTCACTCTGTGCAGTTTTACCTCAAAATAATGTGTCATGTAGTTTATAAATGAAACAATCCCTGTGCAATAACCCTGTAACACAAAACCCTCCACTATTATATTATAGATTATATTCTTGATGTTTAAAATGCACAATGTTTTAAACATGTACCATGCATTGTTACTGTCAATATAAATCCTACACGCTATATATATTGCATACAAACATATTGCGGGTGGTATGTGTCACACCCATTATAGTTCAATACATACTGGGACATCATAACAACAAAAGCTGGACAATTTTCTACAGTGTTTCTACATGTAACAGTGATTTAAAAGTTTTACGCATCACTGTGGACAAGGTATCAAACCAGCCTGGCAGGATTTAATTGTTCATATGCAAGAGGATGATTTACAGAGATAATAAAGAACAATGGCCCTTTCTGGTGTACATATGTGTGAAAAAAACCGACACCACATTCCGCCCCATTACAGACACAGAGACTAAAGGAGAAAGAAGATTGAAAGCAAGTAAGAGGCGGCATGAAAACACAAGTAAGAATATAGGTTTCACACCTTAAATGATACTCCTCCTTTCAGGGTTTTCTAAATTGCAAAAGCTACTCCAGCGTACCATCCCACTGTGTTGTTCCCAGTCAGTCATCCAAATGGGCGCATAGCAGGGAACTAACAAGTAAATGACAGTCTGCCCGGGTGACACCAGCAGCAACAAAGTCAAGGGGTTGAATAGGTTAGGGGTGTATCAGTGAGAGAAGAGGTGAGAGAACACTGGGGTCTGAGCACGGTGAACAAACACTCAACCTCTTCCAATTAAGAGGCAGCAGGTGCCAGAGGCTCTCATTGACGAAGTTGGCTTCGTCACCTTGCACAATAACACACACAAAGCCCCTGTGAGAAATCAACACGTCTGCATTTGTCTGCACAGTTACAGCACATTTTTTTTACATGTTGATTTTTATGAATGAGCCATATTGTTGGGGGTGTCTAGGCCAATCAAAAATGTCATGGCAGAGTGTGTGATAAGCATCATACAGTTTGTCTGTTCTGCGGGAGATTAATCAGGGGAGGTGGGGTATGTTTGGGTGCCTTTAGAGGACGGCCCCAGGCCCTTTCCCAAAACATATGTGAGTGATTATGACAGATGGGGCCCTGGACAGGGGCTGGGGGAGGGCAATGCAGGGCTGCAGTGTTCAGAGGGGATGCTTGAAATGTGACTCTTAGTGTTTTTTAACTGATGTATTGGTGTGACTAATTCAGCTCTGGGAGTCTGTTATTCTGACAATACATCAGCTCTTACAGTGTATTTCTTTCTAGCCGCCCCCATACAATCCTTTTTTTTTTTTGACTCTGCTTTATAGTCTTATACATCTGGGCATGCATGCAAGAGACTGTGAGCAATGATTTTCCAGTGATATTAGTGCGTGCAACCATAATCCCACTAAAATAGACACTGTATTTTTAGTCAGTCAACCATCTGGTTGTTATCAGATCATTATTCTCCATCTTTTTTAATTATCTGGAGCAAATAGCAGCACAGAAACTTTCTCATTACTAAATGAAGTGCATATAGTCAATATTACCCAATAAGTTTTTAAAGTAGTCAGAATAACTATTAACTATTATTGCTATTTTATGTTGAAATCAAATATATATTTTGAACACTTATTGCATACATACAAATTCAAATCTTGACCTTATAAAGCTGATTGCATTTCAGCATAAAATGTTAATATAAACACTTACGTTTTTTTATGTTCACAAAATCAACATTTGGAAGTTAATGTTACACGGGATGTTAATGTAACAGCATACAGATTATCACCGTGCCAGTCCTTATTGGGAAAAGTGTTGGTTTTCTCAACGGCCACACTCAAAGGTCACAGCCAGATGAGGTCTTTTACTGTAGATTGCAACTCAAAAGAAAAGAAACACTAACATTTTTGCAGTTTGCAAGATGCTGATACTTTTGTTTTACTTTTATGGGAATTTGTGGGCATTACTGACACAAATTTTAAGTTATTCTCTAGACATTTGACAAAGCAATCCCAACTCAAGGTCCACCTAGGGTTTTAGCGTATGGATTTTGTTTGTCATGGAGATGGATCTGTCGACATGCAATTAGTAGCTGTTGTAATTACATCCATAACACGTTTATTTTTTTGTTTTGTGTTGAATTCCCACACTGATATTTGCTTTTGTTACTGTTGATATTTGATGTTAATGATAAAGCAAATCTTGAATTTTCTCACAGCAGACAATAAATAGTGGAGATTCAATTTCACACAGACATAATGTTGAGGTTTTATATGTCTTGATGAATGTTCAATTAATGAGTTGAGAACATTTCTCAATTCTCGTCTGTGTAGTCTCATGACAGTTATTTTATAAACTGAAGAAATCCCTTACATGTTTATGAAGTATTGAATCTACAATGTTGTTGATTGATTCTTTATCCAACAAGAGATGCCCCAGCTACAGATACCATCAAAAGGATAAAAACACAATTTCCATTGTGGTCATTTTTAGGAAGGCAAATTGGTAGGAGCATCATGAAGAGGCAACCAGTAAGTTATTAGCATCTTCCAGGGATACATCGTTTCTCTTTTAAAAGAAAATTTTAAAAAATCAGTAACTATACAATATACAATAATACTAGTCCTTACACATTGCTATACCATACAATACTATTTCTGCCACAACATTACTATACATTATATAAGAAAGTTCACATAATATTTACTTAAATTGAATAGGCCTGTACAATGCAAAATTAACACTGAGATTTAAAATAACAGCATATTGACAATATTTCATTATATTTATTGTATAATTGTTATTGTGAGCGAAATCGGCCTCTCAGCTATTTTGTTAGTGAGGACTTTAAAGAGTTGATCATCTTAATGCTCATCGGTAGCCCATTCCACATAATGGCAGGAAAGTGTCCTTCACACCTTCCTGTATTCAGCTGCTAATGGGAACCAAATAAATTGGATTATTTGTTTCTCTTATAATACTAAGCTTTAACTAACCAGCAGCATTTTTCCTTCTGCCATCAGTTTGATGAATCCTGCACTATAGTGTTATGTTCGGATGAGACGTTAAACCGAGGTCCTGACTCATTGTGGTCATTAAAGATCCCATGGCACATGTCGCAAACAGTAGGGTGTTCCCTGGTGTCATGGCAAAATTCCCAACCTGGCTTTCACCATCTGGCCATCTAATCATCCCGATAGTAATTGGCTCAATGTTTCCAATGTTTCACTCATTGGTGGTGGTTGAGGTGAGTCCCCCCACACTTCACTGTGAAGCGCTTTGAGTTTCAATGATAAAGCGCTATATAAATGTAATGCATTATTATTGTTATTATTATATTAGCAAAGTTTTCATAACACTGCCATTTAATAGTTTTTGCTTGTACTGTACATCTCCTGCTACTGAGGCATTGCATTCCATCTAGTATGTCTTTCATGACTGATGAAATTTGTACCATTTATTTTACATCCCCTTTTAACTGTGAGCAGGAATTAGTAATCGTTTCTAGACCAAACAAGGCCAATAAGCTACAAATGACAAAAAGCTGCGCTTCCCACAGTGCTGCAGTGTGAGTCATTTATCCCATTATTTCCCCTCAGCAGAAGACTACCAGTAATGAGTAAACAAGGCATTATGTTTTTAAGTCTTTTTCTCAAAGGCTTGAGACCATGGCACAGCAGAATGATGCAAAAACAACCGACAACGAACAGTACTTATTGTTATTCACCATAAAGTTTTATTTCTGGCTATTGCAGAAGTTGCTCTCTATTCAAATGTGGTGAGAATGGTTCACAGCTTGGGGAAATGCAGTGGAAATCTCATTACAGTGTACACATGCTGGAAAAAATGTTAGCTCCAGGGCAAATTAAACGGCGTCTCCTGAATCGCAATAGGCTTGTTAGTATTTTAGTGTGGAAATGTAGCACAGGGGGAGAGAAATAGGCTGGCTAACAGTTCTGCCACTACCTGACTGCTGTAACAAGCGGGGTTAAACTGTAACCTGTGGCCTGCTGTGAGCCTCTCAGTAGCAGCTACACAAGCTGATTTGCATGAGATGTGACTGCTGGAATTTCCATCTTTGAACGAGGCAGTAGCCCGAAGCACGGTGGCAGGTGTGTGCGCATGTCTAAGTACTACTTAACATAATAAAAAAAAAAACATTGATTGATATTTGGGTCTATTCACATTCCAGTGTCATGTACCAACATCCCTGTGATATGCCCACCATGTTCAGACAAATCAAATAAATGTGACACATTTTGAACTGTTTCACCAAATAGACCATTTGTTATTGAGTGCTAATGGAAACAGTAAAGTGACTGGGTTGAGAGTGTGGAGGACAATAACAGTAATGTCTTCCAATCAACAAGAACAAACTCCAACAACACAAATTACCATATAATTTAATCAGCATCAGTTTGACACACTCTCAAAAACAGGTTAACAAAAAATTAAGAAAATACTGGTGGTAAGGAGACTTAAAGGGGCTATATGTAAGTTTTTGATTTTAATAAATCAAATTGTCATTTCCTTATTGTCAATGGGCTCAAAACTCACTTAGAAATGAAGGACACGCCTGTTTTCTCCGTTGCTTGCATCAGCCACTATTCTGCTTTTAATGTGAGGTCTCTGGGTTGGATTCAGCCCTGTGCACGCTCCCAAGCCTCTCGTACTACAGCGACAACACTGCAGCTAACGACATGCAGTCCACTAACACCATAAAACAACTGGCTCACAGCAAAACACAGGCTCCACGTAAGGACACAAAACAACAATAAAGGTTTATGTGCTGAAGCCCATCAGACCAAACAGGTTCAGATGATGTTGAGTAAGAACAAAGTGAGCATCAGTAAAGCTGGAGAAACACAGAGAAAGTCACGCCATCTCGTCCGGCTAACACCGAGCAGTCGCTAATGTTATCCGGTGCAAAATTATATAATGTTAGCTTTCCACATTACTTACTTACACAACTAATGCGACCCATGTTACTTTCCTGTGTACCACAGATATTATGTCAAAGTGTCAAAGCCTGCAAGAAATGATGTAATGGTAAAAAGCAAATGTGGAACGATTTGTTTACTATCTTATAGTGATACAGCCACGAGCAGCCAGCTAACGTTACATTAGTTCGGACCTGCCGCTTCGTAACGTTCAGTTTAGATTTATTGCCTTTTACCAATACACTCGTACACAGCTTCTCCACCTCTCAGTCGCTGTAACTAACATGACCCACATAATATACAACCCAGAGGAAGAGCCATCCACTGATACTACAGCAAATATACTTACTACGGTCTTATTATTATAAAGTGTGACACAATCTCGTTAAAATATTCAGTCCAGCTCACTACCCGTTTCGTTATTATCCAATATATTTAGCTGTGCTGACATTGCTGAGCCTCCGGTGACAGATACACAGACAGTAAAGATAGTTACTGAAAGCAGCACGCGAGCTAACGATGTAGCACATCGGCTAAATGCAGTAAATGTATCGTGGTCATGTAACGAGCATGGATTAGTTCAACCTGCAGCTGATGAAACTGTTTTGTTCGGCCATTGAAAACGTTGCAGTAGGGGTTGCCAAAAGAAAAAAAGTACGGGGTGTGGACAAAATAAGACAAACACCTTATGAAAAAGTACAGATTATCGTGGTTTTCAGAGTAATGTCGGCAGAGACACTAAATACTTTAAACTACTATATATTGTTTTAATGAGTAATCCATTTGTAATTTGTGCACAAATGATTTGGAGCTCTGTTAGTTGATTTGAAGTCTACCAATTGTCTTAGTAGTCTAGTGTTGCTGATTGCTGTGTGTCTTTCATATTGTATCTGACAAAGCTGTAGTTTAAAAAATTATTAAAACAGATAAATGAGCCAAAGTGTTGCAGTGGGTGACATATTACTTCATTAAGATGAACATGGGCACTATAATTTCTTTTTAATCAATCCCACCTAAACCATTCTGATGCTGTAAATACTCACAACAACAACAAATGTGTATCAGTCCGCATTTAAAAAAATAGTTCCCAACACTGTTTACTGCTGTTCGAGCAACGTTTGCTATAAACGATAGTGCCCAGCTATTTCATGAAATTACTGAGGCTTCTTTAAAATTGAAAGTCTATATTTGTGCCCTGCTTTTAAGGCTTTCTGTCTTCAACAGGGAAGAATGGACTTGGGGCTAACTATTTCCATGAGGCACATTATTTCTCTAATCTATCTACTGGCAAAGAAACTGTTATGTGTATACAATATGTTAAATTGTCACATTAAGAGGAGGTGCAGTTGTTTGTATAATAAAGGGCGTCACTTTGTGTTGGAAAGTGGTGGGGACATGTCCCTAGCGTGTCCCCAGTGTAAGTGACACCTATGTGTATAATTATTTACTGTAATTGGAACCATGTTTTTGTGGCAATGGCAACGGTGATGGAGCAGTGGATACAACACATACTTTTGGTGTCAGGCACCCGGGTTCAGTTCCCACTGTGACACATCCACCAATGTGTCCCTTAGCAAGACACTTAACCCCTCCAGACTAGTTCAACCTCTGACACATACAGCAATTGTAAATTGCTTTGGATAAAAGCATCAGCTGAATGAATAAATGTATATACTCAATTTCAAGTTTTTTAATTGGTCATGGTTCATACTTAAATAAAGCTGCAAAGTAGTTCAATATATGGGTGCTGCAGATTCTGTATTAATATCAGTATCTCTCTAGGTCGCTGGAGCTAAACAGAAAAACACCTAGTGATTTCTAGGTCAATTAACATTCCAGTGTCATTTCACAGAGAGTGACCGAAAGCCCCAGGGGCATTCTGGGATAACAGATGCTCACAACACACAGCCATACCGTATCAAACAGGCGTCACAAGCTGAAGATAAAACCCACAGGAATGTCAGCCTTCAGGCTTTGGCTTCAGGACATTTAATGACACTGAAAAAAAGTTTAATTATTTCTAAGGTCGGAAAAGAGAGAAAAAAAACACAGTACATGACCTGCCTCAGGAAACAGAAATCTGTGTATTGAACAGTGACCTTGAGTGATCTCCGAGGTAGTGAACTTACTCCATCCCAAATGGAACAACGCCAGGGCAGAGTCATCCGCGCTGGAACAATGGCCAAAGTGGGCTCATTTGGACTGGACGGGGGCCAAAGTGGTGCCTCCATCATCAGGTCAGCATTACTTAAACCTGGCTAATGGACATGACAGGAGATGAAAGGAGAACAGGATAAAAATCTATTATTATGAAAGATTCTTAAAGTAACATGAAAACAGATGATCTTTTTGTGAATATTTAAATATACAATTATTTATTTCATGGATAATCTCTGTTATTTTTCAATTAATCTTTGAACATGCAAGTTTGCTTTTGTCCATGGAAATAGTAGTTTGACTCACACACTTACATTTAAAAAAGTATAACTCAAGGTCCACTTACAGTAGAAGCTTTTTCTGGAACTTTCAATCACATCTCATGCGAGGCAGGTGGCACACTCTCAGTTGTCATGGAAACAAACCTCCATTTTACCGACTGACCCATAGGAGATGTGGTTTATAGCCCTGGAAAAACTAGTTTGGGCTTTTTTGTGTGTGTGATTTTTTTATAATAACATTTTCAATTAATGAAATTTCAGAAAATAGTGAAAAATGCCTGTCATAGTTGTAATGTTTCTGGTAATGTTTTATTTTGTCTGACTAACAGTCCGACATCCAAAGATATTAATCTTAAAATATTAGAAAACAGAGACAAAGCAGTACATTTTCCATACAAGTTTTAAGTATGTTGGCATTTTTGCTATATAAATGATTTAAAATTGTTATTGCTTGATTGTTTCAGCACTAATGGTTTTATTATGATGGAATTAATTGGATGAACTTGTCAGTGTAAAAAATAAAAATGCTGCCAATCAGTATTTCAGTAAGCTACTGGCCCCAGGCTACATTAACCGCTACGACCAAATCGTAGACTGAATTATCTGCGACTGAGTTGCATTGTGGGTAATGTAGGTGCCAGGTTTTAACAAGGAAGAAGAATGCATGGAATGAAAAAGATATATCTGGTTCCGGTAGATCAATTTTGATAAATAAAAAAATGCCCATCGTGACTCCAACAATGTTTTAGAATTGCAATGCTAAATCGGTGGAGTACTTTTCCTTCTTGTCCCGCATGGTATGTAGGACATTTCTGTAGTTCAATACCAGACGGTGGGCATATTGTGAGGTAAAGTCAATAGTTCGCTGTGGGAGAGGGTGGTGTGCAGCATTTTAGGAAGAAAAACTGTTTCAGCTGATTAGTCATGAGGGAGGAGTGGGGTTGAATGAGCTCCCTGCATGTGATCTGATGGATGGAGAATGTCTGCAGCTGCTCTCACACAAAAGTAAAGAAGAGTTGAAAGGTGAAAAGTGGGTGAGTGTCTCTTGGGATGTAAATGCAGAAAGAGATACTATGTCAGAGTTTGAGATGGATTAGGTAATCGTGGATAGTGAAACAAAGACAATTGCTCATTATGTTTAATCCATATTTTGTTTGTGAGACTGGAAAAGTACAACTGTTAAATGCTAAACAGTGAGCACAGGTGTGCAGCAAGATAAAATGTAAAACAAACCAAAAACTGTTGACAAGATGATTTGCGAATTGGCCAACACATTCAGTAACTGCTAAGGAGATTTTCTCATATGCTTTAAAATGTGTGCTACCTCCCAGCCTTTCACCATTTCATATAAGATGCTCTAGTTTCTAACTGCTGAGGATTAATGGGTGTGAAACTTTCAGATAGGGTGAGAACTGCAGGGTAAGGTGTTATACAGGGGATTTTCTCACAGTGCAGCCACACACAAAAAAATACTTAAATTACTTACATTCCCTTGATTCCCACTGCAACTAACACATGAGGCAGTGAAAACAATGTACTTTCTTACCAGAGGGAATTCAACTTAAGGCTTTGTCATATAAGACTATCATAGTTAGCGTAGAATATTTAAAGCAATAATTTGAGATATTTGGGAAATACGCTTATTCACTTTCTTGCAGAGAGTGCAAGCTCTTCTTGCTATCAGGAGGTTGCCTGTCTGTGTCTGTGTCTGCACGGAAGAACTGTATGATCAAGGCTTATGACCGCAACTTTTTGCACAGATTAAACAAGTTATAAAGGAATTAGTGACTTTAGAGTAGCTGGTGAATTTTGTTACCCTATGACCGAGCCATGCTAGCTGTTTCCCCATTTCCAGTGTAAATACTAAGCTAAGCTAATCAGCTGCTCGCTCTGGCTTCATATTTAGTGTACGGATATGAAAGTGGTATCAGTCTTCTTATCCAATCTTTAAATAATACAAAGTTATAGTGTTTAAAATATGCCTCCAACAGTGGCCTGTTAAACACAAGTTGCACTTCATTCCATGAGCTTCCTACAATTTCTTCAACAGGCTTCAAACAGGAAGATAGCAGAGTTGGGAAATATAATGTTGGGAGGACAGAGAGAAATGACAAGCAGGAAGGTGGAAAGAGCTCTGGAGAAGAGATAGTTGTGGGAAAAGAGCAAAATAAGGTAGAATAAAAAGACATTATTTCAAGCACATTAACCTTGTTAAGCTGCAGTATATCATGCTAAAACTCCCTCAGATCTGCAGCTTATTAGCCATTAGCACTGAGGCCCATGTGTGTTATCACTTTCCAACACACTCTGACCAAGGTTATTTCCATGCATGTTTATGGGAGTGCACATTCCAGCAATTTCAACACACAAGATTAAACACAGTCTACTTTTAACTTGGAAATATATGACAGTAGTCAGAAAGTAACACCCGAAGGTGCTGTGCTTATGAGATAAGAGAAATAAAAAGCTCTTATCAATTAGCACCTGCACTATGGCTGCTGATTCAGCCTGTGTGTGCTTGGTCTCAGATAGG